>NC_064811.1:116350572-116950572 GCF_023721935.1 Panthera uncia
TGGTGGAAGTCAGCTCATCAAAGGTAAAACAGACAGAATATGTCCCTGCCTTTGCCTCTCCTAAGATGCATTTAAATTCACTAGGTTCATCTCTAGTTTGACAGGATTATTAATGGGATGGGCTTACCACTCCTGTGGATGAATCTGTTAGCCACAGGAAAGCCTTTTCCTATCCTGGATGTGTCTGTCTCACCAGTGCCTGATGACTGCCAGCTAATCTTCAAATTAACCAGAGATTCTGGCTAGTGATCAGTTTCTAACAGAGTCAAACTGGTAACATTATTACCACTAAATTGGAGTCTAGCTTTTTTTTGTTTAACAGAATATTTTGACCTTAACCAGAAGACTGACTAGCAGGCTTTAACAGTGATAGAAATACTCATCATAAACGAAAAAGTATTCCTCTTCAAAGATTGTGGCAGAGACCTCGTAACTTCCTACTAATCACATACACTAGCCCTGCTACAGGAAGATATTTAAAAAGATATGAAGAATAAGGATTTATTTGAGGTATAGACAGATACAGATATAGATATGAACATCACAGAAATAGCCAGAGACATAGGTATATGCTGGTAAACAAACTAGTATTCATACTGTTGTTAACAATTGGGAATAAATTTAACTGTGCATCAATTAAGAACAAAACACACAAAGGCATCCTTATAGTCTCTATCAAAAGAAACAAACAAAAGCATACAGCAGCAACGGAAAAGAACTCTTGTAGGGAATCTTCACAGATACTTGGGAATTCCTTCCTGCTGAGTAAGAAGCAAAGAAGAAGAGGTGTAAAGAGGAGGCACATAGGTGTTCAGTGCAAGCAGCCTAGCCGGGCAACATTTACGGTCTGGCCCCGAGATCGCTTTTCTGCCTCTTCATTTGTGTACTTGCTGTGGGTAGCGTTTGGGACACACAAGAAGGAAAAGGGACTGAGAATCAAGCTGGCATTTAAGTACAATCTTACTCTATTGCTCTGCAGCCTAGCGTACATTCCTTTTTAAAAATAATGTGAAAAAATATCAAGTTGGCTTTCCTGTTAAAGGACACACACACACACACACACACACACACACACACACACATACACACACACACACACATCTATTCTCCATCCCCAGCAGTTTCCCAAATGAAATCTGCCATCCTGAGGCTGCTTAAAGAAGGCAATGAGAGAGGCTCTCCCTGCCAGGCATAAAGAGTTCTTGAGGGCACCTAAAACCAAAAGCCCTTAGGAAAACACAGATGCAAGCAAACTGCAAAATCACAATGTCTGCAGGACTGGATTCTAGTTGGCACAGATTTGGAGATTTTTTTTTTTAATTTTTTTTTTTTCAACATTTTTTATTTATTTTTGGGACAGAGAGAGACAGAGCATGAATGGGGGAGGGGCAGAGAGAGAGGGAGACACAGAATCGGAAACAGGCTCCAGGCTCCGAGCCATCAGCCCAGAGCCTGACACGGGGCTCGAACTCACGGACCGCGAGATCGTGACCTGGCTGAAGTCGGACGCTTAACCGACTGCGCCACCCAGGCGCCCCTGGAGATTTTTTTTTTTAACACCAGGGCAAAGGGCACAGGAGATGGGACTCCCTGCCTCTTGGCTGGCCCTGTATTGCATTCAGATCTTGCTTCTTGTTTTCTTTCCACACTTTTATCTAAATTCATCCTCTCTTTTCCAACAGACATCCCAAAAGACACACACCCAGGCTCCACCTGATTTTAGAGTCACATTAGGCTGTCTATCCTTTCTTAAGAATATTCAGAGGGTAGACAGAAGCCCATACTGGGTTTAGATGAATTTTTTTTAAGTTTATTTATTTATTTGGGGTGGGGGGGGAGAGGGAGAGAGAGAGAGAAAGCGGAGAGGAATAGAGAGAGAGGGAGAGAGACAGAATCCCAAGCAGGCTCTGCACTGTCATTGCAGACCTGATGCGGGGTCTCAAACTCACAAACCGTGAGATCATGACCTGAGCTGAAATCAAGAATCAGTCGCTTAACTGACAAGCCACCCAGGAGCCCCCAGGTTTAGATGCATTTTAAGTCAAGTAGCACAGTGGACTCCATCTGACCTCCATTAGCTGGCTGCTTTAGCTCAATGCCTCAGTTTCTCCTGAGGCTTTTAATTTCCCTTGAGACATCTATTCCAAGCACCATAAACTGAATTATTGAGCAGCAGGCAAAACCATTCTTATAGTTAACAACAGCTTAATATTTATATAGCACTTATGAGCCAGGCACTCCTCGAAGCGTTGTATCTGTATTAACTTTCTTAATCTTCACAAATTCCCTAGGAAGTGGGTTTTACTACTTCTACCCATTTTACAGATGAGGACACTAAGGCACATACAGGTCAACTAGCTGCTACCTTGAGATATAGAGGGACTGGAAGACTACAGTGGCACACAGCAGAGGCCTGCTCTCAATTACTACCTGTTAGTAAGAACTTTCTCAAGCAAAGAGGACTCTTTAATCAAATGCCTTCATTTGCATGTACATTAGTGGTCGTGGGAAGTATAGGAAGCAAATCCCCTCTACTGAAGAGTAGAGAAAGGGGAGGCTATCAATTCCTTCATCCTACCAGCATTTTCCCATTGCAGGAAAGCAAGCCAACCAGCATGCTGTGGCAAAACTGCCTGGAAGCATTCATACAAGTGATTATTAGTCAGATGGCAAATACAAGCAAAGGCAAGAGAAAACAGGTAAATGGTGCTGAGTGGTCCAAGCCAGGGTGAGGAGGAAGGTGGACGGAGCAGGGTTGGCCCCCTGGTCAATGGGAGACCTCAGATGAATGCTCCCGGAGCCTGAAGCATGGTCAAGATAAGGATGGGCCCTGACCTGCAGAGGAAGGACTGTGCAGAGTGTAAGGCCCACTCCTCTTTCCAGATCACCTCACTGCATACCCGTCAATGCTGGCTGACCAAAGACTTGCACCCAGTCCTCTTAACATAGACAGACAGACAGACAGACAACGAGACAGATAGGAGAGAGAGAAATGGCTTAAAATACCAAAGACTGAGGTAGCCACTCCTCACTTCACCCCTATTCTTTTCTGCTTCCACACATTTTTGCATCAGAAAATCACACTTGAAAAAAAATGAACACACATACACACACATGAGTGCGCATGCACACACACACACACACACACACACGGTATCTCCTTTCTTCATAGGCATCTTTCAAGGACCTTACAAGCATGAAAAATTTCCACATTTCATAATTTACAACAAACTTTTCATTTGGGTATTAAAATGTAGACATTTGAAAAGCTCCCTGACACCACTTTTCCCTACAATGGTAACATACTTATGTAAAAGAATTCACAATACAGATTTTATGTTCATATTCCTTAATCTTCACTTCTTTCACTTCAACTTAACTTCCCTCATAGGAAACAGCTTCCAGACTCCCCTTCAAATATTCATAAAGTCGACTGTAGAGGAGGAAATCACGTTCCACCTAAACACATCCATCCCAACTGCCTCTCAACCTGGCTGCCACGTGAATGCTGGGAGCCATGATGATCCCGGCAATTCTGCACCACAGACAAAGGAGTTTCTGTGAGGTGAAGCAACTGATGGAGCGGATACGTGCTAGATAATGTCTTGGAGTTCCTAAAATCTTGATATAGATAAGAAGAACCAGGTTTTTAGATCTGGGTCCGCCACTAACGTCTGACCTTGGGCAATAGCCAATAGCACTTGGTGAGGATTTATTTATTAAACATGAGCTCTGAGGTCAAAGGGTCCCTGTCTGCCAGGGATTCATAATTTAGTGAAAGAGATAGAACTATAAACACTAACCACATTTAAAGCAGAATGCAACCAGTGTCACAGAAGTTGTCTGCAAATGGGTGTTATGGAAATGCAAAGGACCGAGAATTTAATCAACTGGGAGTATCAGAGCAGGCTTCACAGACAACGTAGTGTTTGAGCTGGGCTTGGGATGGATTAGTTGGATGTTGATAGGTAGAGAAGGAGCTGAGCAAGAAAGAGGAACACGAGCAAGAGCTGGAAGCAGGAAATGCCAGCAGCGTGCAAAAGCAATAGAGTGAGCGGGGGCGCGGAAGCACAGTCTGCGGATGAACGTAGTGCCAGGTGGGAGGAAAGTAGACGGCGGCTCCGACAATCAAGGCAGGGGCTCTGGATTTACTGTGCCCACGTAGGGTTTCAAGAGGAAAACAGAGCAATTGTTTTAAGACTGGACCAGAGAAATAAGAGATGAGTAAGCAGAAGGGAGGTTAGGAGGTCACCCAAGTAATTTAAATGACAGATGAGGAGGAAAGTCATTTAATTTCTCAGGATCTTAGTATCATTTTCTTTTCTCCAAACTAGGGAGCAAGATCAGTCATAGAATAGAGGAGCCTAAGTACCTTGAGGCTGACTTAGGGGCTTGTTCTTGGTTCTAATTGTGCCTGGTACATACCCTCATTATGGCAACTTCCATGGAATATGCTTTCCTTCTCAGGGTTTCCTTTCGTGTCTGTCTCCTCACTGTTAGAAGTGCCTTATAAGCAGGGCCTATGCCTTTTTACTGTGTTTGCAGAGGCCTAGCACATAGTAGGCAGTCAAGTATCTGAATTATTCTACTCAATTATTTCCAGTTCCCAGATACAAGCATGGAATTTCCCATGACAACAGATAAGGAAACAAGAATCTACATTTCAGATTTATACTGTTAGCTAGAAACTATCATTCTATGCCAAGGACGCCTTAGAATATATACCTATATTCTAAGGATGTTGGGATTAATTTTGTGGTCCCTTCATATCCCAGTTTTTCCCTCTAGTTTTCAAAAAGTACAGCCACCAGCCCCCACCCCCTTTGAATGATCTGCCCCAGTACAAATACCTCCCGTTGCACCTTCTGAGTTATGTAAATGGCACCGCAGCTATGACTTGCCACCAGCCTGCGGGGCCTCTCTCAATCAACTACCACTCTGGTGACTGTAAACTAAATTACCGAAGTATCCAAACGACTCTCTTCATCTCTAGCTCAACAGATTCTTCCTTCCTTCCTTCCTTCCTTCCTTCCTTCCTTCCTTCCTTCCTTTCCTTTCCTTCCTTTCCTTCTTTTCCTTCCTTCCTTCCTTCCTTCCTTCCTTCCTTCCTTCCTTCCCTTCTTTTCCTTCCTTCCTTCCTTCCTTCCTTCCTTTACTTTCCTTCCTTTCCTTCTTTTCCTTCCTTCCTTCCTTCCTTCCTTTCCTTTCCTTCTTTTCCTTCCTTCCTTCCTTCTCTCTCTCTCTCTCTCTCTCTCTCTCTCTTTCTCTCTCTCTCTCTCTCTCTCTCTCTTTTGGTAGGCCAACGTGGGGCTTGAATTCATGACTCTGAGATCAAGAATTGCATGCTCTACTGACTGAGCCAGACAGGCGGCCCAACAAATTCTATTTTAAATGTCAACTTTCCCCCATATTCTTGCACACACAACAGGTATAACTGTATTTAATGATGCTGGTATCTAAACTAACACAACAGAACTTAAAGAATAAACCCTCAATATCCCCAAATTCAGAAATACAATAGTGTATAATTTGTCTCATACTTTATAGTGATATAAATAGGACCAAAAATGTAAGGGATCTCTTCAACCTCTAATGACTTACTTCTCTCCTAAGGAGTTATTTTTTGCATTAGCCTGATTATTCTCTGAAACTATTTTAAAACTTTTTAATTTCCATATGGCAAATTCATTTATGGCCATGACCTAACCACCTTTAATATCCTCAACACTGCCATTTTTTTCTGGTTAAGAAAAATTGCTTTCTTAGCCCTCTTCATTTCTCTCTTCAACACTAGCATTTAACTTCTTTTGGAGAACCATTCCTCACAGAGACACCGTGTTTCTATCGCTCTATGAAAATTACCTCATTCAGACTTGGAAGAGACCTTTATAAGGGTTCTTTGCAACTGGGATGATTTGCAGCAGGATTGGGTCACTCAGCAGTGAACCCACTTACTCTTGCAACCCATCAGCTTGTAAAGTCAAGATTCAAACTTATGAGTTGGCAAAACTGCAAACTTCTTCCTATCTCAGATCTTTCGGGTTCATTTAAATACACACAATGTTAACTCCGCAAATAACGGGGGTCTGCTACGGAACCAATAAGTGTTGTCCTTTATACTAGTAGCCACACTGAGAGGCAATATACCAGGGTTTGTCACAAAAATATATCCAATCCATTGCTCAAAATGTTTACAGAGCTCGACTTTGAAATGGCTTGTCAGAACCAGTTCACAAGCCTCATCAGAAAACAGACGCCACGATTTTATAGTCACATCTTGTTTTTGACCTGAAGTCGTATTATTCCATGGGATCGCCACTTACCTTAGCCATGGGACTTAAGCTCTTATGCTTTTTTAATTCCTACAGCAGTAAAACCCATGAAAAACAGTTGCTACTATATAAAAGCAGTAGTCAGAAATTTGTTAAAAGGAGGGAAATTTTTGGGAAGATGAAAATGTTCTACATCATAATTGTGGTGATAGTTACATAAATATATACATTTACCTAAACTCACAGAAGTGTACACAGAAAATTAATGAATTTTATTTTCTGTAAACATCTCAATTTTAAAAACCAAAAAGAAGTATGAATTGAAGGAGATTTCCAAAGGGGACCTGCCCATATCTAAAGTATGAAAATTTATGTATGAAGATTTTGACAACTCTAAAAGAACAACACTCATTTATAGTATTTAGAGAACTTTATACATATATACATAAGCATACAATAAAATACAACAGAGAATACTTTCCCTAGAATATGTGCAAAAATACCAGATATTTCATTGTATCTTTCATACAACTATACCATCTGGATTCTCTTTCAGTAAGACTATATTTCTGATGAATTCATTGAGCCATTTCCATTTTATCTTGGATTTGTGACCACTGATAGTCATCTCTTAGATGACTAGTTAGAGTCCGGTGTGTAGCCATAAATCAAGCTACTTGACTCACTGGGGTATTTCGTCCCTCTTCTTAGCATTACTGTAATAGTGGTCTGGTCAGCTGAGTTAACTGACCTAGGCATAGAGTTGGGACCATGGGTCACTAATACTGGACTTTACAAGAGTTCTCCAAAGCCAGCAGGATTCCTCCACAAGTTTTTTCAAACCTCAGGGGCTTTGCTTTGGCTGCTGTGCATGAATAGCAAAGGCAGACTGAATTCACTTTCCGTACTTGAATCAGTTGAAGTCATACAGACAACAATAGTTGGTCATACACAGGCCACACTCAAAACAGTGCCGAATTTATTGGCAAAGATTGAAACCCTGGAAAATCATTATTGATTTGTTTGGGTGGGTCTGCATTTTAAAGGTTAAGTGTAACAAGCCTATGTTCTGGGCCACAGCCTCTTGGAAAGCACTTTGTTTCATTGCATACTTACTGGCATAAGGACCTAGCATCACCCCCCCATGGAGCTATTTTCAAGTAAACCTTATGCTTCAGGATGATATCTCTGGGTCAAAGGAGAATTAGGCCTCCTAAAATAGCTCTGGTAGGCCATCCACATCTGTGAATCAAACTAATAGTTTTCCAAAGAAACAGCTCAGAGGATGAGACTCAGCCATACTATCTTTCCCTTTTGGACAAAGCATGGTAACACACACACACACACACACACACACACACACATTTTGTTTTTAATCCAAATTGCTTATTGAAGCTTCAAAAATAGATGTATCAGGTAGACATGAGAGAATTATCTTTTACCATTTAATCAGAACAAACAGCTCCAAGAAAGGCAACATTTTTCATTCTTCCATCTAACCACATTCACAAGCAAATCCCTAAAATCCAACACCAAATCACACACAAGTATTTTATGTGGCTTTCTGATTCAGATTATCTGTGAATTCAAGATGTGACTGATGAATTAAGAACCTATAATACTCCTTTAAAAACAATCAAACCCAAATATCCACTTACTTTTATATTTAATTGAACTTAATAAGCATCTGTTACCTAAATACTATGTGAACCACTCTTATAAGGGACTTTGGGGAAGTATAAGGCATAGTATCAGCCCTCAATGAGTTTATAATCTCATTGCAAAAAGCTATTTACGCACTAAACAACTAGCTAAGTGAACTTGAACAATGTTCTGAACTTTGCTGGGCCTCAGTTTCCTCATCTGTAAAACAAAGGAGTCAGAAGAGATGATGCTGAGGGCCCTTCGGGTCTCAAATTCCACAGGCTTTTTGGTATGATTGGTATGAGATCTGCTTAGAAAACAGTGCAAGACAGCGTATCAGAGTCCAATGCACACTGCAAGTAATCAATACAAGTCAGAGCATAGAGAGATCAGTTTTGGGGTGGCAAAGCTTTTCTAGAAGAGCAGAAACTTCAGCTTGGGCTTGAAGGATGAGTAAGACCTGAAGGGGTGAGGGTCACCCTTTACTGAGAGTGCAGAGGGCTTTTGCAGGGTGAGTGGAAAAGTTCTGCAGGGGCAGGGAGGATGAGGAGTCTGTATCTGACTCTGGGGATGATCGGAGTGTATGTTGTCAAGCGGTAGAGGTTAAGCAGGGGAAGTAATGACTTGATGTCATGATACGATTAACCTGTAGACCAAATCACACTGTACTTCTCAGAACCATGCAGGAGCATCCCATCTCTCCTAGATCAAGGCCAAAGTGCTTGCAATAGTCTAGAGGTCCTGCATCAAATGCTCCTCCCCACGCCCATTATTGCTCCCCTTATGTCTCATTTCTCTCCTCCACCAGCTTTCTCAGACCTTTCCTCAAACACTAGACAGACTTCAAGCTTTTGCACATGCTTTTCCTCTGCCTGGGCTGCTCTTCCCCCAGGTGTCTACATTTGGCCACCTCTTCGTGTATTTGCTTGAAAGTCACTTTCTCAATAAAGCCTTTCCTATCACCATATTTTAATATTTTTTTAATGTTTATTTATTTTTGAGAGAGAGAGAGTGGGGGAGGGGCAGAGAGAGAGAGAGAGAGAGAGAGAGAGAGAGAGAGAGAGAGGATTCAAAGCTGGTTCTGTGCTGACAGCAGAGAGCCTGATGTGAGGCTCAAAGTCACAAACCGTGAAATCATGACCTGAGATGAAGTGGAACACTTCACTGACTGAGCCACCCAGGCGCCACATCATCATATTTTAAATTACAGCCCACTGTTTCCATACACACAGAGCCACACAGATTCCCTCTCTCTCTCTCTCTCTCTCACACACACACACACACACCCTTCCCTACTCCCCTTCTCTGCTTTATTTTTTCCATAACATCTACTATATTCTACCATGCTATACCATATATATTAGACAATATGTCTCCATCTGCAACACTTTCCCCTGTCCCGATTTGAATGTAAACTCCTCGAGGGCAGGGATTTCTGTCTGTTTTATTCATTGCCGTAGTTCCAGAGTCTAGAGAGTCTAGAACAATGTCTGACCTAAAACAGGACCCAAGCGAATGAATGCATGAGTATAACGAAAAAAGTGTGAGGCCAAGTAATCTCCCAGGTTGACCCGCAAGCAGGAGAGCCTAGAGGTCATTACAATGGGAGGGTAAGGTTAAGACTGCCTGAACTACAGGAGGCCATGGGAAGAGAGATCGCATTAGGAAGGAACAACCCAAAGGGACCATTAACAAATTCAATATCCAGGCGTGGGTTTTAAAGGAAAGATATTCACCATGGGAGTTAGGAGAATGTTCAAGGGCAAAAGAGAAACTGGAAATGCACTGAAAAGAAAATGATGCATAGTTTTATAAACAAATCCCAGTTAGATTTAACTCCAGTTGTTTCCAAACATAATTGATTGCAATTTTCTTCCTGCTTACATTTCTGAGCGTGGCAAAAAGGAAACTAAAAAAGGAGGAAGTGGAAAATGTATAGCGTGCCATGTTTTCCTTTTAAGGTAACTTCAGCCTGAATGGCAGGGCAAAACCTCACACACAATTTCACAACTGGTTCTCTGTCAGCTCTCAGGGACACAAAATAGAAGACAGGAAAAGACAGGCGATCCTGTTCTTCTGCTTTGTTTTGTTTTTTCTCTTTTCTTCGCTTCATTATGTTTTCTTCTCCTCCAAAACAGCAATCAATGCAGATGACAATACATCTTTCCAACATCAGCCTTGGTGTAATTAAACATATTGAAAATGGAAAAAGAGAGAGGGTTTGTGGCATAGGCATTACCAGTCTATGCAGATGTTAAGACTTGACTAGAGTCACAGTAAGAAAACACTATATATGTGAAGCTAATACCTCATGCCTGTATTTCTTAGGAAATTATTAACACATGGTGTATTAACACGGTCAGCCAATATTATTTGTAATCATATGTGATACCTTCAGGAGGAAAAAAAAGGTAGCTGGCCCTCTTTCTTACTTAATGTATCTCAAGGGCAGTTGAAAAGGTATATGCAGATGGTATGTAGGAGATGAGCTTTAAAACAGAGTCTTACACTTCTGCTAACTCAAATTTTACTATTACCTCTTTAGAAATTCAGTATTTTTTCCCAGAGGCATTTGCATAATTAAGTTTGCTTCCATACTTGTTTTTCTACCTTTCAAATACATACCCTAAATCAGCCCGAAATCAGTGATTGTCAACCGGGGGTGATTTTGGCCCCCAGAGCACATTTGGTGACGTCTAGAGGCATTTTAGTTGTCACAGCTGTGGAGGCGGTGCTACACACATCTAGTAGACGGAATCCGGGGATACTGCTAAACATCCTACAAATACACAGGGCAGCCCACACAACCAAAAAATTATCTGATCCAAAATATCATAGCGCTGAGGATGAGAAAGCCTGCTCTAAATTAACTCTGAGAGGTCACCAAATTATGAAAAAGTAGTAACATCTTTAGTCTACGTGTGCCGTTCACATAAGACTAAGTGGCAAAGTCAGAACCTGTAACTTGCGTTGTTTAGAAACGCAGTCAGGCCCTGCTTTGGAACGTTCTGTCCCTATTGGTCATGGTAATTAGGAACATTGAGATTAAATCTCCAGATAAGCATTAAAAAGACGTTCTATGCATTCTTCTGTTTCTGCACAGAAGTTCAGGGAAATTCATAATCACAGAATCAGGGAACACCAAAGCTGAAAGAGGCCTCAGAGGTTATTATGACAAACACTCTCACTTACCCAGTGGGGGTGAGAGGGTGGGGCGGGGTGGGGATGGGCGGTGAGGTCAGGGGACTTGCTTCCAGGACTACACCTGGTTAGTGTACAGCTGGGCCTGAAACTCACCCTCGACCCTCAGGTTGGTGCTCCTTCTACTTCAGTCAGAAGCAGACATGGAAAATGGCGCCTGAGACGGCCACAAAGAAATCCTGGGACTAGAGTCTACCTCCTGATTTCAACCTCAAAGCCATTAAGCTAATAAGGAGATGCGTGGTGTGCTGTGCTCTTCACCTTTGGGAGGGGCGAGCCACCCAAGCAGGCAAGGATTCAACGCCAACTCTGGCTGCACACCTCTCCCCAGGTCCAGCCGGCATTAGCCAGGACCTCTCAAGGGGGCCTGTTAACAGGGAAGAAGAGTCTCAACAGCTGGCAGGGACATCTCTAGTGCCAATTCTTTGAGAAAGTCCTACCAAAAAATGAAGATCTAGAAATGCTTTCAAAACAAGTGGCATAGGATGGCCTCCCTGCTCTTTCTCCTCCTAGATAAGGGGCAGTGTGCACCCTCACCACATCCTGCAGATGCTTCCCAGGACTTCCTAACACCAACCACATCATAATAAGAAAGAAGAGAACACACAACGACACCAGGCATTTGTGACGTCCTCTCTCCCTGGGGTTGCCAGTCTAGGCCCTGGTGGGCTGTCAGAGAACCCTGGGTCTCTTCCTGCATCTCTGTTCCCGATCTGCTCATGGTGGCTCCTCTGGCTTCCCGTGGATGCCGCCCCTCCCAGAGACCTTACCCATCAGGCTGCCCCCTTCCAGCTGCCGCCACCTGGCCTTTCCCAGCAGAACCGGCTGTCGAGCAGGAAGCAAATATGTCACCTCTCCATTCCAGATGGCACTGATACAAGTACACATTCCCCTTTCCTTTTCAGAGTGTTTTATGACGAGTTACTTGTAGAGAAACTGACAAGAACAGAGCAACAAACCTTCCTGTGTGGTATTAGTGAATCCTATCAGCCACCGTTTATTAAACATCTTGTAGGTGTCTGGCCTTGTGTTAGATGTTCTTTCTGCATTATCTCTGAACCTTTCACCAACTCCAGAAGGTAGGTATTCTTACTTCCATTCTAAAGGTGAAGGAACCAAGGATTTCAGGCCACAACAGAGCCAGTAAATCAAATTTTAAAACATTTTCGTCTAAGTTACCTCTTTCTTCAACATGATGTAGGGTCTAGACTTGCCTGGCTCACAGTTCCATCCTTAGACCTTTTCCTCCATGTTCACTTGAACATGCCTTCTCCCATTTTGTGCCCAGAGGCAGAGCTCATCAGTCCTCCCCTCTGAGGCACCCACCGCCTCCACCTTCCTGTCTTCCCTATCTCCAAGCCCCTTCCACGTTTCCACGATGGTGTTCTCCACCCGCCGCCTTAGCTCCATCCAGGCCCAGCCACTAACAGCTGGATTTGTGGTTTTCTAGGGCAATCACCGTTAGTAAGTGGGGTCTGAGACTATCCCACTGTCCCACATGGGGTCTGGGTGGGTATGGACAGAGTCTCGGCATGACTGGGCATCAAGCTGTAGTTTCCCTGGACTATCCTACTCTCTGCTTGGCTGGCCGGCTTGCAGCGTTTTGGGCAAATATTTCCCCAACCATTCAGTTTCCTATAGAACCTGATCTCAGCCCTGACACTTAGCTGCTTGTCTGGAGGCTGGTTCCTACCTGCCTCTTTATGCTGGGCATAGAGCCCAGCTCTTGGATCCTTTACCTCATCGTGAAGGGCCTTTTTGGCTTTACAACCTCTATACCCATAGATAACAAAGACTGTTTCTACCCTCAGAATGAGATGGCACACTCCAGGCTTCTTCCTTGAAGACGCCTTCTCCCTGTGCCTCCTACCCCCTCCCCTCCCCTCCTTTGGCCATTAGCACAGCCTTCTTTTGACTTCATTTTATCCCAGTCTCTGAAGCGTGGGGAGGGCCTCTAGCCAGCCTCCATTCCTGGTTGAGACTCAGGCTACTTCATCCTTCGGATAGGAGAACATATCAGAAAGCCAAACAAACACCATGGGCCACAGTCTACCCACCCCCTAAATCCCAGTAATTTAGAAAGACTTACAGAGGTGCCTTTAGTCTGATAATAGAATAAGTAGTCCAAATCAAGAGTCACCTGACTCGGTGGGGGGTGGGGGTGGGAATTCATTATCCATTCAACAAATAATTACTGAGGGGCTCCTCTGTAGCCAGCACTGGTCCTGGTATGTGGTTCTGGGCATCAGCAGTGAACCAGGCAGCTGAGGCTCCTCCTTCAAACAACTCACACTCTGCTGCAGGAAGACAGGCAATAAATGAATAAACAAATGAGAAAACAACCGTTGGTGGTAAGCCTCATGCAGAAAAGTGAAATAGGGGAATGTGATAAAGAGAGAATGGCGTAGTCAGAGAAGTCTCCCTGGTGGGTGATCCTCAGCTGAGATCCGAATGACAAGAAGAAATCCAAGCAAAAGTCCAGGGCTGGGAATAGAAAAAAGGTCCGTGTTGTTTTTTTTTTTTAAATAACCTTTCATTTTAGAATTGTGTATTCGTTTCCTCGGGCTGCTGGAGCAAAATACCACAGACTGAGTGGCTTAAACAATAGAAATGTAATTTCTCACAGGTCTGGAGGCTGGAGGTCCAAGATCAATGTCATTAAGGGCTGGGTTCTTCTGAGGCCCCTTTCCCTGGCATGCAGATATCTGGCTATTCTCTTGCTGTCTTCTCACACAGTTGTTCCTTGTGCGTGTGTACCCCTGGTGCCTCTTCCTTTTCTTACAGGAACCGCAGACATAGTGGTTTAGGACCCTACCCTCATGGCCTCATTTTAACTTACTCAGTGACCTTATCTCCAAATCTTGTTCTATTCTGAGGAATGGGGGATTGGGACTTCAACACATGAATTCTGGGGAAGGAAGGAGAGGGACAGTCAGTTCGAAGAGTTTTAAATTTACAGAAAAGTTGCAAAGATGTAGTACAGAGAGTCCCCATATACTCTACACCCAGTGTCCTCTGTTATTCGTATCAGGCTGGTACGTTTATCACATCTAATTGTGGACTGGTGTGGACACATTACTATGGACCAGAATTAACACTTTATTCATATTTCCTTAGTTTTTACCTCACGTCATTTTTCTGTTCCGAGATCCCACCCAGGATATCATAGTCCATTCCGTCATTATGTCTCCTTTGGCTCCTCAAAGGCATGACAGTTGCTCGGACTTTTCCTTGTTTTTGAAAACCAGTTTGGAGAAGACTAGTCAGCTATATGGGGAGGACTAACCGGCTTACAGAACGCCTCTCACTCGGGATTTGTCTGATGTTGTTCTCATGGCTGTGCTGGTGTTACAGGTTTTGGGGAGGAAGTCCACAAAAGTGAAGCGTCATTCTCATCACATCATATCAAGGGTGCATGATATCAACATGATTTACCACTGTTGATATGAACTTAATCATCTAAGGCAGTGTCTGCCAGCTTTCCTCACTGTAACGTTATTCTTTTTTCCTCCTCACCACATTTTCTGCTTTAGGGAAAAGTCACTATGTGACTATGGGAGCACGTTCAGGAGTAGGAAATTGTGCTCCACCTCTCTGATGGCCGAGTAATGTACATATATTATTTGAAATTCTTCTGTGTGGGAGATTTGTCATCCTCTCCATTTATTTACTTATTCAATAATTTATTTATATCAGCATGGACTCATGGATGTTTATTTATACTTTGGGTTATAATCCAATGCTACTTTATTTATTTTGTTGCTCAGATTGTTTCAGTGTTGGCCACTGAGAGGTCTTTCGGTTGGCTCCTGTGTCCCTTTGGCAGGCTCCCATTACTGTTGGCGGGGAAGCGGGGGGAGGTTTGAGTACTTCCTTACTTCTTGCCATTATAAGATTCTCCAGGCTCATCTTCTATACTTCTGGCTCCAGCCCTATAATCAGCCATTTTTTCAAGAAGCCCAGATTCCTCTTACCGGAGAATGGCACGAGAAAGCAAGAGCTGGGCAGTAGATGTGTTCATTGTCCCTGGGATGTCGTTTCTAGGTCCTCTGTGAGTAGTAATCTGTGTATACACTCACAATTGTAAATATTTCTATTTGTATCCAAATGTAACTATATTAAATTGTTCATACTTACATGAACAGGAGTTGAAATTAATGTCTCCAATGTTAGTCGATTACCCGAAGGATCATTCTAGTCTTCTCTCCTTGTTTTGCCATTAACACCCCACTTCTCAACAGTTAGAAAACTGCCTCCCACAATCCACCATCCATTTACTCGGTTGTTCAATTTCTTTTTTTTTTTTTTTTTAATTTATGTTTATTTATTTTTGAGACAGAGAGAGACAGAGCATGAACAGGGGAGGGTCAGAGAAAGAGGGAGACAGAATCTGAAACAGGCTCCGGGCACCGAGCTGTCAGCACAGAGCCCGATGTGGGGCTCGAACCCACGGACTGTGAGATCATGACCTGGGCTGAAGTCGGACGCTCAACCGACTGAGCCACCCAGGCGCCCCCCGTTGTTCAATTTCAATATCCATTACAGTTGTTTCAGAATTGTTAATCTGTACCTTCCACAGGAAAAAAACTATCAGTTAGAGAACAGTGCTTATGTATGGCTCCTTTTGCCTTGAGTTTTGCAGGCCCTACTTATTTCTAAAGCTACACAGGTCAGCACCTTTGTTCCCCACTCTCTTCAATGAAGCTATTTCATATATATGTAGTAGATTTCTCTGTCAAAATTTGCATTCTATCTAGTATCTTCTGATTCCCCAAAAATACATTTTTTTTTAATTAAAAAAAAAATTTTTTTTAACATTTATTTATTTTTGAGACAGAGAGAGACACAGCATTAACGGGGGAGGGGCAGAGAGAGAGGGAGACACAGAATCGGAAGCAAGCTCCAGGCTCTGAGCCATCAGCCCAGAGCCTGACGCGGGGCTCGAACTCGCGGACCGAGAGATCGTGACCTGAGCTGAAGTCGGACGCTTAACCGACTGAGCCACCCAGGCGCCCCCCAAAAATACATTTTTAAAGTTTGTATACAGTAAGGTTCACGCTTTGTACCGTAAAGTTCAATCAGTTTTGATAAATGCAGTGTCATGTTTCATCATTGTAGTATCATAAAGAATAGTTTCACCACCCTAAAAACTCCCCTGTGCTTCACCTATTCAACCCTCCTGTTCCCTCCAATACCTGGCAGCCACTGTTCTGTTTATCTCTATAGTTTTGCCTTTTACAGAATGTCATAAAAATAGAATCCCACAATATGGAGCTTTTTCAGCAGCATGAACACCAATGTTTTTATAGAGAGGTGATGGCCAACACTGTTCAACATTGCTGAGTGGTAAATAAGTACAGAAGAGTGACAGGTACCAGCATACTACAGGCTAGGTCTAGACATTTCCAGCAATAGAGCTGAACTTACTGGCAGCTATTTTAGTTCTCAATGTGACCGACTCGAGTGTGAGAAGAGGGCTGTAACACCAAGGGGAATCTTACCACGGAGCAGAGCTCTGGAGAAGGAAAGATCACATTTCAAAGATCCCCAAACATCACATGTTGGGTAACAGGCTGAAGGATGAGCCAATACTCCGCAACAGTTTAAGTCTCATAGCATGCAATAAAAGGTCAGTGCTTTTAGATGTGCTTAAACTATTTATCTGAGCTAAAATGGATTGTGATCAACAGTGAAACATGCCCAATTAACTTGGGAATCACTTAAACCAGCTGTCTATGTCGTTTCGCTAAGAAGCCCCAAATGAAGAATGCATATGCATAAGGATTAAGATTCTGTGCTGTCTAGAAATCACCACGTGTAGGTAGGTGCCCACCGAAAGCCTCATCTCGGGGCAGGACCCACATGTCCATATTTGCCCTGGCTTGTGGGGAATTAGCTAGACTTCCACCATGTGCCACAGATGCCAAGGAGGATGCAAGAAACGAAGAAAAAACACCCAAAGAGGCAACAAAGGTCTCCACTGAGACCCTTACAACAATTTCTTTCTGTAAATTTTGGAATACAAGCTCTTAAAGATGGGCTACGCAAATAGACCAGATCTCCTTGCCATCTCTAATATGATACTTTCTCCTGCTCTTCTCAGTCTCATTCCCGCTGGCTTCCCAAGTTCACTGGGGGACCTATTAGCACCAATCATGTTGTTCCTCCAGCTCTACTGAAAGCGGTATCAGGAGGAGCAGGGCAGCAGACCAACACTTTCGTCCATGGCTCTCATCTTCCCCCCATAGATGGCTAGGTACAAACTGCTTTTTCTGCTTTTGGTGACAGACAATATTATCTCTTGGCATCTGAGTATATCACATGTAACAGTCACTTATTTATTCGTCTCTCGGCTGACCTCCTTCTCCTTCTCTTGGGTCCCCTTGCATTGAGTATCAAAGTTCCTTAGTGTACTATTAGGGACAGGCATAGTCGCCAAGATCCAAGGAGAAAACATCTTGGAAGGAAGCTGAGAAAATTGTGTATCCACTGAATGTCTACTTTTTTTTTTTAATAACGACTTTTAGTCATCATCAGTGGATTAAACACACACACGCACACACGCACACAACTGATTAGTTCTGGTTGTTATTCATTATTCTCCCACTTTTTGTTTCTAAAAAAATCTGCATTACAAACAACCCTCCAGGATCTTATTCCAATCAACCTATCTCAAGTCTTACAATTAATATTCCTAATACAACCACTATGCCATTCGACTTTTTTTTTTAAAGCAACAAAAACCAATGCCAACGAATCACGAATCTCCATGAAAAGAGGGCCAAAGAGGTTAACTGCAGAGTGAATTTGACATTGCAAAGCAAGAACCTCCCCTGCGCTTCTCTGTTCAGCAAAGCTGGTGGTCTGAGCGAACACAGGAAATGCAGTAAACACACAGTAAACTGTACACACAAAGCAGCCATCAGCAATTTGCCTGGTGGGGTCGGATAGCATGTGGCTGATAGGTCTCAGGAGATGAGAAACAAACAGCCATGATGGATTAAGTGATTGCTATTGGCTGTGTGCTTGCCCTGAATATTTCACCATGGACAGTAATCAATTACTAGAGACCAGTAATGATACCAATCAAATGCACTTAGCACCTCTGCACTATCAACCTGAGGGTTGCCGAACTGCCAGTTTGAAAGGCTTAAGGCTGTGTGAGAAGTGATATGTGAGGTAGCCACTGCGAAGACTTTAGATCGGGGGAAGCAGGCTTTTTTCCCCTCTTCGCGTTAAAAAGATAAATGGAGAAATTAGCCATTCACCTGCCCTGCATTAAGGTTTCTTTTAAAACAAGCAATATTCTCCCTCTCCCTCTTTCCCAAGGGGATGACCGTTTATAAATATTTTGGCATAATTTGAAGTCTCCTGGTCAGCAGTTTCATGTGAGCAAACAGCCTCAAAGAAAATGACGGAACAGAAGCTGTGGTAAAGCAGAAAGACGGCTAACCTATTGCTTCTGATTACCACCAGTCGCCATCGAGTTCTGATGCTATGATGTCATTCCCTGTCTTTTTCTTCTGTGGTGGGAATGCCGTGCATCATCCTGTATGTCCAGAATGCCCTGGCCTAGCATGCTGTTCTTTATGGTGTCCATGAGAAGTTGAAAAAGAAAGGAGTCTGTCTGGGTTTCCAGCATGTCAAAATAGAAGTCAGTCCCACCTCTTCTTGGGTTTAGGCGTCCTGTTGTCTCCCTTCACAGGCATCTTCATGTATAATCTGGGAGTTCTCAGGAAGAAACACAGAGCTGTAAGTTTGCAGAATCTTGTCTAACCCTGGGCTTCTGGTGCTCTCTCTTCTGTTGCCTGTTAGTTCAGTTCCAGTCTGTAGTGAAACAGTGGCCTGCCCCACACTTACTACTTTGACGGACCTTTTGCTTTAACAATAACGAGAACTAATCAAAAGGGGGTGTGGAGGGAGCCTCCGAAGAATTGCCCCACACTTCATTCCTGAGGTTTATTTTTGCTGCGTTTTAACAGTTTTTTCCAGGTAAGTATAAATTCCCTTTTCATGAGCTGGAGAGAACGAAAAAGACTAAGTCGATGGAAGGCTTCCATTAAACTGTTGTTTAGCAATCACTTTGGCTCTTTGGCTGTCCTGGCTTAAACTTACACAAGACAGGGTAGGAAAGGACACAAGAGAACATTTTAGGATGGTGGAAATAGTCTGTATCCTAAATGGGGTGGTGGTTACACCAGTGCATACATTTGTCAAGGCTCAAACTGCACGCTTAAAATCGGTGCACTTGTTGTATGTAAATTTTATCTCAATAAAATTGGGTTAAAAACTCCTAACAAGCAACTTGTAGCTAACAAGACAGATCCTCAGATGGGGAAGTGAGATAAATATGTCCTTATCTTACCCCTGTTGAATGGGGTGATTTTTTCAATACAACACATTCTGAGAATCGCCCCACTCTGCGCACGGAGCAGCAGTGCAAAATCCCAGGGCGTGCTCACTGTTCAACCGTGCCTCCTCTCAGAGGCAGCTGTCTGTACGGATCGACTACACTGCAAGCTGCCTCGGTTGGCAGGACTGCCCCCTCCCCCTCCCCAGAGATTTATGAACTCTTCCCATCCAAGAGCACAACCCAGAGTAGGGCTCTGGACGGGAGAGAAGCAAAAATCTCGGCCAAGGACACAAATCTCTCAGAACCACCAGAGGTGCTGCCTTCCAGTAAAAGAACGTTCTGAATGGATTCATTCATGTCCCATTATCAAGATTGTTCCTAATAATATGCGCCACCTTACCTATGCCACAAGGGCATTGTTAGAATTAATGAAATAATGAGGCCTCTGGAGTACTTCCCCAGTGAGAATGCCAGGAGAATCAGAACCATCAGCCTCCCCCAAGCACGAATTCAAGGACGAAATCTTTCTGATGGCTTTAGCTGCCTTCTCGCTCTCTCTCCCCATTATGGTATCTCTATTATGCAAACATGGACAAGGATTTGGTTGAACTTGTCACTCAGGTGTGTAATTCTTCAGCTGCACCCTCTGCGCTCTGGGATGCTGTTACACATCTGTGAGTCATGGACCCCACAGACCTCACTGTGAAACCCAGACATTCCGCCCCGTTCCTGTCCCAGCAGCATCACCAAGTGACCTGTGATAAGCTTCTTCCTTACATATTCTGGTTATCCTTCTACCCAGCATTGGGTACTCTTTTCCTCCGGAAGACCATGGTCATGCCACAGCCTTTAGAGGAATGGATAAGAGCAGGAAACATGTAAACCTGTTAATGCTGTAACTGGCATTTTCCCAGTTTTGTTTATCTAGCCCCTGCCCTTAGCACCACTGCTCCCTCCCTACTTTTTCACACTTTTTCAGAGTCGAAAGTACTGTTGACTACAACTGCTATAGTTATATGAGTAACCAGTCTCACTACACAGAAATCGTAATATTTACTTATCTGGACAGACCTAAAAATCACATGTAATAAAAAAAAATCTGGGGGTGCCTTGGTGGCTCAGTCGCTTAAGAGTATGACTCAATCTCAGTTCAGGTGGTGATCTCACGGTTCATGAGTTTGAGCCCCCTTTGGGCTCCATGCTGAGAGCGCGGAGCCTGCTTGGGATTCTCTCTCTCCCTCTTTCTACCCCTCCCTCGATCGTGCTCTCTCTCTCTCAAATAAATAAATAAACATTAAAAACATCTGGTCACCACACTATTTCTAATGCTTGTGAATCACATGTGCTAAAAATATAACTTTAGTAAGAATATTTACTAAGTTAAAATGTAATATTAAGATAATATTGGGGCTCCTGGGTGGCTCAGTCGGTTAAGCGACTGACTTCGGCTCAGGTCACGATCTCACAGTTTGTGAGATCGAGCCCCGCGCTGGGCTCTGTGCTGACAGCTCGGAGTCTGAAGCCTGCTTTGGATTCTGTGTTTCCCCTCTCTCTGCCCCTCCCATGTTCATGCTCTATCTCTGTCTCTCAATGATAAATAAATGTTAAAAAATTAAAAAAAAATAATATTATAATCAATTCATAAATATTTACAACATAAATCTTGTCCTTGAAAATAATATTATTGGAGGTTTAAAACGCAAGGGTTTATTTCTGGATTCTCATTTCTGTTCATGTGTCCATCCTTGCACCAACAGTGTATCTTCTTAAATACTCTGACTTTACAGTACATTTTTTTTTTAAGTTCATTTACTTTGAGAGAAAATGGGGAGGGGGAGAGAACAGGAAAGAGAGAGAATCCCAAGCAGGCTCTGCACTGACAGTGCAGATACCAGTGTGGGGCTCAAACTCACAAACCAGTGAGATCATGACTGGAGCTAAAACCAAGAGTCAGATGCTTAACTGACTGAGCCACCCAGGTAACCTCCACCCTTTTTTTCTTTTTTAAGTTTATTTATTTTGAGAGAGAGAGAGAGAGCAGAGGAGCAGAGAGACAGGAAGAGAGAGTACATTTTAAAATACTACATGGATATTATCTGTTCACCCTTTTCAAAACTCTTTTAGCTATTATAGGTCCATTTCATTTCCCTATACATTTGAGGGCCAGCTTGTCAATTTCTACAAAAAAATCCAGCTGAAATTTTCACATAGGGATTGCACTAAATTTGGGGGAGAATTGCTATCTTGACAACAGCTTTCCAATACATGAACTGGAATGTCTCTCCATTTATTAAGATATTTAATTTCTTTTAGCCATATATGATAGTTTTCAGTGTACAAGTCTTATACCTCTAATAACTTTATTTCTAAGACTTTCCTTTTTCAGATACTAGTGGGAATAGCATCACTTAATTTAATTTTCAGATTGTTTATTACTTATAACAGAAATGGAATGTTTTTGTATATTAATCTCATACCCTGCCACCTTGTTGAACTCATTTATTAGTTCTAATAGTGTGTATGTGTGTGTGTGTGTGTGTGTGTGTGTGTGTGTGTGGACTTCTTGGGATTTTCTACATATGCAATAAAGTCATCTGCAAATAAACTTTTCATTCTTGATGTTTTTATTTTACTTTTGCCTTGTGGCACCGTCTATAACTTCTGGTATAATACTGAATGGAAGTGGCAAGAACTAACATCCATGCCTTATTCCCTGTCTTAGTGGGAAAGTATCTTATCCTTCACCATTATGCATTATGACAGCTGTAGGGTTTTTGTAGATGCCCTTTATCAGGTTGAGGAAGCTCTCTGCTATTCCTAGCTTGTTGAGAGTTCCTATCACGGGTAGATGTTGGATTTTGTCAAATGGTTTTTTTAAGCATCTACTGAGATTAAAAATGTGGATTTTGTCTTTTATTCTATTAATGTGGTATATTACATTAATTAATTTTCAGACCCTAAGCAAACCTTACATTAATAGAACACTTAGTTTCTACTGACTGCTTCGATTCCTGAGTAGGGGTCTCTTCTTTCTTTGCGTATCCCGTAATATTTTGCTTAAAAAGGACATTAGAGATGCATACATTGTAGTAATTCTGAGTTGTAATATTCCCCTCCCACCCCTGAGGCTGGTGGTTGTTTCTGTTTCTGTTCATTTCTTTAGCTGTTTAGTAATTTGCCTGGATTAATTCTGTGAAATCTATGTCCCCTGCAGTGTGAGGTCACTGATGACTCTTCTCAGTTTTGTTTTTAATTCCTGTTTTTATTTTTAATCCTGGTTTTTCTAGGAGTGCCTGAGTGGCTCAGTCAGTTAAGCCTCCAAGTCTTGATTCTGGCTTAGGTCATGAGATCAAGCCCTACATTGGGCTCCATGCTGGGCATGGAGCCTGCTTAAGATTCTGTTTCCCTCTCCCTCTACCCCTCTCCCCACCCCAGCTCAAGTGCTCTCTCTCTCTCTCTCTCTCTCTAAAACAAAAGACAACAAAACAAAACAAAAGCAAACACAAAAACCAGGTCTTCTAGTTGTCACCCCTGGGTCTGCACAGCTGAATGATTGGTCAGCGCTTTGACAGAGATTGTGATCAAACACTTCAAGCCAGTAAAACTTCCATTCTCAGTGGATGGATCTGCTTGTAGGTAGAGGAGCACACTCAAAGTTCAGGCCCTTTTCAAGAGGGTCTCCGCCTTTGCTCTCCACTGGGCCCTTCCATGTTTCCTCTATGCATGTGCCTCAGCCTCAGGAGTGGCCAGAAATGTGTGGATAACTTGGGCCCTCTGTTGTCTGCTGCCTAGAAGTATGCTTACCCCAACTATTTCTGCGACCGAGAATAAAAGTGCCACTGGCCTCTCCAATCCCCTGTCACCGAGATCATTATGTCCACCAGCAATGCCACTGGTCTCGAGCCCACCTTTCCAAATCAAGTGAGTTCTCAGCAGCAGCAGGAGCAACCCGCCAGGCCTTATGAACTGTGGTCTCCCTACCCCAAAACCTCCGTGACAACCAAGCTGGGCAAGGGATGGGTGCAGCCCCAGGCAAGAATTCCAACTGCCACTATTCTTAACAGAAGTTCAGCAGATTTTCTAGTATAAACATTTCTCAGATTGTTTCATGCCTTTATTCAATTTCCAGAGCGCTGAAGTGATTGTTTTTGTTCATGTTGTCCAACTTCATATTTGCTTTTTTAAAGAGAGGATTTGTTGACCTCCTTACTTGCCCATGGCCAAAAGTCCCGCCCTGTGATTTATTTTTAAATGCTGTGGGTACTACGCAGAAATTTGGCACTCCAGATTATTTATATCCCATCCAATAGGATTTTTATAGTGTCAAATGTTATATAGTTCTTTGTAGGTCTGATAAAACATTTATCTTTCCAAGTGAATAAGACCCAACTTGAAACTGTGGAATAAAAACACAATTATTAAAGGTTTAAGTCAAACTACTTGGAGGCCCAGTTCTGGATAGACAGCAGAAACTCAGTAAATGACCTTTGATTCATTGATGTGGGTTACCGCCTTTATTTTAAGGAAAATGTGCTAATTTCTCCCCATTTTTGTGATATTTCTACCCTCTACGTTTCACCAACCATCTATACCAAATGCCATACGAAGGATATAATTAAAGATCACTTTTTTAAAACTCCCCTAAAAACATCCAATCATAGCTACATTTTACTTTTTTGCATCATCTGCTTCTTGAGAGTCACGGTGGGTTTTCCAGCTAATCTCAAGCAAGTATCTGATTGAGATGTTGTTAATGTTAAACGGCAATATCACTTGATTAATATATTAAAACTGTCATGGTCATCTTCATTTACCTCAATAAAGACTGTTCATTATTTTCAATGGCTCTTTATTGCTTTATATCTGAAATTATGAGATAAAAAAAGCCAGCAAAGCAGTAGAAGATCCATAACCTCTATCCCCCTATCTCTGAAGGAAAAAAAAAAAAAAAAACACACAGCACTTCTTATGGCATGATTCAACCTGGGAATAGAAACAGCTTTGCCAACATCAACGAAAACTCACCACAGCTGGTAAAGTTAAAATCAATACCAGCCCTTTATTTTTTTTTTTATTTTTTTTTTTAATGTTTACTTATTTTTGACAGAGAGAGAGACAGAACATGAGCAGGGGAGGGGCAGAGAGAGAGGGAGACACAGAATCGAAAGTAGGCTCCAGGCTCTGAGCTGCCAGCACAGAGCCCGACGCGGGGCTCGAACTCACGGACCGCGAGATCGTGACCTGAGCCGAAGTCGGACGCTCAACCGACTGAGCCACCCAGGTGCCCCAATACCAGCCCTTTAAAGGAACATAAACATATTTGCCTGAGATCGTGTAACGAATTGGTACAACCAGAAAAGTAGACCAGAAGGCCTGTCTTGTAACCCTATATTCCAGTCTCCCTCTACTTCCATCAAAACTGAATGATACGGGCCAGTTACCCAAAGCTTTGTCCCAGCCTCCCTTCTGTTTGAGAATTTTCTTCCTAAAAAAGAACTACGACGGTGTAGAGGAGGACAGAGATTGGTTCACTGATCCAGCTGTGTTAACGGTATCCTCAATGGAAAAAGAACAGAGAATTAAAAGATTTGGCCTTCTTTTCCTTCAAAGGCAACGCGAGTATGATCAGAAAACCAAATCTCAAATAAACTAACAAAGCACAGACCAATTTTGCTGCTTCATCCCAGAACGGAATAGGTGTGTGCTAAATTTGCAACATACCATTCCAATTTTCTCCATGAGCAGTTGCAGTTTTAGCTACCATCAGTTCTTACCATGTTAAAACACATTTTCCAAGCCTCTTCTCTATAATGAAACCACTCTGAAGGTTCCAAATTGCTTTCTCATGGGGGATGTTATCCCATACATCCTGATAACTGTTATAATACTCATTTAAGGAAGGTAGGGAGCAGGTATTAAACTTCCAGTGAGAGGAAACCCAAGCGCTTAAAAGATGCACCCGCGAGGTCTCAGAGTTCCTCACTAGCAAAGTGACAAGTCAAAGTCGCTGAGGTTGGTATAGAGCTGGGCCTAAAAAATTGAGCTGACTCCCTCCTGGGTCATCACCACTTTATATAAGGAATGGGTCAAAATTACAAGTGGAAAGAAAACCAGATGAATACTCTCACCTGTCTACACATCAGTACATGTGCACATGTTGATTCATCAAAGGCTTTATTCTATATGTTAACTAACCCAACAATGTTTCCCAGTTTATCCAGATGATTCTATGAAAACCAGAACAAGTGTTTTCTCATGTACCATAACTTATTTGGATAATGAAATTTATGTTTGCCTTCCAAAAGTTTATCACTATTTAATCATACCCTTGACCTAATAGATGCCGTCAGTCTACAATGGGAGACTTTTCCTTTTCAAAAAAACAAACTAGATTCATATCTGGACTACCATGGCTTTCTCATAGCAACATGGGAAGATGAAAATCACTCAGATGAACCCTCTGGTTTTTTTTCTCTACCTGAAATCTGTTCTGTTTAACTTAACAGTACATTTGGAGTAAGTTTAAAATCTGAAAAATTATTCCAGTCGAGGCCTGAAGTGGGACTGCTTTACATAGAAGTAGAAGCAGAAAACACAAATCATGATTTTTAACAAGTCACATTGGGAAAGAGTAAGACCAGTCAACTTCCTCTCCAACTTATTTTCATGACACATTCGTAAATATTCAGAAGACAATAATGACTTCAAATTCCACCAGACTATAGGTTTTAAATACTAGACCAAGTATCAGAAGACCCAAGACTTGTTGTCATTACCACTAATTACTTATTAAGTAGCAACCCTACCCTAACACTGTGACATTAAATGGCTGTCCTTAAGGAGCTTACACTCTGCAGTAGATGATCATGATATTCACACAACACAGAAATCACCACAATAACATGAACACAGTTGTAAGTATCCCTTGATTTGTTTATTAGATATGCTCAAGCCAACTTGGCAGAAAAGAAACTTGTGTGCATTAGAATTCATTTTCCAAGTATACAGCATCCCTTATCCCACAGAAGTCCCAGTGGTCCATTCCCAGTTGTACCAGTCCCTGAGAAAGTACCTGCAGAGCTGGTTGGAGCTGCTCCCACAGAGGCCACTGGACAGCAATGCAGGGTCAAAGCACCCAGCTCCAATGTTGGAATACAGATCCTGGTGTCCACGAGCCCAACCTAATAATACAATTTGACTGGGTCCATGCTTCAGTTTACCCATTCTTTCTCAAAATTCCTCTCTGCAAACTGAAATGAAGATTTAGGCCTCTAGAATTGGAAGGAACTTTGCATGGGAGTCTACAGGAGTTAGTAAGTTTCTAGTGGTGCTGGCATCAGAACTCGATCTCCTGCCCCCAGGCCTGTTCTAGTTTTACCCTGCCACACTAGGTTGGGGTACATTTGGAAATGACACCAGCATTTCTTCTTTGGGAATGTGGATTAGGTCTGGGTTGCCTAGGGGAAAATTCTAGATGGAGCTTCTGGAGTTTTAGATATCCTGGGACGGGAAGTACATAGCGAAAGGGAAGTACAGGGCACACTTGTGTACAAAGGAGAGAAAGCACTAAATGGTGTTGATGGGGTAGCTAATGAGTTGGGCAGCAGTGAAAAGAAAAGAGCAGAACAAACAGGAAAGAGCAGAACAAACAAGAATTGAGGGATGGCTGGGGCCAAGGAACTAATGCCTGTGAGGTCGGTCAAGATGATTCATCTCAAGTAGCTTAGGAAGGCTACAAGAAAGACAAGGCCCAGGCTCACGGGCCCCTCACTTTAAAGTGGGGACAATAATATTTTGCCAGTGACATCTTTCAAAGGGAGCTGAGCTACTCAAGTGTGCCCCTGCAGGAGTCTTGAAGGAGCACCAGATTCAAGTCCTAGAGTGGCCACACGCTGACTCTATGTCTGAGGAAACATCCTGACCTCAGTTTCCGTATCTGTAACAATATGGGGTTGGCTCCTTGAATTAAGTCTGTCCCAGCTCTATGATTTCCATATGCAAAGTGCCTCAAGTTCCCCAAGGAAAGTTTTTGTAGGAATTAAAAATGGCATTCAGAGCTCTGTCAACCCAATCATTCTCCCCTCCATGCTCTCCTCCTCAGCACAAGCAAGAGAATCACTTAAAAAGCATTGTAAGCTCCAGGTAATGGGCAGAAGAGAAAGGAGTGACTGTAAATGGGCTCTTTAGACTAAAGCCCCACCAAGCCATTAATGCTTCGCACAAGACGGAATGTGGATTGGTGTGTTTATTTCAGGAGGCTTTCTGAACACTGTACCTGGCTATTTAAATTCACAAGGCATTCGTCGTCGCATTTCGTTTCTTATTAACACTGCCACCGAAGCCAGGGTACACTGACAGTTGTCTCAATGTCCCAGAATATTGGGGGAGGGGGTGTGACTCAACAGCACTTTCTTTACTTATTACTGACCTGCCACTTAAGGACTAGCATCACCTCCCCAATCAAGCCCCCACCTCCCCACAGTATTTCTAACTAGAAAATGTTGGTTACCTTAAGAACATATACCTCCCCAATCCACACGGACACCCTGTCCATTTTAAAAGCATCGCATCTTGCTTCTTCACTTCTTTGAAGCTCATCAGAAACCATACCTTTTGAGCATTTACCTCGCCAAAATGTTCTTCAATCACTTGAATCCTAAAACCAGTAAGAGAGGAAGGGGCCTGGGGCAGGGTGGGAGGGGGCAAGACAGAGAGGAGAGAGAGAAAGAAAATGGGATGAGCAGAGGCTGAGGGAGGCCGGCTACGGAGTGACACAGAGCGACCCACCGCAGACAAAGAACACCATGCGACTCGAAGGGAGACAATGAGGGCTCAGAGGAAACGCGGAGCATCCGAGCTGGCAGGCAAGCGCCCGGCGCACCCCCTCCCCAACCCAGAGCTCACTTCTTGCCAGCTGACGGGCTCACAGCAGCTGCTCCACTGTGGAGACACACACACAGTCATTTCCTGGCTAAAAGGATTTCTACCATTTTAATTAGTTTTTTTTTTTTTTTTTTTTTTAAGATAAGAAATAACACCTCTCCGCTGCCACATTCCCCAGATACAGCTGTATGTTTCAACTATCAAAAGAACAAACACTGACTTTGGTTTCTTAAAGAGTTTAGAATTTCTCGTGAAGTAAATAATCTGAAGAGGAAAAGAAGAAGTTCAGCAAAGTAGCTCAAATCTCCCCTCGTTCACAAAAACACAGGCAGAAACGTTTTGATGGTAAGTGCGATGGGGTTTGAGAGACGGGGCTGGTAATGTCGGTAAATTAACCTGATGGCATTACCACCCTTTGTCTTGTTTAGCTTGAGTGGTAAGACAATGCAGGGGGGTAGAATTTTTAATACCTCACCTCTACTCTTTCCAAAAAAAGATCTAGAGCAGGTTAATCACTAGTGAGTGATTCCCAGTCATCCTTCCTTGACAGAAAAGGAATTGGGGATTTCACAAGTAATATGTGTAAAATCTTCCTTAACCTAGAAAACATTAGGGGGTAAAAAATCAACTCGGAACTGAGATCTAACACCAAAACATGGAAAAAGTTAATAGTGTAGCTGCGGAAGAGCCAGCTAGGATGCTGCAAACATGATCACCACATGACCAGATCTTTTTAAAACCACTGTCTGTTTACAAACAAGGCACTCACTAAATAACACCCCAGGTAATAGATGATGACAGGAGTGGGGTCTGCTCCTTTAAATAACAACAGATTGGAAAAAAATATTTCAATGCCATCAGACAACGAATGAAAATGAAACATCTTTCCTAACTGGAAAAATGCAGGTCTAGCTGGGAAAACTGATTTCCACCCACCCTCTATTCTCCCAAAAGGAGATGAGAAAAAGAAAACAGGATAACTGGAGATGAATTTTGGTAATGAGCGACATAAACATTCACAGGGAGATGGGCTCCTATTTCATAGGTCTTTGGGAAAAAATTTTAATATGCACACGTGGGTCAAACGCTCAGCAGTAAAATGCATTTAATGTTTAATTGTTTTTATACACTGCAAGAGGGAGTTAGAGTCTTGTCACTCACCAGGTGAAATCTGATCTCTCTCAAACCATCCCACCCAACAGTGTTAAAGACGTTACTGCTCTGACATAATTCAACCTCAAGACATCTTGTGGGAAACACAGGTCAGTTTTAAAGCACCAGGTGGGTTAACAGGCGTTACTTAGTCTCCCAACCTTGAATTTTAGGGGTTGTATACTTAGCTTATCCTTGGAGGCTGCCACTTGGGATCACGTGCCGTGCAAGGGTTTTCCAAATTTAAGTAGACTTTATAAAATAAGCTGACTCCTTTTCATCAGAACAAATGAGGTGCCAAAAAAAATCCTCTTCTGTCTTGTCCTTAACTCTAGGTGCCAACAGGGAAAAGGGCAGGGGGGAAAACAAAGACATAGAGCCCTCCCCTGTCCTGGTTAGTATTCGAGTAAAGAAGAAACAAATTAGGGAACATTTCAAGACCCCTGGGCAAAGCTGAGAAAAAGGTAGTTGGCAGGTTTCCTCATTTAGCTGCAGTAGTTCTGTTGACCCCTAACGAGCAAACAATTTCCCCGGCTAATTTTGCATCCAGCCATAGCTGGGGATAAATTGGAATCAACATTCTATATTCTATCAAATTCAAACAACAAAGCAGGTAGTAATAATAATAGTCAAAACATAGAGTTTACCCTGTGCCGGGCACAATTCTAAGTGCTTTGCATATATTAACTCACTGAATCTCCTCAACAACACCTTGAGGTAGGTACTGGGCACATGTGAATATAAACTTGGTTGTACCTGAGAAATAAAAAGCTTCATAATGTTGGTGCTAAAATGGGATAGGAGTGGCTAATAATTTTGAAAAGTAATCTCTGAAAACTACATATGCTACATGCTGCCTTATATGTTGCTGGGGCAAATGATACAGGAAGAAAACATACAGAGAGATCTCTCATCTGTGTTTGCTTAAATAGCTTTTGTTCATAAATTTCCACTGAAGAGAATACTAATCTCTGTAAGAGAAAAGTAAGATTTAAGAAAGAGGAGGGAAAGAAAGAGGATATTTCATAAAGGATGGAAAGATGTCACAGTAGTTAAAAACCTATCACCAACTTGAGGAAAATTATCTACATTCATTTAGAGAGCAGAAAATCTCAAAAGAATACTGGGCTGGTCCTTCTTAGAAATCATAATCATTACAGCTTTCGCTTCCTGGGATTCTTCCTAATGTGAATTCCTGGTAGCTAAAATAATAATAAGGGTATGGAAAATGAGGCAGAGACTAGGAAATGTTTCTGTATTTCGTTACAATTGGAGGTGGGGCAGAGGAAGCCTCAGGGATCTAGAAAGAAAGAGGAAAAAGGAATAACAATTGAAAGAGGGTTCTTGTTTATATGGTGACAGATGGTGGCTATACTTATCATGGTGAGCATTGTGTGATGTGTAGAACTGTCCAATCACTATGCTGTGCACCTGAAACTATACTTCATAAAAATACTTAATGAAAAAAAAATTTTAAACCACTCACACACACACAAAAGAGTTCTTGTATCTGTTGCTTCTGCCTTCTCACCCATTTTAAATTCAGCTGTTTGGAACAAAAGGTAAGGAGGGATGATCAGGTTATATTTCAAAGCCACCAGCCCAGAACAGCCTTAGAGGACCAGGCTGATTACACTCTTCTATCAACAGCTAATTGAGAAAGTCAGAGGAAAATATTAGTTTTAGCAGGCTTCAATTTTTGACCCTGTGCCTTCTACCATTCCATCTTGGAGAAACCACCAGCTCTCATCCGCCCAGAACTGCTTCCCTGCTCTTCAAGTAAAATCTCTGGGAAAGCCTGCCTTTTTTAGGGACACAGCCCTTTAGGCCACACTAATCCTGTAACTCACAAGTCATTTATTTGGCCCTACTGTCAAAGAGAATTTTTCATCAGTAAGAAATGGCATTGTTGGGGGTTAAGTCCATTTGGACTGCTGAGAAAAAAGATGCCAAATGTCTAAGATTCATTATTTGTGATATTTACTCTAGGTTAGGCCCAGAGTTCGAGTATTTTTTAAATGCTTTTGCATGGTGTTTACAGGTTGCTGACCTTCGAGAATCATATAACATGGTGAGGACTAAACATCTTCTGACCAAACATTTTCTCAAATAAAGGAGGTTTATTAGGAACATTGTTTACCACCCATCATTCATTCCCTTATAATACTGGCCTCTGAAAGAACTACAAAGAGAAACTACGGGCAGATAAGAGATGAAAAGGCAAATGACAAATCTTAGTCTTTTTTTTCCCCCTCACAAGCCTGCCTTTGTATTGATTTTCAGATACTGAATATACATAGTTCATCTTCCAGATAATCTCAATGTGTCTCACTCTAATAAACAAATAAAATTTATGAGAATGGTAAAAAGAGATGAATCTATATCTTAAACAACCCTTACACACACACACACACACACACACACACACACACACACACACCGCGATACTCCACTGACTCTGCCATAGAGCAGATACTTCTGTCAGCCCCTCAACTGTCAGCCTTCACAGGGATGTACATCCACCTGTACATTTCCCCATGGCATAAACTCTTCACCGATTGATGTGACAAGAAAGGGACAGTGAAATTGTTCATAAATTGTAATTTGAAAATCTTGAGCTCTTTGAATATCTAAAAACGGTCATCTTTCCTTAAAATTTTAATACCTTTCAAACTGACTTGACGGTTTATTCCTGGGAGTTGGAGCTTACTGTAATGCCACGATAGATACCCAAAATATAGTCTGTATTGACACCACTGTACAGATACAGGCATCTATCTGTTCAAGTGTCCCAACAGCCAATGATGAGACAACACATCAGCCTCTGCCTGTTGTTAACATGTCGCATGCATTTCAATCACCAGAATTTTGGTTTACTGACGGGATTGCCAGGAGACAGAGAGAGGGGTCAAATTCAGGAACCAACAGCCCCCAGGCTCCCACAGTCCTCCTGCGGCAGCATGAGGTATCTTACTCTTCTTCAAACAAGCCTTCCCTCAGCCTTCCCATCATGCGTGCTGCTGATCCCGACCCATTTCCCCTAGTCCATGCCAGTGTAGAATGTAGGCTCCTACCCTAACTCCTTCGTCTCTTACTCCAGTTAGCAAGAGATCTTTTCCTATAAAGACATTTTTGTCCTCAATCAACCGTGCTGGCCAGTGTTGAAGAATCTTTACATTAGTCAATTAATTCTCTCACTTAATTGTAACATGTATTATAATAATAATTCATTTTAGACATCACTTCACTAAGTTCTCTTTAAGTCAAGGAAACTATTCTCAGTAATCCAGGCATAAGAGTTACTCATTTATTTCATTCAGCAAATATGTACTGAATACCTGGAAAGGTATCTAGAATCAGAGACATTTTATCAGTTTAAGCTAAACTCCTTTGAGAGAAAATGTATCTTAGCATACCATTATTTATACATCTGAAGGCTGGTCTTACCATTTGTTGAGCAAATGTCTGGATGGTATAGAAAATTAATGAACTTCTGGTGATCCAAGGAAACTGTTTTTAACTAAGACAATGTGAAAATAGGCACTGCTTTTATTGGGTTCTTCCACATTCTAAAAATTTTGTTTCCTGGTGCACAAGGTAGCTTTCTCCTCACATGCAGACAAGTGGCACAGACTACACTAAATAAAGTGAAAAAAACATCAGAGAAACTTCATCTTTGCTCTCTATCATGCTCCACTTAAAAAAAAAAAATTAATGTTAGCTACAAATATGAGGGCCTTGTTTAGAAGTTCGCTCTAGACCTCTCTGAAGGAGACTCATTTCACCTGATTCTAAACTGCATATCTGGTATTCAGCAGAAGGACCAAATTTAAATCAGTTTTGACTGGAGTGATTGGAAATTTGTACCAATGATAAGTATACCTATACACACACACACACACACACACACACACACACACACACATCTATGTTTGTGGCATATGGTTGGAGTATTTTTCATTCATTCAAAGTGAATACATAAATATATTCTTATTTGCTAGTATAGTCATATTTGCTCCTTAATTCATTCTCTTTGTAGGGGGAAGATCAGTCTGAACCATTTAAAAATTAGAACTAAGAATTTTTATTTAAAGAAATGCTGTTTGTTTTCAAGCACATTACTAACTAGAACTGAATCAATAAAATATAAGTGTTGTCAAATGTTAAGTCCTTAAGGTATCTACTTGAATGCATCTTGTTGAGTATAGTCACATAACCACCACAATTTCATAAGATCTACTCATGTTAGAAAAAAAATCCTCTAAGGATCAGTTGAAATAAGAGAAGTGTCAAAATATTGTGAAAGGGGGCACCCTTGATAAAAATATAAAGCTGTTTCTTAATTTGAAATAAGGGAAACAAATGAAATAATGATCCCATTAAACAATATATAAGAGACATATAATGGCCCTAAACAGTCTTCTTTGATGACTTTACAAAGCAGAGAAAGGATATTCATTAGTTTTATTCCAACGAGGTTTTTTTGGGGGGGGGGGGGGCGGGTAGACGTGGCTCAAGTGAGCTAATGACCCTAATAATTGTTATTAGCTCTTAAGATTTGGCCATATACATCTAACCTCTCTGTCCATTTGTAGACTGGCAAGTTTCTGTTTATGTGGAGAAGAAATGCTTTAATTAGCATATTAATCACTTCCCCAAAGTGCTATAAACAATTTATTCTCTTACTTAATCCACCTTAAACAGTCCACTGTTAAAAGAGAGAAAAGGGAGGAAAACTTTTTTCATGGAGAATTATCATGAAAATGTCTTCTGGCCTAAAGTATCAAAAATTCTGAATTTGCGAGTGGAATTTGATGTTTACACATATTTGAAAATATAAATCTCAAGAAAAGGTCTACAGCTGTTTTAAGTGCTTGCCTATTATTTAATACCTCTTCAATCAGACAAATTTTATAGAAAGTTTGGAAAAACATAATACTTGCAATTAAACAAGTATTAAACAAAAAAGTATGGAAAAACATAATACTTGCAATACTTGCAAAGAAAAATGTTTACTTTGGAGCTAATTCAACGAGGAAAAGGAAATAAAAGAATGGCTGCTGTTTAGATTCAAAAACAAGTTTTGCTTCTAAGAGCTAAGCTTTAGTCCCCATGATGTATGACAATCTACTATATTGTATTTGCCAGAAGGCATAAACTATGAGTGTGACAGGCTGTGGTGACAGACATACCTGGAAAGTCAACATGACTGAAGATCTCGGTGGTCTGGGTTCACTCCCCCTTCCCAGCCTCCTATAATTGGTCATCCAGTCCCTCCATTCTTACTTCGTGTGCCTGTGGCTCACTTTCCTTCCACCCACTGTACCCTCAACCAGAGCCAGAACTTATGACCTCTCACCTAGATTTCTGAAGTTTCCACCAAGTGAACTTCCCAACTTTGTTCTCTCATGTACTTCACCACCAAATAAATGCTCCCAAATTCCATCTTGGCACTTGTTTAATGGCCTTTCAAGAGACCACTCTGCCTAACAAATAAAATCCGGATCTTTTTAACCAGTAAGTCAAGTTTCCCTAGGATCTGGCTCTAACCTACCATCCAAGCTCTAGGTTCTACTCCTCTTCTTTCATCCTCATTGTCCAATTATGTGGACACCCAATGAGCCAACTGCCCTGGCACCATCCCATAGAGGGCACTGAAACATCGCTAATGAAGTAGAAATACAGTGCCAGTTAACTCAGGTGTCTACCCTCAAACTCCTTACTCGTAAAATGTAAACCAGACCCACTCCCATCAAAGCAAACAATGCCCTGGGCGAAGAGACCATGTGACTCTATCCACACAAATTACTTCTATCCATGGTGAGTATGACTAACTGTATGCAATTATGAGTGATAAAAAAAAACCTGTCAAATGAAAAACAAGTCCAAATGAGTTAAAATGTCATGTTATGTTCAGAGCATGTAAGAGACATCTTATTTGGTTTGAACATAAAGAAACATAAAGGAAGGTACACTGATTTTATTAATAGAAAATAATTTTTCCCTTACTCTCCCACTAGAAAATGTTCAACAAAAACTCAAGAAGCCAAATGCTTACCTTGTCAGGGGTACCCACATATCTCAGTCTGTCTTCACCCTTGTTATCTGGTCTACCTAGAGCTCCATGAACACACCTTGCCATTCTTCCTCTTTCCTGTGTACATGTCTCTCTGCCCTCTGGAATACTATCCTTACTTCCTTTATCAGCCACCTACAACTCCTGTAAGTCTCTACTTTTTTTCTGTGACATTTTCCTTAATCTCACTAGCCAAAACCAATCTCTCTGTCTTCTGAAATTCTGTATTTCTGATATAATAGCATACTGTCTTTTATGCCATTTTTTGTTTTTTATTTTTTTAATGTTTATTTATTCTTTGAGAGGGAGAGAGAGAGAGAGAGAAAGAGAGAAAGAGAGAGAGAGACAGAGAATGCATGCATGAGCAGGGGAGGGGCAGAGAGAGGGAAACACAGAATCTGAAGCAGGCTCCAGACTCTGAGCTGTCAGCACAGAGCCCGACACAGGGCTGGAACTCACAAACTGCAAGATCATAACCTGAGCCAAAGTTGGACGCTCAACTGACTGAGCCACCTAGGCACTCCATACAATTTTTCTTTTTTTTAAGAAAAAATGTACACCTACCTCATGCGCAGCCCTGTTGTAAGAGTCTTATATGCACTTTCCCCATTTATTTTTCAAAATAACCTTAGGTATTGTCTTTATTTCCATTTTACAGATGAAAAAACTAAGGTTTACTGAAGTTAGATAACTTGCTCAAAGCTATACACCCAGGAAGAAACACGGTTTAAATCCAGATACATAATTCTGGAGTCTGGAGCTTTTACCATGTCACGGGGCTTCAGCCTTACCTCCTGGAGCCCTGGTGTAAGTTATTTGAGGGTAAGCATCATATTTTTGTATTTATGTGCCTCCCCCACAGTCCCGAAAAGAAACTATTTCCTGGCCATCACAGATAGTCAGTAAATGTATGTTAACAACGGTGCTAGGATTATTTGCCTCTTCTGATAGAAATGCTATATACATCTCACTACAGCTTCAACTGTTCAGAAAACATGTCAGAGTATGAAGAGGCTTCCTTCCCATATGCTGCCGGAGAGGCACTGCAGAAGGTACATAATTTGGAACCAAATTCCACGATCTTCTGCGAAATTAGCCTTATAATTTTTATTCACAGCTTTTAAATCTTTCCTGGTGAACTTGTCTCTCAACTGTTCTAAAGAGTTCACCATCTAACACTGCTCCAACTTCTCAGCACTGTAGTAGAACAGTAAAGTAATGCCATATGCTCATTTGTTAAGCAGCTTGACATAAATATCCAACCAAACAACCAGAGAATAGAGCAATTAAAATGACAAGGCCCTGTAAAGAATTAAAAAAAATAAGGATGTCCAAAAGTCTAATGCAGACGTAACTTAATTTGAAACGAGATGACTCATCAAAGCAGGACGGGAGTACAAAGACTTACCTATACGTCTACCATTGTAAAAACTGGGAAGAGCCTAAATGCCCAACAGTAAGGAACTGCTTAAATAACTAATGGTATATCCAAACATTGGAATACTGCACAGCCATCAGAAGTTATCCAGTCCCTAAAAAATATTGATTGAGTACCTCATTTGTATGAGATAAATGAGAAAGAAACGATGCCTGCCCTCATGATGCTTAGAATCTAGATGATGATATAGTAAAATCTGTAATAAAAAAAATTTTAGACTGTTGAGTGACATGGTAGGTTACAACAGAGTTAACTTTTTCATAACTTGAAGATGTATGTGCTCTATGTTCACAGCCTGCCTTGAAGCAACAGTCATCTTAGTGAGTAGGTCTGGCAATATTTAATTTTATAGAAAAAAGCATCCATTTTCCCTTCTCCTGCCCTCCCCAACATGTGAACTCCATTTACCCATACTTACCATTTATTCATTTATACAATAAAACATTTACTGCTTTATCAAGTCAAAAAGAAAAAAAAGAAAAAGAAAAAAAGTAAAGCTGCATATCCTAAAACAAAGTTCTGAATAAAAAGCCAGCAAGTACAAATCAAATAAAGATTTGGAACTGCAAGTGAAACTAATTTTCAGATAGCTTTTTGAAATTTTTCCGTATACATTTTAAACATATATTACTTTAAAGTATGAATTAAAAGGCTTCCAATGACCATTTATGACGGTATTGTCTATTGATGCATTTATTTATTTATTTTTCCAATATATGAAATTTATTGTCAAATTGGTTTCCATACAACACCCAGTGCTCATCCCAAAAGGTGCCCTCCTCAGCACCCATCCCCCACCCTCCCCTCCCTCCCACCCCCCATCAACCCTCAGTTTGTTCTCAGTTTTTATATTGATGCATTTAAAGAAAAAGAAACAACAAAAAAAAAGGAATCAAAGTCAAGTACATAAAGCAAGAAGAAATGAAATTTAAATTCTCTTATGAATGGCAATAAAAAGGACATCTACCATTCCAGGTTACTGTTTTGCATAAGTCCTGAGGACGTATCTACAAATTAGCAAGTAGATAAGCTCTATAATAATTTCTTAAGCTAGACAATAATAACCTTTAAGAATTATAATATTCAAATCTTTTCCCTCTTTTAAATTCTTCATTTTTAGCTATAGAGGGAAACTTCAAGTTGATGAAGAATATATTTTAAAAACCCACATATTTAATGTTAAGAAAGACTGAAATCTTTCCTGTTAAGATCAGGAACAAGGCAAGAACATTGCTCTCACAACTGTTATTCAACAAAGTATTAGAAGTGCTTGCCAGGGCAACAAGGCAGGAAAAGGAAACAAAAGGTATGAGAAAGGATCTGTTCTTAATTGCAGATGACATGATGTCTATGTAGAAAATCCCAAGGAATCTGCCAAAAAACCCTCCTAGAGCTAGTAAGTCCAGCAAGGTAGCAAGATACAAGATTAATATACAAAAATATAATTATATTTCTATACACTAGCAATAAATGTGGGCACCAAAATTAAAAGCATAATGCCATTTATAAACACTAAAAAATGAAATAGGTGTAAACCTGATAAAACATGCATAGCACTTATATACTGAAAACTTAAAAAACAAGATGAATGAAATTATTGAAGTGCTAAATAGAGGGACAGGCATACTAAAGTCATGCACTGGAATACTCTACATAGTAAAAATATCAATTTCCTCAAATTGATATATAAGTTTAATGCAATTCTTATCAAAATTTCAGAAAGATTTTTTTATATAGAAAGACAACAATATCCTAAAATTTACATGAAAATACGAAGAAATGAGAATAACAGAAAACTGTGAAAAAGAATAAAGAATGGAAAGAACAAATGTAAAGAATAACAAAGTGGAAGGAGTCAGTCTACCTGACTTCAAGACTTATATAGCAACAGGTAATCAAGACCATACTAGTGAAGAGAGAGACAACAGATCAATGGAATACAATAGAGAAACTGAGAAATGACTCACACAAAATAAGTACATTCAAATGATTTTTAACAAAGATGCAAAAGCAATTTTGTGGAGAAAGTAGAACTTTTTCAACAAATGGTCTGGAGCAACTAAACATTCATAAGCAAAAACAAAAACAAAAACAAAAACAAAAAAACAAGAATCTTGACCCTGACCTCACACCTTATATGAAACTTAATTCAAAATGGATCACAGACTTAAATGTAAAATGTAAAACTATGAAAATTCTTAGGAAAAAAATAGGAGAAAACCTTTGGGATCTAGAGCTAGACAAAGAATTCTTAAAATTTACTCCAAATCACAATGAATAAAAGAAAAATTGATAAATTGGCCTTTGCCAAAACTAAAAATTTTTGCCCTGTGAAAGACACTCTTAAGATGATGAAAAGACAAATTATGGATTGGGAGAAAATATTTGCAAACCACCTGACAAAGGACTTGTATCTCAAACATATTAAAAGTCTCAAAACTCAGCAATAAGAGTCCTCAAAACACAGCTAGCAAAGATACAGGGAAACTGGATCATTCATCCCTTGCTGGTGGGAAGGCAACATAATACAGTCACGATGGAAAACAGTTTGGCAGTTCCTTAAAGAACTAAACATGTAAATACCATACCATCTAGCAAGTGTACTCTTGAGCATTTATTCCAGCAAAATGAAAATTATGTCCACAGAAAAACCTGTACATAATTGTTCACAGTAGTCTTATTCATAATCCGGAGTTAATTTATCCTTCACTGAATAACTGAATGAATGATTTAAAAATCTGTGGTACATTCATATTCCTGGAATACTACTCATCAATAAAAAGGAATGAACTATTGACGCATGCAACAACTTGGATAAATCTCCAGAGAAATTATGCTGAATAAAAAAAAGCCAATCCCCAGAAGTTACATCGTGCATGATTCCATTTACGTAACATTCTTGAAATGACAACTACAGAAGTGGGGAACAGACCAGTAGTTGCTAGCATTAAAAAAGAGGGAGGGGGTACATGTAGCTATAAAAACGCAACTGTGAGGGATTCTGATGGTGATGGTAATGTTCTGTATCTTGCCTTACCAACATCAATATCCAGTTTGTGATATTGTACTATAGTTTTTCAGGGTGTTATCACTGGGGAAAATTAGGTTAAAGATACATGGGATCTCTCTGCATCATGTAAATCTACAACTATCCCAAAATAAAAAGTTTAATTAAATAAATGAAGATTACTGCTAGTTAGAGTCAGCTAATTTTCTACCAAGTCTAAGAGGCCATCTATAGACCATTGCTGGTGTAGATACCCCAGGTTCAAGTAATCTAAAATTCTAATTTGAGAATGAACTTTGATTCTAATTTAAACTGCTGGGTGTCCCATTCACCCATGTAGTAGCTTCCGCTAATATATGTATTGAGCAAAAACCAAACAAATGTGTAAGACAGCATAAAAAAATAAAAACCCTTCACACAACAGTATGGAAGCAAAAAAATGAATGTGTGGATACTGAAAACAAATATACACATATTTACTCACAGAACACACAAAGGTATACTGTGATATTTCTGTAGTAGTGATAGAGTAAATGTTCTAAATAAAAAAACCAATCTTGTTTATCTTAATATATTAATTTCACTAAATGGAAAGGAACACAAAAAAGCACTGGACAGTTATTTGGCCCTGAATTGGTAATTTCAAATATCACTTCAACTAAAATAATTTTGTCCAATTTCTCGTGATTACTTTTCTGTAGTTAATTTCTTTGTGAAAGGTAAAGCCCAGCAGTCTGTGTTGCCATGCTTAGTCTTCCCCATTCATTCATTAATGCACTCACAAACATTTTTGACAGTCTATTACCAGGTACTACTTGGTACTGAGGGAGGCAGGAAGACGAATTAGAAATGGTCTCTGCTACTCATGCTTTAATGGCTTAAAAAAAATAGGTTGAAAAGTGAATGGCTCCACATAGCTGAATGTTTTTGATAGCCTTTCTCCATATTGTACATAGCATTTTCTAACATTACAATGTACACTTAATACAATTTATGTAACTGATCCCCTAATGTTGGGCATCCATGTGTTTTCTCAATTTGCCATGATTGCAATTAATGCAGAGCAGTAATGACTAACTGATGATAAACTAGAAAGAAAGACAAAAGAACCCAAAAAATGAGAAAAGTACTTAAAGATAGATGAAATCTTACACAACCTCTCAACTCAAATTGCTAATACATGAAAAATTAGTAATTGGAGTGTTTTTTTTCCTCTTCCAAATTGTTTCTTAAACTTTTGACCAATTTGGTTTCCAGCTGCTTTCTGTTGACTAATCTGTAAGTTACCCTTGAAATCTACCCTCCAGCCATGTTGAACTATTTTCCGTTCCCCTATCTGGCCATGTTTTTTTCCAAGGACTTGCTGTTTCCTCAGTCTGGAAAAGTTTCTCACCCAACACTTTGACTGACTATATCCTACTAAATCTTCAGTCTTTGAAGACACTTGTGTGTGTGTGTGAAATCTCCTCAGATCCCTCAGAAGGCTGGGTGAAGCAAACCTTATGTGTCCTGTAATTATTTCACCATATGGTAATTACCTCTTTACTTATCTGTCTTCCCCACTAGACCTGAAGCTCTTTGAGGCAGGGAAAATATTTGTTTCCTGTTTTATCCTCAGGTTTGAGAAAATGGCCCGATGCACAGCAGATGCTCAAGACATATCTAGGAGTGATGAAAACCTGAGCACGAATGAATGAACAAATGGATTATTAAACCTCTGGCATAGGAAGATGGGCAACCCCTTGTTCACCCAGATGGCCAATGGCATGAGGTTCCCTGGAGATGCCCCAAATCGATTTTAGAGCTTCATATTTCTACAGTCATACAATCTAGAAGCTTACGCACTTTTCCAGAATGCAACACGTAATCTAACAGGTGTCTCCTGTGATCTACTCTTGAAAGCAAGTACCAAAGTCCTTTTCGGCAGATACTGTAAGGTCCTTGAAAAGAGACATCATGTAGCTTCAGTGTGCAATGAGTGGCTAAGTGTGGGCAGTGAAGCTGGCTTAAAAGGCTGCCTATAATATAGTTTTTAAGCAGATTAATTTGACTGCAGCATTTTCCTGGAGAAATATTAAAGGCATGGGTATTTTAAAGTGAGAACTTCCTGGTACTAAAGTCTGTCCCTAAGTTTCCACGTTTCTCGGTATTAAGTCTGCAAATCTTGAAACACCAATTCTGAGAGAGCTGGACAGTACTGCCAGAAACAAAGGCCTTAGAGACCCAGGATGTGTGCCTGTCCCTTGTTCTCTTACATCTCATTTCAGAAGGCTCTTCCCACTGCAAACAGCAGGGCTGGGTTTTTTGGTTTTGGGGTTTTTTTCCTCCTGACCTTTGTCAACTGTGTTGCTGTACTGCATTTGGAAGTATTAACAATGGTCATTATCTGCCCTGTTTATTCAGTGTTAAGTATTAACAAGGCCTGTGCTATCTCAGCTGCTGCCATATTTTTCCAGAAAAGACGTGCCTATGTAAATGCCCCAGTGCAGACAGGAGACTTGTCTTTTTCTAGGTCGGGGTGGGGAAAGGACTTGGAGATGACTGAGAGAAGAAAACAGTAGCTATTTATAAAATCTAGTCTTCAGAAACATAAAATACGTGCACCATGAAATCTTGCTTGTGGCTGATTTTTGTCTGTGCATTTGGTCAGTTCAAGTATTTGTTAATGTAGGGGCTCTAAAGCACATACTTCCGGGTTTGTTTATAGTGGCTTCAAACAGATTTTAAGCAAACAGTGTATAAATATTTTACAGAATAAAGAGAAAAGAAGTAAGCCTTGGCATTGAACTCTCTTTGTTCAGGGTTTACAGAGTTGGTTTCTTGTAGAAGCAGCTATGTCAGGTTGGGTGAGAGCCTGTTTACGATGGGATGGAAGAAAGCTGACGATATTTACTTGAGCACAAAGAAGGGTGAACTGTTTTATTAAAACTCCTATCAGATACTGCTTGCTGGACAGTGAAATCGCAAAGCTCGCAAAGAGGAGGACCAAACACCATGCAGAAGAGAACAAATACAAATAAAAAACTGACTTGGGGGGAAGCATCTTTCACTAGAGTCAGCTTTTCTGTAAAAATTGGCTCAAGCTCATAAATTTGCCCAAATTTGGGCTTGGGTCAGGTAAGAAGGCCAAATTGTACCCTCAGAGAGTTGCAGCGAACTTGCCAGTGAGACCAGAGGGAGCCAAATACACGCTTCCAGGACAAGATCTGATGCACAGGAACCGATGCTGCAGGTTACCTTTTCATGTTCGAAGTGCCCAAGTGGTTACACAGTGATGAAAACGGACAACGTGTGGGGAATAGAAGACCGTTTCTTTTCTGTGTGCAAAAATAAGACAATGATGCTATTTCCACCGGGATTTACAAATTTGTGTGTTGTTAAAGAGCACGGGCTTTGGCGTTACACTTGGCACCTTAGAATCTCAGCTTAACCATTTCATTCATAGCTATGTGATATTGGTTAAGTTACTTAACTACTTTTTTTTAATTACCTAAATATTTTTAATTTTCTCCTTCTCGAAAGTGAGCACAGATTACTTCAGTACAAGAAATGAACTAGGGATGGAAAAGAGTGATTTCCTGGAAGTACTTTCGTGATATAACCTTTACATAAGAATAACTGCCACCGTGTACTGAGGGTCTAGTATGTGCCAGGCATTTCGGAAACATTGTTCTAATCTTTGAACAATCCTACAAGGTTTACACTATTATTCCCAGTTTATTAAATGAGAAAACTGAGGTTCAAGGTAGCTAAGGAGTTAGACTTGGTCTCTAAGCTGATAAATGGCAAACCATTCATGCATACTCCTTACCTCATTTTTTTCTCTCTTGTTTTAAAGAACTCTAGAATTTCCCCTCCCTCTCTAATTCCTCTTTTCCTAATCCTGCTCCAGATCACAACTATACTGCGAGTCTCCTTTTTTCCCTCTTCAGCCAGTTTAACTTTCCTAAGACCACTCCCCCCCACCTACTTCCTGGTGCCACTGACCCCAATGTTTCCACCTAATTTGGTCTGGCTTGAGCCCTGTCCTCAGCTCCACCACTCCTATCAGACCCACCTCCACTATCAATGACATCATCATCATAATAGTAAACACTTAGCACTTTGCTATGTGCTGGGTATCTTACGAGATAGGTACTGTTATTATCCCCATTTTAGAGATGTGGACATTAGGTCACCGAAAAGTTACATGGCCACCAGGAGCCTGGCTCTAGAGCCCTCAGTCTAACCCTACGCTGTTCTGCCTCCATATCTCTGAGGGACCCAAAGTAAGTTCTGATTCTAGCAAATGAGTCTGAGCAGGAAGGAGGAGTATTTGTTTAAAAAGTGGGTAAATTTATTTTATAATGTTTGAAATGAATTTGCTTTATTTGTATTGAAAATGTGCAGCTTTCAGGGCACCTGGGTGGCTTAGTTGGTTGAGCGTCGGACTTTGCCTCAGGTCATGATCTCGTGGTTCATGAGTTTAAGCCCCACATAGGGCTCTGTGCTGTCAGTATAGAGCCTACTTTGGATCCTCTGTCCTCCTCTCTCTGCCCCTTCCCTGCTTGTGCTCTCTCAAAATTAATAAAACATTTTTAAAAATGTGCAGCTTTTTAATCACTATGGATAAAATCTTTTAGTGACCTAACCTAAAGAACATTGTTTTCTTTCTTTCTTTTTTTTTTTAAATGTTTTATTTATTTTTGACAGAGAGAGAGAGACAGAGCATGAGCCGGGGAGGGTCAGAGAGAGAGGGAGACACAGAATCCGAAGCAGGCTCCAGGCTCTGAGCCATCAGCACAGAGCCCGATGAGGGGCTCGAACTCACGGACCACGAGATCATGACCTGAGCCGAAGTCGGACGCTCAACCGACTGAGCCACCCAGGAGCCCCTAAAGAACATTGTTTTCATGCGAACGTAAGTTCTGAGTCCCCCCAACCCCCCGCCAAAAAAAAAAAAAAAAAACTACTGGAGCAGGCTGTTTATAAATTGGGGACTGTCCTTACTCCCTTTCGGTGTAAAGTTAAGGGGAGGACAGGAAAAAGGGAAAAAAAGAGACACTTCAAATTCCTGGTAGATACAAATCCTGCACAGCAAAATGCAATCTGGATAATACATCCCAACTTTCTAAGTGTGCTAAAAATAAATGTAAATGGTTCATTAGAGCTAATCTGGCAGCCAAAAGTGAATATTAATAACATAGAAGATCAATACGATGCCTAGCAAAGAACAATGGATTAACTTGGTTCTAGAAATAGCTAAATTTTGTGTAGGCCAAGGAGGAAGCAATGGGACAAGAGGCATAGTCAGAAGAGAAATTCATTTGTTCTTTATACAATTCAAGAACTGAGAATAGGAAATAAAATGCGCCCATCTCTTTTTGGCTCTGCCCACTAAATAAGCAGTTAAATCAATTTTTACCTTTCCCTCCCTGTCTCCATCTGCCACTACCAACTCAATAGAAGAATGTATAACCCTAGTTCAAATACAGGTCAGGATGACTATTATAAATATTATGAGCTTATGCTATTACTTTTCCCTCAGTTCTTGTCTCATGTACTCCATTTAAGTAAAGGGCTGCACATGGTAGTTTTTACCCAAAGCATATTCAATAAAAAAGGGGTTCCACGGTCAAATAAATCTGAGAAATGCTGCATGATAAGCCCCCTTTTAAGATATTGAAGGCTCTCTGAAGTCTTTCAGGAAAGACACCTGTTTAACACATGTAACCCAGTGTTTCCCAAGCCTTTTGGCCATATAATCCTTTTTACTTCGCTCCTATTAACATCTTTGTGCATAATGAAGGTCAGAAATCCAGAGCAGGAGGAGAGAAAACCAAATTGCCATCTTTCCTTCCTCTGTGACTTAAGGAAATCACTGAACTTGCCAGGACTTCAGTTTCCTAAGGAAGCTAGACCACCTGGCCTAGGCTACCTGGATGGAGGCTCTATGCAGCCACAGGGTTCTAAGAGAATCTTTAACTCATCTGCTGAAGTGGCCATGGTCAAAAGCATGGAAGCTGGGCTCTGTGGAGTCACTCCAAACCAGCTAGCTCCCTTCTGCTGAGCCTACACCTCAAAGCGCCTCACATCACCCAAGAGCAGCCTAGACAATGGGCTCTTTTACACCCCTGACATTCAGTCCTTTATGCCCAGGCTGAGCACTAATATTGCAAAGCCTGTTTTGGGGGTTTAAGTGGAAGGAGGGAATTTGTAGGGAATTGTTAAAACAAGCTTACATTTGTTCTTTGAAACATTTGCTGGCATTCAGACATGGCTTTTAAAATAGTTTCTTGTGCTTTTTCATTTAAATATGCAAGTTTAATAAACATTATTCACCCAAAACAGAGAAATGAAGCAAACTCTTACAAGTGATTCTTTCGGCCTGCATGCTTTGGCTACATTCTCAGCTGATTTCACTTAAAATGCTGTCAATCTTGACATTTCAACTTTCTTTTTGGAAAAAATTATCACAATCCAGAGGATTGTTCCTAATATTGAAAATATTAACTGTTATACAGTTTCATAAAATTATTTACCTTTTACTTTTATTTATATGTTTTTCTCTTTTAAAACAGTCTAAAGAAAACTAAGGGTTATTTGTCTCCAAGTTGAGGTTGACTTCATTTTCTTGTTTTTATTTTTTAATTTTTTCAATGTCTTTATTTTTGAGAGGCAGAGAGAGACAGAGCGTGAGTGGGGGAGGGGCAGAGAGAGAGGGAGACACAGAATCTGAAGCAGGCTCTAGGCTCCGAGCTGTCAGCACAGAGCCCAACGCGGGGCTCAAACCCCCCAACTGTGAGATCATGACCTGAGCCGGACGTTCAACTGACTGAGCCACCCAGGAGTCCCTATTTTCTTGTTTTTATAGCAAGGACATACTAGTGATAGAACAGCAATAACTAATGCTATATAAATGCCTGTATGCGACAGGCTTTATTCTAAGCATTGTGTATATATGTGCATTAATCTTAACAACAACCCTCTAATATCGGTACTATTATTATTCCAATTGTACAGATGTGGACACTAAGGTGCAGAGAAAATAACTGACTTGCCAAGGTCATACACTACTAGTAAGTGGCAGGGTTGAGATTTGAATCCAACTTTAATCACTATGTAATCACTATGCTATCCTCCTTCTTGCTTAAATTTGTAAAACAATAGAACCGTCCACCATACAAACATATAAATATAAAGCAGTTATGTATATGTTACATTACATCTATATGTAAAAACATATAAAAATGTATAAGCATGGGGTGCCTGGGTGGCTCAGTCGGTTAAGCGTCCGACTTCAGCCCGGGGCACGATCTCGCGGTCCGTGAGTTCGAGCCCCGCGTCGGCTCTGGGCTGACGGCTCAGAGCCTGGAGCCTGCTTCCGATTCTGTGTCTCCCTCTCTCTCTGCCCCTCCCCCGTTCATGCTCTGTCTCTCTCTGTCTCAAAAATAAATAAACGTTAAAAAAAATGTATAAGAACTCCACATCATGGAGTAACATAAACTCCATTATACAACTACAGGAAAAGAAATGTCTAATCTCTTGGTTCTACCGAGGTCAGAGGAAAGGTCTGACACAGGAGGAAGGACACGGGCTGGATACAAGAATACATATTTTGTCTGTTCAGTGATGTGACACTGGCTTACCTAAGGGGGCTCTGAAATCTCCTTCCCAAATACTTAATATCAAAAGTGAGAGAACCATCAGAAATATTCTGAAAAAAGTTCTCCTGCAAATTATAATGGGCTAACTTAACTGTCTTCAGCCTTACTGGTCCAAATTCCTTCCTGGGAGTACTCCATGACTATTTTTCCAAGTCATTAAAAGCATGTTTTTCAACATATTATGGTAGGGGTAGGGCAGGAAGCAGGAAGATTAAAAAATTTAGGAGATATGTCATTTATGGACCTTGTCTCAACGCTGTGTGACACAGACCAGCTTACAAAAGGCTTTTTAGGGATAACTGAGGAAATCTGATTATGCACTGGTTATTAGATGATACCAAGGTGTTACTGTTAATTTTGTTAGGTCTGATAACAGCACCATGGTTATAGGGGAAATCTCCCTAACTTTTAGAGATGCATTCTGAAGTAAATGAAATGGCATGATGTCTAAGATTTTTACTTTGACCAGAGAGAGAGGGAGAGAGAGAGAGAAAGAGAGAGAGAGAGAGAAAGGTGGCTAGATGAATCAAGTGTGGCAAATCTTGATAACTGTTGAACTGTTCTGAGTAATGGAACATAAGAGATCATTATACTGTTCTCTCTGCTTCTACATGTATTTGGCCATTTTCAGGATAAAATACACTGACATAGAATATGAAGAATGTTTCCTGATGAAAAGAGATATATGATAGGTGAAATACTTAAAAAAAAAAACTACTCTAGAAATAGCCAGGTACACACCTGGGTATATAATCCAACTCCCCTAAGACTGAGGCCAGGAATAAGAAGCGAGAATGGAAGGAAGAGCATGGGCCAACAGTGGAACCGAGAAAAGACAGGAGGCAAAGCACCACAGTGAGGTGTTTCAGGGAGATTGCACAGGACTAGCCTGTCATCTCTAGTTTTGCTATTTCTGCTTCAACTTGCTTTAGCAGTGTGCTTCTCACCCAGTATTCTCAACCACTGTTTGAAAAGTACTAAGTGAAATGAGCCTGGTCCCCCTGTTCACCTTTTGCAAGTGATGTTTATAATCTCAACCACAGATTGACCCTTAGTCCTTAGGAGTAATTGATTTGATTATTGAGTGTGTGTGTGTGTGTGTGTGTGTGTGTGTGTGTGTGTGGTCAGCTCCTCCTTCATCACAGTGGTTATAATATACATCCTTGTCTTTCATCCATTGAGTAAAAGACCTTTTATTATAAGACCAAGAGCCAAATTTCTATTTGGTATTCTAGTTGTGCTTAATATACATCCATCTTCAGGACAGCTAATATCCCTCAATAATTAGGAAATAAGTTTTTTTTTCCAAAGAAAATGACCACATAGCTAGATCATTATACTTTCTCTAAGTACCTTTACTAGAGTCTCATCAAAACATATTAAAATGCAAATAAAAACCGTTAGAGACAGGAATAAACACTGAACAAATTAGCTGGTCAGACTCAACAAATACTACACTCTCTAGCATCCTCTTTCTCTGCCCCCCAAAGACAACCACTGACACAGTTTGTGTCTAGACATATACTAGATTTTTCCTTTTAATCACATTCTATGGTAAATTCTATATCCAAGCTTTCTTACCTAACATCAAAATACAAATGTTTTACTGTTCTGCTTCTTCATGAACACCCATTAATGACTGTAGAATAGCCTGTCAAGTGGAGACAGTAAACTTTACTTAAATTTTCCCCAACTACTGGACATCAGATTATTGCCATTAGTTCAGTATTATACATAATACTCTAATGAACGTCTTTATGTGTAATACTTCCTACATAATTTGTGTATTTCTACCAGATTAATCCTTAGAATGTAATAAAAAGCTAAGAAAAGTATCTAGTAGTTTACCTTAAAACAAGAAAGAAAAGAATGATTTTAAAAAGGTCCCATTGAGAGGTGACTTTGCACTAAAGAAGCCCAGTGTCCCTTACTGCATAATCTGTGGCTCATACTGTGTGCTTGAAGAGAAAGGTCACTCTGTCTTGTTGCTTCTTGGTTGCGCGTGGTGTTATCCTTGATCAAACCCTGGTCTCTTCCCCTAAATGTTTCTTGCTCCTATTGTTTTTCTTTCCCTGTCACAACATGAACTTGCAGTCCTGACTGTTCTGTTTAGAATTTCATCACTCCCTTGCTTGCTCCCACTGCAGATTGCCCGTGCCTTGAATGTCGCGCCTCCCTCATTCTCCCTCACCATACGGTTAGTTGTTTGCATTGTCTGTCTGTTGAGTCTATGTCACCTTTCAATCCCCTACAGTGCCTGGGACTGTGCTCTGCAGAGAGTAAACACTGCCAGCACATTTGCTGATTTTAATCACATTGTTAACATCATTCTGACCTTCAGCAGGTTACTTCTCTTTGTACTGTCCTCTGCCCCACCCAGGGCTTAAAAACACAGATCTGTTTAGCTTCTACAAGTTTAATGAAGGTGCTGTTTACATCCTTTCCTAGATAATTAATGAAGATGTTAAATAAGACCATGCTGAACACAGATGCCCATCCTCTTCTAGACTCAATACACTGCCATTTATCATTACACTTTTAGTCCTTCGGGCAATTTTCAATCAATTTGACATATTCAAGTCAATTTGAATTCATTTTCTGAACTAGATTTCATGAAACCTGGTATCAATTCTTCCATTAACGTCTGGATGTATTTAGAAATAATAATATATCTAGTGCACTCTTTTGTCCATTTGTTTTCAGATTTTCAAAAAAAAATCAATTAAGTTAGTCTAACATAAAAAGCTTTATAAATCTATGTTACTTGTGGCTCATGGCTCTGATATCCCCTAGATGTTCATATATTTACTGCTCACATGTTCTATTTGTTAGCAACGTGGTTTCCTAATTCATTTATTTATTCAACAACGGCTTATGGAATACTTACTATGGACAGGTATTGTACTTGGAATAGATTTAAAACTAATTCTATTTAGAAATTAATTACTCGGGAGCTCTCATTCTGTGAAATATATAGGACAATCCTCTCTTAAACTGTTATTTGTACTATATTAGCAACACTGGATCATAGATGGGCAGGAGAAAAAGAGAGACAGGGGTCTTATTGGTAGCTATGATAAATAGGTTCCTGGCTAAATATGGGGGAAAGTAGCCAAAACAAGATATTAAAATAAATCTGTGCTTTGATCATCTGTGATCCCTGCAAGCAAAGCTCTGGACGTTTAGTACTGCTTCCCTCTCTCTTTTTCTCTCTCGTTATTCTTCATGATTTCCAAAGGAGAGTTTCCATATTTTGATGAATTCATTACTGCTTCCATTAACACTGGTTAACACATCATCCAAGACCTTGCCTATTTATTTGTTTTCTTCTTCTTTTTTTTAATGAAACAGGTCTTCATTACTGTTTAATTATCCTTATTTATCTTCTTAAAGGCCAGTTTTAAAAAGCAGTTCAGAAGCTCAGCCATTTTGCCATCAATAGCTCAGTCATTTGAGCATAATCATTAAGCTTATCTCCCTATTCATTTAATGTGAGGCCTCCTTTATCTCTGGTATGCCTTCCTTTCTCTTCTTTATAATGTTTGTATTATTACCCTCTGCACCACTGATCACCATAAATACTTCTTGGTTGTAACTCTGGAACCCGTTTGATGATTCATGTTCTCTTGTGAGAGTCCTACTGACAGACTTCATTTATTCTCAGGTTTCTCCTTTCTTTCCCCTTTCTTATTTTTGCACAGTTGTGATTGCCACGTGGGTATTGTTTCCGGCTCTTCCAATAACGTCTGGCCTTTGTGGTCAAACCGCTGACCCTGAGTGAAGCCCCTACTCAATTTTATGAGGTGAGAGGGGCTGCAGAACCACAGGACCCAGCTAACTGGCCAGAGACTGCCCCTGTGGGACAGAGGTCACCTTCTCAGGAAAACCGAACCCTGCTCAGAACAGTGTAGGACTAAGGCTAATTCACCTGAGAAAAGAGGGGGATGATCCCTCTTTATGAGTTTCCCACATCAAAATAGCACACTTTGGGGGGCGTCGAGTGGCTCAGCTGGTTAAGTGTCCATCTCTTGGTTTCGGCTCCAGTCCTGATCTCACGGTTGGAGTTTGAGCCCCCCATCGAGTTCTGCACTAACAGCATGGAGCCTGCTTAGGATCCTCTCTCTTCTTCTCTCTGCCCCTCCCCCACTCGCTCGCTCTCTCAAAATAAAAAAATAAACTTAAAAAAAATTTTTTTAAATAGCACACTTGGTTACTTCCGACAATGGTTCCTCTCTTCAATAATGGCATTGCAATTAGGACAACAAATTACTCCTCTCACTTATCAATTATGCCTCAAAGACCACAAATGAAGAGAAACACTAACTTGTCTTTTGTTTCTGGGTAATGTCCATGCTTATATTTGGAAGGTATGTTTATACATTCACTCCTTCTCTTTTTACTCCTTTATAATTTGTGTGGTTTCTGAATTTGAGACTGTTAATTGTTAGGCTACATTAATTACCTACTAGTTTCCACTCTTTATTGTAGCATAGAAATACATTTTTTAAAATAGCAAAAATCTGGGGTGCCTGGGTGGCTCAGTCGGATAAGGGTCCGACTTCAGCTCAGGTCATGATCTCATGGTTTGTGAGTTCAAGCCCCACATCAGGCTCTGTGCTGACAGCTCAGAGCCTGGAGCCTGCTTCAGATTCTGTGTCTCCCTCTCTCTCTCAGCCCCTCCCCACTCACGGTCTGTCTCTCTCTCTCTCAAAAATAAGTACACATTAATAAAAAAAATTTTTTTAAATAAATAAAATAGCAAAAATTTTAAGAGATTCATTTTAAAGAGTCCAAATAGGAAGAAGTCACAAATGAAAGAAAAAAGGGGCTTATTACTATATTACTAAGTGCAATAAGATTTGCAAATATTACATCTATCCTTTCAATTATGTACTTCTTTTAAAAAGCCTGAAACAAGGGGCACCTGGGTGGCTCAGTTGGTTAAGTGTCCTGCCCCTCTGTGCTGACAGCTCAGGAGCCTGGAGCCCGCTTCGGATTCTGTGTCTCCCTCTCTCTCTGCCCCTCCTCCAGCTCACATTCTGTCTCTCTCTCTCTCTCTCTCTCTCTCTCTCTCTCTAAGAAATAAATAAATGTTAAAAAATTTTTTAAATAAATAAAAAGCCTGAAATAAGACACCCATAATTATTACATAAATGTCATTTTTTCTATTCGCTTGGCAAATGTTTGCATTTTTCCTTCAAAGCTGAAATAAGAAAAGGTGTCAATTTCTTATGTTCTTTAAAATTCATACCCAATAAACCAATCCAAAATTTTTTATCCCAAACCCGTATTTTTAAAAGGAAACTCTACCCCAAACATGGGGCTCAAAAACACAACCCTAAGGTCAAGAATCCCATGCTCTACCGACTGAGCCAGCCAGGTGCCCCCAAACCTGTATTTTTAACTAAGGTTATTGTGGATAGTTTAAAGAGGACTCGTAGCTTCGTTTGACAAAGTAATTTGATTTTTCCCCCCTCTGAGTGACAGCTTCTCATATTCAGACTTTTCCATTCAGGAGTAGGTATAGCATTTCTATGAGTGGGAAGAAACGAATACAGGGAAGCACAGATCTTTCTTTCTCACCACATCTTTCCCTTTGCCCATCTTGGTATCTGTGTCCATATGGACCCAACTTATTTCCCCTACAGTTCTTTTCTTCTCCTTCAGTTCTGGCAACGATCCTATCCATGGATCATTCCACCCCCCACTTCCATTTTTAGGATAATAATTGTCTTCTTCGTCTTTAACCGGCACACCAACCACACAACACTGACTTTGTGGCAGCTTCACTGGAGATAGAGGATTAAATTATTTTAAAATACGACCATTTAACTGATAAACCACCAGGCACAAGGCACTGGACAACAAGCACCGGCTTTGGCAAGGGGCCTGCCCCAAAGTGTCCCAACACATACCAAGGGAAAGACTATGTCTTCGGGGCGAAGATAAATGCCATAGGAAGACAAAATCAGCTTTTACTAACTGGTTAAACGAGAACAAGGGTCAGGCTCGAAACAGTCTCTTCTGAGGCATGCCCTCCTCTTGCCATCCACACCCTCCTATCCTTCCTTTTTCTTCTCATGCTGTTTTCTGTTTTCACCTTTTCCATTATTTTTGCTTTTATGGTTTCCCAAAAACCATAGGTTACCTTACCTCCTCTCAGCTTCTTTCCCTTCAATTCTGGGCATTTCACCTCCCCCTGCCCTTATGGTTCTCCAGCCTGGCCCCCAGGGCGCTGAGACACAAATGCATGCTTCCAGCTGCTGCCAGCTAAGTACTTCCAGAGGAGGAGGGAGTTCTCAGGTCACCCCCTGCCACTGGGCAAGCCTCATAACAGAAGAGACATTTTAAACTAAACCCTAGGGATGGTAAAAATCATCATCATTATTACCTCTCTAGGCACCGCTGCTCTAAGCAGGGATTGAGGCTCCCGCCTTCGATAATGAGAAACTCAGAAATTACACAGGTTGGTAACACAGCATCAGCATATAATACCATCAGGAAAACGGGGGTTCTAGCTACCTCGTGATAGGCAGCCCTGGCAGAGATTAAAATCCAACCAGAAAACAGCTGCAGAGTCTAGAGATACTGTACTTCTGCCCAAAACTACCCTCTCCTTTGATTCTGCCACTCGTATTCTGGCTACTCTACTATGTTAGAAAAAAAAAATTTCAAATGGGGCATTTAAAAGAAATTGGTGCACAAATAGATTAACAACAAAACTTCCCCACTATTTTTCCAATGCTTATTCATTCTATGATTTAAATATTTATTCCTCAAATATAGCCGGTGTGTGTCCATATGAAATCATTAGAACATTGGACCTTCAGCTCTCCTTTGAGGGTCAAAGCGGAGATTTTGTGTATATAATATTATTATAGAAAGAATAAATATTTAAAAATGAACTAATTTTTTTCTTTTTTTTTTCTTTTTTTTAATTTTTTTTTTGCTCATAGACTGCCATGGAGAACAAAAAGTTTCACCCTGGTTCAAACTCTTAGTAAGTTTGTGACTTTATGTGAGGGGACTACAAATTTATTAGGGGCTAGACAACAAACCCTACGAGCCCGTCACAGTTCTGTCACTGAAATTTTGCTGTATTAAATTTTGATTCAAATAAGTAATCCATCAGCAAAGGCTTTGCAATATTGGTTCTACAAAGATTTTCAATGAATGACATTGTTGAAGTGGAATTGAACCTAAATTTTATAATAATCCTGGAGCAGTGGCCTGGAAACTTCTATCCATAAATTTTAAACTTCTGTAGGGTTAGTCATCATGATATTTTGGAAATGACAGGATTCGTTTAGTCAGAAACTTCCTTCTACCATCTTTACTTGCCAAGATGCCATCTAAAAAACTTCTTTCACAAAGATGTTCCTTCTCTCCCATCTGAGTGTGATCTCTCCACCCTCTGAACTATGCTCAAATTCTCACACAGGGCTATTCCCAGCCTTGCTTGATTCCTCACTCCCAAGCCCTTCTGAAAGCAACCGTGCCAGCGACTGAAACTAACTTTGCAGCCTCTGCCCTGGCTGACTGGCCAAGGCCTTCCATAGCAAGTATTTCAGAAGTAAAAGTTGTCCAAAGGAAACGTGGAACTTCAGATCCTAACTGTAGCTCAGCCTCAGAGTTGCTTCAGCCATTAATGTAGCAGGTCTCATTTTCCTACCCACCAAACAGTATTCCCACAGCTCTAGTTGAATCCAGATGAATATGGATCAACGGTTCCAAAATCGTAGAATTGGAAATGACTCTAGATATAATTCATCCCAACGAATGTTTTTAAAGAGGGTTAAGTGGGCTTTTATCAGAGTTGATGCTAAAATTTGGGCAGCACTGAAAGTGGCCACTCTAGCCAATTTTTGTAGCAGAATGACCAGGTCTCGGAATCTGTTGAACCTCTAGCATTGAATGAAGAGTGCTTTTAATCCAAATGAAAATCTCAAACTTGAAATGAACCTGTTTTTAAAGGGACAGAAATCATTAGTTAGTTATACACTTAAACCAGATATTTAAAATAATTTCTTGGGGCACCTGGGTGGCTCAGTCAGTTAAGCATCCAACTCTTGATTTCAGCTCAGGTCATGAACTCAGGATTATGAGATAGAGCCCATGCTGGGCTCTGTGCTGAGTGTGCAGCCTGCTTGGGATTCTCTCTCTTTCCCTCTCTCTCTGCCCCTCCCCTGCTCATGTACATTCTCTCTGTCAATAAAATAAAATAAAATAAAATAAAATAAAATAATCTCACTTTTCCACTCAGTTCTTCACCAAGCTTAAACAGGCTCAAAGTTCTCTAACTATAAAAACTATTAGTTATCTGAAAATAATTTCTGTTACACATTACATAAAAAGAAGAGTCCTAGATGCATGCATATATGCATTGCTGGTACAAATTAGAAACTGGCACAATCTTTTTTTTTTTTTTGAAACTGGCACAATCTTAATGAAGGGCATTTGACAATATATTATAAAAGATTTTTAACATGGGAACCCTCTTCAACCTGTCAATGTCACTTCTAAAGATTTAGTCTAAGGAAAACTTACTAGAGATCTAGGAATATGATCAATTTTTGTTCTTCTTTCTTTGCACGTTTGGATACATTCCAAGATTTCTTAAAACGAATTTGTGTCATTTCTGCCATTGGAAAAAAAAATACTCTCTCATTGTAAAAATGAGGAAATGGAACTGTTTACCTTCCAAGTTCCCTTGTAGCTCTCATACTGATTTTTTTTTTTGTCTTGTCAAAGGTTATAGAAAGGGAGAAACTGTTTTCTGGAAAAGGCCACCAGCTTATAACAGTGAACAGATGTTTAGAGCGTTGTTTGGTGTGTGAATTTTCAAAAAAACTACAGAAGAATAAGGATCTAGCTGACCCTCTTCTACCCATATGGATTTCACCTAATCGATAGAGCTAAAAACAGTTATTGAACACATCCTATGACCAGCAGTGGACAGAGAGATATGTGGAAACAAACCTCAAGAGTGTTTTCGTGGCCTTCATAACTATCAACACCTTGTAGCAATGACATAAGCCCATGAAAAGGCGATGAATAAGAGGTAGTCACTAATTTCCAAATGCAAAATATAGGAATTTGAAAAAGAGAGGAGCTCATGCAGAACTAGATGATAAGGAAAGTTTTGCAGAGGAGGAAAGATTCAAACCTTGAGAAAGAGATGGGGCATGAAGAAGCAGAGTACGGGAAAGGGCTTACCAGCTAGGCACAGTGGTGTAAATAAAGGTATACAGGGCCTCATGTTTATGAGGCATTTCAAATGTTTCACCTACACGATAAAGTTGAAACCCACGGCACATGGAGCCCTTCACAATCTCACCCAAACCCTTAGCTTCAGTTCTCACTGAGTTCCTTTCCATTTTCTGGTTCCTTGCCTTAGCATATGCTATTCCATCTGTTCTTCCCTTATTTTTCCGCCTGTAAACTCCTACACATTTTAAAGACCAGCCCAAATATCACCTGCCCCATGAAGCCTTCCTCTAGCTGTCCACACGTTTGTTACACTCTCTTCTGCGCATGCTTTTATTATAGCGTCTTTCAATAAAAGACCATAATTACTCTGCTTACGAATCCGCCTCCCCCATTTGACTGTAAACTCTACAGGCACAGGGGCCATATACTTTGTTTTGTTTTCCCAAATTTCATATTATTAGTTTTGAGTAGAATGTCAAAAGTATTGCTTCCAAAAGAAGAGGTAAGTAAATGAATGGATGAATATAAGTAAAAGCGAAAATTGGAAGACGGTGTAAGGAAAGGCGTTCCTGGTTTTGAGCGGTAGATACTGAGAAACAAGGGTCAGAAGGAAAGGCTGACTGGACCAGCCTGAAAGGCACCTTTAGTCTCTTACAACATCTGATCATCTGTCACCGAGTACTCATTGGGTGTCTATTTTGTGCCAGATGCTATATGAAGCAGCACAGCACAATGGCTAGGAACACTGGGTCCGGAATCAGAGCATCTGGATTCAAACCAACTCTGATGCCTACCAGCTCTGTGATCTTGGACAAGTCACCTAACCGATCTCTCCAGATCTGAGTTTCCATGTGTGTAAAATGGATATAACAGCAGTACCCATCACATAGGGCTGTCAGGAGGATTAAATAATTTATGTGCAAGAACTATGTAACTGTTCAAATGTTGGCAAGGGACTGAGCATAAAATGGAATGATGTCTGCCTTTATTAAGCAATGGCTTGAGAATGTAAATTTTTTTTCAATTCTTTTTTTTTTTCTTCCATGTAATCTCTATACCCACCAAGGGCTCACACTCACCACCTGGAGATCAAGAGTCAAATGCTCCACGGACTGAGCCAGCCAGGTGCCCCTTCAATTCTTATTTAAAAATCTTTGTAAGACATATTAAAGGATTCACCTGCCCTTGAAAATACAAAGCTTAAACATAAACAACTTGTTTTTTTTCAGGACTAAGCATCTTGCACTGGGTTTCTTGTCATTGTATACTGCTCTTCACAATAATAATGATTATTGAGTGGACCAATAATAATAACGACAGCAATAGATTTGTATAGCACCCGTGTGTTTACAACAGGCTTCTATACCTTTCACAAGAATCCTGTGAGGTAAGCCCACCAGCTATGGTGATAGAGGCAAGACTAGGACCCAGGATTTGTGTCCTTGGCCAGGGCTCCTGCCGTTTACCGCGTGGCTTCATGGAAGAGACTGAATATAAACTGATCTACAGTATCAACCTGGAAGCTAACTCCTTATAAATGAACATCTGATGTGTGATAGTTTAGTTGTGGTTTAACTTGGACAAAAATGGAGTCGATTACCAAAAACTTTAAACCTTTAATAGTTTGTTGAGGTTTTCCTGTTCAGTGTTCACATGTCTACACATTCAGCAGCTCAGTAACTAAACAAACTTGCGTTTTGTTTTGGAGTTGAACGGGGGCCTAATAAAGAAGGCAATACTATTATTTGACTGTGTTGAACTCCCCGCTTGTCCAATTCCAGTAAGTTCCAGTTAATAAGATATAACCAAATCAAATAATGCATTGGTGGGGCTCATCCATGGGTAGAGGCAGGCAGAGTAACGTCCACAAACCCCACCAGAAAGCAATTATACACAGGTCAAAAATATATTTAGTTCTCCAGCAATATGAATCAAAGATCATCAACAATATGAATCAAACCCTCAAAGATGTAATACTCATGTTCCAAATGAATGAAATCAATAGTCCTTGTCAGATCTGATGTTTGAACACAGGACCCAGATTTTCCCTTTTTCATCCAAGAGTATAATTACTGGAATCATCACTTAATAAAATATAGCTTGTAAGAGACAAAAACATGTCTCTACCTCTCGGGAATATATGGAAGTCTTTCTATTAAAATGCTAATAGCACGATAAAGTTTAACACCAAATTGCTCTAAGGTTGAGGGTACAGCTTTAGCTAAATTCCTTTCACAACACACTGTCTACTTCTTTGTTACAGTTTTATCCCGTGGTCTTTCCTATTAGGGAGCTCATAGTAGAACAGCATGGTTGAGAATAGATTGGGATGAACCCAAACCAGAAACAAAGCGTATCTACAAAAGGGAATGGATCGCATAGGAAAGTAAGGATCGGGACACGCTCCTTTTCTTAATGGCTTGTCACTGTACCACAGCCTTGTTCTGTTAATAGTATTTCTGCTGTTAACTGAGCTTAATATCCTGCCAGTCAAGGCTTTCATTAAATAACAAGTGCGTGTTTTTGTAATGCATTCGAGGCCCATTCTGACAGAGTATGTGCTAATATGAGGCAAGGGGATAATCTACCAGTGGCCCACGTCACAGCCCGCACCACTGCCTTGCTAGATTCATTTGTGGCAGGTAGACACGGCAGTCGGGGAGAAAGATGTAGAGAGAGACCTCAGTCACCCAACATGCAGGAACATAAGTATTTACCTGCCACATCTTCCTTGTCAGGGAAAACTACACAGAGGATGAAAGAGCTACAATGATTTCAAACCTGCCCCTCCTGAAACAGCCATGCCACTGCTGTGCCACACAATGACCCTTTCAAGTTGAGTGCTGAGCTAGATCGGCACCTTTGCCTCGACCCCTTTGATGGCTTGGTGCAGACCGCACGGTGCGCCCGCAACTCCAAGCACAGCGCCAGCAGGATCTCCTTGAGCAGAAGGAACGGAGATGATGAGAGGGAACAGCTTCCCATTTTCCACCTCAAACACTGTCAGTGTGCTCCAGCCCTCCTTCGCCCGCTCCGAGTGAAATGTCCTTTCTTCCTATTTCTATTTCATGGTCGCACAAGAATAATTTACTGAAAAGTTGTTAGGTTACAAAAATAATCATGTTTTCTTTCATTTCTCTCCTAGAAGTTGGTGCCCTAGAGCTGCTCTCAGGAATCAGACACTCGGGTGTGTATTTTAGGAGACACCTGGAAGTGCGGAGGGAGGAATGGGGAGGTGCTGGTCAAAGGGTGCAAAGTTTCGGCATGCAAGATGGGTAAGTTCTAGAGATCACCTGCACAACACGGCGCCTATAATTCTGTATCATACGCTTATATAAATTTGCCAAGAGGGTAGATCTTATGTTAAGTGCTCTTACCACAAGGAGAAAAAATATTTTGAAAGTATTCTTTTAAAATAAAATAAAGGGTGGAAGGAAACTTTTGGAGGTGATGGATAAGTGTACCGTCTTCACTGTGGTAACAGTCTCATGGGTGTGTGTTCTTACTTCTAAACTCATCAACTCGCATACATGAAATATATACAGCTTTTACTATGTCAACCATACCTCAGTAAAGTGGTTTTAAAAAAAGGCAAAGACAACACCTAGAAGTTGGTATTGCTCAAGAGCACGGCACGGTACATGCTGTGATTACAGCCATTCCCCTGGGCTCCTCAACCCCACTTTCCAGCATGAACTGACTTGCTTCGGTCACGAAAACCTATATCATACCGATACTGTCACAAGTTCCTTCTCACACACCTTGTCATTCACAAGGATCCCAAGCATAAGACCCCAAGCTGAGATCACTGTGGCCAACAAAGGAGCAACCGAAGTAGAAGACATCATATTATTTCACTGGCATCTCTCAGTCCGATGCTGATTGTGTGACACAATTCAGTCGATTACTGGGGAAGTGAAGTACCAGGAACCCTGATTTTTCTTTCCCAGAAAATCTCAAAAATCAAGGCTGTTTACAGTGAAGCACCATCAATGACTTTGGACCATCTGCTTTGAAACAAAGAGGGACTAAGAAGTGATTAAGAAGTTCCTTGACTGAGGTTTTAATGTGAATCTTTGACACATTATCATCCTTCTGCTCTAAAACTGGAGTTTGCACTTTAAACAGAGATTTCAATAAATTAATGCATTAGCTAAAAAGAAACGAAGTCAATTGAAATGACTAAGCAAGTGACCTGAATATTATTTCCTCTAAACAGCCCAAGCAACATAAAAAGAAAATGAATACAAAAAGAATCTGAGTAATGCCCTATGTCTACAAGATTGCATCTAAGTAGAGCGTGTCTCGTTGTGACAGGACTCATGGGAGGTCTGCAGCTTTTCAGTTCTGAACAAACACAAGCACAGCTTCACCCAGCACAGAACCAACTAGTGTTAGTTATACAGCTCACCAGTTATCCAGGCTACCCATGTTTAAAACGTAACTGGGAACACATCTTCCTTCAATAAAACAAGGCCCACTGAGCTTAGGGGTGACCTAAGATACATGTATTCCGAGGCATGTCAAACTGTACTTTTCAGAAAATCATTTCGTTTAACAAACTCTCAGCAGGCACCCTGACGAGACATAATCTATGAGGGCCTTTTGTCTCGGGCTGCACCGTTCTGCTGTACGGGGCTCTCTTTGCAGTGATAATTGGTTTGGCTGTCCATTCCACCCATCAGGTGATAGAAAACTATCAATCAGGCTAAATGCAATGTGAAAGAAGTCTCTTTAGCCAATTAGTCAGTAATGAGAACATTAGCCACGATATCTTCTGCAGAGGGCACCTTAGCCATTCCACTAGAGTCTGAGAAGATGACAGTCTCTATGTGATTAATAAAGATCACAGGATGCTCCAGAAATTCTACATGGGTGAAGAGGAGAATCAGAGGGAAATTCACTTAGAAACGCTCAATGTTTTTAATGCCACCAAGTGCACTGTGCAAAAGTACTCCAAAAGCACAGAACCAAACAACGTCAGAGCTGGAAGGCATCTTGAAGATAATCTGATCCAACTCCCTCATTTTACAGAGAGGGCAGGGAACAAAATGACTTGTCCAAGGTCACAGAGCTGGCTGGAAAAGTCCACCTCCCACTGCTCCAAATAAGAATGTTAGGGCTGTTGAAAACAAACGAACAAACAAACAAAAGGCAACACATCAGTATGGAGAGACTCTTACATGGCTTTTGATATTTTTATATATGTCTTTTGTTTCTACTGAAGGTAAGGATCTTGCGTTTTACTTCCTTGACTTCCTAGGGCTCAGCACAAGGACTGAATGTGGTATCTGGAGGAAGTACTTGGTATGTATTTAGGGCAATAACAGCTAAGCCAGACATCTGGATCCATAATGCCAGCTCCACCACCTACTAGATGTGTCACCTTGGGCAAGTACTGCACTCTTTGTACCTCAGTTTCTCCATCTGTAAAATGGGGATAATAATGCAGCTACCTTGCAGAGCTGTTATGAGGATAAAAGGAGTTAGTCTAGATAAAACACAAAAAAACATGGGGCGCCTGGGAGGCTCTGTTGGTTAAGCGCCGACTTCAGCTCAAGTCATGATCTCATGGTTTGTGAGTTCAAGACCCGTGTTGGGCTCTGTGCTGACAGCTCACAGCCTGAAGCCTGCTTTGGATCCTGTGCCTCCCTCTCTCTCTGCCTCTTCCCTGCTCGCGCTCTGTCTCTCTCTTTTAAAGAATAAAATAAACCTTAAAAAATTCTAAAACAAAACACAAGGAACATGCGCTGCAAGCCCAGCTGTTATTTGGGAAGATGCTCTTGGGCTGGCAATGACAAGGGCAGTGCTACTTCTGTATGTAGAGGAATAACATTAAGGTAAATTAGGGCAAAGGAAACAAAATTCCATAACCTTCATTAGGATGAGGTCTGAGAGACTGACTCAAAGAAGAGCGAATTCCAAAGGGAGAGCCAAGGTGAGGCTAGTGTGGTCGAGACAATTATTTGTGAAAGTATCACTGAAGTTCTGGGTGATGATGTCACAACATCCTACCTGCCCGGTGGGATATTCCTCAGGAGGGTCACCTGGGCATGTGCAGGGAGAAACCTGTGTTTCCACTCACTCCTGCAGCCTACCTGCCAAGGGGCCACATTCCAGGTGACTGTGCAGAGCGACTCTTACTCTGGTGCACACGAGTGGTCTGAGAGCTCAACACACTTTGGCCAGAAACATCACCGTTCTCTGAGTCCCCAGGCCCTGACCTTGGAGGTGACTTCACTTCTTCCAGAGGCTCCCCTCACCTGCTCCTCCTACTAGCCTCACGGCACTTTAGGCACAGCCCTCACACTGCACAGGTCACATTGCGTGTCACTGCTTGTTTACTGGTAGGACGCCCCGACTCATTCCATTTCTGTATTTCTTACTCCCCAGTAGTACTTCCCGAATGCAAGGTCAGGCAGGTATTTGACAAAAGGGCCACCTCGGTGGACCGTCCCAGGGGAACACAAAGCAAGCAACAAAAGCTACCTTGATATGAAATGCTAATGCGGTAGTACAGAATACCTCTGAGGCTTTTTTTTAACCTTTTTAGGGCAAGTATTACTACACTATCATCACTATCATCATCACCTCCCAACCCCTCTCCTCCCATCAAAAAAAAAGAAGAGAGCAAAGGTCAAGTCCTGTGTCCCAGCAAACAACACACACATACAAACCTCCCAGAAGCTAAAGAAGTGAATGAGGAAATGGAGTGCATGAAGACATAGGTGGACAGACTAGTTAAGACTGGGATGCACTCAGAAACTGAGGGTTCTGGGTAGAAAAGGCCCAGGAAAAAGGCGGGGGGAGGGGGGAAAGACTGCCTGGCTTCTGGCACTTTTCCTTTATATAGTATGCATATCTGGTCTTAGAAAAACAGGAGGATGGGAAAAGGGAGCGTGAGAGAGATTACTTCGTAAGATCTTTGAAGGTAGGAATGCTTTTTCGCTTTCATTTCTATCCCATCACAGTGTTGAGGGCATCTCTAATCATTTGAATGAGTGAACTGACATTGGGTAGGAGACAAAAAGAAGCGAAGAAACAGACCTTGAGCTTCAGAGGGACACTTCAAAACCTGCCTAAACTCCTGAGAGCCAGGTACTCAACACGTGTGGTTTTCAAGCACAGCACAGAATTCATGAACGGAATTCATCTCTAGGTAGAGGGTGAGGTGCTTCCCACCTGAACATCCACGTTTAATCCTATTCTCTCTCCCCCATACGAGGTTAATATGGTTGGTATCCACCGATCTGTCCATCCCTCCTTCCTCTAGCCCTTGTGTGTCACATTATATCTAATACTATGTTCAACAGAAATTAGAAACTTTAAAGCACACCCCCTCAAAAAAAAAAATCAATACACAGGGTACAGTGCTTAAACAAAAAGACATTATAATTTTGTGGAAAATGTAAATGCTAAATTACACACAGAGTAATTGCCATATTTATGTCTTTCATACTGACCTCATCTTGCCAGAGTATGGGACTCAGTGTCAGGAAGGAACCCTTCATTGATTTGAATAGGATTCAAATATATATATATATATATATACATAATAATGGTCTTCTTCCACTATTACATAAACATAAAATATTACTCTCCTTCTATTCTGGAGACGTTATGACAATGTGAGCTAATATATTTAATTCAAGTCAAGTCCCTGAGAGAACAGAACTACAATTACTATTTAGCAAGTGTATGATCCATTCCACTCGTATCTGAAATGCAGTCTATGAAACCTTCATAGAAGAAGCCATGGAATCACGATGTTGTATGACACACTGTGAAGAAGTCTGAAACTTTTATATTCCTGACATTTAAAATAAGACATTATTTTCTTTGGGCAGGAGTTATGTCCAATACTATGTAAGCATTTCTATACAAATACATACTGAGGTACCCTAATTTTAGAGGGACAAATTACACTACTTTGGGAGTGAGTCTTGAAGCACCCACTATGAGTAAGACTGGTTATACACACACCACTGGATAGATGCCCCTTTGCCGGCTCAGATCCATGGAGGAGGGAAGAGGCAGATTGATGACAAAAGGACCCAAAAAGAAAGAGAATAAAAGAGATGGAAGAGAAGAGTGAAGATGACAAAGCAAGAGGATGAACTATGCAGAACTCAGGAAATGGAATTAAACCCACTGCCCCTTCACTAATCAGAGGCGTGATCTCACCTCTAGCACTATTTAAGATGGAGAGAGTATCTTTTCAAAAAAACCTATTTTTAAAAAATCTGTCTAAAAAAAAGATTCAGGGACACCTGGGTGGCTCATTCGGTGAAGCATCCGACTCTTGGTTTCGACTCAAGTCATGAACTCATGGTTCACGGGTTCGAGCCCTGCATCGGGCGCTGCGTGATGGTGCAGAGTCTGCTTGGGGTCCTTTCTCTTCCCTCTCTCTTCCCCTCCCCCTCTCAGGCTGTCTCTGTCTCTCTCAAAATAAATAAGTACAATAGATACAATAAATAAATAAATAAATAAATAAATAAATAATAAAGATTCAGACACTGATAAATACAAAGAAAAACTATTCTTCTAGGATGTAATAGCAACATTGCAATTCCATCATCCAGAGAGCTTGACTACTTCACTAGAGATCTCTAACTAGAGGGGATCTAAGTGAGGCTGCATGGGTAGCCATCCCTCTTTCATGAGATAAATGAATAAAAAGCAGCTAACCTTTACTAAGGTCTTACTACATGTAGGGTGATGTTCGGGGCACATATTAACTCATTTAATCCTCACAAAGCTCCTGGGAAAGAGGAAATACTATTATCCACACTCTACTAATAAGAAGTAAGCAGTGTGCCCAAATCAGCCAGGAAATGGCAGAGCTGGGATTCCAACTGGCTGTCTGACTCCAGACCCTGCACTATTAGCCATTTCATTATTGAGTGAATTAATAAATGAATGAATGCAAAAGCTCTGCTGGCTGTTTCTAACTTGTTTGTGGTTATAAAGGTTGCTGGCAGAGCTTGTGAGTATCACAAATTGCCTTATAAACCAACCATGGCTCACCAAACCATGCCTCCCCTCACTTCACCCGGACCCTGATCCAGGGCCTCCCTTTTATTTATTTTTATTTATTTTTTAATGTTTATTTATTTTTGAGAGAGAGAGAGAGACAGGCAGACAGACAGACAGCGTGAGTAGGGAAGGGGCAGAGAATGAGAGAGAGACACAGAATCCAAAGCAGGCTCCAGGCTCTGAGCTGTCAGCACTGAGCCCAATATGGGGCTCCAACCCACCAATAGCGAGACCACGGCCTGAACTGAAGTCCAACGCTCAACCAACTGAGCCACCCAGGCACCCCAAGGGCCTCCTTTTTAAAAGAGGCAAAAACAAAAGGAAGGTTCCTGTCTCACTGTCTGACTCAGTCTCACAGGGACCATGCGACAAGGTAGTGTTGCATGCAAGGAGTGACTGCAGAACTTCCTGTGGGCCCCCATGGTGCTTCCTGCTGGAGGACAGAGATCTGTCCTGGTGCCCTGGCAATATTCCAAGCTGGGCACAAACCTCACATAAGGTTTGAAGTTTCAGTTAGTGGCAGGGTCTTCACTTCCTGTTCCTAGCTGTTGAGTAACAGTCTTGAACTTCACGTCCCTGAGGTGTTTCAGGAACAGGGAGGGACCCAAATCTGATAAAAAAAGGTCGACCTATGGGGACAAAGAGACAACCTCTTCCAATTCAGGACTGTTCCAAGAAGCACAACAGCACTAAGCATATGACAAGCTGAACATGAAATGCATATTTTATGAATGTATTTCCCCTTCCCCTCTGCTTCTCACGCCTCTCCTCTCTTTATTTCTCAAGTCTTCACTTATGGGTGCAGAAGAGCAAACATTTATGTCAAATCTGTACTCATTTACCTAAGGCTCTGTTCAACTCTCAGGTCCCCCCAGAATTCTTTTCCTCATCCAGTCTCCCCATATTTGAGAAAAGTGCTGCTTCAAAAGCCTTGACTTTGAGTTTATAAGAATGCTGAGGAACAGGCCCTAGAAAAGCAATACTATAACATTTTCCAGTCATCTGGGGTATTTGTGACCTTACAAAAATTTCTTGTGGTTTCTGACATCCAACTTCCTCCCTTCCCTGAACTCTCTCCATCTCCCTATATCCTGCCACATATTTTGAGGCAAGTATCTTGGACTAGTGAAGGATTTAAAAATGAGAAAAGTGAAAACATCCAACAACTGCAATAACTTTTTAATTTTAAAATTGCAGGGCTGTACATGGAACAACTTATACAAGGATGTGCAGTATTTTTATCACATCAACTGTGCCCACTTAGATTTAGCTCTTGGGAAAATTCTAACAAAGACAACACTCTTAATCAGTTTAAAATAGTCTATTGTGACAGGAAAGTACCTTGAAAATCGGTGAAGACTCATAGACAGAACCAATTTCCCCTCTAGGGAAAATCAGTGAATATAAATTCATTAAGGTAGTTAATTCCTCCATGTAAACAGCTCCTTACATCACTGTTACTACCCTGAAAAATAAGCAGCCTTTTCTAACAAACAGATTGTAGAACCTGAAGTGAAAAGAATCAAGTTCTAATGATGCTCCTTGGAAAAAGGGAGTAATAATACATGTTCCTTTTCCACGGGGATGTTTTAAGAATAAATAAGACAAATGAGTACACATACTTTTAGTTCTTCTGGGTAAGGCACTACCTAATCCCAAGATAGTTCTATAAGCAAGAAGAAAATAGATTGGTATGTTCTCTGCAGTTTCAATGAAGGCTATGGGCCCAAAATGTTTTAAAAGCAGAAAACTGTTAACATGGGAGATATTGTCAAAATACATTTCCCTCTGGTTAAGAAAAGGAAAGCAGGAGGGCTAAAAGGGTGAAGTGGAGAGGAATTGTCATCAAAGCATTGTTAATATGAACTGAATTATATTACAATGGCGATACTTCAACCCGGAGAATGAAAATTGTTCCATATTATCGTGGATTGACAATATGACAATCGTTCATTGAAAGCGGATGACAGCTGTAGCATTAGAGCTCAGTGCACAACACAAGATGAATGAGTGTTACAAGTTCTTCCAGAATTGGCCCCTGTTTCACGAGAGTTTGCATCATCCCAAAATAAACACGTGCCAGTTTTTCACTAATCTCAGCAAATGTAGCCTCTCTTTACAAACCAATGTGCTACCAGCGGCCTGAAAGTGCCAGTGTCATGTCCCTGCTTAGTGGATTTGCAGCAGCTGTGAAATGTCAAGTCAAAATGCCATGAAAGATCTATACGGCGCCTTGGCAGAAGAAAGGGCAAGAAGGACAAGCGTGAACTGACATCAAACTGTCTCCTGGTCCATGGGAACACTGTTTCTGAACCTCTATCTTGGCACCAGTCTCATCCCACCACATACAAGAGTCATTTTACTCTAAACTATTCACCTAGATGTAACACCATGTATATTACCTGAAATTAACACACAAAGGCCACAGATATTTACATATCTCCTTTGGTACAACAAAAGTTATCCCTGCTTAGTTAAAAAAAAAAAAAAAAAGCAAGAGAAAAAGCACAAAAACCACGTCTAATTACCACAAAGAGATAAGCTCTGTCCACATTCACTTACTTGTATTTTCTTTCCAGTTAAAATGCACTTTTTTTAAAAGCAGAATCTGAGGGGAAAAGCAGAACTGATCTTTGTTATGTTCTATTAGCTGCCTTTTTAAAAACTTGGCAACCAATGTATTGTGAACATTTTTTTCAATCTCATTAAATATTCTTCTAAAATATAATTTTAATTGGCTACAAACACTCTATTTTCTACATATACCATAACTAACATAGCTAATCCCCTATTGTTGGACAGTCAGGTTTTTCCAACTCTTCACTAGGAAAATAATACAGCTGTTATGTAATGTTTGTACACTCTCTAAGTTTTTAGAATAAACTCATAAAACCTTATACTTATTTTCTATGATCCTGACTGAGTTAACACTCAAAGTGAATGAGGGGGTAGTCCTTGGATATGTGCCTAGAGTGTAATTTGCCCATCATAAGAGTCTCTGAAGTATTGGTAAGAGCAGTTGAAGAGGTATAAACAATGGGCAAGTTCTCCATTTTATACTTAGAGACAAGAGAATTGCTTATCCCTTAACTTCTGTGGCCAAGTCTTCTAAGTTAAGCAAAAGCGATCTGTCTTTGGTGGGTGAGGGAAAGAATACTGTAAGCAAAGGGATAGGAGTTGTGTGAATATTCTCCATGCTTCCAAGCTCAATATTAAATATAAACTTCCTCTAAAAGCCATTGAGTGTTCAATAATAAAATGTGGGTGTTATTTTACGCTGTTCTCCGACTATTTCTAGCTCTCTATCTTCCGGGCACATGGCAGAACTGTACTTCCTGGCCCTTATGCGGTTAGATGAGATCACATGACTAGTTCTGATGAATAAATTGTGAGCAGAATACCAGGTACCATTTCTGGGCTGCAATATTAAATTGCTGATCTTAGACCCTCTGGAGCTTCCTTTGGCACAAACATGGGTGTGAGATAGTGGCTAGTTTTCTCAGAACGAGTCCCTGAGTGACAACGATAAGCAGAGTCCCTCCTCTCCCCCATCAACTTACAATAAACATGAGCAAGAACTGAAGTTTTGTTGTTTTAAACCACTAGGACTTGGGGGTTGTTACTGTATCATCACCTAGCCTCTGCTGATATATAAATACAATAGTATTTAACTGAACTTTGTGATCTAATTTAAAATATTCACATAAAATTCCATTCTTCTCTTCAGTTGGAAAACCTAGTGAGTTGCAGACACAATCTTTAAGGTTTCCTGGGCTTCCTTATATGACAATTCAATAGGTATTTTTCGGGGCCTACTGGGTGCAAGGCACTTACACTAGAAACTTTGAGGAATACAGACATGAGGAAGACACAGCTCTGACCCTAAGTTGCTGAGAATAAAGTAGGGAAGAGGTAGAACATCTATAAGGGAGGAATTTAGGGGTAACAGTAGAGTTGCAAATGGCACTTGGGAGACTGTCTTGAAGCTGGATTTGCACAGCAAATGCAGTCTGTATTTAATTATATACATATCTAAAGTGACTTTGCAGGGAGGCTGCTGGAGAATCCAGAGTGGCTGGTTGTCTCCTCTGAGCTAGGGTGCAAGCTACCAAGGACACAGCCAAGCATAGATCAGAGCAGAATATGAAGAGTTTCAAAAGAAAGGTAGGGAGAGAGAGGCCAGGGTGCTTCAGAGGATTGGAAGAGGCAGTCTGAGTGGGAGACAGAGAAAAGTTTCACCGAGGAAACTCTCTGAGATGGGCTTTTGAGGCCCCAGTTTCCACAGGGAGAGATGGAGGGGAAGAGAAGTAGTCCCAAAGGAAGGCCCAGCTTAAGCAGAGGCACACGGAGGGAAGAAAACAGAGCCCCTATCAGATATCCAGGGCAGAGACGCCTGTACTTAATGTCAAGAAAGAATGTTAGACAAGAGTCAATGTGGGGGAAAGCACTGAGGGGCCTCCAGGAATTTGCGCTTAGGTGCCTGAGTGAGGAAATTCAGGGCAGAGGAGGTGGGTATGAAACAGGGTATGACTTGCAGAAAGAACTACCAAGCAGCAGAGAAGCAGGTAGAGCTGGTCCGGTGCATTTCTGTAGCTGAGTACAGTGCCTGGATCTGAATAATGAAGTTGGTTAAATAAAACCCAGCGGGCTGCTGGGCACGGAGGCACCAAGCCAGACCTGGCTTACGCTGCAGTTCAGCTCAAAATTTTCAGTGCAGGGCTGAACGCTAACTAGGTAAGTGGTGAACAGATCATAGCAAATGTAGCTTCGGTTTGTCATTAGCACCTTCCCCCACCCACTACCTCCCCCCCCCCCCAAAAAAATGGGCACAGCAGAAGATGAAGGTTTCACTCAGGGCCGAGCATCTGGCTACCTGTAAAAAGTTATGGTTTAACTGGAAGACACTGAAAGTAAGTGAAATGAGGTCTGGAGGTTATGTAAGAATTTTACCTTTAAATGGTATAAGTCAGAGCTGGTGGCATTGCTTATCTTTTACTTCACGATAATAACAAAAAGTTAGGCCCTTAAAACCAAAAGAAAAACATACCAGTTACTCAGCATTTGGTAAGGTTTTACGCTGGTAATTCCCTTTTGGTTAATCTGTTCCTGTATGCTTCCCTTTATGAAAACATTTTAGTTTGGGTTCAAAAAAAAAAAAAAAAACACATGACAAAAATTAGTATAAAGTCTGGAAAAAGCAGATGGAGTGGGAGAATAATGATCACTTTTCTGTGTGATACTGAGTAAATGGACTGGATTTCTGGCCATGTAGTAAGATAGTATTTCAAGTATGAAAGTAAAATTTCTTAAAGGAAATGGACAGTTTAACCATGAATACTGTCCTTTTGATATCCTACCGAAACATGAGCAAATCCAGGAATAGATTACAGGAAACCACAACACCCTTGACTGAGAAATAAACACAGGTTATTTTTCCAGAAGGCACAGGAGCGACCAAAAAATAAAGCCATCCCCCAAAGGTCAGGAGAAATGTACTGGGAACCTACTGGGCATAGAACTGAAGAAAAGTCTCTCTGTAACTGGACTTCACGTAGTTGTAAAAAGCATGGATGCCTTCACTACCTTTATCACCAAAGATCGCAAACATCTTTCATGGAAAACTTAGCTGGAATCTGTTTTGTTCTAAAGTCACAGCTACAAAGCCATAATTATCCAGGTAACTTGGGTCTGATGTTGCCCAAAATATCCAGGTAATTACAGGAGAAAGGTCATTTCCTCTGTATAATCTCAACTATACCACTGGCTATCTACACTGGCAGTTATCCAGTTAAGAACAGCCTTTCATTTCACTTTGTGTTTGCACAGACCTTGCCAGAGACTGTGGCATCCTTAATAGGGGATTTTTTTTTTAAATTGCCTTTATAAAATAGTCCTCCTCTCTTGTCCCATTCCCTAGGATGGTCTGATGACTTCCTCCAAAGGATGATACACAAAATACCCTTTGCTAATTTTTACGTTCAAGGAAATGCATTCTGGAATGGGAGAATACCATGAAACAGACAGAAAACAGGAGAGGTGAAGAGGAAGAATGTACAGGGGGTGCCAAGATCTGTAAAACCGTGGGGATTAAAAAATTCACAGCTATGTCAAGGGAGGAAGAGAGAGAGTGAGAGAAAAGCGATGCAGATATGCAGGTCGACAGACGTCTTATTCAGAGTTTGAGCTTTGACAACACAGGCAGTTTGGGGGCAGACAGCAGCACATCTGCTGGTCTGTGATTGCTCGAGAGAAGCGACCATTCGTTTTCTTCACAAAGAAAAAATGGCATTTATCTCAAGTACAGCAAGGCATATTAGGATTCACCTCCCCCATTCTCTTTCTTCCTTCTTCCTCCTACCATCTCCCTCACCGCCTCCCCTTCCTGTTGGAAAAGAAAAGGTGGGAGGGGAGAGGGAGGGGGAGGAAGACCCACCGGCCACCGACAACACTGTGGGAGTCTCTTTCTTCAGCTTTTACCAGCCTATGGGGGTCAGGATGCTATTGGTTCAGCTTTATGTGTGATATGGTGCCTCTCACTTAGCAACAGCGAGCAGGAGAGGCAGGAAGCAACGCCACCTGGCTCAGCGAGTGTGCGGATGGTTTAAAACAAGCCACTCACTCAGAGGGAGACAGAAGGGAAGAGAGAGAGAGAAAGAGAGCAGTCGGAGCTTAACATATTGTACCATTAAGAGCAAGGCTTAATCAGGGTGTTAACAACAACCAACAGGCAGGCTATGGGGAGCGGGGCGGGGGGAAGAGTGAAGACTGGACAGGAATTATTTTTAATGGATTTATGTATGTGTAAATTATATATACAATGCCTTCCTGTATTTTTTTTTAAGGATAAAGTATTCTGTGCTGCGTGGGTGATGGATGGGAAAAGAGACCAGTTATCTAGGCAAAACTAAGAGGTGAGATGAATGCACAACTCTGCAGTGACTTTACCGGGTTTTGCTTTCACACCAGGGTGCGACCAGAAAAGAAAAAGTAAAATTGGGTGCACTTGAAAAAGCAATTGGCTATGTAATCACTAGACTTTTTTTTTTTTTTTAATTAGCTAACACAGTAGCTGTTTCTAAATCCTAAATTCCACTTTAACGTTTGAAAATTAACTTTCTCGAGTGGCAAGTGGCAAAAGAGAAGTACATCTCTGCTAGAAAGAGGTTTTTATCCCCTTTTCTTCCTTTGTGGTCAAAGGGAAATTTCTGAGAAGGATGCTGATGGAAGTTCTGAAAGCTCACACTGCCTGAATGTAACAGGGCTCAGGGCCAACAACAACAAGGAAACCTATTCTGCGATTCCATATTCTTTCATTCCTCTTCATAGAATTTTCCCTTCTCCTCTGCTCCAGGTCCCAAACTTGAGTAGGATTATCTCACTTATCCACTCCCACCCCTCACCCCCCACCCTCTAACACTGACCAGCCTAGACTGAGACTCTAGAACATACATGGGAAAGAATCTTTCTTCCCCTCTTAGAGAAAAATGATGCTGTTAAGTATGGACTGGGGACTTCTTTGGATCGACTGGGAACCTGGAGACAAAGACGAACACCCTGGAGGGCACAGATGGACCTCCATCAGCCCCAGTAAACCAGACCCAATTAACCCTTTCAGCTCTGAGCGGTAAAAGCCACTGACTACAGTGACACCTACTGCTCGGGGCACAGCTGTACAAGCTGGTATCACCTACCAGGTTCTCCAACAAGGCAGCCATGTGATCCACTGATGGGGGCTCCACAGGAACACACTTCTCACTACTCTGGGCTAACACGTGAATGAGGAAACTTCCAGCCCCTTCACGCCTTGTTTGGCCTCAGAACCTGTAACTCAGGCTCTCCTAAGGAGCCGGGAGAGCCAACACCAGGAGAACCAACACGCTCCCATGTACAAAGAGATTCACTCACTCCGGCAGTGACTACACAAGAGGCAGGGAGACCATTGTTTGGTAAGAGCCCACATCTCCTTCAATAGGACTCTTAAGGTGAAATCACGTGATTAACAATCCTCTTTGATACCTCATTAAATGATATCGGAAAAGTGAAACTTTTACCAGTGCCATCTAAATTTCCCACGACACAGAAACGTGTGACAGGGGAGCACTAGTACAACAGAGGTGTTTAGAAAGTCCACTTCCACAGTTTCATGATAGCATGTTCAATCATTCAAATTTCTTTTATCCCATGTATTGTCAGATCCCAGAAATTCTGTCCCACTGAGAAAAAAAAATGCCTATATATTAAATGACAAAAATATCTAGAAGTCTATGGTTCTTTTCTCTAGTAAGGACAACAAACAATGTCACTAACAGAATCCAAGATTTCTCCCAAAATAGGAAAAACAGATTTGAAACCAGATTAAAGGCACAGGAGTAGGAAGTCGGCATGATTATAAAAGTAATAGCTCAGGCAGTACAGCTTGATTCCTTTTTGGCAAAGAATATCTGATGAGTCTTTACCAAGATAGGTACACATTGGACAGAACACCAGTAATGCTGAAAATTGAAATATCACTTTCTTTTGAGGATGCTCAGAGTGCTTTGCAAATATTTTGCTTTTTACTCCCAAACATTCCACTTGGAATAGCTGGATGTTAAATAGTGATATTCTCACTTCCTAACTGGGAAACAGAGGTGCTTTGCAGTTTACCCAGTGGCGCCGAGTGAGCCAGTGGAGGTGCTGACATAAGAACCAGGCTTCCTGATTTAAAGCCCACGGCTTAGCCACTGGACCAGACAATTCCGTCTGCATCACAACGAGGTCTACCTCACTCCTCTTATGGATGCCTCCTCCTTGTGTGTTAATCTGTGCTACCATCTCAGGGTTGTGGTATCACTCTATCTACATTCTTCTTAAAGTTTCTTCTTTTGCGATCTCACTTACTCACAAAATGAGTTAAGGGGAAAAATGAGTATGGGCGAAGCCTGAGTAAAGCTATGAAAAACCCAGGCATGCTTCGTAAGTCAAATGAGAAGCTAAGTTGACTCACCTATCACTACCTAACTGTCTAGCATTTTACTACTACCATACTCAGGAAAAGTAGCTGCGTGGGCTTACCACGGAGATGCAATCCACAAGGTGGGGCTACTATGGGGTATCCAGCTCTGTGGTCTAATTAGTCGACAACAGTGAAACTTTCATTCTTTTTCACAGAATTTCAAAACACACCTGAACACAGCCCATACTGTGCACGCAAGGTAAAGCTCTGTGACTATGCCATGATTCACATACCCCATGTGTAGAAATCTGTTCGGTAGGGTAAGGGTGGTGGAAATGGCATCCTCAAACATCTCTCAAAAATCTCTCACATTTCTATATATTAAGAGGCTCCTTCTCTCCAAATATTTTTAACCTACAACTATTTTCCTCTAACAGGGAAGGTAGGAAATGGTGCGAAGTCTGTCCCCATGATCCATTTCTTTCACAGATGCTGCTTAAACGCAAAGCTCAAATATCCAGTGTTAGCCTAATGGACATAATTTATTAATTGTCTATAGCCGAAAACAGGCCAGGAGAACTCTCCTTGTTCAAAATGTGAAAGTTGTAGCTTATTAAATCAATCATGCAAGATGCAAATGCATGGTGAGGGGTTAGGCATTCTTCAGACGATAAGATGAACCACTGGTACTAATAACTAACTAGTGCTCCTGGTGAGAGGTGGATAGACACCTTCAAGTTCCAAAGCCCAACACTTGCCTCTCCAAACAGTCCTTCCCAATATCCTTCGTGTCTTCCATAGCACTGACCTGGGAATGAGGGAGCACATTTGCTTCTTTTCTGCCTCATCCTCAGTAACTTAACATGCCCCTTGGACTATTCTTTTGGAACGTCTCTCATCTGGCTCCCATTCCCATCTGAATTCAAGTAATCCAGGCTGGGAGCACATCGCTTTACACTTATATCGTTGCATGGGCCATATTCCCTGATCCTTGGTGTTCCCCTCTGGGCCACCTGGCTTTGCGATACTGGTTAGTTACCCTTAGAACCAGCAGTGGCTCTTAGTTATTTAATTGTTTCAGATCTGAAGAATTTTGTTATAACATGGCTCATACAATCCCACTTTTGTAAATAAAACAGAACACCACAAACATACATATGTGTCTATATCTATTAATTTTTTTTAATTTTTAAAAAATGTTTACTTATTTTTGACAGAGAAACAACAAGCAGGGGAGGGGCAGAGAGAGAGGGAGAGAAAGAAACCCAATCAGGCTTTGCGCTGTCAGCGAGAGCCCAATGCGGGGCTCAGTCCCACAACTGGGAGATCACGACCCAAGCTGAAACCAAGAGTCGAATGCTCAACCGACTGAGACACCCCTCTATAAAAATTTCTGAATGAATATACCAGGACTAGCAAATCTTTTGTGTAAAGGGCCATTTAGCAACTATTTTAGGTTTGGGGAGCCAAAAGGCAAGATTTGAGATTCTTATAGAGGTATTCACATAACAAGAGAGAAAATAAACTTCCACATGCATATGAACCATACAAAAACAGGTGGTGGACCTGCTTTGGCTCATGGACCAAAACACAGTTTTGGCAATTCCTAGAATATACATCAAGTGGTTAAAACTATGGTTAGGTTTAGGAAATGGAGTGGAGAATGAAAATATAATTTTTTTTCACTTTTTAAGATATTTCTATATTGTTTGCATTTTTATCATAGGCATGTATTACTTTCATGATGTGGAAAACAGTAATGGAAGACACGATTGATCGATTGATTAAAATAATGACTTCTTCAGAGCTTCCAAGTTCCTCCATATCCTTTAACTTAATTTTATTTCCTATCATCTATGTCTATTGGGACGGTGGTCTCTTCATTATATGCCTAAAACCCTACGCCCCTCTCCTGTTTTCATATGTTTGCTGCTTAGCAAAGCCCTCCTCCTATTTCAAGGCTTATTTTCCATTTCTAATTTCCTCCTATAATACTTCTATAGCTATGACAATATGGGGAAAACTCTGGTCCTCTGATCATCACTTATCAGTTACTTTATTGTGTATTTATCTTGTCTCCTTAGTAGTCTGTGAGTCCCTCCCCCTCCCCGCCCTCCGCCTTAGGCAGGGACCACCCCGAACCTTCAGCATCTCATAGCACTAAAAAGTAAGGAATCTCCACTTAGCTGTTCAACGAGCACTTGACAGCTTTTTGGTCACTCTTTGCTAAAATACAACTATAGAATATTTAATAAATATTCTGGAATCAAGAGATGAAAGTTAGAAGAATAGAAATGTCTTGGGTTCCTGGGTGGCTCAGTCGGTTAAGCGTCCGACTTCGGCTCAGGTCATGATCTCACAGTTCATGGGTTCGAGCCAGCATCGGGCTCTGGGCTGACAGCTCAGAGCCTGGAGCCTGTTTCAGATTCTGTGTCTCCTTCTCTCTCTACCCCTCCCCCACTCACTCTCTGTCTCCCTCTGTCTCAAAAATAAATAAACATTTCAAAAAAATTTTAAAAAAAGAAGTGTTGTCTTAATGTGTGGGAGTATTATTTTTTAACTTTTAGAACGGTCCAACAATGAAATACCCTGCCTCTTGAAATAAATTTCCTGACACTAAAAAGTATTAAAAACACAAGTGTATGGCCATCTGTCAGGGATTCTGTGGAAGGAATTCCTGTATTATTTACACCAGACCACATAACCTCTGAAGTCCCTTCTCACTCAAGAATTTGTTATTCTTATTGACATTATTGCCCTACCCTAAATGTCTCATTTATTCATTAAAATTAGATGATTTAAAGAAACAGAGGTGACAAGTTCACAACTCACATCACCAAAAATTCTACTTCTTTGCCCCTTATTTAGAAAGCCCCTTGGGACAGTTTTCTTATTGTTTTTGTTTATTTGTTTGCTTGTTTATTCTTTTTAAAGAGGTTATTGGGTTGCTGTTACTAATCAGCCATCTGAATGAAAACATGTAAATCATACCACACCTATATTTTGCTTATCCTGAATCTTGCTTTCTAGATCCTTTAAAATTCTGAGAAAACCACAGATTCAAAAGAAGTTTAGAAACACATATCTCACCATCTCTTTGGATGTAAGAATATAACCGCTGAGCATTCAGCCACATATAAACAGGACTGCAAAAAGCCAGAGTTCCAAAAATACACACTATGAGTCCTTTGGCCAAGTCCCTACTGAATATCTACCACTGGCTGGACTCTAAGTCCCAGGGACCAAGGACATCACCAGGTGAGCAAAAGAGCCAGACCCCAAAGCCCAAGGACTTAACACTGGTCACCTAACATGGGGTCAGTTAGTTGTAAAAAAGGAAAGAAATATATTGACTGATTTTCTGTGTCTATCAAAGACCTTCCGTTTTTACTCAAAAGCCTAGAAATGGACAGCTGGTGACAGAAGAGATAATGGACAAGAAAGAAGAGCCCGTGGAAGGAAGATAAAGAAAAATGAGGAATGAGAATTTGCTACAGCAACAAGGGCAAGTGGCAGTAGAACTAAGGACAGAGAACAGGAGACACAGACAGAGAAAAGGTGACCAAGATGCTACCTGAAAGTCAATAGTGAACCTTCTAGAGATCACTGGGGCACCTACTGTGTGCGTGTACACAGACTCTAATACCACATGGAACCTTCACTTTAGTGAATTACGTGGTGTTTGTAATCAGGAATACCTTTCTGTACTTCCGTTTCCCATATACTTTCAAAGGTGTCATGACAGAAGTTCTAAAAAGCACCTATTTTGAGGCCTGGCACACAGTTCAACTCTAGCTAATGCTAGTTTTGTTTTCATAGTCTCCTTGAGTCATTAAGGTAAGATTCAGTCATGTTCTAAGTCTTTTGGCCATAAAAGCAAATCAGTGAGTGATAATAATAGCTTACAGTTTTTCAGTACTGTGTGCAGGCTAAGCTAAGCACTTTAAATGGATTATCCCAACAGCCCTATTACCTAGGGCCCACTTTTTAGACATAGAAACTGAGAACTGGAAAGGTTAAGTGACTGACCCAGCATCGTAAGACTAGTAAATAACAGCCAGGGCTTAAAACCCAAGCAGCCCGAGTCTAAACCCAGGGCGCTCCTAACTACTGAGCTAAACACAGTAAAATACCATGTGGACTTGCTTTCTCAACTTCAGAGGCCTTCTCGCCCTTATGCCTGCAGAAGCTGTTCATTTTTTTAATGTCAGACAATAAGATGGTAAAACTTTGTTTTATTTGCAAATAAGAGTATAACTAAAAAGTTCTCTAAAAAAAAAAAAAACAAAAAAACTCACAGAAATAATAAACACCGTAACTTAGGAATCCAAAACAAAATTTGCCCCAAAACACTGATGCAGACTCCAGGAACTATTTGCCAAAACTTATTTTTCTGAAATTATAGAAGAGGATGAAATCAGTCAATTTGGTGACAGTAAAACAGAAGAAATCTAAGGAATAGCCTCTTGGCCAGCAAAAGAATATTCTGAGGTGATGGTTGAGATAAACACTTTATCTGGCTTTAAGAGAAATACAGGGACGCCTGGGTGGCTCAGTCACTTGAGTGTCCGACTCTTAATTTCAGCTCAGGTCATGATCTCACAGTTTGTGAGTTCGAGCTCAGCATCAGGCTCTGTGCTGACAGTACAGAGCCTTCTTGGGATTCTCTCTCACTCCCTCTCTCTCTGCCTCTCCCCAACTCAGCTAGCTGTCTCTCAAAATAAATAAATAAACTTAAAACAAAAGAGAGAGAAATATAGTATTCCACATAGTCGAATTATTCAGATACAAAGGTTAAGTTGATGAAGTAAAAGCGATTTTTATGGAAATCTTTCTAAGACATTACATACTTACATTCATATATTCCAAAACAAAAAATACCATTTTCTTGGTGGTTTATTACAGGATCATCATTACAAATATTAACAGTAACAATAGGCTGCTATTCAATTATACGGGGGTGTAGAACTCAATAGCACTCCTTGACCCTGCGTTAAATGACCCCAAATTGCCATGCCTTCCAGGTGGCTTTTTATATTTCTTTTTTTCTTACTCTCTGCTCTCTAAACTTCTCGCTTTCACACTGCTTCTAGTCTGCTCTCTTACTTTACACAGGGTCAGCCTGCTGAAGATCTTAGGGTGGCTCCATGCCTCTCCAGAGTTAAGTGCTTCCCCCTAACCTATCTCTCTCTGAGTTTTTTATTTGTAATGTTTGTTTGTTTGTTTAACTATTTATCTATTTTAATTTCTTAAATGTTTATTTATATTTGAGAGAGAGAAAGAGAGAAAGACAATGTGTGATTGTGGGAGGGGCAGAGGGAGACGGAGACAGAATCTGAAGCAGGCTCCAGGACTCTGAGTTGTCAGCACAGACAGAAGTCAGACACCCAACCGACTGAGCCACCAAGCACCCCTATTTATTTATTTTTTAAACTCACTTGCAGGTTCCAGATGGTTGGGGTTGATGGAAGTTTAACCTCTAATGAAACACAGACTTACCCTAACTTTCTCTTTAAAAAAAAAAAAAAAAGTGTTGTTGGTGTTTTTTAACATTTATTTATTTTTTGAGAGACAGCGAGAGACAGAATGTGAGCAGGGGAGGGGCAGAGAGAGAGGGAGTCACAGATTCCGAATCAGGCTCCAGGCTCCAAGCTGTCAGCACAGAGCCCAACATGGGGCTCGAACTCATGAACCGCAAGATCACAACCTGAGCCGAAGTCAGAAGCTTAATCAACTGAGCCACCGAGGCATCCCCCCAGAAAAGTGCTTTTTAAAAAACCAGAATGTGGATTTCTAGAGAAGTTTTATTTTATTCATCCGAGAAATTGCGTACCATATCCTTTAAAAGTTAAATATCAGCAAATAATGGACCAAGAAGGAAAGAAAGTACGATTCTTTTAAAAAGTGCCGTCAAATTTTGTTTTCCTTTAAACACTTCATTTATTTTTGGTGGCAGTCAACTTTGAGTTTACAGTATTATTTAAATTACTAACATGTTACTTTTGTAAGAAAAAGTACCTAAAATTTGATGTAATTCTTTCATTATTCCTGCTTGATTTTGGTGAATGAATGGAGAGGTCGATACTAGATATGAAACAAAGATTGTATGCTCTATGGCGTCATTGTTCATGTGTACGTTCAAGCACCTGTCTTCTGTCCGTCTCCGGTATTTCGTGTTTCAACACAGTGCCAACCACCACAGGTTACCTTTCTGGTATTCCTACTATTTTTGTTTCTCTACTCCCTTCTTATTGAGCTTTTTTTTTCTTTTTTTAGTTTACAATTTTGTTGTTGTTGTTGTTTTAAAAAGCACTACAATGAACGTTTCAGTATAAATTACTTGTTCTTCTGAATTAACCCTATGGGTTTAAACATGGATCTTTATGTCCTTGGCCTAATTAAAAAAAAAAAAAAAATCCAAGCTCAGATTGAAATCAGAAATGGAAGGAAAAGAAAAAGAGAACAGGGATGAGAGAAATGAAAGAGTCTGGGATGTGTTTTCCCCTGAGAAGGCTGCATCTTGTATGTAAGATGCGGTAATATCGTCTGTTCTTCTGCGCATGCTGAACAACACTATCGTTCAGGTGAAGACGGTCTTTTTTCATTGGGATTTTACTTATTGCCTAGACGTTCTAAATGTATGGCAAAATCAGAATTCCGTGCTTTCTAGAACTACTCTTATTATTTCTGCTTGAGGTTTATTTTCATTTTTTCAATTGGTCTAAAGGTAGTCGTATACTACAATGGAAAAGATCTCATTACGTTATCAAACGTCATCAGGTGACTTTAAGCTTCATGAAGGAAAGAGAAACATCTTTCTTATTCACTGTATCCCTAGCACAGTCACAGGAACATAGTAGATACTCAATTAGCACAGTCATTGGGAATAAAGTAGGAATTCAGTAAGCACCTCCTGAAGGAATGAGTTGGGATAGAGAGGGGGTCCCCTTCTCTGAAGGAAATCACTTTCCCCTACTGTATAGAATACTTATGGAAGGAAAAGCTTTGAAAATCTGATAACATATAGTTACTAAGGAAGGTACTTTAGGAGCATTTGCTGACCAGGGATTTAGGTCAAAGTTGAAAAGAAATACTCTGACATTTTCATTATCTGATTATTAAAAGGAAATAAAATAAATCCTTATTAAAAAACATGAAATAAAAGCATAAAGAAATAAATGAGTGTGGAGTGCCTGGGTGGCTCAGTCGGTTGAGTATCCAACTTTGGCTCAGGTCATGATCTCGCAGTTCATGAGTTCAAGCCCCACATCGGGCTCTGTGCTCCCAGCTCAGAGCCTGGAGCCTCCTTCGAATTCTGTGTCTCCCTCTCTCTCTCTGCATCACCCCCCACCTTGCTTGTGCTCCGTCTCTCTCTCTCTCTCACTCTCTCTCAAAAATAAACACTAAAAAAATTTTTTTAAAGAAATAAATGAGGGTTTAATAAAGGGATTACCATGTCTGAACCATTAGACAGTCTGATATAGGTCACATTTTATAAATTTGTATTAGTATATTCATCACTGAAGGGAGTCAACCCTTATGAAGGAGGCTGGAGTGAAAACTGACCTTGGGTGATTTGAAACGTGTCTATAAGAGTTAAAGATCAGGTTAAGAGATAGGAAAAAAACAAGAGGATCTATAAGTTTTACAGAAATTGCCAGGGTTTCTATAGCATTGCAATGGAAAAATCAAATATGCATCTTTTTGAAATAGAAATTTAAGAGGCATTAAAATACAGGCAAAACTCTTTTCCTCCAACAAAAGTTACTATGTTTAGAATTCAAAAGATCTTTAATTTTTTACAGGTGATGTGATACATGGAACAATATCAATTTTTATTTATATTAATAAAGGTCTGGAAGAGTCCAGCTGGGATTTGCAAGGGCATTAAAGAAAAGGGACTGTTAAGCCATCAGAAGTCACAGACATCATTAGTACAAGCTTGAAATCAAAGTAAAAACTGTGAACCAAGATGGGGTAACTTCTTTTAATTTAACCCCAATACTCTGCCCCTGATAATAGCTCAGCTACACAGGCCCTAAAAAAACATTATAAAGATTTCTTTGAACAGGGCATTAGATCAGTGCTAATATGGCCAGTCATAGTAAATGCATAGAAAGCCATTTTAAAGCCAGACACTAAATTAAAAGGAAAATTAAAGTCTTGCTTATTTTATGGATTTCTCCTACAGAGAGTGTCAGATCCTACATTAAATGTTATAAAACAGCGTTCGAATAGCCATTGCCTACCTAAAATATCACTGTTATAAATGATATTCTGATGTTCTTAAATACTCTAGAATCTATTTAAATACAGGTGCTGAAGATTTTGTAGCACACACACAGAAGTAAAAGGTTTGACCTGTCCCTAATTACAGTATTAATGCAGTGATCAGCATGATCCCATGTAAACAGAAATCTGAATACACAGGCCACTGGATTTCAGCCAGAGGGTCCAGGTTCTAGTTGGAATTCAATGACATCAGCAGAGAATGATCTGCTCAGCTAAACAGGCAGAGAAAGAATAAGCAACTGTGGGCCCAGAAATTTTTGTTTTTATTCCAAGTTATCAAGGAATACAATGGCTTAAATTTCATATCGTCAGTGGTGACAATCAGGCATGCACATCTGATGTGGATTTCTACGGGGCACTCACATGCAGAGATGGATTTTCAAAGCTCTACTCATCTCCCCTTTTCACTCCTACTCCCTTCTCAGCCACCAGCACCAAATCCTGGAGCCATATTTCATTTTTCACTGAACATTCTGGGAACAGTCATCGCTTTTTATCAGAATTGGATTCAAAAAACAAAAAAACAAAAAACCCCACAAAAACCAAAAAACCACCATCCCTAAGTAAGTTAAACAGCTCAAGGCACCAAGGATATTTATCATAGAGCGAGATCTGCCTAATGAAAGTAATCCCCTATGATATGGAAGCCTGCATTCTCTAGTTAAAAAACATACTGCCTCTGATACAGGGGGGAGATGGCACTTTAGCACCTCTAAGATTAGCAAGAAACAAAATGCTGTTCTTAGAAGGTCTGGTACGAGAGAATTCTGAAGGATTTCTGTAATCAAAACAACGATCAAAGTTCACCATGGTGCCAGAGTTCCAATATGTCCATTCCAGGCAAGTAACAAGGCTAAGTTTATACCCAGTTACTAAAAGACAACCTTGGCCAGTAGTAATTTTTGCTAGTCTAGATGTATCTTCCTCTTATTTAATGAAAAATTTAAAAATCTGATGTTCAGAATGGAAATGGTCTTCACGAAGAAGGCTGTTGCCACTTTCGCAAACGGTCACCTTAGTCCGATGACTTGTTACTCAGACTTCATTTGGCGCTGGCAGAAATTACCACTAACTGGCAAAAGGAACTGAAAAGGGAATGACAATATGGTGCCTGTATATGCAACTGCCACGGAGCCCAGTGTTTTGACATTGTTACTGAAACAAACTCAACTATTTATGAGAGCTAAGTTGAATCAAACAGTTGGTGTGGCAGAAAAAACATCTGTTTGTGAAGTCTTTTTGTCTAGAAAGGCACCAAGAAAAGGAGGAGGAAGCACAGCAATGACACAAACACAAATACCTCCGAAAAACTCACAAATAGCATGGTCGAGTGGGAACAGCTACCTTGCTCCACCCCCCACCCCACCCCCCATTATCACAACCACTGGATGACCTGGCTACCCAGGAGCCTCAGGCATTGCATCACCGCAGACCGCTACCTCTTCTGAATAGTCCGAAGTTCCCTCTTCACATGCCAGAAAGGTTATTTTGAATTAATTATTTTGAATGTATTATCTTTCTAGAAGGAAGCACAAGCCCTTTTGCCTTCTTGAACAGAGAAAAGTGAACAAAATGAAACTTTTTTCATGAGATGTTGTGTCACCGCTACACCAGTGTGGCCCCGAGGCCGGAAGGCAGCAGCACCTCCTGGGAACTTGCTGGAACTGCAGATACTCGGAACCTCCCCAGACCTACTGACTCAGACACTCTTGGGGCGAGGCCAAAAGATCTGTGTTTTAACAAGCCTTCCAAATGAGTCTGACGCAGGCTAAGGTTTAAGAACCAGTGTCATCAAGTAAATGGCTTTGAATTTCTGTGCTCTTAGAGTTTTCCGTCTTTCAATAGGTTCGGTTTTCCTTCTATTTGCAGTTGAGTTATTATTTCTGCCCACCATGTGGCTGCCTCTACTGGTCCTTCTCCCTTCTAATTTGCTGTGTCTAATCTGCCGTAGGCTTAGAAATCAGTTGTCACAGTTGTTAAAAATCATGTGTAAAACACAAATACATAGGACCAAACGAGTAAAGAACTGCGTAAGAACTGGAGAAGCACCCCTATGAGGACAGTACGTAGTTCTAGGACATAGATTTTGAGCCTCTATGTTGGCTTTCTAGAGGCTTTTCTGCTTACTTCCTTAACTGTACAGTATTCACTTGTTTTTATTCCTGATCAGTAGCGGTGGTTGCTGAATGACTGAATTCCAGTAGATGAAATGTTTCTGTGGTTTGCAAGTGAGTCATTGCAACACCCATCTTAATATTTTTAACCTAACTGTAATAGCTAACATTCATTAGATGTTTGCAATGCGCCAGACACTGTGCTAAACGTTTTATATACATTATTTACTTAAAGCCTCACAACACGAACTTGGTATTATTATTCCCATTCTAGATGAAGAAACAAGAGGCACAGAGCTATTGACAAATCTGCCTAAGATCACAGGGCAATTAAGTAGCATAGCCAGGGGCGCCTGTGTGGCTCAATTGGTTAAGCTTCCGACTTCAGCTAAAGTCGTGATCTCCTCGTTAGTGGGCTGGAGCCTGGCATCGGGCTCTGAGCTGACAGCTTGGAGCCTGGAGCCTGCTTCGGATTCTGGGTCTCCCTCTTTCTCTCTGCCCCTCCCCTGCGCACACTCTGTCTGTCTCTCTCAAAAATAAATAAACATTTAAAAAATTAAAAAAAAAAAAAAAAGAGTAGCCAGAACTCAGGTTAGCTGGATTCTAAAGCCCTCCTTGTCCCTTTTTCTTTGTTTAACATCACTGGGCTGTATAGCAAAGAGGCAGCCAGGTATGAACTCTGAACTGAGGGGGTAGAGAGATGCTGAGAGACAGAGACAGAGACACAGAGAGAGAATAAATCTAAAGAATTGGGTAGAACTGTAATAAATGGTCAATATTCCTTCTTCCTAAGAGGAATCAAGGAAGACAAATGACTCAAGTCATGCCATCCTATCCGGAAAGTTAAAATGGCCAGTATCCATGGTAAGAAAGGTCCCCCCACTTCCTCCCACGCACTCAGTGAGATGCTGTCAGCACTTTTCCTGCTTCCTGCCTGAAGCGAATCCACATTTTGGATAGCCTTAAAGGATTTCTTAATTTGTTTCGCAGGGGGTTCCACATTCCCTTTTATACTCTACTTTGGGGTCCTTATAGTTATTAGTTTGTTTAAAACATACAGGACCTTTATTTGGAAACATCATGAGGTCAGAATCTTCTGGTACATCATGGTTGATGCTAAAACTGACAATAACTGACCATCCGGAATACTATAGACTGAAATGTCCTCTTTACTTCTAATTTTGTGTGTTTGCTTGCTTGCTTGTTTTTTTTTTTAAGTAAAAGGAAACAGATCTCAAGTTTTCTCTCTTATAGTCTAACATTTTGCTAAACATACAGTAGCATTCTGGTATGATGTTCAGTGCTCTCTAAAACATTCAATATACAAACAGATGCTATGGGTGGACACTGGTAGAATAAAACCCATCAGGCATATTGAAAAGAGACTATTTAAGAATGTGTGTCATGAAGTATAGAGGCAGACCTTACGCTCCTTCTCCTCCATCCTTGGAGCTGCTGGAAAAAATTCCTTCTTATGGAGAAAATCAGAAGCAAACTTCATATTTCAACAACTTGATTATATTCCACATTTCATCGTATAAATGGGTCCCTACTTTCTAAATTTCAGACAACCCCCTTTGGTTTGATTCTTTGAAGAATCTGACCTTTGAGGAGGTCTTTTAGGAAAAAAATGCATCCTATAGGTACTTTATAAACTCACTGAATTAAGGAGGAAATTGCTAATCGTTTCATAAGTGAGATGTATTCTGATATAACACTCATGCCGGAGGAAATGTAAGAAGCACATTACAAGCCTTTTATGTTTTGATGAGGAAAACACTATATAAGACAAAATACAAGGAAAACATAATCGTACCCAAAGTTTACCAAATTAGTGGCATAGAAAAGTACTTTATCATGGACTTTTACCAAACTGTGAATGTTTCTATTGTTTATAGGGCTGGAGGTGGCTTTCTGCCTTTCCACACTTGAAGCACTAGTCTGGCTGGCTGATTCATTTTGGGGGACGGGGAGGGGAGGAGCAGAAGGTAACCATGGAGCTTGGGCCCTCTGGTTCCTGTAGATCAGTAAGGTACAAGACTAGAGTCTTTCTGACCCTGCTGTGGCCTGGTCTTTTTTGGAAGCTGGGATTCGGTGTCATATACTGACCAGCTCAGACTGTCCATCATGAACACACGATGTCTATCAGAAAAACAATCACCTCCTCCCTCTCATGACCCTCACCCCTCCTCACCTTACCAAAAACAATAGAACTGTTAAAATTAAAGAGGGGCTTTTTAGGTTTTATTCCTTGAAGCTCTCTTCAAATTACCAGAAGATTTTCTCAAGACTCTTTTCAAATTGCTGGAAGATTCCAGTGGCTCCTAACTTCCCATCTCTTAGGTTTCTTTCCCCCAAATCATCAAATTATTTATATCGCACAGACACCAAAATTGTCCAACAACCATGTCTATCTGGATTGAAGCTGTCTTTACCTTTCACTGACACGTAAAGGTACTACTTATAGCGTAAAACTCCTACCCATGCAGGTATCTCCACCATTAAGTGCCAAGAAGCATTAAGTAAAGACTTGCTTTTATTTTTACATATAAAGGGTTTGCTGGCAAAATTCAAAAGCCATTTTGTGATAGGTACATATATGGAAGTGAAAGTCTAAATTAAGTTGACACTGAATACTCAGTTGTGTTCGGAATTATGGTTTGCTTTTACTTCGTAAAATTCCATCAAGGTAGAATCCGTCTTTCTAAAATTTTTAGCCTCTTTGTATTTTTTCTGATACACATTGCTACTATTTATTTTACTGAAGTAAAAGGAGAAGAAGTATAATTACTCACATATCAGTTGGCTCCTACTGATGGTACTGTTTCTCATGTAAAATGCAGCCAATTTGTTCTGCTTTTGGAAATCAGGGGCAGACCTTCACCTACAGAGCTGTAAGTTCAAAATCAATGTCTCTTGGCTTTACCAGCTTCGTGACCTTCTCGATTATAAAGTCAGTCCAGATAGTATCTGCTCCCCTTCACAAATCAAAAGCCTTGCCAAACCAACACAGTTCCCTGTAAGCATTTGGGCCCTGACTCATCCATATTAAGATTTTTGAAACCTCTGGCAGAGCCCTGCCTTCCAAATCTCTCCTGGCCTATACGGGAGCTGTAAATTTACCCCCCCCCCCTTTAAAAAGTAATATGACATGTGAAAATTCGAAGCTATAGATCATCTGGGTCCATATGAGATTATTCTCATCATAAAATGGGCTTTACTCTGCCCAGTAGCCTTGCCTCCACATCCTTGGCACCTCCATCAGATAGTAAGCTCCTTCAGGAAAGATGCCCAAACTCAGCTCCTGGCATGAAGGAGCTGCTCAGTAAGTACCTACTAATAACTGCTAATTGAGCAGCTAAGAGCTGCTCAATAAGTACTAATCAATGAATGATATCCTAACTTTACAAAAGGATTTATCAGGGTCTTCCTCCTTTGCAAGAGCCTAGACAGTCAGGCCTCTTGGTGCACACCATCAGCAATGGTTGATTGTTTACACAGAGTTTTCAAGGGCTCACCCCTGTGTCTCATGCACTAGGCAGACCAAAAAAATTGGGTGAAAACAAGTACATCAGATGTATGAAACATCCCAGATTCGACCTTTGCTTTTCAAGACTGGTGTGTTCTAAAGAACAGGATTCAAACAAATCTGAGTTTGAATCACAACTTAGTGTCTGGTCAGGACTAATGTCTGCTCTGAGCCTTGATTTTCTAACAGTGGATGCGGGAATACTACCTTTGAAGGTGCTGTCAGGAGTAAACAAACTATCGAGTGGCTAACACAGAGCCTTCGTTGCATAGACGACATGCCATAAAGGCCAGCTCCTAATATGTGCTGGTTCCCTGAGTAACGTCTGCATCTCTTTGCTCGCTACTCACTACAAAGGTTTTAGGAACTATCATTCTGATACTTACAGAATTCTCTCTCAACCACACAGGTCAGTGGCTTGACCCATTTGATATGTATGTGGACAGATGTGCCCTGGGAATTAATCTAAAAGGAAGGACTACTAACTTACTTTGGCATACAAATACATCTGTACAAATAGGAGCAGAAAAAAAGTCATATTGCCGGAAGGGACTAATGTGAGGTTTGGGTAATCAAAGCTGAGTAATTACAAAATAATAAGTTTCAGTGTTAAGTGAATCCCAGCTGTTTTTCCACTAAGGTCACCAGAGACAGGAAATACGTATAATCTGGAGCCCTGTAGGAGCTGCTGCAGAAAGCTACAGCCTGACCTGGTCTAAGATGGCCAAACACTTTTCAGACAGTACCAAGACTGCCCCAGATTTTCCCACCCTCCTAGCTGCCGCCTCCTTTCTGGGAGATCCCATCCAATTTAAGTCTTGATTAGTATCAATTTGAACCCAAGACCTTTAGATCAGTGTTCAGAGATGAACCACGAAATCTTTTTGTGCCAATTATTCAGATACTGAAGAAAAGGATTTTATACTACACGGGCAGTTATTTATTTATTTATCTCCAAGACTTCCAATCTTTTATGTAAATGGGTTAGGGCCAGCATCACTTACATGAGCAACTTCGAACAGTGTTCATGTATGAATCCCTGAATGATACATTTTGGCATGCTTTTTTTCCAATATCAAGGCTTTCTGGAAGCAGGGAAAGGGACTCAGGGTAGTAATCAAGGAAATCACTTAATATCACAATCCCAGTGGATCATTCAGGATAAGATTTTATAGGGTGTGTATGTGCGTGACAAAAACAGAAAGACAGACTAAGAAAAGGGAGAAGGAACACAGAAGAAAAAATCCAAGGCTCTCAGAAAGGGTTCAATTTCCTCTACGGCTCAGGGACAGGACTTGAGCCCAGTTATCAAAATGGCCAAGAGTTTGTAAATCTGTGACACAGATTCTTAGAGAATTGCTGGGACAGCCACAAAGTCAGGGGAAGGAGACAGCATAGCAGTATTTACAATAAATTATTAGCTTGCTAACAATTTCTGTATGTTATTAAATTATAATGCCCCACAATATAAAAATAACTGGAGTGGGGAGGGGTATGGTTGATGGTATTAAATTCTTAAAACAGCACAGTTCTCTGTAGTGTCTCTACTATTCTGCCAAAAGCATACTTAGCTGCCAAAATTAGGCAGCTAATTCTATTTGTGAAAATAAATATAACAAGACCGAATTTTTTCCTATATTTAATAATTTTCAAATATTTAAAATTCATACATCAGGCAATACATAAATGTCAGTCTTACCTTATTTTATCTGCCTTTGGTGAACAAAAAAGGAAGGATAAATTAAGGAATAAGGAACATACAGTAATTATAGCAAATACTATAGAAATCACTATGTGAAAAATATCATTTAAAATTAAAGTCATCTCAAAAAATTAAGGTCATCTCTAAATTAAGTGGCCACTGTTAATACTGTACTATATCCAGTTATACGCTTTGATCCTTTCAAATAAAATTAGTTTAAAAAAAAGCCACTGACCCCAGAATATTTAGTTTCAAAGCTTGGGAGATTTTTAAAATTTTGTAAGTATGGTTAATTCTTGTAGTTATAACATCTATTCCCAAAACTCAAGGGCTTAAAACACCATTTTGGTTCAGTGAGTCAGGAATTTGGGTAGGGCTCACTTAGGGTTCCTTATGGTTACAGTCACGAGTCTGTTGGTGCTACATCATCAGAAGGCTCCAGTAGGCTGGCCACCCAGCATGGTTCATCTGCAGAGCAGGCAACTGACATTGGCTGTTGGTTGGGAGGTACACTGGAGCTTCCAATCAGAGAGCCTACCTGTGGCCTCTCCAGCAAGGCAGTGTCAGAATAGGTGAAATTCGTACATTGTAGCTGACCTCTCCCAGGGCAGGGGTACCAACCAGGAAGACTGGGTGACAGTTACCATGGCCTTTTATGACCCAGCCTTGGAAACTTTGGAAGTCATGAACTCCATGTATTCTATTGGTCCAAGTACTCATAAGCCCACCCAAGTGCAGGGAGACACAGACCTTACCTCTCAATAGGAAGAGTGTCAAAACGTTTTGGCACAATGGCTTTCTCAATCTTTACACTCTCTATCATTCCTTGCAGATAGTTTAATTTATGCCCATAAACATAAGTGCACATAAGCTTTGTATGTAATAGGTGTTCAATAAATGTTTGGAAGGTGTATCGTAAGTACTTTTCTCAGAGGGAAGAGTATGGCATGGTCACTAATGAATTCACAAAAGAGTGTTCAAAAATATAGAGTGGATATGAATGCTTAACCAAGAGTCTCTGCCTGGGCACTTTTCGGACTAATTGGGCCAGTTCATAAATTTGTAAGGGAATGAAAATAAGCATTGCTCAGTAAAAAGGATTCTACCAAGAGCTACTCTATCAGCTTTCAAGTGAGAAAAACATGGACTTGAATCCTGACCCTATCACTTACAAGTTAGACCTTAAAACACATTATTTTATCCCTCTGAAATCTGTTCTCTCGTTTTCCAAACAATCACAAATAATACCACCTATCTCATATTGTTCTTCTGAAGATTAAATGTGTAAATACCTTTACATGGCCAAGAACAGGGCCAGACATAGAATTGGCACTCAAGACCAATGTGTTGTTTTTAGATCACTATTAGCATTTTAAAATTCCTAGACCATTCCAAAGTACATAGCAAGCACTCAATAAGTGTTAGCCATTAATATAATTATAGCTCACTAACTTGTTTTGTCCAGTTTCCTGGACAGTTTCCATCCACCTCTCTACCTTCCCACCACAACCAAACATTTCACAATTTGACACATCAGACTTTCACTTCGTTCCTTCTCCAGGTTCTGAAAAATGTGAAAAAGAACAATGGAAATGCTCAAAGCCAGGTAACTTTAAGAGAAACCAGGCTTTGTAAGTTGCTTGCATTATCACATAATCAGTGTGTGATTTTATCAGTTTCAAACTTAAACAAGAAAAACATTTTCACTTTGATTACTGCAACTTTAGAATGTTACTATCCTGTAGGAGAAGGTAAAATGTGAAGTCTTTTTCCTTCGACAAGGTTCTACAATGGGATGACTGCCTTTTTCTTCAGTGAAGGAAATAGGACCGAGAAACAAAATTCAAGTGGTATGTCCAGAGGTCTGATGCTATCAAAGAATGAGCAGGGATGGCTTTTGTAGTAGAGGGCCTACAAAAATATTGATAGTTAAATCATGCTACAGGGAAGGGTCACATTGGAAGTTGTGTTTGTTTTTTTTTAATATTAAACTAAAAATGAGGCAGACCTGTGAGGACAGGACAACATCTGATTTGTTCACCATTGCATTTCGGTACCCACTTGAGCACTTAACAAAGGCTTCAGATGTATTTGTTGAATGAATTGCATAATTTCACGTGAAAATAAATGCCTGGGTAAAGAAGCCTCTAAATATTTAACCTAAGTATTTTGACTTTCAGGTCTACAATCTTACATTAGCCTATTATAATTTTGTGTTTCCATTATGAAAGTGTTTCTCCCTTTTGAGAGTAAGCTTACTTTTTCAGTTCACTGATGAAGAGAATCTGAATAAAGTAGAACACACTCTTGAGGAGGAAGGGGTAAAAAAAAGGCAAGCATCAAACCTGAAGGCAGAACCCACAAGAACAAGCAAAGAAACTGCTCAGCAGATCTGCAACTGACACTCAAGAACTAAAATGAAATTGGCCTTTGCTTAGCAAAACCTAAATTAGAATCAGGAGAAATAAGCCCTTGAAATAAAAATGACACCTATGTGACAATGAATGAGTTTTAAAGCCCCAACACAGAGGAGGCAAATGCTCTCAAATGAGCCACTTGAGAGGAAAGGGCGCCTACCAAAGGCAACTTCTTCCTGCTTTAGTTTATCATGTTCTTTATTTGAACACGACTGAGTTTTGCACACACATAGATAGATGACTTTCCCCTCTGCATCTGGTCAAGGTAGATGTCATTTAAAAATCATTAGGAAGTAGAATGTCCCTTCTTTGTCCAGAGGGGAACCTCTTCCATGCTAGTATCTGCACAGTAGTGTCTGGCCTGGCCAGCATCCTCACAACACAACCCAGGTCTGTCTTTTTCTTTCTTTCTCTTTCTTTCTTTCTTTCTTTCTTTCTTTCTTTCCTTCCTTCCTTCCTTCCTTTCCTTCTTTCTTTCTTTCTTTCTTTCTTTCTTTCCTTCCTTCCTTCCTTCCTTTCCTTCCTTCCTTCTTTCTTTCTTTCTTTCTTTCCTTCCTTCCTTCCTGCCTTCCTTCTTTCTTTCTTTCTTTCCTTCCTTCCTTTCCTTCTTTCCTTCTTTCTTTCTTTCTTTCTTTCTCTTTCTTTTTCTTTCTTTCTTTCTTTCTTTCTTTCTTTCTTTCTTTCTTATGTTTATTTTTGAGAGAGAGAAAGAGACAGAGAGAGAGAATGAGTAGGGGAGGGGCAGAGAGAAAGGGAGACCCAAAATGCGAAGCAGGCTCCAGGCTCTGAGCTATCAACACAGAGCCTGATGAGGGGTTCGAACCCACAAACCACGAGATTATGACCTGAGCTGAAGTCCAACGCTTAATTAACCGACTAAGCTACCCAGGTGCCCCCCCAGCCCGCGTTTTACAAGAACTGCCAAATTTCCCACAGCAGATTATAGTGTGCCACGGAAGTGGGAATGGGGCATCTTTCTGTCACAAACTCCAGCTTCCAGGACCACACGGTTAAGTCTCATCTTCTGTAGCTTCCTTTGTCTCTCAGTTCCTGGGGACTCATACCATGTCTTGTCATCGTTGGGGAGGTTTCCCAAAAGCCGTCTCAAAGAGCCACCAGAAAGGGCACCACATGTGTGCGAACTGGAGCACAGGCATACACGCACACACAGGCACACCTACCCCTTCCCCCCAGAAATACCATCCATGCAAGCTGCGAGGCTACCCTGAACTTGTTCCATCCAGTTGACTCCTCTGGCCTTTTCCTCAAGATGCATTCCTGTAGCTCGACAAAACCATACAGCAGCAAACACTTGCCCAGCTTTCTAATTTTACAGCTTTTACACTGAAGTGAGACTCCCTCCTCTATGTAAATTTCCATTGCCTCTGTTAGCTTTAAATGTTAAAAAAAAAAAAAGGGATAAAGGCACCTACTTTTTTAACACTGAGAAATCCAAACTGACAGAGAATAAATGTAAACACATATACACTAGCCCATGACTTAAAAAAAAAATCAGTTAGGGGCACCTGGGTGGCTCAGTCGGTAGAGTGTTCGACTTCAGCTCAGGTCATGATCTCACAGCCCGTGAGTTCCAGCCCCACATCGGGCTCTGTGCTGACAGCTCGGAGCCTGGAGCCTGCTTCGGATTCTGTGTCTCCTTCTATCTCTGCCCCTAACCCACTTGCATTCTATCTCTGTCTCTCTCAAAAATAAATAAATGTTTTTTAAACATTAAAAAAAAATCAATTAGACCCACAGCCTCACAATTACCTTGCTCTAAACACACACACACACACACACACACACACACACACGCAATGAAAATGTATTAGCAGACATCCTCTTTCAGATTTAATAAACAGAAAATCTTTACATTTATAATTTTACAAGGATTAGGATAAAGAGAGAGAGAGAGAGAGCATCTGCCTTATGTTCTCAGTGACCAACTGGACAGATGGTCAAGAATATCATTAGTTAAGAAAGCTCTCATTCATTATCCTAAAGTCCCTTGGGCAGGCTTGGTATGGGGTGCAAGAATGTTCCAGAATGTGATATTTGAAGAATGTGTTCATGTCTGCGATATGAGGCCATGCAGTGGATGTGGGGGAGGAAGGGAAAGGACAGACAGCCTGTTGTGATCCAAACAGCAGCCACGAACATCTCAACATTGGTTTGTCACCCCGAAACTTTCCGGCTTGTAGTCCACCTGTTCCCTCAATAGTATTAATAGTGAAGAAAACCATTTAGGGGTCACCACAGACACGAATCATTCCTCCTTCTCTAGGCATAAGTACCTCACAAACAGAAAATTTAGAGAAGCATGGAAGAGGAGAGGCTGCCCGAAACTGTCACTTCTTTGGCACCTCTTCTGGGTTCACACAGAAGATGTAAAAAGAAACAGGGGGTCTGATGTGTCCATCTTGATAACAGTTCCCAAGGGTAAAACTTCTCTAAATATAAATCACCATTCCACCTGTGTAACAGAAGGTGTATGTGTGTGTTCAGGCGGGGAGTGGGGAGGACAGGATGACAACGGGCCAGTGAGCCCGAGAGGAGGACTAGAATCAACAGCTCTGCAACTGGCTAGGAATCTGTATCTACCTTTCAAAGCATTTCTTAGGAACTTCCATCGGAGAGACCGTGGCACCGACAGATGAGTTCCTTGGCCCTTTGGATCTTTCTTTCCAGCCAGCACTGAGCGCCCATTGGATGTGAGGTGCTACACTGGGAACCCACAGGAATACGTAAGAACCCGAGGTATGGGGATCCCCAGCCTGCCATTCTGGGGGAGGGGGTGTGTATGCACAAACATCAATCAACACTCACAGTTCCTGAAGCTGGAAAAAAAAGTCTTCAAAATAACCCATATATTGCTTTTTGCCAACAATTCATTTCAGTACTTTGATTAGAGAGCTCTGAAGAGGAAATCAATGAGAAGCCTTCGGGTTAAGTAGGAACCAGGGTCACCAAAGCCAAATAGGAGGCCAGCTTTGGAGCAGGGAGGAAAGAAATCAGAAAAAGAAGGGCATATACCATAAAAGAGAGGATCGCTATTCATCCCCAGCTGGTCCCCAGCTTCTATCTGTTTTCCTTCCATCTGTAGCTCTCCCTCGTTCTTAGAAAACATCTCAGACAGAATCCTTAACTGACCTCTAGGGGGAAAGAATGAATAACAACAGTAATAGTTATTTACCATATTGAGTACTTACTATGCAGTAAGAACATACATGACACTATGTTCAATGCTTTAGAGCTATCACCTCATTTAATCCTCAGAGTAGCTCTCTGAAGCAGGTATTATTGCCAATTTACAGACAGGAAGACTGAGACCGGGGCAGCTAAGCAACTTGCCCAAAGTCACACTGCAGCAGGAACCAGGTATGTCCAGGGTCAGGGCTCATAACCACTTCACTATAAAGGGTTCTTCTGAATGCTGGCCAAGACAGGTGGGAATTTTCCAAAACTAACTTTACTAAAGAATTAAGAAAAAAGCAAAATATAAATGCATAGAAAAAAAAACCAAGTTAAAATCCAAGTCTCTTGTGCTCTTAATACCAAAACCTAAATGTTAGTCAATTAATAAGTTCACCAACCAGTTTTCTCCCCAGGGTGTTATGAAGAACATATAACACATGCATACATACTTTACATATTTTAAAACACAACATGAACATTATTTATTATTTCTAGGAATATCCCCTTTCTGTCTCCCAGTCCAAGGTCTGTGAATATCTCAAATGAGATATTATGGTGTCTGAGATTCTGCTTTGGATATTTCTGTGCAATCTAAAAAAAGGTATCAACATTTAAATACTATATCCTTGGAATGAAAATATATGCCTACTGCTGTTATAAAACAAGCAACAGGAAATAAAGCTAATGCATCTTCTTAACTGACCAAGATCTCAGGATGAGATGTACACAGGAAAATGAGACAAATGGGATTTTTGTGCAGGGACTGAAGACGTCTCCAGTCATTTTGTACTGACTTTGCAGTTTTCTCCTGTCTCTTTAAGTTCTCAGGCTGTGGGCCCCCACAAGTCCTGCCTTCCCCTCTGCCCTGCTTCTCTGGGTGCCCTTTGGTTCATCCAACTTTGTTGAGGCTGTTTCTATCTTTCTGAAAAGCACCTTTTCTCCCAATTACTTCTGAGCTAGCATTTGGCCTCTTTCACTTGTGGCCTCTGCATGGGCATCATCTTTTCCTGAAACCTGCCTGCATCTTTCTGGCCCTTCTAACCATCCCTTGCAGAGTTTATTCTTCCTAAAGACGCCACAAGCTGCTATTCTCTGACTAGAGCACAGCTCCTGCTCATGTACAGACACAGGGAATGCGTGCTTATCCTGAATAACTTCTGCAAATTCTTTCCTTTGAAATACCGTTAAGAATCTTCTCTTCATCTCTCCATGGCTCGAGTAGAAATCTCATCAGCGTATTTGATAACACCAGTGTTCCTAATCCATACCAGCCTGCCCAGTCAGCACTACCACCAAAGGAGGCATGGCGGCCCCTTAAACTACATGTGTCCACTTATATGTGGATTTTTTCTTCATAAACGCAGTACAGTGATAGAAATGTATTTTCTCTTCCCTGTGACTTTCTGAATCATATCTTCCTTTCTCTAGCTTACTTTATTGTATGAATAAAGCAAGTAATATATATAACGTACAAAATATGTGTTAATCAACTGTTTATGTTATCAGCAAGGCTTCCACTCAACAGTAGGCTATTAGCAGTTAAGTTTGGGGGGAGTCAAAAGTTATATGCGGATTGTTGACTGTCTGAGGGTCGGTGTCCCTAATCCCTGAATTGTCCAGGGGTCAACTGTAGAGGGCTGTTCCTTCCACACCCAACAAAATCTGGCAGCCCCATGTCAAAGGCAGTCCTGAAGTACCACTCCAATGCGGAGGCCAATGCTTTTATCCATCATATTGTGCCTTCTCGGTACACTACTAGGCTTTGAGGTCAAACAGATTTGAATGCAAATTCCAACTCTGACAAAGCTCTGTGATATCGGGCAAGTCATTAAACCACTCCAAGTCGTTGTTTACCCATCCTCAAAGTGGGGCTGATGATAATAGCTATCTTACTGTTGTTATGTTATTTAATAGGGATAATGTATATCAAATCTTGGCACAGTGGACACAGAAGTAGACTAACATTATTGATCAAAATAGCCACTATCCCCTTCTGAGCAAAGCAGAGTTAAAAATACAGTCAAGTCCTTCTGTCCCCAAATACTTCTGGAAATGAATCAGCTGCAACCAACAATCTTTCCTAGAAGTTGGGTTTGTATGTCCTTCCCTGCCTCACCCCCTACTCCTCCTTCTTTCCAAGAGGCCTGAAAACAACAGCAGAGAGAATATAGGCAAAGGACAAGAAGGCATCATAGCAATCAGCTCTAGCACCAAAAAAACAGAAATAAGATGTTTGGGTATTAAAAATATATGTATCACCCACTCCCACACTAATCATTTCTAATTTTATCAACCTGCTAATAAGCACGAGGCTTATGACCCCCACTTTAGCATAGAAATGGCAGAACCCTAGAGAAAAATAAGACTCTTTTAATCATTACCGTTTTTTATTACACTGTGGTGCTTCCCACACAACGCTCTGAGGAGAGCCACAAGAGCTCCGGGCTGTTAATGTAATACCAGCCACGCCGTGACAATCAGGGTGGCCATACTGAACTTTATTTTTGGAAGACCCTGCACTCCGGTCCTGAAGCCTCCCTTTACCTGATGTGCCGTTTGTGCCTTTAGAAGAAAATTTAAAAGATGGACAAGTAAAGATTCAAGGAAAAGAGAACTAGAGCAAGAATAGACAAGAAGGGCATACAAATGAAAAGACAGCTATAGAGTCAAGTAAATTAAGCTTTGTCTCTAGCGTCCACTGCCAGGATGACAGGAACGGCTTTGTGCTAGGTTCTAAGGGAAGGGAAGCTCCCGACTCAGCACAAATTCATCAGGGCCCATCCGGAGGACGATGGGAAAGGAAAGGAGACTGAGGGAGAATTTCCAACCCCAGGTCCCAGGGACCATTGTCAGAGGAGGAAAGATAGGCAGGAGAGAGAGAGAGAGAGAGAGAGAGAGAGAGAGAGAGAGAGAGAAAGAGACAGAGAGAGAGAGAGGTCTTGGTGGGTGCTAAGTTGCTGAACTATGTCCACAAAAGCATTATGAAAATACCCCAAGGGTATGCTCATCCAGATATGGGAGCTCTGTCTTCTGAGTCCCATGCTGGGGTTACCAAGAAACCTGGAAGACCAAGATCAAGTGCTCAGTGCCTTCTCTTTTCTGGGGCTCAGCACTGCCAAGGGAACCAGTCCTCACTCTCCAAAAAGGAAGGCAACCTCCTCAGCAGGACTGTTGACTGCCCTTAAGAAAGGAAAAGATTAGGGGAAATTAGATTCATGAGTGAATGCGGGAAATATAAGAAGCAAATAGTAGCTCTATACATCTATATTTTTACTCTTTTCATTGGCAAACTAAAGAGTAAACAATCCCCATCTTCAAATGACAGTTTCGTCTGAGTCCCTAAAAACTGTTTAGTCAGGGTTTAGCCGTATAGGAGAAAGTAGTTGATATTTCCCAGATGACCTCGGACTGAAGAGTGAATTCTGCATTACTAATCACAAGACCTTCCTCCTGTTTACTTGTTTACAGGCATTCAAAGCCAAAGAAAGGAAGTTAGCAGAATATCCATTTTCTTAATTATTGTATAAATGTCTCAGACTGACCTACAAAACATATGGCATCATGGAAGGTGTAATGCACTCCAAAATACATGTTTACAAAATGCAAGACAGGTGTTTGGATTTATTTCAAATGTATTTAAGAAAGAAAAAAAAACCAATATGCTACTCACTAAAACAAACTGTGTGGTAGTTAATTTTGGAGAAAAGTAGTGTATATAATCACTTACATTTTTGAAGTAAAGGTTAATTTGCAGGAAATGGGAAGTTAAGACATGTGTAATTAACCTAAAGGTACACAACATAAAGAATGGAATGCAGAGACTAATGAACGCGCTAGAAGGAGCTAGCACAGAAATGCTTAACGAAATGACAAACGGCTGAAATATCTCTTCTTTAGCTCTTTTCTCCTTTAACCATCACAGACAGAAGCAGTGGTCAGAATGTACTGGAAAACAGTGTTCCTCAAAGTACGGCCCCTGAGCCCCGTGCTCATTCCCAAACTGCTAATGTTCCCCACCCAGAGGATAAGTACAGGCTTTGAGAGTACACAGTTAGAAGCCTTTATAGCAATTTGTAATTGATGGAACATCCAAGCAGGTGATCATTTTTCTAATAATTCATTTTTACTGTATTTTCTAAATGTATCGCTGCACCGTGGATTGGAAACAGAAGGAGAGGAAGAAACCTGTCTCTCACCACAGGCAGTTTGCAGAGCACTGCTAAAAAAGCTAAAATCTAAAATTGCGGACAGTAAGCACTCACTACGGAGTCAAAAAAATATATGGAAATTTTCCGTTGTTCAGTTTTTACCTTCAACTCATATTTTCCCAGCGCAGGCTTCCTGGCTAGTGTGGAAAATGATAAGTGGGGCTCACAGTGTCAGCTGCTTTAGCTTCACACACCAATTCCACTCAGGGCAACATACCTGGCTTTAAACTGTTGATCTATTCCATATGAGGCAAAACCCCATATAATCTTTTTGTTTGTGTGTAAAAAGGAATTCTGAACAGTCTTCTATAGAGGAAAAAGGAAGTATAATGTTAATTATCAGGCACAGCCAAATATTTATAGATCACCAAGCATAAAATCTATGAGCTGCTAGGTGGATTCTTCCCCTCCCCCCCCCCCCAGCCCCAGCAGCCCCTGCCCTGCTTCACTCTAAAGGAGCATGTTCCAATACACGGATTGCATTACAATCTCTCCTTTATTTTTTGTTTTCCTATCTGTGGTTATAGCACTGTCACTTCTATCTTCTACAAATATTTTAGACTTCCTCTGCCTAGAATTGTTTTTCCCCTGGAATTCTGTTTATAAAGAGGTGGGGATATTAAAAAAAAAAAAAAATGACTGTATCCTAACATTAAACACAGCAGGAAAATCAAAGTACACATACCCATTTGTACACGAGCTCAAATGGAAACACATCTACAACACAGTCCCGAAGTCCCACCAGCAAAATCCTCAGATTCCCTGTCTTACCAGTAACAAACAATATGCCCAAAGACCAGAATGCCACAGTCTCGTTTTTTACCATCACTAAGTGTTCACCGAAATAAAAACTTCTTAGCTACTGCCCTGGTTATATATTAAGCAAGTCAGTTTCAAGTTCAATATGTAAAATGCAAATTTCGCTAAATGGGCAGGCACTAAATTGGCTGGCTGCAGAAGAGAAGGGCACTTCTATTAGGTGAGCCTAGGGAAAAAGAGATGGGGGAGCTGAGAACAAGTCAACAGTGACTTGATTTGAGAAATCCCATTAGTAAACAAACACCGGAGTCTTACTGGCCTGATTTTATCTAATGGCTTTACTATTTCGCCACGGCTACAAATGCCGGGGTCATCTCGTGGGAAGGTAAGCCACGGACTGCACGCTCTCCAGCACTGGCCACATGAACAGTGAACGCCTGCCACTGGGTTTTCATAAACAGGGACTTTCCCATCCAAGAACTTTGTGGAATGGAGCTTGAATTGTTTATCCTGTTTCCTTTTTCTATCAGGTTGACTTTCCTGATGTTAAACCCTGTCAACTTTACTGCCCAGAAACCTGCCTTCAGAATAGGACTTTCTGCTTTGAAGACTCCTTTTAAGAAATGTCAAGGGGCAGTAAACCTAAAATGGGATCCACAGCACCACCAAGGACAACAAAAACGGAGCCCAGGCTAATCAGTCTCCTCCATAAAACACACACTCTGTCTCCGTCTCTCTCACACACAGTAGCAGCCCAATAAGATCTGTTGGGTGAATGTAAGCAACAGAGTAGGAAGCAGCTGAAAAGAAAGAATTCCTGCTGTGTTCTCCCCCTGTGCCTCCCTCCCAGTCAAAAGGGTTCAAGGAAAGAATGTTTTATTACACACTGCTGTTCACGACTAGCAGTGCAAGTTTACTCTGCCCGGGGGCCCCGAGCGGGGAGAATTTGGTCATCTCCATATGGTCTCAAAGTGAAATTCTTCCCTTTCATTTTTTCAGACCTGGTCTAATTGAAAACAAGCCACACCGAGACACAACACACACACACACACACACACACACACACACACACACACACACACGGTGAAGGAGCATGCTCACCCTGCACCACGGGAATGGCCTCAACAGAATGTGAGCCACGGTTTCTTTCTACTTGCCTCCCGGTGTCCTTCCTCCTCCTCACCTGTAGCTGCGTGGGCCTAACATGGGGTGCTGCTCACAGTTGGTGAGGCCCCCGTGGCCACAAGTCTTCATCACTATAGCCTTGGGAGTCCACTGCATACTTCAACCTCACAGGCTGAAGGCAACATCAGGAGATGAGGGTTCAAATGAGGCAGTCACCAAAGCACCCACCAGGCTTGCTTCAGAACATAACTAAACCACTTAGAACTTTAAAAAAAAATTTTTTTTAACATTTATTTATTTTTGAGACAGAGAGAGAGAGAGAGCATGAACAGGGGAGGGTCAGAGAAAGAGGGAGACGCAGGATCCGAAACAGGCTCCAAGCTCTGAGCTGTCAGCACAGAGCCCGACACGGGGCTCGAACCCACGGACCGCGAGATCGTGACCTGAGCTGAAGTCGGACGCTTAACCGACTGAGCCACCCAGGCGCCCCAACCACTTAGAACTTTTTAAATAAAGAAACTGAGGGGTGTCTGGCTGGCTCAGTTGGTAGGGCATGTGATACTTGATCTTGGGGTTGTAAGTTTGAGCCCCACAGTGGGTGTAGCGATTACTTAAAAATAAAGTCTTAAAAAAAATTTTTTTTAATTAAAAAAGAAAAAAAAAAAAGGAACTGACCTTGGGACTTGTGAAAATGGCTAGAATGTACCGTAAGGTTGGAGACCAGAATAAGCCTCTTGGGCCTCACTGAGGCGTGCCTCCTACCAACAGCTGGGAAAAAGTTCTGTGTACAAGTCAGTTGAACTCCTGAGTCTCTGTCTAGCAGGCAATCTCTGAAAACAGGTGAGGCTGGCCAACAGGACGAGTAAAGTGGGGTATGTTATTATTAGGTTTTCAACAGTAATCATCTTACATGTGTACACGTGCTTACCAGTTTACTCTGAATTCTATGAACAATTTCATTCTGTATTCACAGCTAACCTAGCAGGGAGCAGGGTGACATTATTATCCCCATCTTATGGAAGAAGAGACGAAGGCCCAGGGTTGCTAAGTGATTTTCCAAAACAGCCTGGCCAGTAAACTGAAAACTGAAAACAAGACTCAGGTCTTGTCTCTTTCTGCTACATCCCGGCTCAACTTCAGAAAGCAGCTTTACCTTGTTAGAGGCAGTTAGAGCATTTCTCCTGTTTTTCCCCATATTGCCCATTCTTCTTTTTTTTTTTTTTTTCCCATTTATTTTTTTTTTTTTCAACGTTTTTATTTTTTTTTTGGGACAGAGAGAGACAGAGCATGAACGGGGGAGGGGCAGAGAGAGAGGGAGACACAGAATCGGAAACAGGCTCCAGGCTCCGAGCCATCAGCCCAGAGCCTGACGCGGGGCTCGAACTCACGGACCGCGAGATCGTGACCTGGCTGAAGTCGGACGCTTAACCGACTGAGCCACCCAGGCGCCCCTTGCCCATTCTTCTTAAGTACGGGAAGAAAACACCCATGACTACTTTCATCCACGTACCTAATGCTCAGTAAATCACACTGGAATCAATGAGCACCCCCAGCACACGCCACTTCAACATACCTTCATTCCTCTTGCTCTGGGCCAGATGTAGGGGGTTACATGTGTCTGATATGGAATCTTAAGTAGCCACAAAAACGTAAGAAACAGGAAGGAATACAGATGAATATGCTCCCTGTTTGCATAAATGTCATTTGGGCTCCTCGGACCTGGCACTTGAGACTTTCCTGCATCGTGGGCTTTGTCTAATGCGCACGTCTGTCTGCGAAAGCTATGCCACCAGAATGCCATCCACCTCTCTAGAAACTCCAGATATTCTTTAGTTTAACTCACTGCGTTTTACCAGAAGGTTCCCCTAAGTTTTTCCCTGTTTTAGCTTGGCCAAATGATATTTCGTCCACGGCAGGGTTTGGGGTTTTTGTTTTGTTTCAAAATCAACTTGCCATTGCCCACCTCTCCCGGGCTGTTAACAGGCATTTGGCTTTGGCCCACTGCGCTCCTCCTGCAGGCCTGAGTTCTCTCCCACACACTGGCTCCTGCAGGCTTCAAAGAAGCCCAGTGGCAAAAGAAACACCTTAGATTTAAAAACAAACAAAAAAACCCAACCTGCTGACAGTGGAACTCGGTTCTAGGAAGGATTATACCAGGTGCAGCTCACTATTAACCTTGCTGCCAGCAGACAATGATGGAAGCCATCCCTCTGATACTGGTTATTTTAAAACTTCTAGAAGGTTTTTTTTAATTTTTAATGTTTATTTATTTTAAAGAGAGAGAGAGAGACACCGTGCGAGCTGGGGAGGGGTAGAGAGAGAGGGAGACAGAATCCAAAGCAGGTTCCAGGCCCTTAGCTGTCAGCACAGAGCCCAACGCGGGGCCTGAACCCTCGAACCGTGAGATCCTGACCTGAGCCGAAGTCAGAACCTTAACTGACTGAGCCACTCAGCCGCTCCATAACTTCTAGAAGTTTTAAAGAACTATGATGTGTCAACATCATTTAGCACTTAATAAATAATGAATGAATGAATGAATGAATGAATGACTACTCTTATCCTATAATATGCACTTAAGAGAAACTTTACCAAACTCTTCCTGAAAACATAAATTACTAGACAAGCGAAGGGTCAGTGACCACTCAGAGGTTTACTCTTCAGTGACATATACAACTTTAAAGCCATGTTTATTTGTCTCGTTACAATCATTTAAGTGTTTTACTTGCTTATAAAATTTTCTCAACTATTTTTTATGATTTGCTGTCCTATAAGCAGCGTCATGTGCATGTACACACAGGTACTGAAAAGTACATGATGCTGGCACTCTGTCATTCTAAAGATCAGACTCCTCAAAAACAATTACAATGTTGTTGCTTTCAGCAAACTACGTTTTTACTAGTAGGTCAGCCACTTTAAGGTTTATTTCTTCCTACGTTCAACAACTTCCTGTATCTGGGTATGCTTCCTATGTGCCCATCATCACTTCATTCCTAATATTCCATTTTTCACAAGTTCCTATGAAGCATGACCTCAAGCCAGCATTTATTTCCTGATGTCCAAAATGAAAAAGATCCATAAACAAAAAAAAGAGAGGAAGTTTTAGCAGCTATTTTTGGACCCCATAAACAAAGCTGATTTTTCCAGAGGAAGAGAATCCTCTAAACTACTTTGGGGACTAAAATATGGCCTGAACAAATCTGTGTTCAAGGTTTTATCATTAGATGGGAAAAGTAAAGTATAGAATTTAAAAGGCTATATAGTTGTTGTTGTTTTTCTAACAATTAGCAGCCATCTGCTCCAACAGTAAATGCCATTTTTTAAAGTTTCTTTATTTTGAGAGAGAGTGAGAGAGCGCATGTGCAAGATGGGGAGGGGCGGAGAGGGAGTGAGAGAGAGAATCCCAAGTAGGCTCCACAGTGTCAGCATGGAGCCCAACACGGGGCCTGAACTCATGAGCTGTGAGACCAAGACTGTGACCTGAGCTGAAATCAAGTGTCAGACACTTAACCGACTGAGCCACCCAGGCGCCCGGACAATACTGTTCTTTTTAAAAAGGCTAGTTCAGCGTCCAACTTCAGCTCAGGTCACGATCTCACGTTTTGTGGGTTCAAGCCCCGAGTGGGGCTCTGTGCTGACAGCTTAGAGCCTGGAGCCTGCTTCAGATTCTGTGTCTCCCTCTCTCTCTTCCCCTCCCCAACTCCCCCTCTGTCTCTCTCTCTCTCACACAAAAATAAACAAACGTTAAAAAAAATAAAAATAAAATAAAATAAGGCTGGTTCACATGGTTTAGTGTCAGGTAACTCTTCTTGTTACTGAGGCTCAGTTGCTGGTTGGCCGTTCGGAATTGCCCCCTTTAAAGTGCCCTCGAAGCTTTTCTGCATCTTAGTATCTGCTCCCAGGACCACAACCAAGCTGTCAGGAGGCTGTGAACAAGTTCACAAAATCGAGGATTTGTTGACATACCAGTCACAGCATGGAGAAACCAAAAGGCTTAATTGCTGTTGTCTAACCTGTTTTTGTGTTTTCTTTGCTCATTTCTTCCCAGCTCTTGACAAATAGGTAATGGGTAGTTAAACATTTGGGACCAGTTAGTCATCTTGCTTCAGTCCAAGTGGAACAGCCAGTAACTTCAAAGGACACCCCTAGTTTGGATCAGTTTCACAAGGGACAGAGCCCAGGCCCGAGGGCGCCCTTATAAAACTTAGGTCATTACTTCATTCCCCGCCCCTGGTTACCTGAGGCACACCGTGTACACACAATAGCTATCAGTCCTCTGATAAGTCAAGAGTTCTCTACGATGCCCCTATCTGACTCTGTCAGGAAAAGGAAAACAGAAGATAGGTCCCTGCCCGGGTTCCTCCCACTTTTTACTGACTCCTGTTCTCTGTGCCTATACACAAGCTATTTAGAAAAGTCATGCTTTTGAAGCTGCTTGGCCAAAGCAGGTGACGCACTGCATGAAACTGAGAATTTTGAAAATACTTCCGATTTCTTTTCTTGTCTCCCACACAAGAGCATGCTCAACCCACGCATACCTTGCCATTTAAATTTATGATACAGTTTCAAAATAAAGACTGAGGCACCCATGCTGTTTAGAAACACCCCAAATCCTCCCTGTTGGGTATAGCTGATGCCTTCATTTAGGGTCACATTTTCCCAGAGACTCTAGTGCCTGGGGTACTGAAAGCCATCCTTTTTAACTGTTTTAGATCTGTGGCCATTTGTCCCACAGATTGCTTCTTCGGCCTCTAACATTTTTGCCAGGCAAAAACGTATGCTTTCTCCTTTAACTACTACTGGTCAGTTGACTTTGCTGAAGGAAATTCTGGCCCTGTGTAAACTCATGGAAACCTTCTATTTCACCAGGATGCCTTTTTTTCTTGGATTCAGTGCAAGTCTTTTCTGAATCTAAGTAGCGGCTCTTAAAGGCCCTCAGTGTGTGTTTGTTTTCCAATTTGAGAGCATCTCTCCATACATGCATAAAACATTAAAAGCTTCAGTCATGTGTCTAAAGTCACTCCAAGCTGCAACTAGCAGGTCTTCACAGGGGACTCAGCCATCCCGCACCACGGGCTCTGCCTCACAAGTGCGGCAAGAAGACCCCGTCCCCTCGGTGTCCGCGGCAACTTTACTTTCTTTAATTCCTCTTCGATAGACACACATTTTCTGACTCAAACTCTCTCACCAGTTCAGCTCTGATACATATTTCTTCTATTTTCTCTTGTCTCACAATAAACAGTGCACTATCTAGTTGTCAGAATGTTTCAAGTACTTCTACCTGTTTTCTCTCAATGACCTTCTCAGCATGAGAACAGAGACGACCAGGACATTTAAACCACCAAGACTTGTCTGAGTGACTTCAGCTCTCACAGGTGTGGCAGAAAAGGAACGAAAATCCCAGCTTCCAGACTCTCACAGATACAGTGAATTCATCAATACTACTCTGTCTCGTGAATACATAGCAGATATAAAATAAATCTGAACCATATAAAGAGGAAGAAGGGCACAGAGAACTTATGGACGGTGAACTACTTCACTAGAAATTTCCTTTCTGTTTTCGACTGTGCCTCCATTTGACTCACTTAGGAAGAAGAATGAAAACACAGAAAGACCCTTCTACTAATCCCTTCCTTGTATTATACACTTACATTTTGTGTGTGTGTGACTCCAAATTCTTTTCCAGAAGTCATGTTCTCTAGTTGTCAGCAGAGGGTCCATGCTATCTTGTACATCTTGCTGCTGAATATCACCTTAAATACTCATCCCTGTCAAGGCATCCCATGCCAACCCAAAGAAAATACCCCATGAAGTGACACTTGCCTTGACATTCTGTTATTTGGGGATTTTGTACCATTTTTAGTTTTTCACTGTTATAAATAATGCTGCCACAGGGAACTTCATTCTTCACAATTATTTGGGGCTTTCTATGGTTTTAAAGGCTATAAAAAGTAAAGTTTTAGCTCTTTTTAACTGCAAGATTCTTCTCAGGGTACTGTACCCTTTACAGAAACATCAGCAAAATGTAGGTTCAGATGTTTTCCCACATTGTGATCAACGCTGGGTTCGAAACTTCTATTTACTTTGTTTCCAGTCTCCTAGGCACACAACTTCACCTTAAGGTTGACTTAATATATGTTTCTTTAGCTCCTAACTAGGGTTTGCACTTTTCAGAATGATAATTTAAGGTCTGTATTCCATCCTGTGTAAACTGTCTCCTTCACCACTCATACTGCTTCTTTTTAAGCATATATTAAGACAACGTTAAGGTGAAGTTGTGTGCCTAGGAGACTGGAAGCAAAGTAAATAGAAGTTTCGAATCCAGTGTTGATCGCAATGTGGGAAAACATCTGAACCTACATTTTGCTCATGTTTCTGTAAAGGGTACAGTATATCCCAAGAAGAATCTTGCAGTAGTTAAAAAGAGCTAAAACTTTAATCATTTTAAGAATCATACCAGGTGGGAGAAGGGGTCAAAAATTGTTTAATCATAACTATCTACACTACCAACCCTTTAGGAAACAAAACAAAACAAAACAAAACAAAACAAAACAAAACACACCAGACTTCTTTACTCAAGGCAAATGGGAACTATTTAGCCTCTGGAAATTAGTAACAATCATAAACACTTATTAACAGGTTCACCCATATGCAAAATTGTTCACACAAAACTGACCTGGTCAAAGAGAGAAAGGCCTTTCCTTCCTCCCTCACTACATTCCCCATCATACACTCATAACCCACTCTTCTTCTTCCGGACAAACCCGAATTTCTCCATTATGTCAGAGCTGCCCAACCAGTCATCCAAGGCACAATCTCGTAATCTTGTTTGAATGCTCCCTCTTTCATCCAGTTAGTTCCACCTCCCAAACACCTTTCCTTTCCATTCCCACTGTCCCATAGTTAGGGTTTCCTCATTTTTTTAAGTTTATTTATCGAGAGAGAGAGAGAGAGAGAGAGAGAGAGAGGGAGAGAATGAGCAGGGGAAGGGCAGAGATGGAGAGCGAGAATCCCTAGCTGACTCTGCACTCTCAGCACAGAGCCCGACATGGGGCTTGAACCCATGAACCATGAGATCATGACCTGAGCCAAAATCAAGAGTCAGACACTTAAGCGAATGAGCCACCCGGGTGTCCCATGGGTTTTCTTCATTTCACCCAAACAAATGCATTTCCCAGCAAACTCATTTCCCAGCTTCCAGGCTCTGCCCTTCAATGTATCCTATGTGGTGCCATCGGATAAACTCCCTATAGCACAGCTCTGACCTTGTCCCTCCTATGCACAAACTTCTGGGTGCTTTATGCACCTCTAAATCATATTCCAACTGGTTCCCAACCAAAAAAAAAAAAAAAAAAAAACTGCACTTCCCATAGCACTATCTTCGTACCTCTCTTTGGTATTTATTTATAAACTTCTTGGAGAAAGAAAGTTCGCATTATCATCTTATTATCTTCACTATGCTTTAGCAAGACCTTAAGTGTACTCAAAAGAACTAATCTGAACTAATCTTTTGTGTCCCATTTGATAGTAACTATTCAAATGTAAACTTCTTAAAAACAGTGCCTTATTAGATCTCCTATAGTTCACTGCTTTCCACATGGCAGAATTTCCACAAATAATTACTTAACAAATGAACTAAGCAATCAGTAGTTCTTGATCCCAGTCTGGATCCACAGTCTGCGTGCTCTAGAATAAGCCACCTAAAAACATACTGGTATTTAAAATGTCAACTAAAAGGAAGGCAGTAATATTCAGAATTCTCCTATAAATTAGGTATCAAAAAGAACTTATTGTACACACAAAATAAATAATAGGCCTTCAGGTTAAGTTCTACAATCAAATCATATCTATAATCGATACCAGCAAACATACAGATGTGCTACAGGAAGAAATGTGTTGAGACTTATCTATATACTTTCTAAAGAAGTTGCACCTCCTAGAAATCCACTCCTTCCAAAATTATCTTAAGCAAGGCTCAGTTTACTTGATCACATTTTGACCAAAAATAAGATGAACAGAGCTCCCCCTTGACAATCAGCTACGCATTCTTCATAATCCCAGTATGACTGAACAGATGGTACCTGGACTGATAGCAGGGAATTCCAAGTTCATGTTCCTTCTTTAATTAGCTTCATGACCTTGGACAAGTCACTTCACCCCAAGGTTCTCTGTGTCTTCCCCTGGGAAATGAGTGTGTGGTTCCGATCTTTAAGACTCCATGCAGCTCGAGAGTTCAATGATTTATGAGTTAAAAATAAGCTTTTTACTGATACACGAAACAGCATGAATGAATCTCAAATGCATTATGCTAAGTGAAGACATCAGATTCAAAAGGCTACATACGCTATGATTACATTCACAAGGCATTCGGGAAAAGGCAAATAGGGATGGAGAGCAGATCAGTGGTTGCTAGGGATTAAAGGTGGAGGGAGGGTTTGAGTACAAAGAAGTAGCATGAGGAAATTTTCTTTGGAGATGGAATACGCAAATTGTTCTGTATCTTGGTTGTAGTGGTGGTTACAGGACTCTATGCATTTGCCAAAATCCACAGAACAGAATACCAAAAAGAGTGAATTTTGCTATATGTGACTCAAATTATTTAAGGCATTAAAAAAAGTGTATTTCAAAAAAAAATAATAAAACGTAATAAAATAAATAAATTTTTAAAAATGTATTTTTCCAAATCCGGTGTAATTTTTGATGACATAACAGCTGGACAGTCTCCCCCAAGAAACTAATGCCAACCTCCTGTATTCGCTATCACCATTTTGTTCCAAGACTGATGAACCAAGGTTGTACCCAAATAATTTGCTGTTTGTTTTTGTGGTGTTATTGTTGTTTTTGACCTTTGGATAGCCATTCTACAGAATCCTTTCTATGTAGCTCATTTTCCAGCATGGTACAGTGAAAAAGTAAAATGAACCCAAATGAGAATGTTTCTCAGGCTGCCAAGGCCCTGCATGGTGTTCACGGAATGTTAGAATGTTGTTATCACTCTTGTGATTCATACTAAAGACATGAGGTACAGAACGTGAATAATAACAACACAGCAGTAACAACAACAATGGACATTTAATTAGCAATTACTATGTTCCAGGTACTGTTCTAAGTGCTCACATACAGCCTTACTAAGTGCCATAGTAATCTTGTGTAGTAAAGATTTATTTAAAGGAATCATTTATTCATCTTTTGGAGAGTCTATAGCTACTACTAGTGATTCCACAAATTCTTTTTTTTTTAATGTTTATTTTTGAGAGCGAGAACATGAGAGAGCAAGCAGGAGTGGGGGAGCGCAGAGAGAGACTGGGGACAGAGGATCAGAAGCAGGCTCTGTGCTGACAGCAGAGAGCCCGATGTGGGACTCGAACTCACGAACCATGAGATCATGACCTGAACGGAAGTTGGATGCGAAACTGACTGAGCCATCTAGGCGCCCCTCCACAAATTCTTAACTAGGCTTTCTTTGGAAGCTGGACAGAAAGGCCTTTCTAAAAGACAAGCCAGCATCTCCCCCTCTGCCTGGTGAGTTCATGAAGTGGGCCTAGCAAAAAGCCCTTCATAGATGACATAGATGACATTTCACAGTCAGGTACAGCGGCATCTTCCTGTTACACCCTTAGAGCCTGCAGCAAAGCTGGCCTTAGCTGAGAGGTGAGCATTTCCTAAAGCCTTCCAATACCAGGCAAGAGAAGGGCTGACCTTCTCCCGCCTGCCACTACCAAGGGTCTACCTCTTCTTTTTCATCACTTCGCTGCTTTACATAGGTTTGGGCCACTGGGCAGAAACATGTCCCAAAGCAGAGAAAGGCCTGTTCTTTGAAATGACCAGATATCTGGCCAAGGCAAGGGTTCTGTTACAACCCTTTGAACCAGAGGGGATGGTTAGTAAAAAGTGACCAAGCTGCCTGGGCTGAAAGAAACCAACCAAACAAAAACAATGAGCCCATTAGATGGTATTTGAAAGGTATTTAGACCCTGAGAACTCTGAATATAGTAGAAAGGCAGACTACACTGAGAAAGGGCTCTCAACTAGGTTACTGGGTTTGTTTAGTCTGCGTATCTCAAGTCCAAACTAATCATCTCAATGGTTTGTTTATGACCAGAACAGGGTTCAAATGGCCTCTCAAAGAAAGCAGGGCAGGCCTGGCCCAGCCTACTCTATGTTGCAACTTGCCCTTTCTCCCACTGCCCCCACGTTTCCACAGGACCCCAAGCTTCTCTTTATTTAAGTGAAACAGCAGCCCGTAGTTTCATCTATTTCCTATCTTTCTCTTCAAACCAGGCTGTAAGCTCCAAAATGGGCAGGGACCATATCTCTGTTGCTCACTGCTGTATCCGGCTAATTTTTGCAATAAAACTTAGAAACAATAAAATCATTGGGTTAATGGACTTCCTGGAGGGTAAGCTGGCAACTTAGACTGAGTTTAAGGTGCCGCTTTTCCCTGCACCAGAAACAACACTGAGAACTAACAGGTCCCTCCCTCCTGCAAGGGAGGTTTTAGGAAATCTTCAAACGAAATCACCCTTCGGTTTATCAGAATGAAAGACATCCATTCCCAAAATTCTAATCCACCTGCAGGAAGTGGGAAGGGGTTGGGGTTGGGGCTGGGGGGGGAGGCAGTCAACAAAGCACTCCTCCAGGCCAGCCACCTACTCCCACTCCTCAAAGCAGAATCAGATGGGAAACCGAGTGAGGCAAGTTAACCTAGAAGCCCTCCTCCAATTAATGTGTTATTGCTCCTTTAAAACCAAGAACAAACGGCCCAGTGCTCGTGATCCCGGAGGCTGCAGAGCAGTAATTGTCACTTAGCCACTTAACTCCCCGCCGCACTGCTCACTCGCTCGTTGGGGTTTATCTCTCAGCCAATTACGGCTGTCATTTGCGTTTCAATACTTGCCGTCAGGGGCCGGCCCACTCGACGGCGGAACAGGAAACCCCGGGACCTGAGGCGACTGGCTCCCGGTGGCTGCGGAAGCCCACGCCTCACCGCTGGCTGCTCTGGGGAAGCTGCAGAAGTGCTCTGGGGAGCGCGCTCTCAGCACGGCTGCAGAGAGCACGGCTGCAGAGAGCACGGCTGCAGAGGGGCCCCGGGGACCCCACCACACTCCAGGTTTGTTCTGAGCCTGGGTCTACACTGAGGCACCCGAAAAGAGGAATGTCTGACTCTTGAAAGCCCGAAGTCAATAATAGTCACGGCAATGTGAACGCAATAGAAAGTTTAGCTGCTGAGCCTGACAGCAGACAAGAGACAAGTAGGGGAAGTAGCAGGGGTTACCGCAATATATTATTGTGAAATCAAGGCAGGCACTGTCTCCAAATGCAAACACAGCAGATCCTTAAATCACTGCTCTTTTATGCACTTAGATTTCCACACAGGGGGTTTACCCATCTACAACTCAGCCCTAAAAAGTGTAGGGGACACGTGGATTTTCTTAGGCAATCCTGAGTTGAAATATCTAAAAATTATATTTATATCCTATCGTCAAATGATATAGGTTTGTAATAAATGTGTAGTCACAAATTTTATTTTTAAAAATTTAAAAAATTTATTTTTTTTAAAGTTTCCTTAAAGGCATAATTCTGATGGGAATTTTTTAATAATTAAATCAGAAACAAAACAAAACCTTTGCCAGGTCATGTGTCCCAATTTTTGCTTTTTGAAAAGATGTTGTTTCTGGTTGCTCAGTGAGTCCTAAACACAAAAGGCCTCATCTTTTCAAATATTTTATTTACTTGGACTTCCTGGATCAAATCTATACCACTGATCACTGCATTAAGGCGTTTATCCCGGAGGTTTAAACCTCTCCTGTTTGCAGAGGAAGCATCTGAGCCAGAATGTATTAAGCTAGCCTGAGACGTCCTTTGGAATACACTTGGTCTACTTTAGGGATATACACATTTTAAACCCTGATTATGGGAAGAAAGGGGGAAAGGGTGAGAGGCTGAGGAACAGACCGAGCCTTTTACAACCAAGCTCCTCAATGCACCACAGTTGACTGTCAGGGGGAAGGCAGAGTGCACCAACACGCAGGGCAGAATATCAGCTAGCTGGGTGGTAAGCCATCTCTGGGTTGTCAGCATCTTCGTTTTCCCAGCTGAATAGCAGTGAGATTGTCCTGCTCACCCTGCAGTTAGCAGCAAGCTCCCCCTGACATGCCATCCTCTGAAGCCCCAGCAACCACCGGGGAGGAGGGCTGGCAGCTGAGGCCATGCCAGAAGAGACCTGTTCTAGCTGGATCCACACACTCGAGTCTCTGGGTCTAAAATAAGACTCTTAACTTCTCTGCCAATGAGCTTCACCAGGCCCGATGACGTTAACGTGTGCTGTCAGCTCTATTTGCAGGCAAGGTCCCTGTTCACCAGGATTTCATCCAGGTAAGGAGGAATTTGGGGGGGGGGGGCTCTCTGCAAATGGCCCTGTCCTCCCACTGTGTGCACAGAGAAGGTCTGAAAGGGGTGGTGAGGTATTGTATACCTCATCTTGGGCTGTGCAAAGAGTTGGCTTAGCTATAGTTAATTGCCATCCTCAGGCTACATGCTGCTCACTAAATACCGGAGAAGGGAGACTGTTCAGTGCATAACTAAGAAAACTCACAAGTCGAATAAAACTAACCAGGGGCCACCAGTGCTGACCATGGCCAGCCACACACAGGGAGACCTGGATGATCCTCACTCTTCTTCTCTGGGGCCTTCTAATTAAGAAAACCTTAAACTTGGAATCAATTTGCTCCCTTCTTGCTCCTTTCAGTCATCACCCTGACCCATCTCTGATGCAAGAGGGCACTTCAAAAGATGCAGAGCTCCTAAGATAGCCAGTGGCCAGAGTGTGAACTTCCTAATTAAGGACCTACACAAAAGTAACTTTTTCTTCTTTTTGGCTCTTTGTATTTCTTTAAAATGCTGTTTCGAGCTGAACAAACTATTTGAACGTCTTCCCCTTCCTTCCTCCCTCTTTCCTCTCTCTCTGTCTCTTTGTTTGTGTCTCTGTCCTCTGTCTCTGTCTCTCCCTCTCGATTTCTCATCTGATCAATAGCTTCTCTCTATGTCATGGGGTGTGCAATAAACTGTTCTTTTTCTTTTGTCTCAAAGCCAAAAGTCACTTTCTGGAGAAACAAGTTCCTCTTCTCTGGGAACTGTGAGCGGCAGCCCAGTGGAGGTTTGGAAGCCTGCCACAGATGGCCAAGAACAAAACCCAGGCCAATCAGCAGGGCGGATCTGAGCCCACATCCAGAGAGGAGCTGCCTCACCACAGCCCTGCTGCTGCCACCAACTGTCCGAGGAGCTACCTCTAGGGGCCGGGCAGGGAGCCCCACCTTCCTCAAACAATGTCACAAAGTCCCTGGTAGTTGCTGTGCAACCTACCTTTCTTCACTCTCTGTGGTCAGATTCTGTTCTGACTCAGTGAAGAACATTTGCTTCCACCTTGTCTGTTCCCAGCCACGTCAGTCACTCTCCCCAACTTCCACAGAGAGAATCAGTGGAACCACCAGCCGCAGATCCTCCAAGATCATACTCAGAACTCAGCCTGGAGCCCCAGTTCTTCCCTGGGCATCTCTGCAGACAGGCCAAACCCACATATCGAAAGCCGAATCCATTAGCTGCCTCTCCAATGTGACCCTTCCGTGTATGACACCAGCTGCACTTGGGGCTGGGAGGTCATGCTTGACTGCCTCCTCTCATCTCCTACACCCAACTGCAAGCTTTCTGAGTTTTACTTAATAAACATTTCTCAAATCCAGCTTCCAGAATCCAGAGATACGGCCACGGTCCTAGGTTAAGCCTAAACCTGTCCTCTTCATTAACCACCTTTCCCCTCTGCCAGGAGGGGCCTAATACATACATCTAACTCCACTGTCCAGTGACCCCCCTGGCCCGCCCCCCGAGCCCCCCAGCATGACCTTCAGGAACCGGTGTTCCCGTCCCCTGTCACCACAGTCACTGCCTGCAGTGTGGACCTGCTCTCGGCACCTGCCTCACGAGGATGCCTCCCGCCTCTGTGCTCTTGCTCAGGCCCCTCTCACCCCTTCGCCCAGCTAATAACTATGGCATTGCCCAGGCATCTTCTTCCTTTGCTTCTCCTCCTCCAGCCAGGCTACGTGCCATTGCTCAGGGCTCCTATAATGCTCACGCACGTTTCTATCACTGCATCCAGTCCCTCAAAGCCAACCTGGGGGGACTGTGCAGTATTTCTGCTTGTGGTCTCAGTACCCATCACACACAAAGTGATGCCTGTCACACCCAGTAGGCCTCAGCAGCTGGGATTCTGCATTGGCACTGCAGGACTACCGGCTAATACCGTCCATCACCAGCGCAATCAACACTTTAGTCTGAATTAGATCCGTTTTGGTGTTATCTATTTAAAGTAGACAGACGCCTAGACACCAAAGGACTGTGTCTACGTAACAGATTTTGTCTGGCAACTTATGTACTTTGGGTAGTTAATGTGATGGAGTTGACGATGATGACGATGACAGTGACGTCAACCGTGACAGGAAACTGGAGATGATTAGACGTCCTTTTATTCTCTGAGGCTGTGCAGTTGCTTAAAACGGTACATGATGACTCACAGAATGACAGCTCACTTGTCCCGAAACCTTAACTAACCGGAATACAGCCCGGAACCTCAGTCAGACACACTTCTGAAAAGCCAAAAGATCAGCAAGTGCGCACACGAGAGCTTAAAGAGATCCCTTTTTAGGGGTCATCTGGTCTGCACTCAGAACCTATTTGTTCTTCCTTTAACTCTACCTCCGATCATCTGTGCCATCTCCGTCCTCAGTCACGGCAAGTCAGATGTAAAATGTGAGGCGGGTGAGGTGGAAAGAGGCTCCCAGGGACCAACACGGTGGTGGTGGCACAAGACTCACCAGGTGCAAAAGCAGAGACAAACTTCAAAAGAAACAAAGTACACAGCAGTCTGGCAGTCTGGGGACAGTTCATGTTTAAGGACAATGAGTTCCACACATGTTAATAGACCCTAATGACACATCACACGAGAGGTACAGTATTTACCCTCATACTGATGACTGAGATAGCAAAAGAGAGCTGAAATCTGTCCAACAGTCTCTACTTGCAGGCAAAAGGAAGTGGGGAATATTTTAAGAAGGATTTCTATCAAAGCGTTTGGGTGTTTAGGGGCACCTGGGTGGCTCACTCAGTTAAGCGTCCCACTTTGGCTAAGGTCATGGTCTCACTGTCCATGAGTTCAAGCCCCCCATCGGGCTCTGTGCTGACAGCTCAGAGTCTGGAGGCTGCTTCAGATTCTGTGCCTCCCTCTCTCTGTGCCCCTCCCCTGCTCACACTCAGTCTCTCTCTCTCTCTCTCAAAAATAAATAAACATTTAAAAAAATGTTTTAAAAAAGTGTTTGGGGTTTTGTTTTGTTTTGTTTTTTGTTAAGTTTTGGCACCTGCTGGGGTAGATTGTGTGTCATCTGGAAATTTTACTGCTGAGATACCTAACAAGTGAGCCATTACTTAACTCCATCCAGCATAGACCCGTTAAGTAAGCACGTCACAGGCCTTGCCTACCAAGAGTGTGCAACCTAAAACAACTCAACACCCTAGAGAATTCATTTGTATATGCAGCTTTATTTTAAAACACAGTGAAACAGGAAACCCTTCTGCCAAAAAACTACCAAATATAGCATGTCCTACACCTCCCCATCCATGCAAAACACTAATGGACTATCTCAGGTCAAGGGCACAAGAGATGAGTCTATTTCAAGGCAACTTCCAATTCCAAAACAATTTTCTTTCGGTCTTGACCACCCTCTCTCTGCCTCTCTTTCCTTTCCTCTCTCCCACTGCCTTTCGCCATCTTTTCTTAGACCCTCAAATACACAGGAGCAGCTTAGATGACAGAAAAGGCCAAGACAACCAGGTTCTGTTTACTTCATGCCAGGTCATCATTTCCTGAGTGGTTCAGCAGATACAACCCAGGTTAATCCAGAGAAGGGGAGGATGACAGATACCTGGTTGTTTTTCACAATTAAAAAAAAAAAAAAAAAGTCAGAAATGGGATTAAAAGAAAAGGCTATTGGATTAGAAAATATTAAAGGAGAGGGGTACCTGGGTGGCTCAGTCAGTTAAGCCACCGACTCTTGATTTCAGCTTAGATCATGATCTCATGGTCAGCACCCACGTCAGGCTCCACACTGAGCACGGATCCTGCTTGGGATTCTATCTCTCTTGCTTTCTCTCTGTCCCTCTCCCCTGCTCATGCTCCTCTTTCTCAAAATAAACAAATAAACATTAAAAAAATTTTAAAGAAAATATTAAAGGAGAAACTCTTTTAGAAATAGGATATTGTCAGAAGGAACGTACCAAGAGGAAAGAAAGGGTGGAGGGTGGACAGAAAAAAGGACCTGGCTAATCCTATGAACAATATCAAAGAGTTAAGTAGAAAGAATGATGGGAAAGAAGCTAAAGTTTGGCCACTTATCTGACCATTCCTGAAAAACCAGAAATTTCACAACTGCATCTCCTAGCTCATTGTTTCTGCCCTTCCTGGTGACAAGAAGGAAGTGAACGCTTTGAGCAAGATGGGAGAAATTACTACCATATTCCCAGTATTGTGTTTCTACCAAATGTTTCCAAGCTGGCATAGGAGGAGGAGCATTAACTGTCCGTTTCTGACTGGTCTGGCATTTTGTGAACCTACCTCAATTAAGGAACTTGTCTTGAAAATCTTCAAGTCTTTCCTATTTTTTCCACGATAGTTAACAAAGTAGTAGACTAAAGAGACATAAACACTAGTTACTCATTTATTCCACATTAACTGAGTACCTATTATGGTTTTGGTCCAGAGAGTTCTTAGAGTTCTCACATTTTCAAATTGGGACAGATTCTCTTTTGCATGTGTGGAGGGTGTTGACTTATCTGATGAAGAATATAATTGCAGTCTACTCAAAAGGGCAAAGGTTTAAGGTTTGAAGTCCAATGCTATTGCAAGCAAGATGCCTGTCCTTGGGCAAGTTACTTAACTTCTCTAGGCACTGATTTCTTCATCTGTTTAACCGAGGGCTAAGTCTCATTGTTTGGGGAAGATTAGATGAGACATTGGATGGAAAGCACCTAGCAGAACCTGGCATGTGGTGCTGAAGCAATCACTCATTCAGTAAATATTTACTGAGCATCTACTACATGCAGGCTCTGTTCTAGCCACGGACGCTCAGCAACAGAAAAGAGAAGCCCCATCCCTCTTCTCATCCTTGACATGTCACGAGGGCTCTGAAAACCTGTGAGATTTTCACTGTGTGAAACACAGTGGGTGCAGAACCAATCTTCCAAATGCCATGATTTTCAAACCTCATTGGGATCTACATCAAGAATTGTGTTTTTTCAAGTGAGAATTAGCCCACAGCCATGACCCTGAGCTCCTGAACACAAAGGCAATGTGGCTACTGGTTCACTCTGGCTGTTCACCTGGGAAACCAAAGGAGCCGGCTGAAGCAACTCACAACCTGGTCTTCATGGTTTGGACAGAAGTGGAATCCAAGAGACACAGATTGTTGTCCCTCTTGCTTTTTGTTCTTAAAGTGAGAATGGAGACTTAATTTTGTTTGGGGACTTAGGTAGGGAATGCAGCTCTACACAGAGGAAGTTCCCAAATGAACTGCTACATTGTTTCTGTTACTCTCTGACTCATTTTTACTTTTCCTTCCCAACCCTCCCTGATGTCTTGGTCTGTTTCATATGAGGCACAATAGATTCTTTGTTTACAAGATTCTAATGTGCCATAAAACTGGTTATTAAGCCAAGAATTTTTTATGCACAAAAAATAGAGGCAATATCAGGTAAATTGACATGAATCGTGTATTTTACTTTCTTATCTCTAACATTTAAGTAGACAGAATTGATAAACTAGCTGAAAACTCTGTTTGAAAACTAGGTTCAAGTCGGAGGCATGTTATTGATATATACACACATACTTATATACATATATATAATTCAGGGGCAAACATCTTAAAAAGCCTAAACAAAATTCTGTATTCTCTATTTTTGTTACTGGCGCAACCATCCACCTAGTCTCACAAGTAAGAAATTTTTAGTTATTTGCAACGAGTGAGGCAATGAAGTTTTTGTGGGAAGTCATACATGCTTTGTAGCCAAACACACTTGGCTTTGAATCTTAAATCCTACTCACTCCTAGCGATCCAATGTCAAGGAGGTTCTTAAACGTCTCTAAGCCTCAGTGACCTCATCTGAAAAGTGGATTTTGGAGAGAATAAATTATGTAAAGGATATAAGCTGGGTTTTTTTTTTTTTTTTTTTAAAAAATTTTTTTTTAATTATTTAGTTTGACTAGAACGTATCTTGTATGAACTGATCCATTTATTTTTTTTTTTATTTTTTTTTTTATTTTTTTATTTTTTAATATATGAAATTTACTGTCAAATTGGTTTCCATACAACATAAGCTGGGTTTTTGGACTCAAGTTAGGCATTCAGAAAAACTTGTTCCACCATCCCTTCCCCCAACACATCATTCAGCACCTTTCTCTTCCTTCCATTCTGTTGCCCAGTGACTGCTCTCCTCAACAATGGCCATCTAACTGGTTTCTTGGCCTATCGTCTGCAATTCCCAGTATCCATCCGAACCTGCTATTAGAAACAGCAGTCAGAATCAGAAATTTAATCATGGCACTCCTCTGCCACAATTCCTCCTCTGGCAATTACATTCAGAACAAATCTGCATTCAGAGCAAAGTCCACACGTCCCCAACCCATCTGTTCAGCCGTGCCTCCCATGACCACCCCACCTCTGCCCCCTGAACAACCACAGCCCCCATGTTGCAGACTCCCAGCATTGTTTGCATAGCACACCATCTGCTCTGGTGCCTTGACTCCTCCAGGATTCCATCCCCACTCCACCCCCTCCCATCTGTAGAGACCAGCATCCTCCTCAAGGCTCAGCTCAAATACCACGTGCCCTTTAAAACCCTCCCTGACTTCCCTGGCTGACTCAGTGTCCCATTCATGCTTCAGTGATACCTTGCTCAATTTTATTACTTAAACTTTGTGTTCTACAGTAATCTATATCCATGATGGTCCTTCTCCACGGGATTGTTAGTTCCACCACGATAGAGGGCAAATTTTATCCACTTGTTTTATTTTCAAGTTTTATCATTCCCTACATGAGGAAGACAACACCAAAAGGCAAAAATGGAGCAAGATACTCTCAAGGTACTTCAAATTCTGATGCACTGGAAATGAAGTATTGGGTGTATTTAAAAAACAACTTGCAGAAAACCCCCAGCAACTCACAGAGGTGTATGCCATCTGTGCTGGATTAAAGACGGCCACAAATACTTTGATCCTTCTTCCACTGACAGGTAAGTCTATTACTCTCCCCTTGAACATGAGCTGCCTGTAGCCATTTTTGACAAACACAGTGACATTATGCCATTTCCAAGCCTAGTTGTCAATATGAATAACAGCTTTGGCCGGGGTCTCTTGGAAACCTGAGCCTCCCTGTAAGAAATCTGATTACCTTAGTGGAGAAATCTCATGGACAGGCCCTGAGTCTACATGGAAAGGCAGAGGGACCCAGAGGAGATCAGCCTTCCAACCATCCTTGCCAAGGTGCTGGGCAGGTGAGCAAAGCCATATTGGACCTTCCAGACCAGATCAACTGTTGACTACATACCACTGAGTAAGCATAGTTAATGCTATGGAATAGAAGAATCACCTAACTGAGCTCTGTTCAAATTCATGGTCAACAAAATCACAGAGATAATTAAATGGTGGTTGTTTTAAGCCACCAAGTTTTGTTGTGGTTTGCCAGCAGCTATTGGTAACTAGATCACCATCTTAAGCACTTTGGGCTCAGCATCCTAGCCTACTTAATAGAATAATTTTCCTCCAAAGGAACGTTTCTCTTTTTTGTAACAGAATAGTTAGGGGAAACTGAACTTACCTTAAAGAAATGTGTGTTATACATTACACATGTGTATTACAACCCCAACTGTCCTGGAGCCTGGTAGGTAGATCTTTCATCTCAACTAGATGATCAGCAATGTGAGGGCAGCTCCCATGTCTTATGCTGTACCTTTTTCCCACAACATGTGGCTCATAGCAGGTGCTCAATACTATTTGTTTATTTGATTTATTGAATGCCGGCTTAGTAAGGAGCACTGTATTAGAAGACCTGGAGACGCAGAACCTAAATTCTATTCTTTTTGTTGAGAAAGTAAAAGATGACATATGTACTTAATAGATAAATTCAAGAACAAGGTGATAAAACTGCACAGGAATCCAGGAGACTCCATTCCAGTCTTTCACCATGCACACGTCTTGTGCAGGTGAAAAGGAAATCTTCGTCCCTTCATCTGTCTAGCTATCAAATGAGGAGAATCACATCTGATACCTTGTAGATCAGGATAAGTTAGAAGTAAATGAGGTTTTAGATTGAAACTATCTTCAGTTCTTTGGACAAACAATACTAGGGAAACTTACGGTACTATCATTATTTTGCATATATATGTGATTCTAGTATATTAAATAGCCTGAATTATTACATGCAATTCCTTGTGCTGGACCAGCTGAGCATTTGTTGGAAATTTATCAGATTTCCCCTTTTTTTTTTTTAACGTTTATTTATTTTTGAGAGAGGGAGAGAGGCAGAGACAGAATGCAACCTAGGGAGGGGCAGAGAGAGAGGGAGACACAGAATCTGAATCAGGGTCCAGGCTCTGAGCTGCCATCACAGAACCTGACGCAGGGCTTGAACTCATGAACCGCGAGATCATGACCTGAGCAGAAGCTGGCCGCTTAACCAACTGAGCCACCCAGGTGCCACAAGATTTCCCTTTTATTGTCTTTAAGATATAGCAAATAAAACAACACTAAAATGTATGGTGAATTCAACTAACTTTTGAAGGAGATATAACATGTTTTGGAACTAGAAAAAATCACCTATGCCGTAAGTCTGGGTCTTCTACAAAATGTCAACCAAGCAAAATGTGGTGGGAAGCTCAAAACTTACATGCATAATGGTTTGTATTGTCTTGTTATCATGCTCAGTACTCAGCAAAAAGCCTGGGCTATTAGACAATAAACTCTAGCCTACTCTCGTAGGTATCACTTCTTCAGTATATGAGATGGCATCTACTGAGGCACCATGCTGATTGCATTATGTCATTTCTCACACGACGACAACCCTATAAGGCAGCAAAGACTTCTGACTGTATTTTAAATTCAGATGGGGAAATTGAAACCCAGAGAGATTTTGTAACTTTCCTATATTCATTTGCCTTCATTGCCATAACAAAACACCACAAACTGGATGGTGTAAACAACACGAATTTATCTCTCACAGTTCCGGAGGATGGAAGTCAAAGATCAAGGTGCCAGCAGGTCTGGTTTCCCCAAAGGGAAATCCTGCTTGGGATTCTATCCTATGCTTGCAGACGGCCACTTTCTCACTATGTCCTCATATGGCCATTTATCTGCGTGCGGGCATTCCTGGTGTCTCTTCGTCTTCTTATAAGGACACCAGTCTTACTGGGTTAAGGCCTGACCCTTTGACCTCTTCTAACCTTAATTATCTCCCTAAAGGTGCTATCTCCAAATAGTCACACTGGGAGTTAGGGCTTCCACCTATGAATTTGGGAGGATATAATTCAGCCCATGATACCTCCCCAGATCACGGAGCTAGTCAGTGGTGGGGCTGGGGTGTACATCCTGGCTCCCTGCCACTTCTTATAACCCACGCAATTGCAGTGTGTGGGGCTGCCCCATCCCACCACACCCCATTCTGTGTCCAAGGAAACAGCCCTGTGTAATTACCCATTGCACAAAGTTAAGAGAACAAAGGCGTGAGTATGGACATAAAGGAGAAAAGGGAAGCTGAAATGCAGAAAGGCAAATGTAAAATCCAGGAAAGTGGACTCTTAGAAAGGCAGGAAATGTAGCTCACCCCCAAACTTATTCTTCCATGGCCAAGCGTCCTCACCCCACCCCCATGATGCTGGCTTTGTGGTAACAGCAGGAAGCTCCCCCATCCTTTCAATGGGGAGGAAGGTCTTGGGAAGCAGTGCTTGCTCTACTAGAAGCCATTGGCAGGGAACAACCCAGTGACCTGCTTTTTGCAAAGTTACACAATAATACACAATTTAATTTCTCATCACATTTTTGTAACCAAAAAATGTCAAGGACCCTTTTGCAGTGCTATATGGTTCATAAATGCAATTAATAAAGATTTACTGATTAGCTAAAACATGTTAAGTCCGAAAAAGCAATACATGCTTTTCTCTTTCTTTCAGATAATGCAAGGAAGCATCTTATATTTATAAAGCACAAGCTTTCAACTATATTGGATTTTCCTTTTAAAAAGAACAATAATTTAAAGTGGCTGCTAGCAGAGAATTGTTAGGTGCATTTAAATGGGTATTTGTGTTCTGAAAATCTTAATTGGAACTCTTTTATTGTTGCTGTTTATCTATGTGTTTGTTTTGGTTCTGAGGGAGAGCTGAGGTTCCTTGCACATTAGGCTTTCATCTGAAATTCTGATTTCATACAAAATTAAACCAGCATATTGTAGGTACAACTTTATACAAAGCATTAAGACATGCTGCAGTATTATTTTAAAAATATATGAAGGGGCGCCTGGGTGGCCCAGTCGGTTAAGCATCCAACTTTGGCTCAGGTCATGATCTCACAGTCTGTGAGTTTGAGCCTGCTTGGAGTTCTTGTCTCCCTTTCTCTCTGCCCCTCCCCTGCTAGCACTCTGTCTGTCTCTCTCTCCAAAACAAATAAACATTAAAAAAATTTAAGTACATGAAAAATCAAAATGGTTTTTCTATGTGAATCATTCTATAACAAATATGAGACATAGCAGGACTGGTGTAATTTGGAAAGAGATAAAATCTCTGTTGCCCATTACCTGTCCTCACACCATAGCCTTCCTGGACTCCACAAGATGGTTAAGACTTACTAGCTAACCCTACGACATAGCTAAAGAGGTAAAAATTCTGCTTCATCCTCACTATTGTTGGCTACTACAACATTAACTTCAAAATCACATTCTCAGTTTGACCACAGCAGAAACCAAATGTTGGTTCACAGGTCAGCCCATCCTACTGGTCAGCAAATGACTCCAACAATATTTCTCTCCTCTTTTTCTCCCAGTAAAGATACGGTAAGTACTATTGCACACATCATGTCAGTAATTTCTGGTCTTGAATAGAGATACTCATTTGGTACTAAAATCTAATAATACAGAAACTCAAATAAGAGAATTAAGGCATCATTATAAAACTTTCTTTTTTTTAAAACCAGCCAGAGGGATTTAAAATTACATATATATTTTTTTTAATTTTTTTTAACTTTTTTTTTTTATTTATTTTTGAGACAGAGAGAGACAGAGCATGAACGGGGGAGGGGCAGAGAGAGAGGGAGACACAGAATCGGAAACAGGCTCCAGGCTCTGAGCGGTCAGCCCAGAGCCTGACGCGGGGCTCGAACTCACGGACCGCGAGATCGTGACCTGAGCCGAAGTCGGACGCCCAACCGACTGAGCCAACCAGGCGCCCCTACATATATATTTTTAACATATATATTTTAATAGTCTATTAGTGGCACAGTCCTTCATCCTGGATATTAACGCAAAGCCTTCTTCGTCTTTCTCTCTAAACTTTCTGAGCAAATGTAGAGGATCCAGAGTGCTCATGTAAGGAGTAAAAGATAACTCTGATATTTCCACCAGGATCCCCCGCTTAGCAGGAACATGTTCCAAGGCCTTGTCCTGAAGCTCCATGACTGCACAAAATCCTCCACTCTCTGCAAAGCCACCACCACCAACATGTAACTTCCTTATGCCTTCTTTGTGTCCTATCATTTAAAAAAAAAAAAAAGTTGTGTAAAATAAAATCCTTTTCTACTCATTCACATCTTCGGATAAATCATTTTATTTATAACTTGAGAAAAAAAAAAACCTTTAAAATGGTAATCCAAATAATCATGATACTAGATTTAACCAGCAGTGGGTCCAGAGGTTTCCTATAAAACTACATTAGCATGGCCTTAGCCTGACACTCATTTCAAATTCTCATCAAGTCTACATCTCCTGCTCTACCTTTTCAGGACTAAACTAAGTGCAAGTAAGTGTCAAGTGCCCCTACAGAACCTCTTACTACCTTGTGGAATGAATAATAGCAATTAAACATGAAAAGACCCAACAAATCAGCCATGTGTCTGACAAAACAGGATTATTCCCTGCAGGGCATTTTCAAGTTAGATCATATCCATTTTTCTTGTTTACAAAGCCTACTATTGATAAAGTATAGCAGCTGCCTGTTTAAATAGCTTAACTGACAAATTAGTAAGTGAGCATACAACTCTGAAAGTTTCTTGTGGGAAACATGAAGGGGGGAAAAAGTGGCCCCCTCTCCCAAGCCTGGTCGATAACATCCATGACGCATCATCACAATCAGTGATGGAGATACTGGCCCACTGATGCTGAACTCCTGAAATCTTAATATGTACACACCCAATGAAATTAACAGGAAAACATTTCTGTCCTTAAAAAAATTATAACTGAATATGAAGTAGCTACAGTTTTCCAAATTCAAAAAAGATCTTAAATGAGCAAGCATGCTTTTTCCACCTCAGTGCTTCTAATCCCACTTTTAAGAGTCCTTACTAATAATCCCATCACTCTGCATTATGCTACACCACCAGGGATAGGCATCCTAAAACGAAGGGATCGCTTGTCATCTTTCTTTCAGGATATTTCTTCGTAAAAACTGACTTTTCTTAGAAAAAAAGAAGCCCTCCTGAGGCCTGTAACAAGACTGGAGGAGAGGAGGCTCAAATTAATTTTCCATTTCCTGTTGTTTCCAGAAACCTTTCTCTTTGACTAGACATTCCCAACTAACTCTTCTATTCAGTCCTGAAATAGAAATCGTCTTTTTCTTCCACCTGCTCCTTACTGTCATAAGCTCCAGTTCTGGTCAATGGATTTATAGCTCTCCAGAGTAAATTTTCTTACATAATACACTTGGTAAATTGCTACATGCACGAGTCTTAGACATACCAATCCAACAGAAGTATGTATGCATTCACGTGTGCATCCACAGATGAGTGAGCTGTGAAAGTCAAGAAGAATCTTCCCGTACAACTGGGACCTTACTTAGACTCGGGCTTCTTTGTCCAAAATAAAACAAAACAAAAATCAGTATTTCCAAACGCCGCTAAAGTAGGAGGATGAACAAACTAGTTTATATGAACAAACTAGTTTAGGGTGGCCTGGAGACTGATGCACATCAACACCTCATTTCATCATTTTTTATGGCTTTAATGTTTACCTTTTTCTTAATACTGGTATTGTAATCACCTGGACCATCTATAAAGCATTGACACATAATCACAGTTTCAGAACAATTCTTTTTCTTTTTATCTAAAATAAACAAAGCTTAGCAAAATCCCAAGATTCACTTCTAGAATGAAATCTATTAAACAAGGAGTCAGGCTTAAAAGGGGCGGTGTCTTTATGCAAACAGGAAAACAAAGAGCAGGAATTTATTAACGTTATTGAATGGAGCACTAAAATCTCCATTATGTATATAAACTATATGATGAAAATATATTGGTCAGCAGTCAGCACAAAGACTAAAGGTGAGTCTAGTTTTCAATCAGCTACTTGGGGCTTAAAGCTGAAGAACCATCACCATTGAGTCCTTTGAAAAACTATAAATCTTCTTCATCTTAATTACTTAAATCATTTTTCTGGGACTGATGGATGACCAGACTCTTTACCTGTTCTGCCTAATATCTCCTTTTATTTATAGTCTCACAGACTATGGACTGAAAAATGCTTTTTTTAGGTAAAGAAGAGAGCCTTCAACAAGAATGCTAAAAGACAGTGGCAGGGTGGGCAGAAAACACCCTAAGAGAAGGCACTGAGACAAAAATACAAATTAAACAAAACAGAACAAAATCCGGAGGGAACAATCATGCAAGTCAACAACCTCCAGCTTGTAAGAACTTAACAGGCAACAACCATTAACCACAATCTTTGAACCCCAAATCATATACATAACAAAAGATATACTATATATGGGGTTATTCTTGCTGACTGAACTCTAGAGAATCACCTTGTACACCTTTCCTTCATTCCATCCCTCAGCTAACTCAATCCACCGCATATGTGTGTACGTGCGTGCATGCGCACGCACGCACACACACCTGCCATTGCAGAATGTGTCACGGTCTCGTTCTTTTGTGTCTTTACTCACACTGTTCCCTCAACCTGGGATTCCCTTGCCTCTTCATCTACCTTCAAATTATCTGTTCATCCCTTAATCGCCAGCTCCATCATGAGCTCCTCTTGGGGGTTAGATGCCCCCTGCTATGTACTCCTCCATGCATTTGTCTCTATTTCTACTACAGCACTTAACAAACTGTATTGTAATTCTTACATGCTTCCCTGGGTCTCCAGTGAGGTCCTTGAAGGTAAAGTTGGTCTTGTACATCTCTTGAAACCACGTTGTGGAAAAAAAAAATACATGGAGTCTGGAGTCAGACACTAGAATCCTGGGTTTGTCAATGTCCCTCTCTATAAAACGATAATGGTATATCTACTTCTCAAAATTACTGTGAGGATTAAAAAACTTAATTACCTTGCACATACTAGGTGCTCACCAACTGTTGGAGCTACTTCTTTTTTCTTTTGGGAGGAGTTTTGGTGTTTTTTTTTTTAAGTTAACTCTGTGCCCAATATGGGGCTCAAACTCACCACCTCCAGATCAAGAGTCACATGCTCTGCCTACTGGGCCAGCCAGATGCCCCACAGAGCTACTTCCTTTTGAATACCAGCACAAGCAAAATACCTACCATTTAGTACATGCCCAGTGCACGTGTGTAGATTAAAATGAATCCGTAATACTCTAGCTGACCATTATATACCAATGGTATATAAAGGTAATTTCACCTAGTCTTATTAAGTTAGATTTCAATACTGAACAATATGCCAAAGAAGATACCCCAAATAAAATGTCAGAAGTTGGGGCCACACTGCCTAACTCAGAGGCCAACCAGGAACTATCCACTGTCTCATCTGTTCTGCCTGACTCACCAATGAACACACTCTCCTGCCCAGAGGTCCTTCTTTTTAAACTTCACAGTACCTCTTTTTCCTCAAATATAACATGGAAATGGAAACATACATGGTTTTCTTCTTCCTATTTACCAAGATAGTATGATTAAATGGGAACTAAGACTAGTTTCAACTTCTGGAGACAGGCACCACGTACTTACACACCCACATGAAACACACACATATTACACTCATTGCTTAGCATGTGAGGGTTTCAGTTCAAGGCACTTCTAAATAAAGGAGAGACAGAAGATAATGAGAAAGAGAAGAGGAGAGAACAAGGAAAGAAAGAGGAAAAGAGAGGTGTGGTAACTGTTCTTGACAAAGAGGAACCTCTCCGTCTTTGAATGGGTCCTCCTACATTCAAATGCACTCGGTCCAGTATGCATAACTGAGTATGACTCTATACTCTGTGTAGTCCTTAAAGTGCTATATCAGAAATCTAGGATGATTTCTTACCACTCCTTACTAACAAAAATTCAGGGAAGCTCTCCAGAAAAAGAAGGACTCAAATCTCTTGCAGTTGCAGAACTGGTTCCCTAGCCCTTAAGCCAAGCTTCTGGACGTCATGGTGTCTCCTTGCCTCTTCCCAAGCCACCATCCTATCACATTAGCTCAAGGGGGGAGCAGAAAGGCACCGTGTTAATTATGTGTATGCAGACAGCAGTGCAACATCCAGAAACCATTGTTTTCTTTTTAATAGTCCACTTTCATCTTATTAATAAAAAGTAAAAACTCTGACTTCTTCAGAATCACCTAGGGCTTTTAATGGAAATCTTTTCTTCAACTAGGCTAGCTTTTCTCCAGCTGATCCTATAAACACTGCTGGCAATTTTTTCCCCAATGCCTCTAACATATTTTCACTTAGCACCAGTTTGATGTATAAGATCTGACAGCCCGGCAGTTATAGGCCACCTGCATCACTGTCGCCATGACAACAGTGAAAGACAATCCATGATCCCATGCCCTGGTCACACGTTTCAATACAGCTTATCTGTCCAAAGCCACTGAGTCTAATGGAAGAGAGTAATTACCATCTTCCACTCATTGTCAAAATTCCCACCATATAATGCTCTTCAAAATTATTTTATTCCTCTCACATGGCTGCTTTGCAAAAACTAAAAGAAACCTTAAGTGGAAAGGGGGGTATGTGGGAGAAGGAGAAGGCTGTGACGGGTATAAATGTAGCTGACTGTGCGCGAACTGTCCCTTTGCAGCCAAAGAAGGCACCAGCCAGCCAGAGGGATACACAAACATCTCTGGTTTGCTGATTATCATCTTAAGATTTTGTTTAAATTTGAGCAAGGAATAAGCAAAACTTCCCAATTTCAGCCTATTCTAAAGGTGTTTCATGATTAGCACCGCAGTCCATGCACAGGCATCACGAGCCCCTTCCTACAGTCCGCGGTAGTCACGACACTCAACAGCACCACGGATCCCAGGGATGGAGATCACGAAGACGCAGAGGCCCTTCACGTGGACACTTCTCCAGTCATGGATCCCGGCACTCTTCAGCCTCCCCCCTATACACCACAAATATAAAAGCGGATGCTTGACTGGCTTAGTGTTGGATTTGGTACTCCATATTCTTAGTGGTAGTTACAACACTGCCATTGAGAAAAGTTCCATTCATACAGTATTGAAGTGAACTTTGACCAGCAAGTACCTCTGTAGAAAACCTTGTCGGGAAAAGTACCCAGGGGCAAGAGTTATTAAATTTAAAGGCAAAGCCAAAAGTCATATGGACTTGAAAAGCAAACTATAAACAGCAAAAACCAAACAAAGGGCAGAGAAGATAACCCTTCAGGTTTAGGCAACTCAACTCTTATAAGACTGCTCCACCTTTCTTAACTTCAGTCATTTTCACATAAATAGAACCATACCCATCATCTACTCATTGGCTACCAAGAAGGCTATCTGAAGTGGTACCTAGCTTCATGGTTCACATAAAATATTCCTATTAAAAGGAAATGAGCAATTGCATGTGGTGGGATAAACGCCAATCCACAAAAGGACAAAAGTTATGTAATTTTAAGTATAAAAAATTAATTCTTAGATTTTATTTGTACACCTGTCAGAATGAGCCTGAAACATTTTGTTTAGGCTAAGTCCTAAAAACCACCGCCATAAAACATTTACTCAGCTGTCAAAACATTATAGTTATGAACTAACATTACCTACAGCGTGTATTAAACATGGCATTATATACATTACACAACAAGCGTGGAAAGCCTGATTAGCCAAAGGTCTCTCTAACGCGGCCCCTTTAATTATTTTGGTGGTTGGTGGACAGGACTTCTTATCTTTCTCTTGGCCACCCTTTTGGTTCACTGTTCATTTGCAGTCCTCAGAGAAGGCCACAAAAAGAAGCAATGAGATGAAGCCGAGGTGGAGGCTCCTAATGGAAAAATTCAATAGTTTGCATTATTTTCTACAGGACACCACAGATAAAGATGCAAACATGTGGATGTTTACGAATCTCTAGTCAAAATGGCCCAACCATGACCAGAACATTCCAATCAATTCTGCCACCACGTAACACGTTGATGAAATGTTTCCATGTGATCATTTGTGGATTTCATTTAGTCATCCTACTTCATCTCCTCCCCCTACAGTGGAATTTGAAAAACATCATTTAGATAACAAGGGCTAGATAAACATAAAGGTCTTGATAGAACAGAGCTGGGAAACTTAAATTGCCATCAGCAAAGGAATTTCCTATCTGTTACACCCCCACTGTGGTAGGAGATCCAACTAGCAAGAGTCTGCTATAATGTCTATTGTAATCTTCCTTTAAAAGGATCTTCTCTGCTACCCCACTTCATTGGAAGGGCTCGGAAAACTGGTTTGGAAACCTCCTCTTGAGGAAACCAGAAGTTTCCACAATCAACCCAAAGAAGGAAGTATTTGTTCTCCCCCTTTAACTAGTCCATTTCTTAAGTCCCAGCCCTCACCTTGCCCTCCTCAGCAATTCTTTGTCTTCTTGATCTCTACAGTTTTTGAAGATTATGAACACATTCCTTCTAGAATGACCCTCAGTTTGTCCCATGTTTCCTCATGATAGATCCAGGGAATTCTTTTTCAGAATAACACAGAAATAAGACTGTGTTCTCACTACATCATATCAAGAGGCACTGATGTTGGGGCGCCTGGGTGGCTCAGTCGGTTAAGCATCCAACTCTTGGTTTTGGCTCAGGTCATGGTCTCACAGTTTCCTAAGTTTGACGCCCACGTTGGGCTCTGCACTGGCAGTGTGGAGACTGCTCTCTGCCTCTCTCTCTCTGCCCCTCCCCCATTGTCTCTGTTTCTCTCAAAATAAATAAATAATTTTTTTTTTTTTAATTTTGAAAAGAGGCATCGATGTTGGTTTGTCTCTATATTGGCAATAGTAACTAGGATTATATGGCTAAAGTGAAATCCCCCGGGTTTTTCTAATATAACATTAACATTGCCTTTGTAATTAATAAGTAATTTGTGGAGAGGTACTTCAAGGCTATGTAAACATCCCATTCCTCATAAAACTGTCATGTACCGGGGCGCCTGGGTGGCGCAGTCGGTTAAGCGTCCGACTTCAGCCAGGTCACGATCTCACGGTCCGTGAGTTCGAGCCCCGCGTCGGGCTCTGGGCTGATGGCTCGGAGCCTAGGGCCTGTTTCCGATTCTGTGTCTCTCTCTCTCTCTCTGTCCCTCCCCCGTTCATGCTCTGTCTCTCTCTGTCCCAAAAATAAAAAAATAAACGTTGAAAAAAAAAAATTAAAAAAAAAATAAAATAAAATAAAACTGTCATATACCACTCTTAGCATACAGTGATGATTTTGTAATTCCATCATTCCTTTTGTATTTATTAGTGGCCCTACCAAGTAAGACTTTTCTCTTCTCTCCCACCTCCCATTTATTTATGTATTCAATTCCTGTATCAGTATAGATTTATAGATCCTTATTTTACTAAATGGGTTATAATCCATTACCATATTTATTTTGATGCTCAAATGCTCCAAATTTGGCCAGTGGGAGCCCATCAAATAGGCTCCTGAGTCCTTACAATTCTTTAAGCATTCTACCTCCTACCTTCTGGCCCAACAAGATGCTCCAGGCCCACGTTGTACTTCCCTACCCCACCTCAGGAACAGCATTTTCTGCAAGTCATGCTCCACATTTTTAAAGATAAAATGTTGCCTTGATGGTGTCCAACACTCTGATGCAAATAAATTAAAAGAAGCAAAAATAAGTATCAGTCTGTTCAGTATAGAATGGAAACATTTCTGGTAAATCTGGGAAAAGTAGCCCAGTGCATCACCTTTGTCATGTGCTCATTTCCAGTGACATTAGAACTGGCTTTGCACTGGCCACACACAACTGGGCTATGAAAGCCATGGGGCTGCTTCCAGTCAGGGAGGAGAAAAGTGAGAACACAGAGATCAGAGTTCCAAAGCAATAATGCAGGACAATGTATATATAGCATGCCAGCCAGTCTGCCCTGCCAAACTTAGCAAAGATTCTTTGCAGGACTAGTAGAGCCTACCCAGGGAACCTACAGGAGGTGGGCAAGGATACCTTCCCCTCTCATGTCAGTACCAAATTATCACATCTCACTTTCTCAGAAAATAGTTTCTGGGTCCATTTTACATATAATTGCTTAGCAATCCACAACTGATCTGTGAGGGAGAAAATATTGTTATCTGTCCTTTCCAGAAAGAAAAAAAGAAAACTAAACAAAGAATGTTCTACAAGATGCTCAGAAGCAAGAGCAGCTTCGGGTTTTGTGGAGCCTGAAGCCCATAATACTTAATTGTTTAACAATAAAATTGCTAATATAATATAAAACAAAGCATGACTGTATGAAAATTTCTAGGGACCCGCCCAAAACTCTGTAAAGGGCTGTGCACATAAGAAGACCTGAAACTCAAGCTTCACTGGCTTCATGGTAAAAATTCACCTCTGCTCAGGAGCAATTCCAGCTTCTTGCCATGGATCCTACGGTCTAATAGTAGGGGACTAATTCTTCAGTGAGGACAGTCAGACAGCCCTCCACTGGTCTGAAAAAATCAGAGACTCCAGGAAATAGTACTGAGGACATATCTACAAGATGGGCTTCAAACGCCACCAGTTATCATTCAACATAAAGTAAGAAAGCAACCAGAACTCCCATAAAAGCATGGGAACAGCCTGTTTGGCAGAGGACTGGAGAGTCTTGTTGGCTGTTTGGTAGCAAACCCCATCTGTATACAAATGCCAGTCCAACTACCCAAGTGAAGTCACAATGCAGCTAGGAGACTTAGAACCCCTCAAATCAAAGTAGAGTGACAAACCCTATCTAAAGTCACAGATGCAACTTGAAATTCAGGCTAACAGGTCTCCAGGCTGGGGGGACTACTCACATTTTGGATCTGACTTTCATGTTCTTATAACTGCCTCATCCTCCACTGCATCTACCCCACTTGACCTGGTATTTCACATTCACTGAACCTACTACCATTGGCTGAACCCATTTTTCCCATCTTTGTGCTATTGATCAGGTTGCTTCCTATCCATGCAATGGCTTTCCTATCTTCCCTGCCTAGAAAAACCCTACTCATCCCTCAAGGCCCAGATCAGATGCCAGCTCCCTGCGTGGTCTTCCCTGATTTGCTCCTTACCTCCTCCCCCGGCTCTACAAAAATATAATTAAATCATTCCAAACGCTGTGTTCCTCAAACAGTTTTTTGTAAGTGTATTAGAGCCCTTATCACATTACACTGAGGAATGACGTGTAGAAATCTCACCAGTTACATTAGCACAAAGTCTATACCCACGGTCTTTGAATTTCCGGCAATCTCTATAGTACCTGGCACAGAGGGGATTTGAAAAAATATTTGTTGGGGCGCCTGGGTGGCTCAGTCGGTTAAGCGGTCGACTTCAGCTCAGGTCATGATCTCACACTCCGTGAGTTCGAGCCCCGCGTCGGGCTCTGTGCTGACAGCTCAGAGCCTGGAGCCTGCTTCAGATTCTGTGTCTCCCCCTCTCTCTGCCCTCCCCTGCTCATGCTCTGTCTCTCTCTGTCTCTAAAGTAAAAATAAAAACATTTAAAAAAAATTTTTAAAAAATTGTTGAATTAACGACTGCTGCCAAACTGCAAGTGTTCTTCTTCCTTTCACCTAAGTAGATGCTTATCTTAATTAAAATAAAACTACAATATTATCCGGTTTTAAAATCATGTAGCTCTATATAGCTGCACATAATTACACTCAATCAAACCACTGATATTTTTAGGTACCTCTTTCCCTTGAAACCCTCCTTGACTATCTTTGACAAAATATCAATGTATTCTATGGTATAAGTTTTATATATATAGATGTGTATTTTTCCCTTTTTTAAACTTTTTGTTATCAAAAATTTCAAGCATACAGACATAGTCAAAATAATGTAATGAATCTGTATCACCCAGCTTGCACCCATGGCTTTTCCTATTTCACCATAGTTCACGCCCAATATTATGGTCTAAATATTTGTGCCTCCCCCCAAATTCATATGGTGAAGTCCTAATCCCCAAAAGTGATGGCATGAGTGGGTGGGACCTTTGGGAGATGCTTAAGATGACTGTGATTAGTGCCTTATTAAAGAGCCTCCAGACAGATCCTGAGCCTTTTCTGCCACGTGAGGATACAAGAAGTCTGCGACCCAGAAGAGGACCCTCCCTCAATCATGCGGGCTTTCTGGTCTCAGACTTCCAGCCCCCAGAACTGTGAGTAATAAATGTGTGTTTATAAGCCACCCAGTCTGTGGTAATTTGTTACAGCAGTCCAAATGGACTAAGATACCCACTTTTCCTTTCAGAGGAAAGGAAACCCCAGTCATCATATCACATCTGTACGTATTTCAGAATGTACCTTTTAAGTGTTACTGCCTCTTTTCAAAAACATAACCATAATACCATATCACATCTAAAATGTATTTAATAATAATTCCTTAATATCATAAAATAATTCAGTTAGTGTTAAAATTTCCATTTGTGTGAAAACAATTTTTCCAATTGTCTCCATTTTTTGCACTACATTTTTACCAATGGAAATATACTGTTACTTCATACAACTCATAAACAAATTGTCCTATTTAAACAAAAAACCCCAAATTTATATCCTATAGAGCCATAACATTCCACAGGACAAGAGTCATGATGTCTCATTTCATTGCCATGTACTAATTATGCTGCTGAAATTTTGTTAAACATTTGTCCTATATAGATATATAAAATAATTTGTTTTCAGTTCATTTACCTTTCTACCCAAAGATTTCATTCCGCAAAGATTTCCACATGAGTTAGCACTACTTTAGAGCTATTCATAGCCCATAACAATACATTTTATTTTTAAGTCTTAAAGTACAAGTTTTTTGTCTTCCTGAAACTCAAGTGTTCACTCTTAATTAACACAAATGCTTTCCCTCTAAATTTTCACGTTTAAAATAAAACTATGGCTAGAAAAGAAGTGCCCTCAATACACAGTTCATAAACAAGTGAAGTATGCAAAGTAGCTTCCATGTTTTACTTGGGCATGCACGTTAATCCACAAGGGTCCACATAACACAAGTCATGAGCACAAGAGACCAACACCAGGGGTCTCTTCAGGCAGACTCCAGTTCTGCAGGGATGTTGAGAAGCAAGTGCAAGACTTAAGAACAGCTGCATTAGTTCATTTCTTGATGACCCTGCGCACGTACTATATATTCCTTGATTTGCAACTGGAAACTAATGCTTAACGAGCACAAAGGGCACTCGATTTACGCAACCGAAATGTTTCTGAAAAACTGAATACAAATAACCAAATATTTGAATGGGGAAATCCTGCCATTAAATGAATATCATAGTGGAGACTTTAAGAAATCAAGATTTTTTATAATGCAAAAATCAGCCTTCTTAAAGTTAGGGGTTAACATAGGTTTCCCAAGCAAATACACAAAGTCACCAGAAATACAGATGTCAATTTAAATACAGAAAATATCTACTAATTCACCCTAATTGAAGGTAAGGTGACATAGACTAATAAAAAGTAGGAATTAAAAGTAGGAATCACTTCCAAACAGATACAACTGTATAGACAACAAATATTTGCAAAATACATCCCCTTTCAAGATCTTTGCACTTTGATGATTTTATTTGCAATTATTTTATTGTTTCCTTATGCAAAAAAATAATTCAAAATAAAAGCAGTTTATTTTATTTAATGGGTTAAATATCCTCTCCTATTCTTGTTTTACTTACTCTGTTAATTTGTTTACAGATACTCTTTCATAAAAGGCTAGGAGTGTATGGGTGGCTCAGTCGGTTAAGCGTCCGACTTCAGTTCAGGTCATGATCTTGCGGTTCATGAGTTCGAGCCCTGTGTTGGGCTCTGTGCTGACAGCTCAGACCTTGGAGCCTGTTTCCCATTCTGTGTTGCTGCCTCTCTCTGCCCCTCCCCTGCTCACATTCTGTCTCTTTTTCTCTCTCTCAAAAATAAACATTTAAAAAATCTTAAAAAAATTTTTTTTAATCTAAAAAAAAAAAAAGGCTAAAAGCCATATTACAGTTACCATAAATTCTGCACATCTGGGATCAAATTCATCAAGTCAGACTGTATCTCTAGATTCTGAATTTTTACTTTTTTCATGTGTTCCAAACAACTCCCTCCTATACCCAGGGTCCCCAGAGAATCAGTCTTTTTGTACTTTAAGACTCGTGAACTCCTTCCTTATAACTGGCCCTCAGTGTTGCTCACGTGGTCTCTTGGGGAAGACGTTCACACACAGAACATTGCTCTCACATGTTCAGGACAATTGCCAGTCGTTAGAAATCAAGAAGGTGTCTATTCTACTTAAATACAAGGACAGGGAGGCTAACAAACGCAAAAGAAAACACAAGTCACATGGAGCCTTTTAGATGCCTTGACGTCTTCAATTCCTTCCTTCCTAAGTCACATAAGTCACACTAGAAATGGCCACTTTAACCCCAGACACCAATCCCACTTGCTTCAAAAGTTGCCATTCCCTGTACCATCGATGCTTTGGCCACATCCAGACTAAACCATTAGAGCTGGTTTATACCCTACAGGGCAGGAAGTGAATCATGCTTCAGTCAACTGAAACCACAGCAGGTTTTAAGGAAGCCAACCAAATTCAATCACTTATCTTGGAAGGAAGGGTCACAGGACTGACACTGATGACAAAGAATTAGCACTTTGGATTTACATCTCCCCTCCCAGACGAGACTTTTAAAAAGCATAGGGCACTTAACCCACCAACAGAGTCCAGTTCCTGAAATCACCTTCCGCGATATAAGCTCTGTGTACCCTCACTAGTAAGTGAGGCACCCCAGCTCAGTGCAGGATCTCTAGCTTGTCTCGTGCCAGACTTTGACGATCTTTCCTCTTCCTTAGCAGAATAAAAAAGTTCTCCTTTTTGTTCTCAAAATGCAGATTTGTCTCCTCTTTTATTCTTAATGTGATCTGTGGTGATTTTGAGGGTCTTAATACAAGCAAAATCCTAATTATGGGGAAGGCCATTATATCATATCTTATTTACTATAATCCCAAAGCAAATGTTTGGGGTTCCTAATTATACTGATCTAAATACTTCCCTCGTATTTTCTCAAACACTCATTATTCTTTCTCAAGTAAGACTTTTAAAAGGTGTTTCTAATAGAGAGAATTCCTAAATTTACACTTTTACTTAACGTTGCTGACTACATAAAAATCTAATTCTGAAAATAAAATGAAATCGAATGCAATTTTATGTTTTTAAGTATATCCTAAATACAGAACTTAAAAGTTTGGAGAATATTTACTTCTTTTAAAAAATATTCAAATGATCCATCAGTAACAAAGCAAGATATTCAAATCAGACATCCTTTGTGAAACAGAACTTTTTTTCTTTTTTAATTCATAAAACAGGGGCGCCTGGGTGGCTCAGTCAGTTAAAGGTACAACTTCGGCTCAGGTCAGGATCTCACAGTTCGTGAGTTAGAGCCCCAAAGTCGGTTTCTGTGCTGACAGCTTGGAGCCTGGAGCCTGCTTGGATTCTGTGTCTCCCTCTCTCTCTGCCCCTCCCCCACTCATGCTCTGTCTCTTCTCTTCTCTCTCTCAAAAATAAACATTAAAAAATTTCAAAATTCATAAATACATCAAAATCATAAGTGGAGAATAGAAAACTTGGTCTCCTCTGATGCCACCTTCCCAGGTTTCATTAAAATACAAATTAGAAGTTTCTAAATTATAGCTATACCCTTAATAAAGTTACAAAAGCCTAAGATTATCAAAGAAGCAGAACAGGTTCCCAAGTACATCAGACAATATCAGAGGTCAACAGTTCAGATTAAAAGAATTTTACCTAGTAATTCTCATGGTAGTTTGTATGTACATATTTTTAAGGCTTCTCACGGATGACCATACCTAGTAATATGCACAAATACACAAAAGAAATCACCACCTAAAATAACACGCTAGGGGCGCCTGGGCGGCTCAGTTGGTTAAGGGTCCAACTTCAGCGCAGGTGATGATCTTGTGGTTCATGAGTTTGAGCCTCACGTCAGGCTCTGTGCTGACAGCTCGGAGCCTGGAGCCTGCTTTGGATTCTGTGTCTCCCTCTCTCTCTGTTCCTCCCTCACTCATGCTTTGTCTCTCTCTGTCTCTCAAAAATAAATAAATGTTAAAAAAAATTATTTTAATAAATAAATAAAAAATAAGATAACACACTAAATTCATGTTTCAGAATGTTCCAAAATGAGAACCATAACATCCGTACCAGGCACTTTCTCAGACATTACAGCCAGACATTTGTTCACAAAATATTTTCTCTGTTATAATCAGCTATAATCCATACGACAAAATATTTTAGGATTTGTCCTGTGGAGAAAAGAAAAAACTGTGTTAGGTTTTTAAAAAAATAATAGAAGCACAGACTCTGGAGCCAGACTGCCTGAGTTGAAACCTCAGCTCTCCCATTTACTAGTCATATGACCTTGGCCAAGTCACTTAGCCTTTCTATGCCTCCGTTTCTTCATCTGTAAATACTCCTACTTCATTGGTTGTTTTGAAGATTCAATGAGTTGATAAGTATTAAATGTCTACTATGGTGTCTGGTATATAGTACCATATAAGAATTAATAATAATAATAATACATATGAGGATCTGGTAGTGGAACCATAACCTTGACTATTGTTGTGAAGCATCTATATTCCAATGTGAAAAAGAGGAGTTTCTAATAAGATAGAAGTATAGAACACTGAAAATATTTCGGACAGTCCCGATTCATTCCTCTGGTCAATATTTATATTACAGCCCGCTGGAACTGGACGAGCTGTAGCTGGGGAAGAGAGCAGAATTCACTGTCTCCAATTGCAAAAATAACACACACAAGAGCCATCTCTGATCAAGTGATCCAGGCTGACTAGACTCTCTGATGGCACGCAGGGGAAGGACACAGGCTCCTACATCCTAAATGTAGTCGTCTAAACCAACCAAATTATTTTTTGACAAGGGCTTTGGAAATTAATGCAGGCTTGTTAGCTAGAGGAGTGGTAGTTAGCAGCAGTTTCAGTTAAAGGTGGCTTCAGTACATTCTAAAACTCCAAGCCTGTGACAGCACTTCCCACAGAATTCAAGGCAAACAGTAGGTGTGGTATAAGGGTGTTTCCAAAATTCACCCAGATAAGATCAACCTCAAGATCTTGTCCTCAGCTCCAGTCTTACCCAGTGGAAAAACCTACCTTGCTTTCCACTACATAACATGTTTCAGAAATCATTTTAAAAGATGTTACTACAACCAACAATTTTAGTACATTTGCTTGAGACGGAATTGTAACCCTTTGTCTCTTCATTTCAGGTGATGTGAGAGGAAGCTAGATTCTGCCATTACAGACTTCTATGAGATAGAAATCAATTTAATTCAACTAATTTGATAAGTTCCTGTGATACATTTCCCTCACCTTTCTCAAACTTCGCAATCTAGTTCTGGGTATAAACTGTTCATTGAGTATGCCTAAATACAGTCATTATAGACCTTTTCAATAGTACCCTCTGAAGAGACACTTTAGAAATACAATATTTATGCATTTGAAGACAGGCACTGTCCCATGGTCAAACATCCCTAAATCTCTCCATTTAGTCAACTACTATTAGCTATTCCAGAGAAGCAAATTAATAATTACCATGGCTTGAAAACAGACTTCCAATCACAATCAAGTTTGTCTCCTGAGGTTAAAAGCTAACCAAACTGTGACGCCTACCATGTGACTCTGAGTGCCTCTCCTAATGAGTAACAAGTAATACTAAATTACAGGTTACTACCCCAAACCGTACACAAAAAGCCACCCATCCAAGCTAGATGATGTCTTATAAAAATAGTTATTAACCAAAGACAAATTAATGAAACCTTTGGTTAAACTGGTATCCTTGTTTCTCTATTTCCTTATTGATTACATGGAACTGTGAATGTACCTAATGTAGATTAATATTTTAAGGGTACCAAATCCTGAGGCATCCTGCTTCCACATTAATCTTTTGCATTTTGTTGCATATAATTCTTTCCCCACAGTTCTAATTTTAGAAATAGGTGGTCCATTAGAATGAATCTGTTCCCCTGTAAAGACTGGTCACAGCTAAGATCTAATATTTCTCCTTAATCTTTTTTTTCTCTCATGGAGAAACATATGGATTATGTTATTAACTGTTCTTTTCACTCTCATTTTTCATTTGAAAATCACCAACAGATAGGGAAAAGGTGTCCTTCATGCCTTGTTCCTACAGCTAAAGAATCACAGTAACATTCAGTTTGCAACTCAACAGCATCCTTAGGAATGGGTAACAATGTGGTGAGCTTTAACGATCATTAAAAATACACACACACACACACACACACACACACACGTTGGTTTTAGGGAAAATGTACTTCCAGTATCAAAGCAAATCTTTTGGGCTAAAAACTCTGAACCCAGACTAAGGGACAGACTTAACGTTAAGCTTTTAATATAGCCTGTGTTTTTCTAAGTTTACAGAAGAGCTGTTTTACTGAAAATTCTGCCACTGGATATGCTGTAGAGAGAAACATCAAATGGCAAAGTCATTTTCATTTGGCCACATAAACTATGATGAGCTCAGACGCAATTTCTTGGCTTCTTAAAGCTTTTGTTTGTTTTATTTTGCACAGTGGTCTCTGAAGCAGGAGATTTGTCTGCCTCTAGTTGTGCCAACGAGGTTCAAATATTAATGTTTTACTGGGACTTACCATGGCCCAGGGAAAACTTAAAATGTTAGAGGCTCCTTATTGTCAAATAAATAATCCGACCTTTGAAGCTTTAGAAAACTATCTGGTCCACTTTACAACATAACCCGTCTTTACCTTGATTTTAATAGTAAATAAGTTCCAATATTCTCCTGAAATCAATCAGAAATATTCTATGGTTGGCAATCACGGCTAGACCAGCACTTTAAAAGGGAAAAAGAGGTGTCAGGCTACATAGACTGTGGAGGTGAGGGGGAAGCCTCTATTTTTATACATTAACCACTGGTTTACTAGTGTTGACAGAGGTTCACTAAGGCAAAGCAAAAAAAAAAAAAAAAAAGCTTTAGAGAGGGATTTTACTCAACTAATTGACTTTGTTCCCTCAAAGTGTCATCTGGGTCAAGTTTTATAAACCAAAATAAAATTTAGAAAATATACTAGAGGTATTATACTTAAAGGTATAGGGTTAAGTACTTATCCAAAGAAAAGCACTTCAATGACAGGAATAGCCAACCTTGAATCCATTTAGTAAAACCATTTTGTAAAGCTGAAAGTATCACCGTTTCTTAAAACTAAGCACAGTAATATTTAACTACATATTAAGTAAACATCTACAAGTACTTCATGTCCTTAGAGTTTTGATCCTACTGATAAGGTTGGAGTTTTCCTGAAAAACTTTTCTTATTATCTCGTCTTCCACCCTTCTCATTCTCTCCTGAACCAGTATGGTCATGATATCATAACAAGACAGAAATAGAAATTTTGAGCATTTCAAACTTTTCCCAAGTAAAGCTCTATAGCTTTCTTAAAGACATAGCTACAATCAGAAAAGAAGTGGTACAACTTGGATCTTATTTATTTTTATATTACATACATTGTGACTCCATATTTATTGAGTCTGACTTATCCCAAAAAAGGTTTAAGGTGGTGTACAAAAATCCACACAAAATAAGCCATAGAATTAATTCTAAGGGAGTGGCAATCTAGAAAAAGGGTAAAGGTATATATAGGTCTACACACACAGAATAAAATAAGATCTGAACAGTTATAACTCAATTTCATAGTATGTTACCTCTGAGTTGTGGGGTTTTGAGTAACTTTTTTACAAAGATGCATTTTTTAAAGGTTTTAAAAGTAGATGAGAGGGGCACCTGGGTGGCTCAGTCGGTTGAGCAGCCGACTTCAGCTCAGGTCATGATCTTGCACTCCGTGAGTTCGAGCCCCGCGTCGGGCTCTGTGCTGACAGCTCAGAGCATGGAGCCTGTTTCGGATTCTGTGTCTCCCTCTCTCTGACCCTCCCCCGTTCGTGCTCTGTCGCTCTCTGTCTCAAAAATAAATAAACGTTAAAAAAAAATTTTTTAAGTAGATGAGAAATTACTATTGGTGGGAATGCAAACTGGTGCGGTCACTGTAGAAGACAGTATGGTGGTTCCTCAAAGAATCAAAATTAGAACTAGCCTATGATCCAGTAATCACACTATTGGGCATTTACCCAAAGAATACGAAAACACTAATGCACGCACCCCTATGTTTATAGCAGCGTTATTTACAATAGCCAAACTACAGAAGCAGCCCAAGTGTCCATCAATAGAAGAATGTATAAAGAACGTGTGGAATATGATTTGGCCATAAAGAAGAATGACATTTTGCCATTTGCAACAACATGGATAGATCTAGAGAGTATAATGCTAAGTGAAATAAGCCAGTCAGAGAAAGACAAATTCCATATGATTTCATATATATGTGGGATTGAAGAAACAAAACAAATGAACAAAGGAGAAAAAAAGAGACAAACCAAAAGACAGATTCTTAACTATAGAGAACAAACTGGTAGTTACCAGAGGGGAGGTGGGTGGGGGGATGGGTCAAATAGGTGAAGGGGATTAAGAGCACACTTCTCTTGATGACCACAGGGTAACATATGGAATTGTTGAATCACTATATTGTGGACCTGAAACTAATATAACACTATATTGTTAACTACACTAGAATTTTTTTAAAAAATGGAGAAATTGATTGTTCTAAGATGTCCAGGTAGGTGAACTTTTTTTTTTTTTTAAGTTTATTTATTTTTGACAGAGAGAGACAGAGCATGAGTGGGGGAGGGACAGAGAGAGGGAGACACAGAATCCGAAGCAGGCTCCAGGCTCTGAGCTGTCAGCACAGAGCCCGATGCGGGTCTCAAACTCAAGGACCATGAGATTATGACCTGAGCCGAAGTCGGATGCTCAACCGACTGAGCCACCCAGGCGTCCCAGGTAGGTGAACTTCTTAAACATATTTTCATACACCCCTTCTCTCTCGTTCTCAAATGTAACTTTCATTAGGCCTATTGTGTTCTGGCTCCTAAGTCTGACCCATTCCGAAGAATCCCTTTACCAGTCACAGAAAAAAAGCACAGCACAGCCCACCTCATCAGAAAAATCATGCTTAAAGTCCACCGTTACTCCCCCCATTTAGATCTGAAAGAGATGAAGCATTTAAAGAGTAAAAAAAAAAATTTAATTCAGTTTTGTGGGGCAACATTTTAAAAAGATGGCTGATTTATTTTTGTGCAGCTGGGCACTGCACAGATCCTCTAAATGATGAAATGAAGATGGGGAGGTGAGAGAGAACTCACAATTTTTTTTAAAAGGTGGGGGAAAGGACAGGAAAAAGAACCTTTGTAAGATTTCTGGGGTAGAGCAAGTGGTCCTTTTCATTCAGCCTCAAGACAAATAACATTCTCATTCCATCACTTTTCACTATGAACTCCAAAGTGAGTAAGGTTTGCAGTGTAAATCCCTGTATTTCACTATGGTTTTTAGGGACACCTAGTCAGATTTCCTTCCAAAACTTTCGAACATTTACAAATAACCACTTAACTAGTTTTCTCTCTTCTCAAACTTCCAACTTGAGGAGTCGAAATGCTTTTCTTTTCAACAAATCTACCTGTACCCTTTTCTCTGAGGGTTCTAACAGTTGTGCATTCTGCCTTTTCTATCCAAAGTTTCTTTGAGGCTTCCTGAGCGTCTTGTCTTCATCCACCACTGTGCACACTGCCATGTAGGTGTCAGCATCCTGAAATCTGTGAATGGAGAGCTAAAAAACAATAGCTACTCTGACCAAATTACCATGATACTACCTTCTTGATCAGCCCCTAAACGCACCCAAGACCAAATCTGTGTCGACTTATAGCTAGCAGGTGCCGGGTGGAGCGCGCATCCCCTAACGCAGGGATTCAGTCTCCTTAAACGGTGCAGACTGGATTGGTGGGAAAGCCTCTAAAAGGGAAAAACACCCTGACATTCCCTTTCCAAGTCTCTCTTAATTTGGAAAGAAGTAAAAACCATTAAGAAGTGCTCTCTCAAGAGCCTGGGTATCCTGCACAAATTAGCCTTGAGAAATACAATAAAATCAAGATGAAAGAATAGAAGCCAAAAGCTATCACACCTTAGAAGTCCAGGCATTTCTTTAAAAGCAGAACAACGAGGGCGGATTTAGTGTTTGGACTTTCAAGGCTACCATGCCTATTTCCAGCTCTAATTGGTCTTCATTTGACCCTTCTTCAGTCCTTTCTCTAGTAGACTCCTAGAAAACGTGGATTACATCTGGTCCTTACCACAGGAAAGCCCAGGTGCAGGCAGCAGAACCTTGGGCATCCTTAGTTCCATGACTGGGATCACGAACAGAGTACGTGTCCAGCATCCAAAATTCCCACTAAAGCAAGACTTACCAAGTAGATACCCATCCAACTGATGCCCTATATCCAACACAAAGAGTCAGACTCTATAAGGCACAAGAGGCAGATGCTTCCAAAAGAAATGATTCATTAAAAAAATTAATTATTCTTTAATGTTCTTTAATTAAAGAACCTGGGCAATGACTTTGGTTTTTTAATTAAACCCAACTTTAGCTTATTTTTCAATATCCTGAGGTTTTGATGTTCAATCTGTACAGATTCTATTAAAAAACACTCCAACTCATATCAGAACAGAAATTAGTATTAATATTAATATATATAAACTGATAAATACCCAATAAAAGACCATGTTTTTTAAAAAATAAAAGCTATTGGGGCGCCTGGGTGGCGCAGTCGGTTAAGCCTCCGACTTCAGCCAGGTCACGATCTCGCGGTCCGTGAGTTCGAGCCCGCGTCGGGCTCTGGGCTGATGGCTCAGAGCCTGGAGCCTGTTTCCGATTCTGTGTCTCCCTCTCTCTCTGCCCCTCCCCCGTTCATGCTCTGTCTCTCTCTGTCCCAAAAATAAATAAAAAAAAACATAGAAAAAAAAAAAAAAAAAAAAAAAAAAAGAAAAAAAAAATTAAAAAAATAAAAGCTATTAAAATGTATACATTTAGAAATAATAAAGAATTCACTACAAACTAATTTATTGGTAATCGCATGGCTTTATTCCCCTTCTCCTTTTGCAAAAATCCATACTATATTACACACATATACACAGAGCAGAGAGATAGGGAGACACAGAGTCTGAAACAGGCTCCAGGCTCTGAGCTGTCAGCACAGAGCCCAACGTGGGACTCAAAACCTAATCGACTGAGCCACCCAGGTGCCCCAAGAATGTACAAGTTTTAAAGAGATAATACCATAATTTAATTTAATGGACCCTCTTTTAAAATAACGGTAGTCGTAGTCATTGTAGTCGTTGTAGACTGTAATAGGAATTATAAAAACAACTACAAAACTACAAATATTCAAGATATCTGTATCTCCAAGAGGCTTACCAACTACTTGGAAGGGGCCCCCTTTCTTGAATATAAGATCTCCTCCTAGCCGCCTCCCCACCTCTCTATGCATGCTGGTTTTTTCCTGTCAAGCCAGCCTCTCCTCTCCACAATTCTCTTTCACTGCCTTATGCACACCATCCCACTGCAACTGCTTTGACACAAAGCCAGGAGCTTCCAGTTGCCAAATCCCAGAGCACTGTTTGGTCCTCATCTTGTTGCATACGATGCTACTGGCCACTCTTTCTCTCTAGTTTTTAATATACCACTCCGCTGGTACTCCTCACCAATTGGACTATTCCTCCTTCATCTCCTTTTGAGGATCTCCCCCTCCCAAAATGCATTGGATGTTGTCTTCCAAGGTTCCTGCCCTTGTTCTCTTTTCATGCTTTGTACCCTTCACCTATTTTATTTACTCTTAAGTTTTAACCATCTTCAATGTCTATATCTGCAACTCAGGACTTCTGGCCTAAATTCGAGGCCTGTCTATCCATATGATTACTGGACATCCCTTCTGGATGGGCCATAATCACATTAAACCTTACATGCAGATGAACTGATCATCTTCCCTCCAAAATCTGAGGCATTTCCTCTATTGGATAATGAAGCCATCATCCAAACCAGAAACCTGGAAGTTATCTCTGATTTCTCTCAATCATCCCTGTCTATTCAATGAATTACTTCCATTTTTTGAAAATGGTCTCACGTCTCCATCTCTACCTACTTTAAGCTCATCAATATTTCCTGCTGGAGAGTTCAATAGTCTCCTAACTGACCTATCTCCAGTCCTTGTCTCAAATCCATCTTTCATATGGTCCACAGAGTGGCTTACCTAAAGGCTACTGACCACATTACATCCTTGTTTTACAAGGATGGTTTCTCTTCACCTATTATCAAAGGGTCTGAGCCCTTGATAATGGCGTGTGAGGCCCAATGCCTCCTAATACCTTCTAGAAGTTACCAGCCTCTTCTCCCACCTTCTGTTTCAACACTAAACAACTCATGATTCCCCACTCATGTTCCATGTTTCCCACCTCCATCCTTTGTCCACTCAAACCTTCTTCAAGCTCCTCTAGGGCAGGGGGAGCAGCCCAGCTACAGCTGTCACTTCAGTGCTGAGCCCACCATCTGCTTCATTAAAGGTGTCATGTTAATGGCCAATGATAAATAATGGAAGACAGTATATGGCAAGTCCAAAATGAATGACACCAATAGAAAGCGTTGAAGGAATTTGGACTCATATTGAAAGTCATCACAATGGGGTCCACACATGCCAAATATTTTCCATACAAGAAGTACAAGAAAGCCAGCACAAGAGTCATGCTCTATTTTTATTTATTTATTTATTTATTTTTGGAGAAAACATGGTGGCTACCCACTAAGCCTGCCATCACGAGGCACAATAGTAGGCATTTGGAGATGTGCTAATAATAACAGCTGATATTTATAGAATGCTTATTGTGTATCCAGACCTTTACTGAGAATTCTACATGAATTATATCTCTCAGTCCTCACATTAGCACAATGAAAATGAAATTGCTGCTTTCCGTTATAAGAACTTTACTGTCCTGCTCTACAGATAAGAAAACTGAGGCCCAGACATCCGGTAACTTTACTAAAGGCACAAAGGTTTAATATTAAGGACACTATTCATCAGAACACAAGCCAAACCTCCATACATATTTCACTTAGTTCCCAAAATTGTATGTGTGTATCAATAGCTGACCATGAATGAAAGGTCAAAAGAACCTACTGTGTAATCAAACCTTTAAGCTGTGCTCTTACCAAATAAAGCTACTTCACTGAATTACAGAGTCACTGTCCCTGCCTCACAGACAACAACACCAGCACATCAAGACCTAAGTGATAAGACCGACAGCTCCTCTTCTCCCCAGTGAGCCCTCCCTTGTGCCCTCTCTTTTGCCCCCGACCTGTCCATATTCTCCTCTGAGTTGCTCCAAACTTCTCCTTCCACCTTTGATTATGAAGGGTGCTTTTAACACAGAAGAGGCAAGGTCTCTTCTTCATAAAAATAGAGAACTCTTCACCTCAGGAGGTGCAGAAACCAAAATATTAACAGACTCTGGGGCACATGGAGGGCTCAAGTCAGGTGAGCATCCGACTTCAGCTCAGGTCATGATCTCATAGCTCGTGAGTTCAAGCCCCGCATTAGGCTTGCTGCTGTCAGCGTGGAGCCCTCCTCAGATCCTCGGTCCCCCCCCCCCCCCCCCCCCCCTCTCTGCCCCTTCCATGCTCACACTCTTTCTCTCAAAAAAAAAAAAAAAAGTCTAAAAGAAACATTCACAGGCTCAAGATGAGTTAGATAAATTCATGGATAAGAGAACTCTGGGGTTCACATAAAGGGAAGTATGGAACTTGAAGAGGAAACCTCGTGCCAAAGGACAGCCACACTTGGCAATCAAATTGAATCCACAGATATGTACTGAGCACCTACTGTGTGCAAAGCACTATTCCAGGCTCAGATGACAGCAGGGAACAAGAGACAAAATCCCTGCCTTTAGGGAGCGTCCAGCTCTGACCACTAGTGGGTTCCTGTTAGAGAAGGCTGCTTACCTCAGGCGATCTGATACACAGAGCAGAGGCTTCCTCTTAACCTTGGGGACCTGGCACTCTCAGGAAGCCTCCTCTGTGCTGTCATAAAAGGGTGCACACATGTGGGCTTTCACCCTGCACAGCTCCAAAGGCAGCTGCACTGGTCCTTGAGATTTGTGGCCAAAGCCTTAAAAAGATTTTGACTCTGGCAAACTTGGAGAGGAACAAATCGACAGCAGTAGAGAGTACATTTTGGGAACAACCATAGCTATCAGGCCACATGTAGGAGCTGGCCAACTCAGAGTTGGCCTCCAACAACCCAGAAGTGTCACCCTGTCCTTAAGGGCAGGGCAAAGTGGACTGTGCCAGTCAGGGGACAAAATGGCAAAAAAGCAGCATCTGGGTGCAGACTTTAAACATGTCTCTTCAACCATGCTCCACCAGTAAGGGTAAACAGTCTTCCAAAGTCTTAAATCCATCAGTCTCCTCCCACGACCAACACTGAAAAGCAATTAGACACAGTAGTTAGTCACACATACTCTGGAGCAATACTGTCTGGGTTTGAATCCCTATTCTACCACTCATTAACCTTGGCACAGAATCAACCTCTTTGGGACTCAGTAGCCTCATCTTTTAAATGGGAACAATAATTATAACTGCTTCATAGGATGGTTGTGGAAATTGAAAGAGCTGATCATGTAAAGCATTTAAAACGTGTCTGGTGCTCAGGAAATGTGAGCTGTTACTATTACTACTTTATATATCAATAGGATCATGGGAGCCCCATTGCAGGCCATGGAAAATTCTGGAAGCTACAGAGATGCCATATAAATGAACAGCTTAGAAGCATACACTGTCCCATTCTGAAGTAAAACCAAAATTCAACCAAATCTCTAAACACATACACCCCAACTCTGATACATGGCTTCTTTCTCTGAATCAGAAAACTAGTTTTCATCACATTCAGTTAAAACTGATTTTTTTAAAAAAAATTTTTAACTTTATTTATTACTGAGAGACAGAGAGAGGCAGAGCATGAGCATGGGAGGGACACAGGGAGAGGGAGACACAGAATCCGAAGCAGGCTCCAGGCTCTGAGCTGTCAGCAGAGCCTGACGCAGGGTTCGAGCCCACAAACCCACAAACTGCACGATCATGACCTGAAGCAAAGTTGGACACTTAACCCACAGAGCCACCCAGGCGCCCCTCAGTTAAAACTGCTTTTGACTGAAGTATACATTTTTCAAAAGGTGAAGGCAAAAGAAAGGGTAGATTTATTCTTCACAATTTCCCCTAGCCTTGGTAAGACAGGCTGAGTCTTTGCACAAGAGCTGAGACAAAAAGAAAGGAAAACGAGAACAGGAGTTTTCAGGCTGAGGACCAATCAGCACAGCAACTAAAAGAGCCAAAGCCTGAGTGGTCACTTACAATGAAAACACCCTAACGAGTGTTACTGTTCTAACGAATCTGCGGTGGTGGAAATGACATCAATAAGAAGTCCAAGCAGGTGTTAGCTAATGCACAGACACAAGGGAGAGATGAAAAAAAAGTTAAGTTAGGAGAAACCTTTGTCTGCAAACATAAGCCAAGCAGGCAAGTTGTTTTGGGACTTGGTTTGGCTTCATTTGGTTTTAATTGTGGCACAAGACAAGAAACGTGTCAGTGCATCACAGCAATGGAATCACCTGTGTAGTCGCCAGGCCAAAAGCGAACATTAATGCACCCAAGTTCAGTTCACTAGCCCTTCAATTTGATTGGAATGACTTGTATCTTTCACCTTGGAGTCATAAAAGAACATAAGTTGTTGGCAAAACAATCTGAAGTTGACTTAATTCTGAAGCCTTCTTCTGTCTTTCCATATGCTTGTCAAAACTACTCAGAGAGAACCAGAGAGAAAATATGCTTGCCCAAAGGGGGCGGATGCAGGAGACCAAAAAAAAAAAAAAAGGCTACATATACAAGAATATGCCAGATAGTGTACTATATCTGAAAAGTTTTTTGTTATTTACCCTGCTTTAACGAGATGATCCAAGCATTCTAACTTATGAAATTCTTTATTTAGAAAATGTGTCAGTAAACCTACTATAAAGCTCAACATCTTTAGAGCTGAAGAAACAATATCTATATTTACAAACTATGTCCATATCATTTGCACATAGATTATGAGTCCTATAAGCTGGCCCATTACTCATCCTCACAATTTTATCTAACCAAATGCATATTTCTTGAAAAAAAAAAACCTCAACTAAACGTGGTAGAGTATTATGTTGAGACAGTCTATGAGTAAGAAATTGAGAGTCTGGGGTGCCTGGACGGCTCAGTCAGTTAAGCGTCTGTTTTCAGCTCAGGTCATAATCTCACGGTTCATGAGTTTGAGCCCCACGTCGGGCTCTGTGTTGACAGCTCTCTCTCTCTCTCTCTCTCTCTCTCTCTCAAAAATAAATAAAAATTGGGGCGCCTGGGTGGCTCAGTCGGTTAAGCGTCTGACTTCGGCTCAGGTCATGATCTCGCGGTCCGTGAGTTCGAGCCCCGCGTCGGGCTCTGTGCTGACAGCTCAGAGCCTGGAGCCTGTTTCAGATTCTGTGTCTCCCTCTCTCTGACCCTCCCCCATTCATGCTCTGTCTCTCTCTGTCTCAAAAATAAATAAACGTTAAAAAAAAATTAAATAAATAAATAAATAAATAAATAAATAAAAATTAAAAAAAAAAGAAATTGAGAGTCTAAAAAAATAGTCCTGAGGGTCATCTACACATACCTGTTACAAAGGCCTATAAAGTGAAGTTTGTATGAGTTTTTAAAACTGATTAAAATCCATGGAATATTATTTGGCTTTGTTGAAGCTTTTACTTACAAATCATTAAGAAAAGTTATAAGAAAATATGCCTTGGTTTCACTATTGGATAGCAGATGGAGGAGTGCCAACTGAAAGACAAAGTGGTTTCAACCAACCAGAAAAACGGTTGGTTTTTCCAGCCACATTTAAGACTCTAGACCTGAAATTCAGGACTAATGCCATAATTAATGAGGACGTGAAGAAAGAGTCGGCCAACATTACAGTTCAGGTCCACGCAAGAAAACACTTTTGAGTTCCTCTTATAAGTCAATTCCAATCTCTGCTTAGCTCACCATGCAGCACTGGCCACTCACCCATAAGCAATGCAAGACCAGCACCACGTCATGCAGGGGTGTTGGAGAGCATGGTGAAGGAAGGAGAGGCAGGGCTCTAAACAGTAATTACTGGCAGAGTTAGGAAACATCCCTTCACATCTTGCTGACTTGCCTAATTCTACAGAACTTATGTCCAAGCAGGGCACATGCACATACACATTAAATTTATACACTATCATCTTCTAGACAAAACCCTGCAATCATACCTGTGAAGGTCAAGTCTTCTTTTGTTTTCTGGTACGCTGGGGGTCTCTAGGTAGCCAGAAAGAAGGAAGCAGATATTCCTAGGACTTAAGGTAGTACCAGCATGGCAACATAAAGTTACTAAAATTTTGCATTTCATAAATCTGTTTCCTTCCTACTATAAAATATCCTTACGAATCAATTGAATCAAACATGAGTTTTGTGGTCCTAAGAAATTAAATGACTTGCTTAAGGTCACACAGTTTGTGATGACAAAGCCTGAACTGGTCCTCATTTCCTGGCTTCCAATATAATGTCTTTTTAATTTTAACCTAACTGCATCCCAATCACGGGGATGAAAACCAGAGACAGAAATGACTATGGGAGCATTTGTTATATTTGATAATCAGAATTTCTGTCTGTGAAACACAGATTATTAGCCATCCAGGGAAAGTTACTGACTTGGTGTTGACGTAGCCTGGGAAACCTACAGAACAGGCCAGGAGAAAAACAGGGCAAACCCCCAAAGCCGCAGGCTTCCACCGAATCCAGAGACTAGAGTAGTCACTTGGGTACAGCACGCAGAAAGCACAAGGTAGAGCGTTCATCAGGGGAAGGATGGAATGACCTCAGTAAGGGATTAGAGGGAGGAGATCCCTCAAGGGGGGGTGTGGGGGGGCTCACTTCTGTCACAGAACCTGGAGCTCCTTCTGCTTAAGAAGGATTCAGTACAAAAGCAGAAGGCTCCTCAAAGTTTGTGCAGAACCACACAGATGCCTCATTAGGTAACAAGACAGGAAGGAAAGTCAGAATGAAATCTCCACAAGTTAGGGTGCCTGGGTGGCTCAGTCTGTTAAGCGTCTGACTTTGGCTCAGGTCATGATCTCGTGGTCCGTGAGTTCAAGTCCTGCATTAGGCTCTGTGCTGACAGCTCAGAGCCTGGAACCTGCTTCAGATTCTGTGTCTCCTTCTCTCTCTGCTCCTCCCCCGCTCATGCTCTGTCTCTCAAAAATAAATAAATGTTAAAAAAAACAAGTTTTTTTTTTTTTTTAAAGAAATTTCCACAAGCCATCTCAAAGAAAAGTAGAGAAACCTTCCCTTCTCATTATTTAAAAATCAATTGCAGGTAATAAAGAGTCCACATCCAAAGGCCTCCCAACAGTCCATGCCCTTATTTACTCCACTTGTTCCCTTCTTCTTCCTTCTAGCTCTCCTCTCCATGGCCTGTCTCACCCACCTCCACTAGTGGTGACCAAAGCACCGTGACCAAAGCACTGGGGCCAAAGCATCCGCAGTCAGCCTACTGCCCCAACACCAGGCCAGAGGCTGTGAAGCAGTGAAGGGCAAGGTTCTTTGGATCATCCGTCTCTGGCTTCCTGTCAGAATGAGACATTTTGGGTGTTCCCCACCCTCCTAAATTCACAAATGGTCTCTCCAATTTGCACATACGCCATCAAGGATGCCATCGTTTCCGTTTCTTAGTAAGAAAGGAACATCCTTCTAAAGGCACAGGGGTCATGGGTCTGTGTAGCCACCGAGCAAACAGGTTTGTTTACCATAAGGAGATGCCAACGTGGGGCCGTACCAGTATAACCATCACTGCTCCTCTCAGGCCTACCCACACACAGCTCTGCAGCTTGCACCTGACCTCTTACTGGCACGCATGCTTCACCAATATCAAGCTGAGTAATAGATAAGGGGAGGAGAGGCACACACTCCATGAATGTGTATACTCCCTTGCCCTTCTCTCCTCTAAGAATAGAGTTAATCAAGCACAAGGCTCAGGAAGAACTGAAAAAAAGAGAAATTCCTATTAATGTATTGACACTTGCCACGAGGCTTGGCCCATCTCAACAAGTCGCTTTACTTTCACACATACCTGGTCTCTCTCAGGACAGAAAAAGGAAAAATAAAGACGACTTCCAGATAACTATGCTTCTCACAGCTGTGCAGTCAAGAGGGGGGAAAAACACCTTTTGTAACTTCCTCTGGCACTTGCTGAAAACTCTGGACTTTGGGGAGGCTATTAGAAAAAGGTTAAATATGAGACTAGATAATGATATACCAAGGGACTCATGTCAGGGTTGTTTGAACACCACTCAGAAGCAATTGCTGTTGAGAGTTGGCGACCACTTTAAAGAGCTCTGGAAGAAGGCGAAGTCTGCAAGTAAATGCTCTGTGGTGCCCCTGGGAGGAGCAGGCGAAAGACTCCTGATTTTGCACAAGCATCCGTGGAAACACTTATTCTCCATTCTTTAATTCAAAGATTACTAGGTACCCACATCTGGTAACTATTTCCTATATGGAGCATGTTTTCTTGTATTGTTCTTCATTTGATTTTATTTTTACCAAGATACCCCCTCACATACACAATAGTACCCTCCTCCTTTCTTTCACTGTAAGCTACAGGGGCCTCTGGTCTACATCTTTAGATTTCTGTATTTCCTTTATTCTCCACAAATGTGTCAGTCAATTATTTAAGAGGATTTATCAATAAGCATTTACTTCAAAGGTCCTATTTGTGCAACTTAAAAATTAGTATGCAACCCTTTCCTGCCCCTAAAACTTGATCAGTCGCCCCTTAAAAAATTTGTGTAGCTCAAAGCACATTGAGCTATCAATTACAGGGTTATGAACAACCAGCCACTGAAGCCACCTGATTGGCTTCTCGTCCCTTGGTGCTTTATAATGATAACTAGATAGTATATAATTACACGGTCCCCAGAAGATACTTATAATTGAATCACAGGGCATTTTGTGAATGTTTGGGACAGCGATTAGAGGACCACAAAGTGATAGTATTTCTAACTCTCGCCAGCTAGAATGTAAATGAAGCACCCTAAAATTCAATTATAAGAGTCCTTTAGGTATTAAATAATTATAATACAAATCACATTAGGGGGCAAGTTTTTTTTTCTAATTGAACTGTCCCCATAACCCCTGAAGATCACATTTCCTAACAGTCTGCACAACAACACAGCTGGATTTTCAGATTTATAGTTCTCCCTCCAGCTGAAAAAGCTGTACCAAAGGTAGAACATATGCAATAGCCTGTTGGTACTTTTGTTTTGCCCCCTACCTAGTTGACCTACCAAGTGAGTTGGTCTCACTGTAGCTCCACTCATCCCATAAATGTGCTGTATAATTAGAACATCTAACATCATTGTGCAAAAATAAAATAGCTATGAAGATATTTACACGTGTAATTTAATAGAAACGGGATACTTCACCCATGTGAACATTCACCCATTCTCAACACCCAGAAATGATTTATTTCTCCCCCTCCCCTTTCCCATTTCTCCGGCTCCCCCTCCTAGCTCTCCTTCCTATTCTCAACAGTTCCTTCTGCCCTCTGTACCTGCTTTCCCTCAGGGCAGGTTGTGACAGGTATAGTAAAGCCTCCAGGAGTGACTGTAGTTGGCCCCTAGTGCTCAGGGCAAGGATATAGAAGCGGCAAATGTAGATCTTTTTCAGTCATTCTTTTTGCTTCCATTTCTTAAATTCTTAGAGAGAAGGTAATTACTACTCCTCTAACTCAGGAAACTCGGGAAAGTAGAATCAGAAATACTTCTCCCCTGGCTGGTTTGCATAAACACACCGTCAAGGGAAGGTTGAAAGGATGGTCACACTGTGAAGTTGCTCCTACAACCAACCCAGCAAGTCAAACAGAAAACAGGACCCTTCTCATTCCTCTGGATGCTCTGAATCACATCCAGGGCACAGGCAGAAATTCTCCCAACCTCTGAATGCTACACCTAGCACATATCCGCTTACAGGGGATTTGTAACAGATCTATTTTCCTCTACTTAAAAAACATTTTTTTCAAGGCCAGTGATCAAAAATGTAAGACTAAGAACTGAAAAAATATCAGTCCCCCCAGCAGAGCCCCAGAGTTAAAATATAATCTCTGATTAGTGATTAGTAGAACATCACAGAAATAAATATACATATACATACATATGTATAATTTTCCAGTAGATTTGGCCTTGTAATGACATTTGCTCATGAGAAAAAGAAATTCACTCATCCCAACACCGGAACACTACCTAAGTGTGTCCTGCAAAAAAAAAAAAAAAAAGGGTCCCATAGAGACCAAGAATATAGTGGCATTTGGTGCTCTTCAATCAGAGCATCAACACCATCGGTTTCCTCCTTTTAGCTCCTGAAATAAAAATATTCTCACGCACGGAGCACAATAGCACAGGCTACAGCCCTTCCTCATGGAGTGTGATTCTCTCTGAGAGTCGCCTTCTGCTATGTTTGCAGGAACCACTCTCCCAGGACTATGTAGCCCTTCTAGATGTTTCCTTACACCTCAGAGTCAAGAGCGAAGGAACCAGAATGGCTGACCATGACTACATAGAGGCTGAAGTCATAAAGGGCTCGGGATGATGGCGCCACTCTGGCCAACGTGGAGCACGTTATCAGGGCAGCCAAGGAGACCCCTCCAGAGGAAAGTGGAGTTAATTAGTCTTTTTATGCACACACACATGCCAGCTTCACACATTTAAAAAATAGACCCATGCTAAGCAAAGGGCCTATTTTAGCACTGTCTTGTAAAAACTAGATAGACGGGTACTCTCTCTCCTTTCTAGCAGTAACACTGGCCCTAACACACTTTCTGGCTTTAGCTATTCTAGCCTGAAGAATGAAGAGGTAATGTGCAAAGTGCATCCGAAAAGCACTAAAACAAAACACAACAATTTTCACTCTCACACAAAGAATTGAGCCCTGGTGAATTAACGTACCTAATAATTAATTGGCATTCCTGTAGAAAATGTTCCTTTTGCAATGTAGCCACTGGGCTGCTATGGAAAAACATCCCAATTTATACTCGCTGAACAAATGATTTGATCAGTGACCAAAGTAAGGAGGCGTGACTGCTCTCCAAGCATGAGCTTTTCCACATGGCCTGAGTCAGCCACCGTACAGCGAGGCTGGCATGGTGCCAAGAGCCCACCTGCCAATGAGACTAGAAGTTTCTGAAGAGCTACCACAGACCCAATGCTGGGACAGTCCCCCAAACAAAAGGCGGCCACCGAGTTCAACAACTGGCTTGCAATGGCACCATATGCTCCACAATATTGTCCTGCTGCAACACTGGGGCCTGTCTTCAGTGTTCCCGGGTGCTGCACAGCTGTCAGCCCATGAGCTGTTTTATCATTATTTTCACTGTTTTATTACTTTTCTGGGAATTCAAATCAGTGTAACCGCGCTTGATGCACCGGGTGAAAAATGGTGTCTCCCTCCCCCTCCTCCTTCAACCTAATGAATTGCCTTTTTTCAAATCAAAGAGTAATGAGCACCAAAGCACATAATATTTATTCATGGAACAAAAGACATAGGATGGAGGGGGTGGGGGAAGCAGGAGCCTCTCCTGAGTGTGGAGAGCAGAAAAGCTGGACATTTTAAAGGAGCTCCTCACTCTGATTCCCAGGGACACTGGGTTCAGTTTATAGGGAAATCCAAACCTTTCAGCTCTCCCCATTCTATCCCTTGGAGCCCTCCTTCAGGTAAGAACCTCGTCACTGTTTAGAGACCTTGCTGCTGAGAGGTGACAGCAACCAAACCTAACTCGTACCAAAGACTTGACAGTGAACTGTCTAAACCTTTTTTCATCAGTGGACTTACCCTAAAACGCCTCCTCTTTCTCTCTCATGAGCATTAAGCCAGTATACCTAAGAGGCGCCTGGGTGGCTCGGTAGGTTAAGCGCCTGACTGGTTCAGGTCATGATCTCCCGGTTTATGAGTTTAAGCCCCACATCAGGCTCTGTGCTGCTGGTACAGAGCCTGCTTGGGATTCTCTCTCTCTCCCTCTCTCTCTACCCCTTCCCTACTTGTGCTCTCTCTCTCAAAATAAATAAACTTAAAAAAAGAAAAAAAGCCAGTATATCTTAAGAACATTTGAGGTATATCCTTTTACCCCCTATATCATTTTGGCCTCCATTGTGGATGAGGGCATGATCTGGCCCAGGGAAGAAGTGCCATAGAAATAATGGCGATATTGAAGCCTTGCTTACCTCAGATGACATGAATTTTATCTTCCTCCCTTTCTGCAATAATCAATATCTCACATTCTGTCTTCAAGTCTTCTTTTTAATCCAGAAAATAGAAAATAATGTACAATGGTAGAAATAACTTAACCCAACCCATGGTTAATCTTTTTCCTTATAGACACAGACAATTTAATTGTCCCCTTTACAAAGGATCCCCAAATTGGGAGGGGCAGGATGGACTACTAAGTCAAGTTAATGCTAAATGAGCCATGTTTCTTGAAGGCTCCCTGAATGCATGAGCCATCAAAGTGAAAGGAAAACTATTCTTTAAGGTAAGATAGCTATTAAACAAAGGTTCCTCAAAAACAATCCACTCTCACGCTGAGAGAGAGTAAAGGTAAAGGGCACGTGAACCACATGAAATTTTAACACCCATGGCTGAGTTGCTGTTTCTTTCTCCCATTTTATTACTCAGTATCTTGAATTTTTCCATTTAAAAAGTCTATGTTGAGAATCAATAAAAAAAAAGATTTGTTTAAACTGTGAAAAATATTTAAAAATTTAAAAAATCATAAAATAATCCACTTCTTATAACCTGTGCCACCCAAACGGTTGTGAATTTTAACACTGCAGAATTTCTCATCTGGATAATTTCCCTTAAACCCAGTAACGGAATCCTCTTCTGAAGCAACACTCTTGCGTCTTCCTCTTATAGTCTCATTTTTGTAAGTCTGTCAAAGCTAATTATCTCTCTCTTCAAATTTATGGCTCTTCAGTGTATCATAAACACATATATTATGAAAAGTTGAAGAAAACAAGTGAAGTGTGCATTATAGTGTGAAGGAAAAAGACAGACATAAATAATTATTCAAAGTATCCATTCTTTGTTAATAAAGTAAGGAGAAGGGCATTAGAAAGAGTGGATGGTGGGGGCGCCTGAGTGGCTCCGTTGGTTAAGTGTAAGTGTGACTCTTGATCTCAGCTCCGGTCATGATCTCACGGCTCCTGGGTTCGAGCCCTGCTTCAGGCTCTGTGCTGACAGTGAAGAGCCAGCTTAGATTCTCTCTCTCCCTCTCTCTGCGCTTCCCCCGCTCTTGCGTGTGCATGTGTGCTCTCTCTCATTCTCTTTCTCTCAAAATAGATAAACTTTAAAAAAAGAAAGAATGGATAGAAATACCAAAGCCAGCCAATCCCCCTTTCGTCTCCCATATATGGCTGTCCCCACCCCGTGAGCCAATACCAGAAACTCCTACACCATCACTTTAGGGTAAAGAGGGAAGCAAAATTCTCAGGTTTGCAATCCTTTGACATTCCAGACCACAGATAAACACGAAGCCTACCAAACCTGTAACACAGACAGCTTGTGCCTCCGTGAAGGAAACAAAGACACAAGATAGGATTCTCACAAGCACAGCTATCATTAAGTGCCCTTACTTGAAACTATTTCTGAGTGTTCCAATTCCATCTGAGACCACAAACTTAAAGTTAATAAAAGTCTCCTGAATGATTCATATCAATCCTTTCTACCTAAGAACAGGATCAAACACTGAAAAAGAAACCGCCCATTTGAATTTCAATGGTCTAAGGGCCAGATATCCCCATCCTCAAAGTATCAGTTTATCATACTTTGTCATCCTTAACGTTACTATTATATGTTCTTAGTTCATTGTGGGCTCTAGACATATTCCACTCTAACACATACAACCTGCCAAAAATATTTTTTTTAGTATGGTTATTTACTGTTATGACAAACAAGTTTCTTCAAATAGTCCTTGAATAGGTTCTGAGAATTAAGCAGCATGAAATCCAAACCTAAAATCATTGTTTCCATACTTCACCGAAGAAAATGAACATGTTTTTAAAAAATCCAATAGCAGCTGCAAACCATTTAGGAATTCCTAGTTACACTGCAAAATACGCTTTCAACCATTTAGCCACAACAATTTCTAAACTGAGAAAGTTGCTTCTTTATATAAACCACCTCTGTTTACCAAACATCAGAGAGCCTCCCAGTAAAGGGCCAAGGCAGGATGTGAGTGGTGAGGGTATGTTGCAATCCTGGAGGTGCTGATCTGCACACTCTACTGTGAGGAAATACCTTAAGTGATTAAAGATAAACACCACCTGCATGCTTTGCAAAGGGATCCATTGCTATAGCCACACACTCTTCTCTGGGATGGATGCAGGGAGAAAGGATGGACTGAAATACCACAGTGGATTAGAACTGGGACAATAGGAGCTCGGAACAGAAGATGGGAACAGGCAAAGGGAATGTATGTTTTACCCCCGCTGGGAACTCTGGCATTATTATCACTTAGACATTCTGAAGTTAAAAGCCAAGAATAAATGATTATATGAGTTTTATCTCTTTTCCTTTACTTAGCATCCAGAAAATTCTGTTGCGCTCTGACATGTCAAATTTCTTTGCGTTAATGTTAATGTTGACCCCAGACACTCCCATTTATGAATTTATTTAACTGTCTAGTTATTGAACTCTCTTTGAAACAAACAAAATTCCAAAATAAACAAACATTTAAGAAAAGTAAAAAAAAAAAAAAACTCAAAATGTCTGAAACACATTTTGCAAGGTATTTAAAAAAAAAAAACTCTACAATAATGTACGACTTGACTATAGTCATTTATTTCCTATTACAAATCACCTCTGGATTCTTTCAACGGGAAAGAAGAAAATGCTTTCCAAAGGAATTAGAAATTAGAAGTTTATTACAACAAAGCTGTGATCTCAATAGCCTTTGGAAAAGTTTTTATCTAATAGTATCATCAGATATCTATATCAGATAAGAGTATCTGATATCTATCTAATTAGATAGATCTCTCTAGATAGATCTAATATCTATCTAATTATCCAATAGTATCATCAGATATCTATGAAATAACTAATATTGAAAATATATAATCATTTACCTGTCTACAATCAATGTAGAGGTAAAAGTTACACTTCGTGCAAAACTCCAGGTGGTCGCTCGCCTTGTGCACAGGTGAAAGCAATCCCTGAACGAAAACACTCCAGTGCGAGAAATGAAAGAAACAGACCCAGGAACAGTCAGAAGTGAACACAAAAAAGTAAGATGACGTTCCTCAGAGGGACAGGAGACCAGCAAAACTAGACTGTCAGCAGGAAAAGTCAAAGGTTGAAATGTATTGTATGACCAGAGCAGCAACGTTAAGGAACTCCTAAGTTTATCATTTTGGACAGCCTAATTAGAAGATCAGGAGCAAGATTCTTATTTTACACACAGAACTAAATCTTACGATTTAAGATGTTGAAACAGAGGCTATCTAGCTGTCTTTAGACTGAAGCTCCCCTTCCCTAAAGTCTGCACGGAGCACATGGCTGCATTAACTTAGCTGGCCACAGGTTTTGTGGGGTTTTTTTTTCCCCCTAAGATGCTACGTGGCTGAGCTAAATGGCAGAAAATCAACATGTACATCATAACTTGAAACAGAAGGCCTAGTTTATCAGAATCCCCTAGCAGAGAATGACCTATAAAGTTTAGGCCCCCAATCACTTACATTCCTACCCTTGGTTGGCTCCTGTGGTTCAAATAATTGCCACCAACATCTTATACAAGCTTCCAGGTCCCACTGCCACTATGGCAAAGGTGAAGCATAAAGTGGTGATAAAAAAGACGGGGAAAGGAAGGACACACAGGCCAGAAGTATACGAGGCCAAGGGACAGCAAAGTGGGGATCCTCATTATCAAACAGCAGAGCTAGGCAAGGACCAGCACCATAGGAGAGACCACGTATCTTAATTTTGGCTCCCGTTCAAACTGATCTTACAACCTAAAGGAAGAGGACTCGTCCTTGGCGGAGCCCGGTTATTTCAAAAATCCAGTTGCTCACACAACCTTTTTGAGAACAAATGCTTCAGGCAAGTAAAGGCAGAAAAGCGTTCTGGCCAAGAGCACAGATTCAGGAGCCAAACTGCTCCAGCTATGTGAAAACTCGGGCTGTGAGTATGAACATCTCTGTGTAGGGCAGCTGCTGGGCCAGAGGTGAATCAAAATGACCAAGAACTCCAACGAAGGGCAGTCTTCAGACCATTTCAGCACACGTGTATAATGAAAACTGATAGGACTTCTCACTGTCTAAACAAATGCTATCAGGTGACTGTCGAGGCAAGTCCATTTTGATGCATTTTCTACAGTTGGCCAGGTCAGCGGGTTGTTATTACCATGTTACACAGATGACTGGATTAGTCAGGGTAATTTAACCTGTGGGAAGCAGCAACTCACAGGCCTGAGATGTTTACGACCACTCAAACATGCACCCACCGCCACCCCAGGTACTATATCACCAGCCGAAGTACATTTCACAAATAAAGCCACACAGGCCTCGTGCAACGCAAAGCTCAGGAAAGGGAGAGAACGACAAACTTGTTCAAGAAAGTGAATTTCCTACTTTCACAGCATGAACAGGTACTGGCTAACTAGACTCCCACTAACTTCCTTTTCAGGACCAGATGAAAAGAAGGCAAGTAATTCCTAGAAGATATGTTGCCAGATACACAACCTTTATAAACTAAAAGTGTTCGCCCTAGACTGAATAGACTAACACCAGTTACTAGAGTTGACACTTTTTTTTTTTTCAACGTTTTTTTTTTTTTTTTTTTTTTTTTTTTTTTTTTGGGGACAGAGAGAGACAGAGCATGAACGGGGGAGGGGCAGAGAGAGAGGGAGACACAGAATCGGAAACAGGCTCCAGGCTCCGAGCCATCAGCCCAGAGCCTGACGCGGGGCTCGAACTCACGGACCGCGAGATCGTGACCTGGCTGAAGTCGGACGCTTAACCGACTGCGCCACCCAGGCGCCCCGACACTTTTTTTTGAAGCTGTACTTTTAAGGACACACGATGATCATCTGCTCTAAAACAGGTTATAATAAGATTCAGGTACTATATTAAACCATATTAGATTAAGAGATTTTTTTTTTTGGTCAACCTTTTCTGTTTATACATATTACGTATATAGAAAGAAATCCAAATCTGTGCTACAGAAATGCTCACATATGTATAAGGAATATATGAATAAGGATGTTCACTGCAGTAACGTTTAATTGGCAGAAAATGAGAAACTACAAGAGTGTCTATCAATAAGGGATCACTTAATAAATTATGGAACATTTATTTATGGAATGCTATATAACAGTTAAAAAGAATGACTTTAGGATCTATATGTAATGACTTGGGACACATCTCCAAAATACATTATGTGGAAAAAGTGAATCTCAGAACCATATGTATGATTCCATTTATGCAGAAAAAAATGCTAACATGTGATGGTGTACAATATATAGTATATATGTAAGTGAACAAAAGAAGGTCTGGAGAGATATTATAAACCATGCTAACTCCTGAGCAGGGGGAAACACTGAGGACAAGAATTAAGCCACTTTTTAATCTACTTGCTTTCATTTAGCAATTTATTCAACAAATATCTCGAGTTCTTCCTATGTACAAGTAGGTCTTTTTGTGGCCATGAGAATATGAAGATGAATAAAGAGATAAAATCCCTGTCCTCACTACCTGGTATTTTATTTCCATATTGTTTAAAAATTTTCTCAACTTAAAAAAGATGTCATAACCCCCTCTCCAACACTTAGGCAACTGAACAACTTTTGCCGGAACATTTTCACTCGAGACAGCCCATTTCATCTTTGAACAGTTTTATTTTTTTTTTATTTTTTATTATTATTTTTTTTAATTTTTTTCTTAACGTTTATTTTTGAGAGAGAGAGAGACAGAACATGAACGGGGGAGGGTCAGAGAGAGAGGGAGACACAGAATCTGAAACAGGCTCCAGGCTCTGAGCTCTCAGCACAGAGCTCGACGCGGGGCTCGAACTCACCGACCGCAAGATCATGACCTGAGCTGAAGTCGGACGCCTAACCGACTGAGCCACCCAGGCGCCCCAGGGTTTTTTTAATAGTAAACCAAACCTGGCTCCTAATAACTGCCAACCACCAATCCTAACTTTATCCCCTTTGGGCCAATAAAGAGCACATCTCGTCCTTCCTTCACTTGACGGTGCTTCAAATATTTTAAGAAAGCAATCATACCCTCTAAATCAGACCAAACACCTCCAGGTCTTCCAACTGTTCTTCACATACACGGTTTCAAGTCCTCACACCTTCCTGCCAGCTTCTTTCTAAAGGTTCTCCTCTTTATCTAATTTCCTCTAAAAGCCTGATGTCAAGCCGTGATCATGGTGCTGCCAAGTGTCACCTAGTCAAAGACGATCATCTGCCTCATTTTTAACCTTAATCTTCTTCTCCGCCACACCACCTAATAATCCTCTCCTCGCACAAAGTGATTTTATTTGAAAAATAATGAAATAAGTGTCGTTCGAGAAAACAACGCAAGAAAGCCATGGCTACAGAAAGCTGGCAAGAAGACACAAAGCATTTAGCACCCTGGGATTTTCCTAAATGTTAGTTTATTAACTACTCCCATTAACGTGGTCTCATAAAACCACAAGACCGTTTCATATGGCTAACCTGAACCATGAAACGATGCCCTGCAGGGTGCATCCAATGAGAGCAAGGATGCCCCTTTCACCAAGGTACCCCCAGCGCCTAGAAATAGTGCGCAATATGCAGCAAGCAGTTGCTCAATTCCTAATCACTCGATGTTGGCTTATGCAGGAGTGAAACAAGACTCCAACCACTCAGCTTCAAGTCTGCACTTGGACGGGGTGGGGGGGGGGGGGGCAAACAATTGGGAGATAGGCAAGGAATTCATAAAAATAGGCCTAGCCTTTGTGCTGTAAAGTCTTGCGACTCTTACATACGTATTAATTCATTGGGGCCTAACAATCACTCCATGAGGTAAAAAAAAATGACTACTGTTCACCTTCTGACAGGCAAGGAAGGAGACAGAGGCAGACAGTCGCGAAGTGAAAAGTCATGAAGTTAGAAGGTCACGTGGTCGGGGCTGACAGGCAGCACAGTGGTCCTTTAACTCCTTCCAAGAGACCTTCTGCCGCACCTCCTCCTTTCTCCGCTCCTTAGGTAATAAGAGTGTGTTTGAAAAGCTGTGGGTAAAGCCACACTGTGTACTCTCAACATCCTAGGGGAGCTCCTTATTTAAATCAGGGTTTCTCAACAGCAGCAACACTGATATTTTGGACCAGGTGTTGTGGGCACACGGTAGGTATTTAGCTTCATCTCTGGCTTCTACCCACTGGACAGCGCGAGCATCCACTCTGGTTGGGACAACCAAAAATGTCGCCCAACATTGCCAAATGTTCCTGGAGGGAGAGAGGGAGCAAAATCTCCACTGACTGAAAACCACTGATTTAAAGGAATCCTATAGTAGTAAATCCATTCCAGCGGCAGTAGTAATAATTTAAGAAAGCACGAAAATATTTTAGGAACGTGATTTTTCCCATATACAAACCATACTGCCATTAGCTCTTGAAAACATATGTATTTGAGTTTTCCTAAGGTCTAAAGGTTCAGAGGGGACTACTAAAAGCATACTTTACCTCTGTGAGCTCCCAAGGCACCAGGATACTGTTTACCACAAATGAGCAAAACCAATCATCTCTCTTATTTCTTCCCTTTGCTATCCATTCCAGGTAATGCCTCCAAAATCGCCATCCCTTTTCGCCTCTCCTACCTTAACACTACTTCCTTAAAGCCCTTTCCTGGGCACCAGTCCCTTTACATTCACGCTCAATCACGGAGTTGCTTCCAGCATCTAACAAACAATCAAAGAAAGAAAAATAACCAACCACTGTGAGAATAAAGGGCACTGGCCGAGCTTGTCTTTTAGAGCCGTGCAATCCTTTTGAGTCAGTTATGACCCAGGTCGAATCCGCACAAACAAACCCGCAGCACTTCAGCCCTTTCCTTTGAAGGGGAAGAAGCCTCTGTCCAGACAGGAGTTTTCTGGAGGTGTCGAAAGATATCGTGAGAGGAGAGAAGAGATCTACAGTAATGTGTCCTAATAACGTCTTCACATGCACAAGTAAACACTTACATAGTTGAAGGCTGGAGGGTCCGCAATACGAAATGACACAACCAGATTCTATGCAACAGGATGGAGATTTAAGGAACTAGAAAGGAAATTCTGGAAGTTGTTAGTCAGAAAATTAAATGTTTCACTTAAGTTTTCCACAGTGGTTAACTCATCGCTGAGGAGGACGAATGTTAGTTATTCGTATTTTAAAAGAGTCTACTTTAGCTTAAAGGTCACTCCAACCAATGGGAGGTGCACTATAATTAAAAAGAAGTGTCTAAATTATTCCTAAGGAATCACTTTCTTTCTGTCAGAGGAAGTACTGCAAGCCTTTTGAGATTTTTATGAAATTCCCCCAAGAACAGTGCGCACAGCTTGCCTTGAAACTCCTGAGCCACAGTAGTTAATTTCCTATCTCTATGCGCGTGTGTATGTGGCCCTGAGGGAATGCTGTGCTTTCTTCCCCAAATGGAGTTGCTTACCCACAACTCAAAAGCTCCTCAATAACAGATAGAACAGCCAGGTAGACTTAAGGGAGGAAAGAAAGGTGTGCTCCCTCTCTGATCCATTAAATGAAATTCTATGATCTTTAAGTATTTATTATACAGCAGGCTTTCAACTCCATCTTCTGAGTAACTTTATCCAACCTTACTTCTTTAGTTCTTTAACTTTTCTTATGTTTAAACACAAGAGTTTTTTGGGGTTTTTTTCTTTTTTTGAAGTTAGGAGAATTAATCAGTTCTCAGTGATAGCTGGTTTTCCAGGAGCTACATTTCCAACTCGCACACACGAATAATGAATTTTTGGAATGGGTCTGTCTGAAAAGCATGCTGTATTTTTAATGAAAATTTAATTTGGGGAGTCCTAGAACTTTGGAGCAGTTATCTGTAAATCAGCCACGTTTAAAAAAACCCAAAAAACAAAAAAACAAAACAAATCAATGTCAAATTAGTTTGAAACAGCAGAAAAGTAAAGCATATTATTTTACTTAAAACGTCATGAGAAGGGCATATAACTTGGCCTGAAGCTGTTGAGAAGTCACTGGTAACAAGCCTGATGCTGATTAAAATACAAGCAAACCAGTTATCCCCTTAAACCTAGCTAGAATACTGAAAAGCCTACAAAGAATATACCCAGTCTTGGATGCAAGAGGTTGATTTAGCATTTTAACTTCTGTGAAGTAGTATGGACTGTGCAGCAATACTGTTGAACAAATGAATTGAAATTTTTAAATTCAGCCTCTTCTCCATTATTTGTGCTAATGAAGAGTTAAGTGGCATACAAAATCAAATCTATAATTAATCCAAAATAATTGGCCTCCTCCCCAATAGTTTCATTAGTTATGAGTAGGAAACACCGAAATTAAATTTCTCTTATTGCTTCTTCCCACTCTTTGATAAAGGTGCAAAAGGTCAGTGAAAAGACCAAAAGGTTGGCTGCCAGAGGAGAAGGAAAAACAAAGTAAGCAGATATAGGGTCTGAAAACTAGATAAACAGCCTCTGAGTAACAGAGTGAAGAAAATGCAAAGCTATTTGGGAGAGTTAAAAGGTAGATATCATAAAAATCGTAGGACTGAGTGAGTTTTAAATATGTTCCTCTTTATAAGATTTTGACGTCTGACTGATTTCACAGCTATCTATCATGAGTGATGTGGAAAAGATGACAGAATGTAGCCATCGTAAGATCAAGAACACAGTATAAGACTGTTAATCAACAAACATAGAGCACTAATCACAAATAAAATTCCATAAATGGCATTACATAACATGTAAGTACTTCAAATGTGTCTAAGAATTACTATGTGATGTATAAAGTGGTTTATTATACTAGATTCCTTGTATGGAAGTAGCACTGAGAAGAGAAACAGGGATAGAGACACCCCCCCCCCCCCCCCCCACACACACACCATTCTTATCCCAACCAATGGAAGAGCTCTGTCAGGAAACCTCTTTAGACACAGTTGGCTATTGGTTTCATGGAGATATTTAGAAAATAACTCTACATAACTCTATTTTAATGTTTAAAATTCTCCTCTTTCTTCTTACAGAAATGTCAGTAAACCAGGTTTCCTCCTATCAGGTAGCACAAACCTACAAAGATTCTAAAATTTGCTCTTACAATTCTAGCAAGTCAGGATGGAAAGTATCAAACAGACTACCTCTTTGAAAACCCAGTTTTCCCTGGGAAAGAACTCAGCCCCAAGAGCGGTTGGTAGATTATGATTAATGATTAACTAAATGTGCTTCTACTTTTCTGATCTCTGGCTATCCAGTGCTAAATAAAATGCGCCACAACCAAAGAACATAAATAACATAATTACATATGTATTGGAGCTTTAAAAAAAAAAAAATGCTTCTTAAGAACTAAAAGACACTTGTGAAACACAGAGAAATGAAATTCCAGGAAGTTTTTCACAAACTTAAGGCACACCCTGTGTGGGCTATGGAAGGCTTTTCAAGAAGCCAACTGTCAATCCTATCACCCAGGATAGCAGTTGAACAGGAGAAGCCAATGAAAAGGTTCCTAGGAAAAATTTAGAAATGGTTTGGCATTACAAGCCTGCCAAATAATTTACCTTCAATTTACCTGCCAGTAATTTACCTTCAACAGGATATTCAACAGGATAAGAAATGGGAAACCAGGTTCATTTATAAGGAAGTTTAGCACTGGACTAGTATGTTGACATTTCCTGGATCTGTTCCAGAAATGGATAAGAACATTTTGGATATGTTGCAGTTTTCTCCAATACTCAGTAATTAATAAGTTTATTGTCAACCGGATTTTATGTGATAAACTCTTCAGAGTGAGAACCACATAGATCTATGCAGTCTGGAAACTGTGTATAAATTACGCACACTCTGAAAGTTATAATGGTGCTAACAGAGTGAAAAGGTCATGAAAACACTGGACTTATCCAGGTCAAGTAAGGCTACCACCATTTTGAAATTCTGAAGAGTGCGCTGTCAGGCTTTTTCGGTTGTGCCTGAATGATTACACCTTTGTCAAGTCAGTCTCTCTTTGACTTGAAAATGAATTTGTCAACGGGAATTTACTTTAAAATTTTAACCTGACCTTCAATTCCAAATACAAAGAATGAAAAATGTCTCTTGTTACCACAAGTAATTAAAACTATTTTAGGAAAAGATCACTTTTCAACTGAGACTCTCCTGAATATACAAAAAAGTACAAGTGTGTTGGGGGGGGTGGGGTGGTTAAGGGTCATTTGACTACTTGTCCAGAAACTACCTTTCATCAGAGGTACTGCAGCTTCCAACCCAAGCCTTTTTGAACTCCCTGCTCTCTTAAGGGGGCTATTAGGGACCCACACAAAACCCAGGCTCCTTCCAGCAGCCTGGAACCATGGAAGATTTCTATTTCACCTCGCCCACCCTTTTTGTTTGCTTGTTTTGTTTTTTTTTAATTCACGTCTATGCTTGTAAATATATAAGGAAACAAATCAAAAGAGGGAAAGAACTGATTAGACTGACTTCTCAACCCAAACCAGGCAGAAAGAGAACTAATCGATATTTAGTACTTTGGACATATTGGCCCTAAGAAGGGAAACAATAGCAATAAAACAGAAAAGAATCCTATTCGTCTTTATTTTTATCATCACCATTATTATTATTTGGCTCTGGTTGATTATTGTTCTTCTTTAGGGTTTTTCAGATAGCCCAATCTGAGGACTAAATATAATTGTTCTGTGGCCCAAGCAGAGCCCAACTATAATTCAGTAGCCAATCAAGAAAATGAAGATCAAGATTTTCTTTGCGACCTCTGCTTTCAAGATTTTATCTCATACACAGGCTAAGTTAAGGTAGCCTTCCATTTCAAGGGCTAATATGAATTTTTAAATTAATTATTTTTAAAGAAAAAATAGCTTATAGAAGAGGATAACATTATCTTCTTTCCTTCTTTGTGGTACATAGGATTTACAAGCAACTCTTTGCTTAAGATTTAAGGCTGTTTATTTTCATTACTCTCATCACACATACTTCCCGCTGATATATGTGAAATACAGTTGAAGCTAGAATATATCCCTGTTCCATACACAGCCTTGGCGTTTACATCAATCTAATCAATGGGCTAAATTATTGTCAAAAAAATTGACAGAAAAATGCTATTTTTCAGGCAATTTTTCAAGTCTGTTGTTAACTTGCTAAACTGGGATTCACTATGCTACTTATAGTTCAGGTCTGCTCCATTCAAGTAAGATTGTCTTTGCATTTTCAAAAGTAAGCTCTGGCTTCGGCTTTCCACCTCCTTCCAGGTAACGTCAGAATCCAGGACTTGCTTCCACCTGCGTATGTGTTATAAGCCAGGAGCGCGCGCACCCAGAGTCCTCCCTCTACCCCTCCGCAGGCCCAGACGGCACCCTCCGGAGAACCTAACCCAAACACGAAAACTTTCTGGCCGCTTACTCCACTGTGCTCGCCAGTGATCAAAGGCGACCGGGCACCAGGAAGGGCACTGGCTTTTGTTCCAGCGTTGCCCAGCAGGCGAGGTAACGCCACAGCAGTCCTCCCCCCGAAAGGTCGGGAGAAATTCCCTGGAACTGAGATTTTGGAGCCTCACGAAAAAGCAGCCGATTTTTACGCAATCCTTGCGTGTGGGGTGTACAAACACGTGAAAAGAGGGCGTGGAGCAGGCAGGGATGAAATTCTCAGTGCCTTTCAAATTCTACTTCAGTCTTAGGTTCACAAAGTGAGTCTCCCCATAGGTGGAAGTGCGCGAGGGTGGCGGGGAGAGGGAGGCCACGCGGACTGGAAGAGAAATAGGTACGAAAAGGGCACGCGAGATACAGTCTAGATGCAGGTCCAGCCCCGCCTCCGGGTACAATCAGAAAAGCTACAGTGTGTCAGTGGCTTTCGGCTTCCTGTTTGTAAAGCCAGAACCTCCCTCCCTGACTTCGGTGACAGACGTTCTTCCTCAAAACAGAGTCCGCCTCTTCTTCGCGCTCGGGCTGAATCGGGGGCAGGAGGAGTGTGGGGCGAACACAGCGCGGGCAGCCGCGGCGGAGGGGGCAGGGCCGCGGGGCGCAGCGCCCCTCCCAACCGGGCGGCCTCCAGGGCAGAGCTGGGCCGCCAGGCGGACAAAGCGCCTCCCGCTCCCTCCCCCACGACCGCGCACCGAGAGGGAGGGGGAAGGCGGGATGTGGGAGGTGGAAGAGGAGGGGGTGGAGGGAAGGTGCAGCCGGCGGGACTGGGCTGGATCGCGCCGAGGAGGGTGGGGAGGAGGAGGGGCTGGGCGGCCTCGGAGAACTGGGAGGAGGGAAGGATTCTTGAAGCCCAAGATAAACAAATTGTTCCTCTTCACGTGCGGGGTGGGGGGAGGTGGAGAGGGTGGGGAGCGAACGCTGAGGCCTCTCCTCTTCCCCTCCCCCCAGCCGGCTCTTTGTCAAGGAGCGCCGGCCGGAGTGCCGGGCGAAAGCCGGAGGAGGCACCGACACCACCGGGGGCGCCCAGGGCTCCCAGACCCGGGATGTGCGCGGTGTATAAACCGCACACGGAGGGGGACGCCCACACCGGGCCCTGCGCTGCGGATTGAGGAGCAGTCGGCCAGGGAAGCCCGCGACAGCGCGCGGCCGCGCCGCGCTCCTGGATTCCCACAGCCGGGCGCACCCCGCACAGGCGCGCAGCCCGGAGCCAGGCGGCGCGGTGGGGGAGGGGGCTGCAGACACCTTTCCCAAGCTTCCGGCCTCCCCCCCACCCCCCAACACACACCCAGAAAGGAAAGCAAAAGAGCAGGAGAGGGAAGATAAGAGAAAGGATTCTACCCTCAGGGTTAGGGGGTGGGAACTGCCCCTTCCTCCCAGGGAAGTTAAGCCATTGGCTGCTCCTCTACCTCGAACCCACCCACCCAGCCATTTAAGCTTCTTTCACCTCCCTGCTACCTTCCACTTCTCCCGGTATTACACTATCCTGGAAAGTTGGTGGGGAGCGATGTGGAGGTTGAAGCTAGCAAGCTCCGTGCAAGCAAGTTTAAGAGGAGGAGGAGAAAGAATCCCCAGTGGAGTTGGCGTGGCCCGGACCCTGGGCGCAGGCCGAGGGCGTAGCTCTCCCCTGATCCCCACGCCCGGCCGCTCCCCCCACCCCCCCGACCCTCGCGGCCGCTCCACCTGCCGGACCAGCCTCGGGGCTGGAGCGGCGAGAGAGCGCACCCGCTCCCCGCATCCGCGCGCGCTCCCGCCAACGCGCGCGCGCAGCCACCCTCGCTCGCTTCTCATCCACTTCAAAGTTCATTCACAAAACTCTCAGACTTTCGCAGCCCAAAGGGGGTTAGCTAGGGAGAAGAGGCGAGAGACTCTCCCTTCCCCTTCCTCCCCCCAGGGGTTGAGGGCCTGGTGCCCGCCCAGAATCTGCAAATGCATCAATTTCTCTCTGCACCCGGCGGTTGTGCTGAGAGGGGTGGGTGAAGGGGGGGGGGGCTGGTCTGGAGAAGCGAAGCGGCACGGCGAGGGGTGGGGTGGGGAGTCGTGAAGAGGAGGAGCGAGGTTTCAACTCTGGGTTCACTCTCTTTCAAATCAGTATCTAAGAAAGGGAGAGGGGGGGAAACTTTTCCAGTGCCTCACTCCGACGCTTCACGCTCCCTCCGCCCCTCGCAGTCGTGACTGGCTTCTCCCCTCTCGCCCCCTCTTCCCCAAATCTGACAACCCTGACAGATTAACAGGTAGCGACGACGACAGCTTTTTCCTCAGAAAAGTTGATGTTAACCCTTCGGTTTCAGCCCACCTCGCCACCGTGCAAATCAAACACCCGTCCCCCCATGTAAGAAGCTCCACGCCCCCCCCCACGCGCGCGCCCCACGCCTGCTGCCAGTGCGCCCTCACCATGATCAGCGTGTGGTTCCTCTGCTCCGCCGAGGCAGCCTCCGCATCTTGCTGGGGTTTGCTCTGGTGCTGCTGCTTGCCCGTGCCGGCGCCGGATTTCTTGGCTCTCTGCTCCAGGGTCCGCTGATAGAGGCTCACAGTGTCCCGGCGCTCCAGCTCCAGCTGCTCCACCTGAGCCTGCTGATACCTGTTCTCGCAGTTGACGTGGTGCCGCCGGCAGCCCTCGATGCGCTGGCGGAGCCGCTCCACCACGGTGCTGTGCTTAGGGACGGCCGCTGAGCCGCCGCCGGGGCCCCCGGAGCCGCCGCCGCCGCAGCCGGCAGCGGGGTGATTGCTACTCGGAGCAGCGGGAGTACTATTGGGAGTATTATTCACACCGATCCCGGCCCCGCCGAGGCTGCTGTTCAGGCTACTGTTGATGCAAATACTACTGCCATTCGCGGCAGCAGCGGGGGCTGCGAAATCCCCCATCCTGCTCCCCGGGCACACTATTTTGGAAGAACTTTTTTTTATCCACCCCCCTATCAGCCTCCTCCTTGGGTCCAAGAATTAAAATAGTTTAAGTGGAACGCGGGGGAGACGCAAGCACATGGATGGAAACAGCGATCTCGACGGGGCGAAAAAAAGGGGGAGAGATTTTGGGGTAGGTTTTTTTTTGTTTCCTTTTTTTAAACTGTAAAGCTCGAGGGGGAAAAAAGAAGGGGGGGTGTTATCAGAATACCATCAGACACCTATCAACAAAAAGAATCACAACAAACTGAGCCAGCAGCAAATCGGGTTGCAACTCAAGGGGAGATCCGCTCCTCTCCTGCCTTCTTTTTATAATCCATTATTTTCTAATAAATTCCAGGAGATTTCCGGTGGTTGGCAAGCATTTTCTCCCTACGTACCGAAAAATACACCCCATGTACACACACAAGCATATGCCTCCAGTGCGGACACGCGCGACACACACTCACTCCACACCGCATCGGAAAACGGCAAGCTTGCTTATTGCAATTTCCTTCCACAAAAAAGTTTTGGTGTTTATGCCGCCCCGTGTTCTCAAAGTACTTTGGCTGCTCAGTTGCATTTCACAGGAACCTAGATATCGAATCCTCGGGCTGGGGGAAGTAAACACATGGACAGTCCGAGGCGACTGCAAAAGTAGATCGGTGAAGTCCTTTGCAAAACGCCGCGCGGAGAGCAGCCCCTAACGCTCGGCTGGGCTGCCGCTGCCGCCGCTGCTCCTGCCACCATCACAATGATCAACTGCTCGCCGCCGCCGCCGCCGCCGCCTCCTCCTCCTCCTCTCGCTCCTCCACCTCCTCCTCCTCCTCCATGCCAGCGGAGTGATATCAGGACGCGCGAGCTCAGTAAACACGGCAGCGGCGGCGGCTGGAGGCCGTGAGACAAGCCGGGGGACACGGCGCAAAACCCGGCCCGGACTCACCCGGCAGGAGCGGGCGCCGCACGCACCGGCACCCGGCTCCCGCCTCCCTCGCCTCGCCCTCCCCGCCTCTCCACGCCCCCAACCTCACTACTACCCTGACTGGAAGCTGAGCTGCCGGAAAGAGAGGAAGAAAAGATTCTGGGGGATCTCGGGAATGAATCAACTTTTGACCTGTGTGTGTGTGTGTGTGTGTGTGTGTGTGTACACGCGCGCGCACGTGTGTGTGTGCGCGCGCGCGAAGATGGCCGCGTGGACGCGCCTGGCTGGATTTCCTTATTCCAAGCGAGATATCATGCAAGCCCAAGTTGTTGTTATACATTTATGCATTATATTGCAGAACTGTGCATGACCAGGCAGAAACATTGAAGCTTCACAGCAGTTGTCTGTCATTCCTACCCATGTGGAAAGAAAAAGGCAAATGAGTGACTCGTTTTTAAAACCCAGGTAATAAGTCCTTGCTTGTAACAACCCTGCTTATGGACACTTGTTCAAACTCTAAGCCAATCTTAACACACAAATGCCGAATTCTGAACAAAAAGAAATAGGCACAAAAAAACCTTGGAATTTTATTTAATTCTCTGTACATGATTGTTGTTATTAAGGCAATTGTTGTTTTAGTTACCCTTGGAAAAAAATTAAAATAAAGCAAGCAGGGACTTGGAGGTGAGACTAACAGTACATTTTAACAGACTGTTTTGAACACTAGGTGCTAATGACAGCAGTAATTAAGGGTCCTTCGTAAATCAAGTGGAAAGATTGCGGATTTCATGGACTAGAACTATAGGAAAAACACAGCATTTCACAGTTTGTCATGACCAAAACAAAAACAAGCAAAAATAACAGGCTTACCTTATTGCTAGATATATTTCTTTCTGTTTAAACGAATGTACAATAACTATAATTAAAATGGAATAACTACCACAGAAAGCAATCTAAACTTTCCTTTGTCTTTCCAGCTATTGAATATTTAAAAAAAAAAAAAAAAACCACTAAGGATCAAACATAATATCCTTGAATCTGAACTTAAGTAAATGCATATACATAATTTTAAAAAAATTTTAATGGAGAAACAACATTTCTGTGATCATCGGTATTACAAAATCTTGATTGTGAGCTATTAATAATAAGGCATTTTGTATTATCTCAATAAATCTTATAGAATTAGTTTTTAGGGTAAAAATACACCCCAGTTTTCTAAAATAGCCAGGAATAAAAGAACTTTGGATCTCATGCATTAGTCATGAGATCTGATTTAAACCATCTTCATTTCTTGCCATTGCAGATTAGCATAGGATGCTATTTCTAACCTCATAATGTCAGCAATAAGAAGCTATATTTTTCTTCAATTAATCAGGCCTATATGGTAAACTATATCTTTAACATCCACTGGATTATATGGTAAAATGGGCAGCAAAATATTGATTAATGTGGTGTGAGATTACCTCTAAGCAGCGAAACCAAGGTGAGAGCGTATCTTTCATTGAAGCTCAGAGGGCTACTTAGTAAATATACAATTCTCTGTATAGAAACTGCCCCTCCTTCAAGTCTGTTAGAAAATTTAACGAATTAGTTCTATAGCAAAAAGTCAGTTCAGGTTCTAACAACATAGAGAAAATTATAAGAAAACGACATCACAAAGTGGCCTTTGTCTTTTTCACATATTAACTATATAGTATCTCTATTAATTCAGGAAACACATGGCCTCGCTGCAGAGAGGAAGCTATGACTCTGCATTCACGCTATCTCTCTTCACTATACTTCAATTCTCATTCCTTCTCCTACCCCAAGCACCTACATCGCCCATAAAAGACTGCAGTTTGATTTACAGAGGCAGCAGGTTTGAGGGTCTTGAGTACTGTGTCTTCGTTTTTGAAACCTGTGTTATAATTCTAGCTTTTCCTGTGACTCTGAATTTTTCACTGAGAATTTGTCAATTTTGAAAAAAAAAAATGATGGCAATAGCAGCAACATGCATTCCTATCAAGCTGTTTACCTCTCCAATCACGAAGGGAAACCAAAAATACACAAGAATTTGCATCCTTCCCTTTGAGGGACCAACAGGTGGAGGAGCACACTTTGTGGCTTTACCCCAGAGTTCCCCAATGACAAATGGAGCTATTCTTGCACAACTACAGCATAGTTTGCTGTTTGAGTTTAGTGCATGAGTGGACTATACAAAAAAGAAAGATTGACTCCTCACGGTTGTATGTACACACACACACACACACACACACACACACACTGGCACCCATCTTTCATCTCATCAAGATGGTGAGCCACAAGCTCCAAGACCAAAATGTAGGGACAGGAAAGACTGTGAAGTTGGGTAATAGGCAATATGGGGGAAGAGTCTTTGAGGAAATTGACCTGGGCAGTACTCCACTGTGACATACTTGAGGTAGAAACCCCATCCTAATTGTGCAGGCTGATTAGATGAAAGGAGCAGGAAGTGAACAAGGCTTGAGTCTTGAGCAACATAGCCAAGTCATCCTGAATTAGAGATGTTAATCTACTCCCATGACAGAAGAAACAGAAGCTTTTATATGGGCTGCTTCTGGACTCTTGTGATACACTCCCATAAGGTTGCCAGCTTTGTTGGTCACCATCCTAAAGAACTCCTTGGAAGTCATAGAGAAGTCCAAGTTCTGGGGAAGCTATTTTAGTCCCTTTTCCCTACCAAGCACTCTGATAGCATGACCTTCTTTATCTCTCCTTTGAGCCTGCTATGAAGCAAAACTTCGAGATGGGAGCTATGGACACATCCTCAATGCTGTTGCTGTAGAATAGCAAAGAAATCTGAGATGCCATAGCAATGATGAGAAAGAAATTATGTGGCTGCCTCCCCAGACTTTGATGATATCTCTCTGGATACCAAAAAGAAGAGCATGATGAATAAGTACCTGGACCAGGTTGTCCTGAGGCTCTGGCTCTGAGCCAAAGCTGGCAGTTCTAAGGAATTGAACCAGACTCACTTTTCTTTAAGCCAACTCTGCATCATCCTCCCATGTCCATATAATAGGGCCCAGTGTCCCGGCGTCAAAAAAAAAAGAGGTCTTTGTATAGAAACTCCAGTATACGTGCCACTAATGCTTCCCTGTTAATGCGGATCAATAGAACAATTTCATCATTGTGCCGTAAAAGAATACTTGGTGACCAAGGTAGAGTAGGAACTCTCTGCTGCCCGTCTATGGGTGAGCAAACCTTTGTATATGCCCACACAGTGGGCCCTGGTGGTCCTGAATTACTAGCAGCAGTGGGGTGTGCCATCAATTGTCTAGCAAGAGCTATCTTCTCACTAGTTTCACAGATACAGTTTTGGTCTTCTGTGTGCCAGGTACCTGTATTAGGCCCTGGCACTGGCAATACGGCATGGCAGTGGAGGGCACAAATGAACCTCAGTGATGGGCAACTAGCCTCAGAGCAGTTGAGGCAGTGATGGGACTAATATGAGGTGGGTATGGGAACACATAAAAGAGGCTTTGAGTGCAGGTGTGGGGATCTAAAAAGGCTTCCCCAGAACTTACTCCAAAAACTGGGTGGAAGTAAGCCAAGCAAAAGTTGGGGGTGGAGGTATGCAGTGGGGAGCTAGGAGACAGCTCGAGCAAGGCCCAGATCCATTTCAGCAAATCCGCCAGTCGTTCTCTCCCCGGAGCATGAATGTGGGAGGATGTACTGAGAAATGAGACCAGGGCTGGGGAGGTCAGCAGGATCCAGGTTGTACGAGGCCATCCAGAAGTTTAGACCGTATTTCTGCAACAGTGCTGCCATTGAAAGAATTAAAGTTGATTCACTTTTTACTCTGGCAATGCAGTGGATGTATTAATATAGTGTTTTCTAGAGTATGTTCTGAAGAACCTGGTCCTGTAAGATGTTTCACCAAAAAGGCTTCTAGAGCCAAGAAAGTTTAGGAGATGATTGCTACCACATCTCTCTCAAAGATTCATGACCACATTGAAGGCCACTAGAAATCTTGCAGCAAAGCATACTTAGTTAGCTGTGTTTAACCTAGTAATGCCCAAATCCTGTTATGTCCCACAGAATGAAACATATTAGAGAGAGCTCTGTGTAGGAGATAGTAAAAATCAAAGACAGTTCTAAACCCACTTAAGTTCACGATGATTACCTGGGCAGGCAGCCTCTGACAAATACTGAACTCCCTTTACCATCTGCTCTGCCAGAATCACTAGCACCCAAGGCTCAAGGCCCTTCCCTAACCTTAACTGGGTGTGTTGAGTTCTGACCTTTGAGTAATGGGAAAGTAGCAACACAAAGGCACAAATCCCAGAAGGATGAATTTGACTAACCTTTCTCTGCATTACCACTTTGAGCATGTTATATTAATATCTATCTATCTATAATAAAACCTCCTTATTGGGGGAAAGGTCGGCTTTATGTTTTTAATTTATTTAAAAAATTTTTTAATGTTTATTTATTTTTGAGAGAGAGACAGAGCGTGAGAGGTGGAGGGGGAGGGAGAAAAGGAGACACAGAACCCGACGCAGGGCTCGAACTCACGAGCTATGAGATTATGACTTGAGCCTAGTCGGAGGCTTAACTGACTCAGCCCCGCAGGTGACCCTAAGGTCAGCTTTATTTAACTGAAAATCGTAATTATGTAATATCTTTAAAGATATAGAGTTTCATTATTTTTGAAGCATGTGCTCTGTCTAGCCTAACAATTATTGGCCTCTTAGAGTTATTTTAATGATCTCTTTCTACCTAGTAAACCAATTGTATGTAGGTGACATCCCCCATGGACTAGGGGTGTTTCAAAGTGTGTTTCCTTAAGCATTTAAATATTTCAAGCAAGACCATGTTTACATGATTAATTTTCACTTTTTATTAAGAAAGGGTTTACTAAGCTCTAGACCATGTCATAAATTTTGAGAGGAATATGAATTAATGGGGTTTAATTTTCTTATTCATGTATTTTAGTATGTGTATAATAGTTTTATGGCTATTAGGAGAAAGGTTATCTAAAGTCCATGGCAGACAAAATTTTTAAAAACCCTTTCATTCTGCTTCACTCTAATCTCAGTGCTAAATAATTTGATATAATAAGGCATCTGTCTTGAACAAGGTCTGGCTTCCATGAAAGATGTTGAAGACTTTTGAAATTAGGGGAAATATTTATAAAATCTTTTATTTATTGAAGGCCCATCAGCAGAAAAACTGTTAGAAACAGTTTAGAACAGTTTAAATAATTGTTTAGAAACAATTATTTAACAAATAATCAAAGAACTTAATAATGTACTTTCTTGTAAGCATTTGCTGGTAATCAGCAATAGCAAAGTATATCATTTTAATTGGCAACATTCATTGAAAACTGACTCTATTCTAGGTTCTCTTACTTTCCCTCACTTCATTAGTGAAGAAACTGAGGCACAGAAAGCTTAAGGAACTTTCCCCAAACTAATCTCCAAAGATTAAAGGTGGCCAAGTCTGAGTTCATACCTGGACAGTCTTACCCCAGAGCACATACTATTGAAGGAACACAATGTGGAAATAGGTTGCCCAGGTTCCTTCAAATATTAAGGTTCTACATTTCTATGAAACTAAAATTACTGTGTTTTACCCCAATAACACTTTAGCAGAGGCTTGTTGCTGCAGTTTCGAAGGCACTCAGTTCAGGAGCCCTTTTCCAGAAAGCTGCCTTTGCCCGTTGCTCCTTCAGCCCCTGTTCTGGGTTAGTCACTTCCTCAGTGTTCTGAGAATCATGAGCGTTGCCCTGTCTTGACACTTACATGATCACATGGTACTAATAACTGTCCATTCACTTGTTTATCTCTCACTTGTGTTTTCTTGGTCTTTGGACCTAGCACAGAGCCTGGCTGGGACAGAGCTCTGTAACAGTGTTTGGGGAGTGAGTGTTTGGGAAAGAGTGAACCGTCCACAATTTACCAAACTTACACAATTGGAAAGGGAGTTGTGACCAGTCCTGAACATTTGTCCTGGAGGAAAGGAATACTGTGCTTCTATTTTGTAGGAGCCATTTGGATGCAGTATAAGAAAATCATAGTATGATGTGATCTATTTTTCAAAACGCTGTTTCTCAGGAGTTAGAGGTATTCTATAAATTGGCTTAAAGAGGTGCAGTGGTGGAAGAGAGTCAGATAAGAGTCGAGCCAGCCTCTGACAGATCCTCTCACTGCACTCTACTGTCATCATGACACAAGGGGAAGGGGCTCACGTTAATTGTACACCCATGGCCATATGTCAGATATTAGGTCAGGCTTTTTCCAACACTAACCAGCTTAATAATCCCAGCACCTCTTAGGAGGTCTATAAAGCAGAGTGGGCCCAAATGCACTTGTAACATGAATTCAACTATATACTCTCGTGTGTGTGTGTGTGTGTGTGTGTGTGTGTGTGTATGTGTATGAACAGCTACTTCATCTGTACTGAAAAATAAACAGTGGAGGAGAAGGGGACGATTTTGGAGTTGCTGAGAGTTGGTAGAGGAACGTACCAAACCACGCATACTTATTTTACTTCATGGATAATGTAAGGGTTTTAAGGTAATTGCAACTACATGCCTGAGAAAAATGTAACTTCCCCGTATTATGACTCCCATTTTCTGGATGAGAAAATGAAGTCTTAAAGAGTTTACATAACTGGGATTCAAATCAGCTCCAAAGGCCCCATCTTATGCACCTGTCTGGTTTCACCTTTGTGCTGTTTTGTTGTTGTTCTATAGGGCTTGTAGCCATTCTGTCGCTGCTCTTGTCATCCATTCAGCAAATATTTATTAACTATTGGCAGATCCTGTGTTAGATACAAGGGGTGCATTCTTGAACAGAAACATTTTCCTCTCCAAGGGAGCTTAAGGAAATGTACATCATACAATAGGCTAACATGAGAGAAGTATAGTCAGCTCTTGATTGACCAGAGCTCGAGGGAGAGGTAGGAAGAGTTCTGTCCCAGTTAAAACAAAACTAGTAAGAAGGGTATTGGAAAAATAATCAACCTAAGCTCTGTTAGAATTACACCCGATGTTAAGGAAAGTTTTACGACCCTATACACGCCATTCCAAAGGTAAACGACAATAAGAGAATAGTTTAAGAACACAAAGCATCCCCTTCATTGCCTGATGAAAAATCACACAAAGCTACCTGTTTAATGGTTTGATATTGTGTGTTCCTTAGCTGTGCTCTCTTTTTAACATTGGAACAGAGCCTAGGCAGCATGAGTTTGTCTCTGAGCAAACTGCATTCTTCACTGTTACTCTAGCAGACAGTCTAGGTCAGCGGTTTTTAAGCCATGTTGAGTCCTGAGAATTCCCTCCAAGGGCCTCAGGGGCTGCTGTATGGTGGGGGGAGGAATGATTGGGGCTTGGCCACTCTTCAACCTAACCGCCTTCTTTTCCAAATTGGAGCAAAATTTCCCTCGAATAAAGCGTTCTACAGCTGAAAAGAGTTTGAAAATAGTTCTATGTTTCATCTTGTTTCTGCTGGCAAACTCTCCCTATTCCCCCACCCAACCCTCACCTTCCATCACATACATGTTATCATTTCATTCTCTTCTTGGTGTCACTAAACCCTGGTTCACATTGGCTCTGAATCAGTTAACTTTGGCTCCAAAGTTTCATGATCCACTTGCTAAATGTCAGCTTCTTCAAATTTCTCTACATTCCTCTAAGCTGGGCAGGTTTGAGAATGGCCCAACTAAGTGTGCAACAAGATGGAGAAAACTATTTTCTAGAACTCCGGCTGGGGACTACTATGCATGTTCAGAAGGAACACTAGGATTATCCGCCTGGAATAGCAGTGGGGTGGAGTTTGCAAGTCCCTAGAATCATGCAAAGGTAGATAGTTAATTATCTGCCTGCTACAAGTGTGTGTCCTGATATCACGGGGTTTTCGTCCTACTGAGTGGGGTGTGCAACTTTTGGACAGAGGAGGGGAGACAGCTACTAGTGATCTAGGCTTTTCTGCTACCCTCAGTTTCTCCAACTAAATGCCAAATAAAGTGATCTCAAGGACCACCAAATGATTAACCTATCCAGGTCATTCACGTTCCTTAGTATAGTCAGGCCTCAGATTATATGCTGACCTTCAGTGAGACCGGAAATAATCTAACGTAAAATGTGACCATTTGGGGATCAGTATATTAGTTATCTAATAATCTCCCATGAGGTTCAAAACAAAGGTCTCAGCTTTGGCTGTAATGCCCTTCATTTCTTCTGCATCCCCTCTTGCCAATTCTCTGTTAAGGAAAATCTTCAGCATGGGAGAAGTAAAAAAAAGTCTGCGATACTTCAGCTGCCATAAGCAACAGACCTGGCACAGAGATGGAGTAATGTCTGCCCAGGACAGTGGAAGTTCATTGATCCAATTCTGCCCACCATCCATGGATGAGTAACTGACAGATGTTGCAAAAAGACAAGAAGACAAGGCTGATTGGCAAGGGGCAGGAGTCACCCAACCTTAAAATAGAAACAGTGTGGCATCCGTTGGTTAAAATAAAGTTCCAGTCGTGGACATTTTGCAGGTTGATGTTACACAGATTTGTGTCATTAAAAACCTTTTTTTTTTAAAAAAAAAAAAAAAGAAAAAGAAAAAGAAAACCTTTTTTCTCCACAAAAAAGCACTAGTGTTTATTTATTTATTTATTTATTTATTTTTATAAACTATGTTAATCCACCTTATGTATTGTTGTTTTGTATTTCTCAATTACCATGCCTACGTCCTCTGGTAACAGAACACTTTTATACCTTTTCAAAACCTTCCTACCTACATTTTCAGCCCATGAAGTTTGCAGAGGGGAGAGGAGACAGAATCCCTCTCCTGGCTCCAGGGGTACACTGGTCACCCAGATCACCTTCCTCTTGACCACAGTGATTGATTCAAAGATGGGCATGTGACTGAGGCTGGTCCAATTAAAGCTCTCTCTGGGAACGTTGCTGGAACCACCAGAAAAGGAATTGTCTCTCCTTCAGAGAATCATGGAAGTTCAGGACAGTAATATAAGCTTGGAGCCGCCTAGGGTCAGTGTTGATATAGCATGGACAGTTTGTTTGAAAATAAAGCCGACCCAGAGGAAAAGAGAGCCAAGAAATGGAGGTAGTCCTCATGGCACCATTTTTGTCCTGGATCCAGATGGGCCTAAAGCCAGGTTGCCCTGGAAGTTCCAGTTATATGAGCTAATGATTCTCCTTTTTCCTACATTTTCCTTCTTTCCTTCCCTTCTCCTCCCATTCTTTCAAGTGTGTGTGTGTGTGTGTGTGTGTGTGTGTGGTATGATTGAAATATCCATCAGTTAGGGACTGGTTAAATAAATCATCTCTGAATAATGAAATCTATGCAATAATTAAAAAGACTCATGCAAAGCTACATATGAATCGTTAAATTACTTATTATAAAAAGAGTGAAAGCAACTGAAACCCTCTATTGGGAGATGAAATAAATAAAATATCTTATATCCATACATTCAAATAAGCAACTGTTAAAATAAGTCATATGTGACTAATTGATTGACATTAAAAGATAGTCATGACATATTATTGATTTTAAAAAGCACATTATGAAAAAAGTTACAAAAACACTCATTTTATAAAATTATGTAGTTTTTGTGTAAATAAACCTGGAAAACTCTTGAAACCTAGTTAAACGTTTTTACGCTGGGATTTTAGGTGCTTTTTCTTATCATTTATTATTTTCTTTATTGCTTTAATTCTATATGTATATATAGTATAGAAAATGAAAACTTTTGTTTTTTTTTTAGAAAAAAGAAAAACAGAGAAAGAAGGGAAGAAAGGAAAGGAGGAAGAATCTGAAGAGAAACAAGAATGGGAGTGTCTATAGTTTGAAGTTTGCCTAAATGATTCAGGAAGATTCAGGGAAGAGGTGACACCATTTCATGAATCTTAAAAAGGTATTTCCCAGGTGGACAGATGGGGAGAGGGCATCCAGAAAGGCAAAGGTTCAAAAAAGCAAGAAGCCATGATGTCTTAAGGAATAAATTTTCTGATATAGCTAAATAAGTGCCAGTAAATTAGCAATTTAATCTTAATAACTAGGACAGAGTCAATTAAAGTCAATGTTAAAACAAGGAATGTCTTGGGGCGCCTGGGTGGCGCAGTCGGTTAAGCGTCCGACTTCAGCCAGGTCACGATCTCGCGGTCTGTGAGTTCGAGCCCCGCGTCGGGCTCTGGGCTGATGGCTCGGAGCCTGGAGCCTGTTTCCGATTCTGTGTCTCCCTCTCTCTCTGCCCCTCCCCCGTTCATGCTCTGTCTCTCTCTGTCCCAAAAATAAATAAAAAACGTTGAAAAAAAAATTAAAAAAAAAAAAAACAAACAAACAAGGAATGTCTTATCAGGATTGTGTATGGGATGTACAAGGGAGAAGACAAGTACTATACCTCAAGGACACTGGTCTCTACAACCAGTTGCTGACCCACATCTCTCCTTTGAGGTCTATTAAATATCTCTAACTTAACATGTCCAAAGCAAAACTCTTGTTTTCCTGTCCAAATCTGCTCCTTCTCTGCAGTGGTTAATTTTGTGTGTCAGCCTGACTAAGCCATGAGGTGCCCAGATATTTGGCTAAACATCTTTTGGGGTGTTTCTTTGAGAGTGATTTTGGATACAATTACCATTGAAATCAATAGACGGTAAAGCAGATTGTCCTCCCTGGGGTGGCTGGGCCTCATCCAGTCAGTTGAATGCCTGAACAGAACAAAAAGACTGACTCCCCTGTAAGTAAGAGAGTATTCCTCCTGCCTGCCTTCACACAGAAACATTGGACTTTTTCCTGCCTTCACATTTGAACTGAAACACACGACTACTTTCCATGTCCTGAGTTGCTGGCCTTGGGACTAACACTGTACCATCAGCTCTTCTGGTCCACAGTTTGCAGACGTGCCCTGTAGATTTTGGGCCTTGTCAACTTATAATCATGTGAGCCAACTCCTTACAATAAATTCCTTTCCCTATATTTATAGACATCCTATTGATCCTGTTTCTCTGGAGTACTCTGACAAATATATTCTTCCTTCCCACAGAAGAAAAACGGTGGAATGAGTCTATCAATACCATGGGTACAAAAACCTTGGGGTCATCCTTGACTCTCCTTCTTCTCTCACACCAAAGGTTCAATCCAAAGCAAATCATGTCAGCTCTACCTTTAAAATATATCCATAATCTGACCACTACTTATCTTGCCTCCTGTTACCATCATGGTCTAAACTTCCATCATCTCTCATCTGGGCCAATGCAATAGTATCCTTACTGGTCTTCCTGCTTCCTCCTCTGCCTCTTTACAGTCATCTGTCTGCACCACAGCCTCAGTACTCCTTCTCAAACATGTCAGATCATGTCCAGCCTCTCAAAACCCACTAATGGTTCGCATCTGATTCAGGGGAAAATCTAACATCCTTATCACAGCCTGCAGGCCCCTGTAGGATCTGGCTGCCCCTTCTACCACTCCAAGTTCACCCTCTTGCCTTGCCTCTTGCCTTTTGTCTCCTTTTTCTTTCTCTCTCTCTCTCTCTTCTTTTTTTTTTAATAGGCCAGGAGTTCCTTCTGTTGAAAGAGTCTATTCCCAGATAGCCATAGGGTCCTGCCTCACTTCCTTCAGGTATGCCCCGCAGGCCTTCCCTGCCAGCCTGTATGAAATAATCTTCTCCATCAGCTCCCTACATCCTCTTACCCTTCTTTGAGGCATGTTTTGCCACCAGACACGTAGTGCATCTTATTTTATCTTCTGAGTCCCCTTCTAGAATATGAGCCCATAAAAGCAGACAATTACCTTGCTTCTGTATCCTCTGCACATGGAGCTGAGGCTGGCACACAGGGGCACTCAATACCTCTTCGCCGATGAACTATATTTCTTTCCATACATGAAGGAAACAAGATATTTTTGATATAATAATAGTTAACAATTATTGATCACATACTATATATTGGGCACTATGCTGTGCTTCTTACATAAATTAACTCACTCAGTTCTCACAACAACCCTTGGGGCCTCAGAGCGTTTTCCGAATGACGAGAGGGAGGCAGAGATAACTTTACTAATGTCACATGCTGATAAGGGGCGGAGTCTGGCCCAGAGACCAGGCTCAACCAGTAGGTCTCTTATTCAGAATACACTTCCTGCAAATTCATCAGTAGGCACTGAAGAACAGCCAAGATGAAAAAGACTATCCCCTAATTGTATTCCGCAGGGATGAAAAATATTTCCCACCATATAGTATCTCCATCAGTTCCCAGCTAAACAGCACAGCAGAGTAAACACAGAGTGGAAAGCTCAGGGCACCCCCCTGCAGTTCACATTGTGACACCCGTGAAGCAATTTGGTGGAGACTAACAAGGTAACAGCAAAGGCTTGCTTAAAAACTTTTCGCAGGTCACATATACCTTGTACAGTTGGTAGGAGCTTCACAAGCCCATTTGAAGATGCACACAGTCCCTTTTACCCTTGTAAATGTATTCATTTGTGTGTTTAACAAATATTTACTGAGTACCATTAGGTGTCAGGCACAGTTCCAGGCACTGGAGATATAAAATATCTTCTTTCATTGACTTTCACCCCATTTGTAACAAAATGGAGCTTATATATCAGTGACTTGGAGCTAAACTCTGTAGTCAGACTTGGATACAAATCCCAGCCCTGTTGTTACTGATTACATGACCTCTGGCAAGTTACGTAACTTGTCTAAATCTCAGTTTCTTTGTTTATTCAATGGAGGCAGTATTGATGATCAGATCTACCACACCGGTTGGTTTATTAGGGGGATAAAATGAGATTGCCTGATGCACCCTAAGCATTCAGAAACATACTACCCATGATGGCGAGAGTGGGCTAGTAAAATCTTTGTGATTTTAAATATGGTTTTGTATGTATGATGAACTTGGAGTTTTCCAGCTAGAGTCAGTTCCTCTTAAATGATAAGAGCTTGTCCAAATTTTAGCATCTTGAAAGAGAGAAAGTTCAGTCCACATTTTCAAGCAGAATGCTAAATTTTGTGATGAAGTCATAGGGTCTTACACTCACAATTAGACATCATAATAAGGCTATTAAAAGAACCCTGATTCATTAATTCGTTCATTCTTCTTTCCTTCTGGGGTTATCTGGGAAAGCTGCCCATTTGCAGAGAGCTCCTTTGGCTATCTTCCTTTGCCTTTCAGAGCCCTCAAAACAAAGTTCTTAAGTACCTCGTAATGGGTCCATGGGATTGTTGATTTTGTTTATAACATGTCAGAAGTAACAATTTTTATACTACTAATAGACTCATTACAAAGTATAAGGGATATCTCAGGTGGCTTCTGAATGGACTAAATATTCATATTTATTTATAGGCTCTTCTGCCTTCATGGACATTAGACCAGGAGTTTAAAACCATAAATTCTAATCCTGGGCCTAATACTAATTAACTGTTTGATCTTGACTTCACTGGGGCCTTGGCTCAGGTCATGATCCCAGGGTCATGGGATGCTTACCTATCTATATCCTAAGGCTATTGTCTACATCATCTTCCAATTTTAAAATTCTACACTTGCCCATAAATAAAGCTAATCAACAAGAAACCTTATCTCCCCTTGGTCCATGGAGCTAAATGTGAGGACACAGGGACCTATTAAGGAACAGATGAGCACAGGGGCTCTAGCATTTCAAGTTGTAAGCCCCATATAACAAGACAGGAATAAAGGATAAAAATGATAACATCCATACATCTTTTCTAAGCATAAACATATGTGATAGCTACATTCATTTCCTTGAAAAATATTTGAATGATGTTGGGCATTTAAAACTCACTGAACATGCAAATGCTAATATATCTAATACCATGTACAAAAATTACATGACTTTCCTTATTTGTTGTTCAGTGACTCTAACCAAACCCATGGCACGTTTAGTTAGAATCAATGTTAGATTTGAGACTCAGTCCAGATCAGCACTTCAGAGGAGCCCGTCTTCAAATGATGAGTTATCATCAGGCACATAACTTTTTGAGGGGTTTGGGATCCTTTGAGATAAAAGGGACACTTTCAGCCTGAGCTCCTGATGAAAAAGCTTAAAACTATTCTGCCCTTGGAAAACAAAAGAGCTCATCCAGGACAATTGACTATATTTTGCAGATTGAAAGGGATCATTGAGTAAATGTTTTGGTGCTAAAATCCTCCCGGTGAGGAAAATACTCTCTAACATTCCTTTGGACTCTGCATGTCAGGCTCCTTTGCACAGAAGAATGAGTCTGAGGTGTTTTCTGAAGAGAGGTTGGAGACAGGTTGTCAGAGTGGTGGCTAAGCCAGTAGTATTCTGAATCCATTGAGCTCTTAATTACTGTCCTCCATGAGCCAAGCAAGTTAACCTGGGTCCATTGCACTGCCTGAGAAGAACTAAGGAATAAGTGACTATATTTTTACATGTCTGTTACTTTACGAATGTGTGGTGTAGTGTATGTTTGATGTAGATCAATGATTGATTCCCTGAGCTGGATAAAATAGGGTGCTAAACAGAAGATAAGGCATTTTAAGAATCCTCACCACTGCAGAGAGGTTATTTTGCATAAAATAGGCACTCGATTTATGAACATTATAACTAAATAAGGTAGAACAAGTTTAAAACATTTACCCTCTTGAATATTTAGTTGGTCACAGTCCTAAATTTTCCTTAACTCCACACATGACTGTGTATACTTACACAATTGAGTAGCTATTTACAGGAATCATCCAAAAATGAGCATCCTTAAGAACAAGTAGACATGAAAAGAACTGATTAGAAATTTTAGAAAAGGGCACCTGGGTGGCTCAGTCAGTTGTGTCCAACTCTTGATTTTGGCTCGGGTCACAATCCCAGGGTCATGGGATCAAGCCCCATGTCAGGCTCCATGCTCATGGAGCCTGCTTAGGATTCTCTCTTCTCTCTCTCTCTTTCTCTCCCCCCACTCACACACACACTCTCTCTCTCAAATAAAAAAAAAAGAAATTTTAGAAAAAAATGCGTCTTTGAAAATTAAAAATCTTAATAGATGGGATAACATTGAGACTGACATCAGCCAAGGAGAGACGTGGAAAATAGTGCTGGGGAATTCACACCGAATGCAGTGTATGGAGACAAAAACTATGAAAGAGAAGTCGAGTCATAAATAATAGATGGAGAGGCTCCAAAATAAACCTATAGGCGTTCCAGGGAAAAACAGATTAAAGAGAAAGACAGAGAAACATTCGGAGAGATAATGGCTGAGAATTTTCCACAGTTGAAGACATCCTTGAAAAGTTCACAACAAATTCCAAACAACATAAATAAAAATAAATCCACATTATAGGGAAACTGTAAAACATCAAGGGAAAATAGGACAATCCCAAAAGCTACCAGAGAAAAAAGACAGGTTACATATAAAAGGGCAATCAGGCTGGTAGCAGTCTCCTCATCAGCACTGATAGATGAAATAACTATTCAAACGGCCAAAGGAACATAATCTCCTATCTAGCTAAATTTCACACTGAAACTAAACTATCATGCAAAAGAACGACAAAATAAACACTTCATCCATGGGAAGTTTATGCCTTATAGACCCATTAGAGAATTGTCTTGACTACAAAGAAAAGAGCCTAATAATAATAAAACAATGGCTAACACTTTACACACACCAGCTACTTTTAATCTTATGATAACCCTATGAGGTAAATATATATTTTAGCCCCATTTCACAGTAAGGAAACTGAGATACAGAAAGATTAAGATCTCATAGTTGGTAAGAATCGGGATTTGAACCAGGCAGGCTAGGGAGACATCGGATGAAAGAAATAATAAGTAAAGAAGTTGACAAAATAAATGGAAATGTTTTAAATAACCATTGACTGTAAAAAATAAAAAGAAAAACTAAAATTCTATATAATAATAACAAGAGTTTTTCCATATGTATCTAAATCATGTTAACACCCTCAGTGTATTTAAGAGAATGGTAATAAATAGTACCTTAAAAGTTTTTATAAAAATTTATAGTTACATAGGTTAAAAATGTAAGGGTTATGACAAGGAGAGAAAGGCAATTTATTATAGTTTCAAGATCAGTGAGGAAAATTAAAAGTAGAATAAAGGCATTTATCAGTTCAGCAGAAAGCAAGAAAAGGAGAAGGGAAATTATGATGAGGAAAAGAATGGTGAAAGGAAAACAAAATAAAGACCGTGGTAAGGACATGTTCAAATATATCACTAATCACAGTAAATAAATGTTAAATGAAATTTGCATGTTAAAGGAACTTACTGATCCATTGTATTTTTAAAAATAGCCAAGAAATTTTATTATCCAAGTTTTATATCTGCCTCCTACAGATTAGTATTATTTTAACCAATGATCGATTGAGAACATTCAAACAATGTATCTTGCATTTCTAATTTAAAAACCCATATTTAAAAATTGAGACTTGGTGTTTACATAACCATGATGATAAGGGAAATTAAAACCCAGACAGATGAATATTTATAAAAACTGATATTTCAGGAAAGGACTTGAAGTAAGAAGTCCTTTCCAACTGCTCTTTAATTAGAGGACAATTATTTTAAAATAGAGTTTTTCCTAATTGTACTCTGGACTATGTCAAAGGAAAAACATTTAGCAATCTTCAAGCTTTTACCTCCTAAAATTTTAGATAGATTGCTGTTCAGAACAATTTTCTAATCAACATTATAGGAAATCTTCTATTTGATAAAAGGCCAAATGTCTACATACTTGAAAGTCGAATGATCTTTTTAATGTATTAATGCCATCTAGTATCTTCCACGCTCAACCAGAAGGAATAATTTTTATTGTCTATGTGCCTTATGAATATGAGATTAAAATGTAATTCTTGTTGATCAAAACTGTAGATTCCACATCATGATTAATTCCAAGAACACAGATTTCTGCATCTTCCGTGGAAACCGTACTTTGCAGTAGGAACAACATTCTCAGTTTTCAGGTTGTCATTTTCTTGCTCTTTTTGATTGCAAAGTGCAAAAGATTTCTGAATAAATTGCCTGCACATCGAGAGCTTCCTGCAACTACCACCACAATCAATACAGAAAACCGTTTCATCACGTTAAGCCTCCCTCTTGCTACCCCTTTAAAGCCACACCCACTTCCTCCCCGCCCATCCCTATTCCCTGGCAACCACTCATCTTTTCTCTACTTCTATAATTTTGTTATTTCAACAGTGTTATATAAATGGAATCATTCAGTATGTAACATTTTTTTCTCAACCATCATTATTCTCCTGGGTTTCATCCAAGTTGTGTTTATCAATATTTCTTTCCTTCTATTGGTGAGTACTCTTACTTGGTGTTGATATATCACAGTTTATCTGTTCACCCATTGAAGGACAACTGGATAATTTCCAGTGTGGGGTTGTTATTAATAAAGCTGCTATTAATATTCATGTACAAGTTTCTGCATGAACCTAAGTTTTCATTTCCCTGTGGTAAATGTCTGGGAATACATCACTGAATCATTTGATAAGTACATGTTTGATTTAAAAAATGCCAAACGTGGGGCTCCTGGGTAGCTCCACCAGTTAAGCATACACTCTTGATTTCGGCTCAAGTCATGACCTCACAGTTTGTGAGTTCGAGCCCCACATCAGGTTTAGCGCTGCCAGTGTGGAGCCTGCTTGGGATTTCCAATCTCTCTCTCTCTCTCTCTCTGACCCTCCCCTCAGTCTCCAGTCTCTCTCTCAAAATAAATAAATAAATAAACATTAAAAAAAATCAAACTATTTTCTTGAATGGATGTGCTATTTAACATTACCACCAGCAATCTATGAGTGATCTAGATTCTTGTCAGCATTTTGTGTTGTCTTTATTTTTAATTTTATCCATTCTCATAGGTATGTAGTGATATCTTGTCATTTTAATGTACATTTCCCTAAGGGCTAATGAAATTAAATATCATTTTATGTGCTTACTTGTCATCTATATGTTCTGTTTGGTAAGGTATGCGGTCATGTCATTGGCCCATTTTCTAATTTGATTATTTGCTTATTGACTATTGTACATTTGAGAATTCTGTATAGTTTTAGGGACACCTGTGTGGCTCAGTGGGTTAAGCGTCCCACTCTTGACCTTGGCTCCTGATCTCATGGTTTGTGGGATCCAGAGCTGCGTGGGGCTCTGTGTTGATGGGCACAGCTTGGGATTCTCTCTCCCTCTCTCTGCCCTTCCCCCACACGCACACCCACTCCCTCTCTCTCTATCTCAAAATAAATAAATAAACTTAAAAAAAAGAGAATTCTTTATGTTTTCCATATACAAGTAATTTGTCGGATATATGTTTTGCAAATATATTCTCCCTGGTTGTAATTTGTCTTTTCATCCTCTTAAGAGTCTTTCCCAGAAGTTTTTAATTTTGATGAAGTTCAAATTATCAGCTTCTCTTTTTATGGATTCATGCTTTTGACCTTTTCCAACAATAAGTTGAGCCTATTTTTGTGGATTTCTGTCTGGGTTCTGTATTCTGTTCCATGGATCTATGTGTCTATCCCTCCAACCATGCCACATAGTTTTGATTACTGTAACTACATAAGTCTTGATCAGGTAGGCTGATTCCTCCTATATTATTCTTTTTTTAAAAAAAATATTTTACCTATTCTAGTTCCGTTCTCGTTTCATAGAAGTTTTAGATAATCTTTTTAAATTTTATTTTTATTTTTTTAATGTTTATTTATCTTTGAGAGAGAGAGAGAGAGAGACAGAGTGTGAATAGGGTAGGGTAGAGAGAGAGGGAGACACAGAATCAGAAGCAGGCACCAGGGTCCAAGCTGTCTGAACAGAGCCCAACGTAGGGCTCGAACCCATGAACCACAAGATCATGACCTTAGCTGAAGTTGGACACTTAACCGACTGAGCCACCCAGAAGCCCTAGAAGTTTTAGATAATCTTAATTACAAAAAATCCTGCTGATATTTTTATAGGAATCACATTAAACTTGGGGAAATCGACACCTTTATTGTGTTGAGTCTTTCCATTCATGAACACAGTATATCTCTTCATTTATTCAGATCATGTTGTAATTTTCATCATACAGATTCTATACATTTTTGTTTGATTTATATTTAAATATTTAATATTCTTTGGAGCATTAGTAAATGGCATTGCATTTTTTAAAATTTCAGTTTCTACTGATTTACTATTAGTATATAGAAATGCAACTGGTTTGGGCATGTTAATCTTACGTCCCGCTACTTGCTAAACTCACTTATGAGTTCTAGGAGGCTTTTTGTTGTTGTTGTTTTTGGTAGATTCCTTTGGATTTTCTAGCCATACAATCATGTTACCTGAAAATAGAGACATTTTTATTTATTGCATTCAACATATTGTATTTTTAAAAAGTTAAATTTTGTGCTTTGTTCAAGATACACAGCTTTAAAAGATTCTGAAAATATGAAAAAGAGAATGGAAAAAGATATACCAGGTAAGTACACACACACACACACCAGATGTTAGGGATTTTTTTAAATATTAGAACAACTAGAATATAAGCATTAATAAATATAAAAATGGGATACTACATAACTACCAATCCACCAAGAATACCTAATTATCATAAACTTCTTCTCAACTAACAACATAGTCTTGATTTATCAGTAAAGCAAAAGCAAAAACTGACAGTTATAAAGATAATTTTGCAAAATATGGTGTGATGCTCAAACACACTTATATATTAAAAACTAATTGGCGGGCGCCAATTGACTCAGTTGGTTAAGTGTCCAACTCTTGGTTTTGGCTCAGGTCATGATCTCATGGTTTGTGAGTTCCAGCCCTGCATCAGGCTCTGTGCATGGAGCCTGCTTGACATTCTCTCTCTCCCTCTCTCCCTGCCCCTCTCCTGCTCACTCTCTTTGTCTCTCTCTCAAACATAAATAAGTAAAGTTTAAAAAAATTTTTAAAAGAAAAAATTAATTGGGGTGCCTGGATGGCTCAGTACGTTGAACCTCCAACTTCAGCTCAAATCATAATCTCACAGTAAATGAGTTTGAACTCTGCATTGGGCTCTGTGCTGACAGTTCAGAGCCTAGAGCCTGCTTCAGATTCTGTGGCTCCCTCTCTCTTTGCTCTTCCCCTGCTCATGCTCTGTCTCTGTCTCTCTCAGAAATAAATAAAAAACAGTAAAAAAATTTTAAAAAACCTAATTAATCAATCAGAAAAAATTACAAGGAAGTAAAATTTTGAACAATAAAGTTATCAAGTTTGAGTTAATAGGGGTACACACACACACACACACACACGCACATATACATCCCACATCCAAGTAATAGAAAGTACACTTTTATCAAGCACTAGTGGAACTTGTTTAAAATGAACCATAAAAAGAGGTTACAAATTTTAAAATAAAGTTGCCATATAGACCACAGTCTCTTGTCATGGTATGTTTAAATTAGAAACAAACAATAAAAAGAAAATCTACAAAGCATATATCTTTGAAATATTAAATATACACTTAAATATCCAATGATTAAGTAGGAGATCATAGTGGAAATAATAAAATATTTAGAAATAAACACTATGAAATTACCACCTGTCAAATACAGAGATGGGCTAAAATGGTACTTACAGATACATTTAGCTTTAAATTCAGTTATCAGAAAGATAAGAAAACTGAAAATAAGTGAGCTAGAATAACAGAGTAAACCTGGAGAGACTGAAAGGTAGGAAATGATAATAATAAAGTTGAAATTAATAAAATAGAAAACAAAGAAATAAGAGAAAGCAAGCAAATCCAAAATCTGCCCTTTTAAACTATTTTAAACCTAATTATTTGAATTGGTGAATCATTCACATGGTTCAAAATTCAAAATGTATGAACTAGCATGTAATTAAAAACTTTCATTTCTTTTAAATGGCCATCCAATTTTCTTCTGAAAGACAACCAATATTATATTCTTTCTCATCTTTTGAGTGATTGCTTTTATACATTAAGCCAGTATACACAGCATAGTGTCCACCTCCATCTTTTTAGCTCAAAGATGGTAAGCTGGATATATTTTTCAGATCTTTAGCAAGACTTGAGTAAGAGAGAGAAGGGGAGAGGGAGAAAGGGAGAGAGGGAGAGAAGACACAAACAATATTGGGAACGAAAAAGAGGACATAACCATGGATGTGGTGGAGATTGTTAGTGTCTTAATATTTATCGGCATAAATATTATGCCAATAAGGTTTCATATGTATGCCAACAAACTGGAAAACTCAAATGAAGTAGATGATTTTTCAGAAAAATATTAACTATCTGGGTCAGTCATGGACCAGTCATGAAAACAAAGCCTCTTCAGGTGATCTAATAAGAATTTAACACAGGAGATTTGCTACAAAAGGAGAACCTCAAAGAGAAACATCAGGTAGTGAGGCAAACCTAAGATTAGTACCATCAGGAAACTGTTACCACCTCTGGAGGGGGCTGGAGGGATCAAGGGGGGGACTGGCATTACTGGTGTGTAAGCACCAAGGTCACTGACAGGAGCTGGATCTGTGGCAGGGGCTGAAAGGGAGCTGGACCATGGGGAAAGGCTGTAGGAGCTGGAACCCCAGAGGAGACAACCACCTCTGGAGGCAAAGAGAAGACAGGAGAAATGGTGAAGCCTCTTCCTCCCTCCTGCCCACTAGGCTTTGGCCAGTGCTTACCATTGATCAGAACTAGCTAATTGAATAGGGAATCTAAGAAATGTAGTTTGCAGCAGGAAAGCAGATAAATGATCTGAGAGCAAATAGGCAAAAAAACTGACATCATAAAATAAATTCTAGGAAAAAAAATCCGAACAATAAACCAGTTACCATAAAACCAATGAAATCTGCAGGTAAAATATTTCCTATACCCTTCCCAACCTCCTAATCTCCAAAGACCCTGGACCCAGACAGTTTTAAATTTTTTGTTTTTAATGTTTATTTATTTTTGAGAGACAGAGAGACAGAGTGAGGGGTGGAGGGGCAGAGAGAGAAGGAAACACAGAATTTGAAGCAGGCTCCAGGTTCTGGACTATCAGCCCAGAGCTCGACATGGGGCTTGAACCCACAAACTGTGAGATCATGACCTAAGCCGAAGTCGGATGCTGAACCGACTGAGCCACCCAGGTGCCCATATGGACCCAGACAGTTTTATAAGAATTAAACAGATAATCTTAGTATTATATAAGTTATATTAGATAACTTAAAAGTAGAAAAGCTACCCCATTTATTTCATGAAGCTATTATAACTTTGAAACTAAAACTAGAGAGGGATAGCATAAGAAAAAGATAATCATAAAACAATCATATCTCACTTATGAACATAGACGGGAACATCCGAAGTAAAATAAAAACAAATTGAATTCAACATATGTATATGTATATATCTATATAAATGATACATCATAATTAAATGGAGTTTTCCCATCACGCAATGACGTTTCAACATCATAAAATATATAAATGTAATCAGCATTGTCAGACTGAAAGAGAAAAATCATTCTGAACAAATGCAAAAAAAATATGTTGGGATAAAATAAAATATTTAAAGTTTTTAAAAATCTTAGTAAATTATGAATAGAATGGAATTTCTTTAAATCTTATTTCTAGACTCACCGTTTCCACTTCATCACCTAATATTTTATCCTCAACCCAACTAAATCAGGCCATAATCTTCACCATTTCACTGGCAAATTTAATGGAAAACTGTTATTTTAGTGTCTTAGCAGTTTTTGAGACAGAGCAGTTTTCTCCCTCCTTCTTGCAATAGTTTCTTTCCTTGGCCACTCTGACTATACTCCCCTGGCTTTTTCACCTGGATCAGTGGTCATCCATTGTCAATCTTATTCGTTGGTGCCACCGTATATTTCTGATATGTAATGTTCAAGTTCCCTGGAGTTCAGCCTTCCATCCTCTTTGTTCTCCCCTCCTCTTTATACTTGACTCCTGAGTGAATTTTAACCCTACATGTGCACTGATAACATCCAAAGGCATATCCAGCTCCAACCTTTTCATCGACATCTTCAGTAAATGTAAAATAAGTATCTCAAACCTCAGTTGTCCAAAGCAGAACTCTTGGTTTCCCTTCTTCCCTCACCAACACCCAAACTTTTCCTCTTCAGAATCTTCCTAACTCTGTAAAGGCAACTCCATTTTACCAGTTGCTCAGTCCAGATATGTACGGTCATCCTTAACTGTTCTCTTTCCCTCCATTTTACATCCAATCTATCATTAAATCTTGTTAAATCTTGTTGATTTTATCTTCAAGCGTATCTTTTTTTTTTTTTTTTAACGTTTATTTATTTTTGAGACAGAGACAGAGCATGAACGGGGGAGGGGCAGAGAGAGAGGGAGACACAGAATCGGAAGCAGGCTCCAGGCTCCGAGCCATCAGCCCAGAGCCTGACGCGGGGCTCGAACTCACGGACCGCGAGATCGTGACCTGGCTGAAGTCGGACGCTTAACCGACTGCGCCACCCAGGCGCCCCTCTTCAAGCGTATCTTTAATGCAACCAGCTCTTGCTACCTTCACAGCTACCAACACAGTCCAAGCCAGGATAATCTCTTATGCAGTTGACTTCAATTGCTTCCTGATTGGCCTCTCAGCTTTCATTCTTACTGCCCTATGGTCAATTCTGCTAACAGCAGCCAGAAAGAGTTTCTCAAAACATAATTCAAATCATGTCCCTTCCTATGGCTCCCCTGAGTCTTCTATCAGTACTCAGAGTAAATTCCAAACTTCTTGCCATCACCTAGGTGGTCTGACAATACTGCCTCAGTGACCTATGTCCTACCGTTCTTCTTGTTTGCATCCTTCTAGTCATGTGGCTCTTCATCTGCTTCTTGGACATACAAAGCTCATGCCTGTTTAGCATTTCTTTTGTTGCTCCCTGCAAAGACTGCCTTTCTTCCAGCCCTTATATGACCTGTGATGCTCAATCATTTCCCCTTTAAAGAGTCTTGTCACCTCGCCTTCTAGAATCTCAGTGAAGAACCTGAAGTGGATGGCCTCTTCAGCCTTAGCTAAAGAAAGCCACCTTGTTTATGGTCGTACTATTTCCTGGGATAGTTGTATCTAATGCCTGAGCCTTACAAGGGTATAATGGCCAAGCCCTCCTGCCCCCACTTACTCTAGCCCCTGAATGGGGTCATTGCACCCAGAGCTCCCTATCAAAATGGACAAGGCTGTTGCTGGACCAGCACTGCAATTCAACTTCTCTCTCTGCCCGCTCTTCTTTGTTTCTTCTCACTTCCACAGGTGTTGGTCCCAAGGGCACTTCCTAATACATAAGCTGCACACTGATTTCTATCTCAGAGTCTGAGACATGCAATCCACCTGGCTTATTCAATTCTCTGCTCTCCTGTTAATTTCTCAGGGAGGCCTTCTCTGAATACTCTACCTGAAATAAGCATTTCCCTACCACTCTATTTTTCTTTAAATCATGTATCAATTCCCAAAATCCCAAAAGTGTGTGTGTGTGTGTGTGTGTAGAAAAAAAGTTCCTGGCACAGTGAAAGATCTGAATAAATATGTGTTGAATGAAAGGCTGAATATTCTTGATAATGGGTGTCAGAAATAAAAAACAATAGAAACCCTTTTCTTAATTGTAAAAGTTTAGAATTTTAAAGGAAAAAAATACAATATCTGGTATTACCCTACTGTTTAACAGTCAATAAGATGAAAATAACAATAAGAGGAATAGGAACTGGGAAGGAAGAGACAAAATTATCTTTATAGGTAAACTCCACGAATGTCCATGAAAAGAAGTGCAAAAAAAGTGTTCAGACAATATATTCAAATTAAAAAGGAAATCTGATCTATGCCAAATATATTCGATATAAGATGAAAATACAGCTCTATAGCATTTCTATACATAAGTAATAATAATTTGAAAATATGGTAAACAAGATAATTTATAAGATTAATAAAAATCATAAATACTTAGGAATAAATATCATAATGGTGTATAAGGCATTTTGAAAGAATTTACAAAAGATTTGTTGAAGAACATGAAAGAAGACTTGAAAAAATAGAGTGAAATGCTATGATCATGGATAAGAAGTCTTAATATAGAAAGAAGTCAATTTCTTCAAAATGCATCTAAAAAGTAAGTACACCTCCAGTGAAAACCACAATAGTTTTTCACAGAACTTTACAAGCTAATTCTAGAATTTATTTGGATGAGTAAAGGGCAAAATTAGTTAAAATAAATTTTAAAACCACAAAATGGGAAAATCCTGACCCAATATCAGACAGGCATATTTAAGATAGTATAACTTTAGGGCAAAGAGAGACAAGTTGATGAAACAAAATATAAACACCCAGAAACTGGACTATGGAAAACTTGGGGTAGGACAGAGATTGTATCCTAAATCAATACCAATATTTGATAAGTAGTGCTAACACAATTTATATGGAAAAGAAATGAGTCCTACTTCACACCACACACACACACACACACACAAACACACAATTCTAATGAATTAGAGTTAAATGTGAAAAGCAAAAAATTGTGAAGAAAATATAAAAGTTTTAATATAACAAATCAGTGTAGGGAAGGATTTGTTAGATAAGACATAACATCCCAAACCATAAAGAAATATTGATAAATGTGATAACATCTTAATTTTAAAATGTAACATCAAGAGAAAGAACACAACAATAATAACAAAATTCCAACTGATGTAAAAAGACAGACTATAGACTAGAAGGAGATATTTGCCATGTATTGAACTCACAGACCATTCGTAAGACAAAAAATCCAAGGGAAAATTGGGCAAAAGATATAAAAGATAATTTACAGAAGAAAACTGGATGTCCGTAAGCATATGTTAAGATGGCCAACCTTACTAATAATCAGGAGAGTGAAAATAAAAATGAGATACCATTTTATACCTATTGGAGTGGAAAGAATAAAAAATTCTGACTCTAGCAGAGACTCTCCTGTGCTACCATCAGGGGTAGAAATTGGTAGAACTTTGGGGGACAATTTGAATAGCAAAGTTAAGATGCTTGTATTTTACCATCCAGTAATTCCATTTCTAGGAAATGTTCTTTAGTGGAGAGAAACTCTTACACAAGAAGTAATGTGCAAGAAATTTACTGCTGCATTATTTGTAGTAGAAAAATATTGGAAACCACCTAAATAACCTTCAATATATAAAAGCAACTGTATAAATTGTCAAATACAGTCATGTAGTGAAATACTGTGCAGCTGTGAAAATGAATGACCTAAAAGTACATGCTTCAATATGGATAAAGCTTAAAAAAACATAATGCTGAAAAAGTAAGCTAGAGAATATATAGAGTACAATAATGTTTATTTAAAGTTTAAGAACACACACAAAAAATAAGGCTATATGTTGTTTATGTTGTATACTGTGTAATTACAGATATAATCCATTATAAAACCATTCATGGAAATGCTATACAACATTTTTTCTTCAGGGAAATAGAAGTGATATGGTTGGGAAAGGGTACACAGGAAGCTTTAACCATATTTATATTATTTCTTTTAAGAAAACATTTGATCTACCTACGATGAAATGTTGGGATTTGTTAAAACAGTGCTAGGCATAGAAATGTTCATTATATTATTCTTTATACTTCATGTATGTTTGAAATCTTTTATTTAAAATATTTAACTTTTAGGGGCACCTGGGTGGCTTAGTCAGTTAAGCGTCCAACTTGGGCTCAGGTCATGATCTCACAGTTCGTGAGTTCAAGCCCCACATCAGGCTCTGTGCTGACAGCTCAGAGGCTGGAGCCTGCTTCAGATTCTGTGTCTCCCTCTCTCTCCATCTTTGTCCCTCTGCCTCTTGTGCACACACTCTCTCTCTCTCTTTCTCTCAAAAATAAATAAATATTAAAAAATTAAATTCCAAAAAAGAAAATATTTAAATTTTAAGATATTCTAAAATTAAAAAAATTATCAAAACTTTCAGTTTTTTCAAAATGACCCAAATGCCCATGAATAGAGAACTAGTTAAGCAAACATTAGTATGAAACGAATTACTATGCAAATATTTAAAATGATGTTTTATATTTATGCAATACAGAGTGATGTCTACATATGTTGTTGAATGAAAAAGGTTATAAAATATTATGTATAGTAGAATTTCATGTATATATCTGAAATGTTAAAAAAATTTAAATGAGATAGATGTTCTTTGTAATTATTCTCTATTCTTAATTATCATGTGAATTTTTAGAAATATGATCAAACTATTGAAATAAAATTCACCTACGATAAAACTATAAAATAAAATGAAAAAGAAATACCAATATTCACTTATTTAACTTTTCATTTACTTTTTATCAGTGTATAGGGTTGAAAGCCAGCAAAACTGCAGTTACATTTTACCCTCAATCACTGATGTTAGCCATGGGAATCAGTATCACATCTTTTGAAAAGTAACTTGGCAATATGTAACAACAGCACTCCCATAACAGGAGTTTCCCAAGGAAATAAAGATGCACATAAGAATGTACAAGCAAGGATGTCTTTGTTATAGCATCATGTAGAATGTTAAAGAATTGGAAACAACCTAGATGTCCAACAATAGGGAATGACTTGATAGATAACAGTACATATAATACTAAGCACACACATTTTTAAAACATTTTTTAAATTTTTATTTATTATTTTTTTTATTTTTTGAGAGACAGAGCACGAACAGGGGAGTGGTAGAGAGAGAGGGAGACACAGAATCCAAAGCAGGCTCCAGGCCCGAACCCACGAATGTGAGCTCATGACCTGAGCTGAAGTCTGACGCTCAACCTGGTAAGCCACCTAGGCACCCCAGTACACACATATTTTATGTAACAGTACATAAAATACTAAGTAGCCAACAAAAAGCATGTGTTTAAGGAATAACTAATAAGATAAAACATGTCCACAAATAAAAGCAGAATATATGATATATTTCAAATTTTGTCTTATATGTATTTTAAAGACAGGGAAGAAACACACCAAAATTTAACAGTGGTTTTCTCTGAGTGGTTAGATGATCAGTGATTTTTACTTTATTTTTTTAAGCTTATTTATTTTGCGAGAGAGACAGAGCGTGCGTGCACACACACACACACACACACGCCAGAGCTGGGGAGAGGGAGAGAGAGAAGAGAGGGAGAGAATCCCAAGCAGCCTCCCTGCTGATGGTGCGGAGCTTGAATCCACCAACCATGAGATCATGACCTGAGCCAAAATGAAGATTCCGTCGCTTAACCAACTGAGCCACCCAGGCACCCCAGTGATTTTTGTCTTTAAATCTATTTCTTTATTTTATAAATTATAAAAATATATATTTAATGACCTGGGGGAAAAAAACCCTGCTTTTTAACAAAGAAAACAAGCTACATCTCTGAGGCATTCTCATCTCAGCACTTCATCTGACTGTCCAATCTAGGTAGCACTAGCCTATGGAGCGCATAGAGATCCCTATGCAGTTATAGTCTGCTGCAGGTAATTACAAACCACCAGTATAAACTGCCCCCTTGGCCAGACTCTCTTTCCAAAAAAATGTAAGCAGGATTAGAAGTCTGTACAGGTCAACAAACAAGAAAGACTAGTGAAAGATCAATGTTTTATTCCTCAATCTTGCCCAAGTATATAAATACTCCTTACTATCCATTGCCCCAGGTTTATTAGCCATTGCGTCATCCTGAACTGGTTTGTGACACGAACAGATAGCATTTGCTCCTTCCCAGAGGAAGGGTTAAGCGACAGGAAAAGAGGAGTGGATTAAACAATGATGAAAAACTATCAACATGTCATAAAATATACATGCTATTTCTGATTTATTCCTGTTCATTTGAGCAACACATCTAATGTGTTACTAACATTTCTAGTAATTCAGTGTTGTTGTCCCTCTAATAATGCATTAGTGTCTGTAACTCTCATTTGGACTTAGTGAATTACTGTTTTATTTAATGAAAAAAAAGATAAATTGTACTTGATTTGTATTTATTAATTTCTATGAATTTGGTATATGACATGTATGAAAGCTTAGGCACATAATTTCTCCTTTCTTTAATTTACAGCCAGGGAACTGTTTAAATATAATTTTAAATGATGCATAAAATGCTTCCTGACATATTTGTTTTCTGAATTTCCAACATGCATATTTGCCATTTCTATATGATGAACAAACACTGCCTTAAATCGTGGGGAAAGAAAAATGTTACCTGTTTAGGATTCTTTTATTAAATCCAAGCTCTTGTATTTTGGTGGCAGCAGGCTGAGTTTCCTGGAGGTTGATAAGTTTAGTTGCAGTTGCGATCTGGTTCATGCTAACCCAATTTGATAGGTAAGGCTTTGCAGGTGTAGCAATCATCAATTTGGTGCAAAACCTCAGAACAAAGTCTAAAAATAGATGTCACTTTGATAGTATTTGGGGGGATAGAAGTTAAATAACAGATGAGGCATGTTTCTTAAAGAAAATCATTATTTCTTGGATTATTTCCTAGGCATAAAATAGATTTTTCTTCATATTTAATTTCCTCAGAACGATTCTACTTTTCCTATTCTGAGTTTTGGTTGTAATAATTTGTAACTTCTTTGAAACGCTCTACATAGAGCACTTGTTCAGATGTTAACTTATCATGAAATTTCTATTTTGAATTTTTCAGATAAATGCAAGCTTCACATGGTATTTCTTTTCCTTCAGAATAAAAGGCAACTATTTATTTTGCCTTATTTTTAACCAAAAAATATCTGATAAAACAGATCACTGACTCCTTCATGAGCCATCAGTGAATGAAAAAAATGGGGAGGCTCCAAGTGCGGCTCTTCTCCTGACTTCTGTCATTAAAACAGATGTTCTCTATAACCTTGACCAAACAACTCCATCCTCTAATCAGAAAGGAGCAGACTTGTTTGTGGATTTATGATAGATGTCCGTGCCAGAGCTTGGAAGACTGTCTAGGACTGTGGGCTCTTACAGATTTGTTTTTGTGCTAAAATTTGGCTTGTAATTCTTGTTTTAATTTGTTTTCTATACTTTCATCCACACATGGTTTTCTCTTTAAAAAAAATGTTCGTATTAATTGGGTATTTCAAATGTATTCATCACAATTATGAGTAGCTATAGCTTTAAATATATGATGGACTTGCTGATGTCAGCAGCTAAGAACTACTGCTGCTGATATCAGCTGACAGGACACTAATTACTAGTTATGTGGCTGTTGCCTGCTTAAGGAGCTATTCAGTGAGTTATGATTTAGAAAAGCTGGAGAGCACAGGGCTGATTTGTGAAGAGATATCTAATATGAAAATACCACAGAAGTTCTCAGATTGATCCTCATGACAGAGATCTGTCTAATTAGGAAGTGTCTATTTTAATACTAAACCACAAAAAAGCCCAGCTGGAAAAGAAGAATTTATAGGAAGACACAGAGCCATCACTGGTTTTGGCTGGCAGCAAATGCAGCCTAAGCATGTTTCTTCAGCGTTTAATCAATAGTGGCTATAGGACAATTACTCCCTAACAGACAATCTATCTCATCATATCAAGAGGGAGGGTCTTCATAGGTGATCTGTACGGAGAGCCCCTATTCACCACCACTTGTCTTACCTTCAGAGTTGATGCCTGTCTCGAAGCTAGACAGACGCTTACTAAATCATCACTGAGAAGGTAGCAGAACTGGCAATGTTCTGTCCTTGGGTGATTAAGGGAGTCACTGTTCTGGGATCCAGGTGAGGCATGACAGTGGAGAGAATGGGGACATTTCAGTCAACTGAAGAGTTAGGTTGGTAAATCTGCTGTTAGACCCTAGAGTTTCTGAGGACAGGAACATACTACTAAATTTATATTCTACGTGTGCTCAGTAAAGACCGGTGGACTGACCCTGGAGAGATATTTGGGGGGGAAAATAGATTCCTGGGAAGCTAAGAAAGGGAAATCTGGCCACTTATCTGCCATACACTAGAAGACACCAAACCTTCATGGAGCTGTCTCTGTGGAGTTATTAAGGCTATGTCCACACAATGGCTTAGAAACCTTTTTGCAGGAACGAAACCAGGTATGTAGGTGTGGGCACCGGTCTTTACACTTCGGCTGGGTTCCTTCTTTCTTTGCCTCTGTGTCTGTGTCTTCAGTTGGTATGCAGACAGTTTTACAGAACAGCCTGCTGAGCGGGTTGTTAATGAGTCATGCCTGCTCCCTGGTTTGCCTTTGGCACAGCCTCAATCTCCACGAAGAGACACAGAGTAGAGGAGAAAAAGGTGTTTTGAAAACACTCGCTTATGTTGATACATGTTTTATTGTTACTGATCTGGCCACGGAAGAGGGAATAGGTGACAAATCATCAGAGGTCATTCCAGAAATATCAACAAATTGATGTCACACGTTTTTGAGTCTTCGTTCCAGAGTGTGAAGCCCTGGACTGAAGCACACAGGGTAGGATGGAAACAGGATGGCCCTCAGGCCAAAAAGAACAGTGAGTATTCACTGTCCAGCTTGACTGCTGTGCGACTACGTGACCATACACAAGTTCTATATCCTTCTGCGCTTCAGACTTCTCATCTACGAAATATCTCCCTATGCGGAGAGGATTAAATAAGGTCATACCTATTACAATCCTAGCGTGATGCCAGGCGCGATGGGCGTAACCCTTATTGCCTTTGCCCTTTGTCTTAGTTTGGGTTTTCACCACAGCAGTCTCTGAAACACAGATTCGCTGGACACCAGTGTAGGTGACTAAAATGTAATCCTTCAGGAAAATGCTGCAACACAGAACCTCAGCATCACCCCACCTGAGGGAGGAGAGTGCTGGGGTATTTATACACTTATTCCCAGGACTCACTGGTTGAAGACTATTGGGAGGGGAGTAGATTAATTACCAGGCAATTCCAGCCTGCTGTGTGCCTTCTGCTGTTCTGTGGGGGAAGCCCTCGGCACAGAGATGCAATTCGGAGAGCTGGAAGTCAGCCGGAGAACCCTGAAATTTCCTAAGGATGTGGGCAGGGCAGTGACAGACACAGTGGGGAATACCAAGACATCTAAAACGCGGTAGTTTCCATCAAGAGGCCACCGATCTAATAAGGAAGCTAGAACAGTTGAAGCTTCAAAGGAAAAGGTTTGTGATGCCAAGATGTCTGCAGCTTCCAGGAGAAATCAGCACCTGGATCTCCCCAGGGTGACCTCACGACTTGGGGCTTCTGGCTCCTAGCCTTACATCTGATCTGTCAGAATCCACAGGGTGAATTCGGAGGAGCCATCAGATTCACCTTAACCAAAACCCACAGAGTCGGAGCAAAAAACTAGAATGCCCGTGTGTTCCTTTGCATTCTCCCTTCGTAGGACAAGCTGCACGAGAGACCAAATCACAGTATTAACGTGAATTTAAAAATGGAGATTCTGAAAAGTGGCTCTGCTATTACGAATTGCTCCTCCATCGAGGTAGCTCTGAGGAAGCCTTCTTCACTGAAGGAAGGGCCTGGCCAGTAGGTTCAGAGGGAAATAGTTTGTCCCCAAGTCCTCATCTGGCTCTGCAAAAAGTGGACACTAGTTCTCCTATTTGTGGCTTCCAAAAAGCCGGTGAATACCGCGGTTAAGGGTAAAGATACTGGAGTCAGGACGTGCTTCAAATCTCGTCCTACCATTGTATCAGCTGTGTGAACTTGGCAGCTATTTAATCTCTGCGTGCCTCAGGTTTCTTATCCATAATAGTACCTACTGTATGGTGTTATGATGATTAAATGTAATTCATGTGATGTCATACATATAAAGAGTCCAGAGTGGTATTTGGCACAAAGTGTTCGTTTTCGTTACGGCTGCTATTAAGAGGCCCCTTTAAGTTGACTCAGTCTTTCTTTAGGTTTGGTAATAGTTCTCAGTAAGTTTTACTTTGTTCTTGGAACCAGTTTATCTCATTTATCTCCATGCTTATTGTTGTCCTGAAAGGTCTGTCATTTGTGTGTTGGGGAAGGGAAATGCCTCATTTCTCCTCCCATTTTCTGGACCATGCATGCAAATACAAAAAACAACTCAGCTGCCAAACAATTCAGCAGGCTCAGGAGCCTGTCACAAAGTCAAGGAGGTTCAGAGGCCAGAGGGCTCCCTGCAGTATGGAGCAGGAGCACAGCAACTGCATTTGACTAATGGCTCTACAAGCAGCCAGCCTAGGATTTTATGTTAGGACAGTATTCTCAAATGTTGCACAATCAAGAACATCTTTAAGTACTATTTGGCCCTGGAATGCACTCTGGGATTCTGCCAAGCGTATCTCTTTTACAACTCGAGGGCAAAGCAACAAATCAAAGCCACTGTCAGATTTAGCCCTGATAAATGAGGTATGTTCATTGATGGAACCAAAGATCCCAAACCATCCAAGACCACCATAGGTCTCCCTGCAAGGTGAATGAAATGTATCAGTACAGAACGTGCACATTGAAAGAACCGTCAGAAAACCTGTCAGCTGCAAGCATGTTGGAAAGGATGCTGGACTTAAAGACCCAGCACAGTCCAGGAGAATAAAAGGATTCCTTGGAAAGTGAATGCACAGTATCACTACAGAATGTGGACATTGAGGGAACTGTAAAGAAGCAGATCAGCAGCAAGTGTGATAGAAAGGTTATTGAACTTGGAGGAAGTTTTATTTCAGATGGGTCGCTAATCGCCTGTGTGACTTGGGGAAGGTCATTTAGCCTTTCTGGACTTTCTCTAGCAAGTGAAAAGTTGGATGGTTGTTCTGTAAGAATACTCCAAGTCTAACACTGTTCTGTGAATCCAAATACTGAAAGAGATGGAAAAGTTGAAGAGCTGTTTTGGTTGGAAAACAAAATTTTCAGTGTTCCTTAAAACGTTCTCCTAATCGATCCACAGTCCCCGGCAAGAACTCTTAAGTATACTAAAACAAAGCCAATTAACATTCCTTACTACCGCTCTGTCATAAATCATCGTTAACTCAGAGAAGGCAGATGGGTGAGTAGCTACACGACACATTCATATAGACAGGTTTGTTCCTATTCCACAAATTTAATTTCATAAAACCAGAACCCCCTTCCATTCTTCACAGTGTACTGTGGACTGTTCAGGTATACAGAGATAGAAAAGGCACTGATAGGTCAATTAGATGAGGACCAAGCACTGCCCATTGGACCTGAGTAACGTGGAGTCATTGGTGACTTGATAAGAGCAGTTTTGGTGAGTGGTGGTGGGGAAAGCCTGATGGAGAGGGCATAAGGGAGAATTGAAGAAGAGAAACTTAAAACTGTAAAATAGGCAATTCTTAAATTTTGCTGTCAAGGGAAAGAGAGAAATTGGATACAGTAGAGTCAAGAGAGTTTTTTTTTCCAACGGGAAAATAACAACATGCTTATTATTATTCAGTAGAGAGGACACAATTGATGTTGCTCAAGGAGAAAGGGGACACTTGCTGGCTTAATGTCCTTGGGTAGGTCAGAGAGGATAGGACCCAAAGGTAGACTTTTTGGGCACAGGCAGATAGTGGTTGGATGTGGTATTGGGAGAATCACTTCTGTTTTCCCAGTGAAATAGGTAACAACACCATCAGCTGAGGGCAAAGATGGGGGAGGAGATATTGGAGGTTTACAGAGATAGAAGACATGAACTGGCTGCCTAGGAACAAAAAGTGATGGGACCGGATGAGTACCAGGAAATATCAAGGCCCAATTGAGGTTACTGACAATTAATTTAAAGTGAAATCAGTCAGCGTGTTTGGGTGTTAGTCTGGTCATGCCATGAGAGTATAAGCAACCAGTAGGCACACTTGAAATTTAAATACGGTTTTGGATTAGTCGAGCCAGTACAAGGGAGAGAGGGGTGAGGGAGTCAAGTCTATAGGCAAGGGGATGGTTATAAAGATAGACTGTGGAATTTTAACTGGATGGGAAAGGGAGAGAGGACATCAAGGGAGTGGAACAGTGAAGGTGATGAAAGCATTGGATTAAAGTCCTGGTGATATGGAAAGATTATGTTGGGGTACCAGAGAGAACAAGCTGAAAAGATAATAGGTGGTGGTAAGAAAATAGGATGTCTGAAATAAACTTTGGGAGTGTTGCAATTATTAACAATGAGAATGTCAAAGCTATGACTGTAGAAGTGAGTAGCAGAGATTGAAAGGAGGAGAAAGCCATTGGAAGAAAGAAGATGAAGGGACCAAAAGGCCAGGATAGTGGAAAGAATACCTGCTTGTTGAAATCACATGAATAATAAGTGGACTTACTTTGAAGACACTGGTTGTGAATTGGTTGCTAAAATCTTCAAGGATTCAGATTAGAGTAGTAGATAGCTGAAACCAGGTGATGGTGATGAGTGAGGTTCAAAGCTGAGTGTTTGGAGGGGGAGCACAGTCTCAAAGCAACAAAGTGGGACATAGAGAACACCTGTTCCACCTCGGACTCCATAGTGTGAAGAGTAAATAACTACCCGACCACCTGAGAGGACTACAGAGGAAGACATGACCTCAGGGAAAGCCAGATATCAGCCAGAGGAAGATCAAGAAACATTCTTCAAAAAGGTGGAGAGTATAGGGCAGGTGTCAGCAAATGACAGCCCATGGCCCCCGTTTTTGTAACAGTTCTTACAGGGATGTGTGGAGGGAGCAAATGAGCAAGCAAGACCCTCTCTTACTCCCGCTGCTGGTCACCTGCAGGGCACAAGTCTTGCTCTGAGTACCCACTTCTTTTCTTCACCGGTGCCAATAAGACTCCAGGCCAACCGAAGGGACTGACAATCTTGGTTAGAACACATCATAACAGAATATAGCCTTAGTTAGCCTCGCATTGATTCCTCTCCTTAGATTGGGCATTGTTTATCAGATTCTCCAATACAAATTTACTCATTCCAATATTGATGCTTCATTAAACCGGAGGATTTTCATCCTGACCTCCGGTAGCATTAGCTTGATTCTGCTTTATGACAAATGGTACTAAACACCATCCATGTGCAATAACTTTAAGAATTAAGTTAAATTGTAAAGGCAGATGACTTACTAATATATCCTATTTTATTTTAAAAATATTCTTGCTACACACCCAAGGACTAGTGATTCAACCTGGACTCTTGCACCAGTGGTAAGACCTGAGAAGAAATTGTGACACACGCAAATTTCCTTTCTTTCTTGTTTTATTGGCAAATAACAAAATAAAAAGTCCATTAACAACAACAACAACAACAACAAATTGGAACTGAAGCCATAACTCTGAAAACACTACCCAGCCTGGGTCACATCTTGCTCAAAGGATCTCAACATGAAGATTGCCACATTGACCAGGAAGCACTTTTCTCTGATGTCGGAACTCCCTTCGGGGACCAACTCTTCGTTTTTGCCTCTTCGTGAATCCCTTCTACAGCAGCGAGCACTTTCCGACTGCCTCTACATCACATCCAGAAGAAGCACAGAACAGAGCTGATTTGTTGGCATGCATTACCCAACATTACACGTTCATTGGCATAATTTCATTTAAGCTGTCTAGAAGATTTTAGTGGATAATAACCACTTATTTTTTGTTCATTCGTTTATTAAACATTTATTAAGCAACTACTTTTTATTTTCTAAAATGCTGCTCAGCAAAGAAGAAACCAAGCCAAATAAGACATGGTCCCTATTCTCATTTTCGAAAAAAGGGTGAGGGCAAGGTGAGAATAGATTCTGGAAGTCTAGAGGCTTGCTGGTGATTTGAGACAAGGTTCTAGAAAAGATTATTAAGCAGATGTTTTGTGAGCACTCAGACAAGGGGGCAGTGATTTTTGGGAGTCAGCGTGCATCCACTAGGGACACATGGAGCCTAACATAATTTTCTCTTTTGATAAGGTTACTAGATTAGTGTGTCCAGGAGTTAATATTTTGAGAGCCTTTCATGTTTTCCTTGTGGACTTCTAGGAAGATGAACATTATAACAGTGGGTGGACGAGGGGCGCCTGGGTGGCTCAGCTGGTTGAGCGTTTGACTTCAGCTCAGGGCAGGTCATATCTTGTGGTTCATGAGTTTGAGCCCCGTGTCAGACTGTGTGCTGACAGCTCAGAGCAGAGCCTGGAGCCTGCTTCAGATTCTGTGTCTGTCTCTCCCCTGCTCATGCTCTCTCTCTCTCTCTAAAAAATAAATAAACGTTAAAAAATTAAAAAAAAAAACAGTGGGTAGACTTAATTATTTCTCTTTTTAAAAATTAATTCATTCCACACATGTTTATGGTGCCAAATCAACAATGTGTAATGCATTTGGTTAGGTGGTAGGGATGTGCGGGTGATCCCTGCCTTCATGAAACTTACCATCTATGGCAGGAATAAGACAATTACCATGCAAAATACACACACTAAATGGATGATCTACAAGGGAACCGCCAAGGATATTGATTAATGCAAATCTCAAAGGAAGCTTCTAATGGTTTGGGTGGCAGATTTGTCTCCAGACTTTCCTAACATTTTATTAGTAAGTTGGATGATAATATAGAAAATTTAAAATATTTTGGAGGAAAATTAATTTATGCCCATACATTAAAGGACATGCAAAATCATTCTCAAGTAGATTAAAAGTGCTGAGTAATTCAAAATTATATGAAAGTCTGGTAGAAAATAGAATAAAATGTTTGTAGATGTGCAGAGGAATGATAATGTTCTCAGCTATAAGGAAACATAAACAGTGCAAACATAAAGACTGACAAATGACAGGTTTGAATAAATAAACTTTAAAAATATCCGTAGAATGCAAAATAACATCACTAACATTAAAAGGAAAAAAATCAGGCTGTGAAAAAGATTTGCATCAAATATGACAGAATAATATCTATAATACCTAAAAAGCTGGATTTAAATTTATAAGAAAATACATGATAAATAGAAACAATAATTCATCAAAAAGGAAATACACGATATACTTAAAAGACACATTCACGGGAAGGAAGTTTACACTTTGCAGAGCAGTGGGAGTCTCTGAGAGTCTCTGAATATCACTGTCCAATATCACCACCCAACAGTAGGCTCTCAGCAGAGAATTCCTGCCAGTAGAAGAGATGATCATCTCCCCAGGGTACATTCCCTGACATCCTTTATGCCCCCATAGTATTCTCTGTGCATTTCTCTCACTGCACTTGTTACTTTGTGCTTAATTATATGCTCATGTGCCAGATCTCCCTACACTAGATTGGAAGCCTTTGGAGTGAAAGAACCATAACATGTATCCTTCTGTTCCCAGCACCCTGAACCAGTATTTGATAGTTATGAAATAAGTGGTATACACATTCTTTTCTTTTTCTTTTTCTTTTTCTTTTTCTTTTATTATTTTAGAGAGCGAGAATGCCCACCAGGGAGAGAGAATCTTAAGCAGGCCCCATTCTCAGCATGGAGCCCCACATGGGGCTCGATCCCACAACCCCAAGATCATTGTCCTGAGACGAAATCAAGAGTTGGTTGCTCAACCAACCAAGCCACCCAGGCACCCAATGGCATGAACATTCTTGATGGAGGGACAGTGAGTAGGTGGTGGGAGGCCATGGGGGGATTGAACACAGCAAAATAAAGAGTGAGTCACAATATGACCGAACTGTGAGTCTAAGAGTAGCCCTTGGATCTCCTGTGTTGATGAAAACTACCTTTCCCCAGATAACTTCTCATCATTAGGAAGAGATAAGAGATGGCACAAGAAATTTGCACACTCCTGACAAGGCCCTCAATCTTCCATCCCCTCCAAACACTGGTAGCCTCACCAGCATTATTTGCCTTAAGACCATCCAGACCGAGCTCAGCATGGCCTTTACTCCTGTTTATGTCAGTCGTCATGGGAAGCTCAGGACATTCTTTATCCCAGAAGTTTTCTCTACATGAGCAATGATGCTGCCACTGTGTCCTCCAACTCCTGTCTCTATCAAGAGGCTCTTCTGCTTTATGGCCTCTGATCATATGCAACCAACAGAGGCTGTGGCCAAGTGGGAGGAGGAGAGTGAACGTAGGGGATGTATTCCCTTGATGTTCTCCCTGTTGCGTTGCTATGGATTGCCTTCATCCCTCTTCTCAAGGCACAGCTCCTGCCAGGCAGGCCTCTCCATCAAGCTACTCTCTCTGGCTTTCTGTAACCACTCTCTCCTCTTGATGCTTTAGGTGGCAACAGATCCTATTTCTTGCTAGCCCCTGGCACGACATCATCCCTTGTTGGTTTCCTTAACTCCTGCCCATATTTGCAAATAATCCCTTTATTAAACTCTTCTCAGTTACCCAGTGTGAAGGTGCCATCTGTTTCCTGCTGGGATTTTGACTGATATACTGATGAAAAATCAGTTGTTGAATGAATGAATGACTGAATCTCTATAGAAAAACTGAAATCACCAGGAAGCATTCTTTGCAGCAAATGTGGCTGTGGGGATGGTAGGAATTTTCCTCATTTCAGCAGCTTAACACTGGAAGCACAGAAGGGAGGAGCAGCTACCTGTCAAACAAGGCAGAGGACATATGGATAGTCATAGAGTGGGAGGAGGGCATGAAGACCCATGCTCTGAGGCATGGAGCTGACCCCAAAGCCACCGTCAAAGAGAGCCACAGTAAGGGAGATGCCACTGACGAGGCGTGTCAGGAGCCCCAAGAAAGGGACAGAGTGGCAGGTCAGGCTGTGCTTTCATAATCCTAGAGATGGAGACTGGGCCAGAGAAATAATTCCTTCCCTCTCTCTTCTTCCTATTGCCCCACCCACTGCTTCCCTGTGACCTCAATGAGCTTGGGTGGCACTAGTTATCAAAGAAATGAAAATGACAACAGCCTGGATCATATTACAGCTGCAAAAGCAGCAGTTATATAACTGGTGAAACTAATATACCTGTGGACTTCAGTAATATTATAAATCAATGCAACTCTTTCAGAAAGCTCTATGGCGATATGTATTGCATCTTAAATAAAAGTCACTGTATCTAGTGACTCTGTAATCTCATTCCTAAATGTTCATCCTCAAGAAAGTTTGTGAAGACAAATTTGCAATACTGCATTATCCCTAGCATTGAACAATGTATTATGATACTCCGTAAAAAGAATACAACGTAAAAGTATATGTACAGGAGGCAGAGATATAAAAATAGGTATGTATAGAAGCAAAATTTGAAAATAATAGGCAGAAATGAAAACAGTATCAATTGAATAGAAAAAAATTTTTTTTCCTAAAACTGTGTAATGTTGCTATAACATTTTTATAATCTAAGTTCAAAAATATATATGCTTCTCCATTTTAAGTGAACACCACCAGGAAGGGTCATATCACTTTCTTTCTTATAACCCTTCAATCCTCCAATGGTTTCCTTGTGCAATAAAAATACCATGCAAATTTCTTTCCACGATCTTTGAGGTCATTCATGCTAGTCCTCTGACACCTCTTGGATCTTGTCTGTTGTCTCTTTTCCCCTGGCTACTATGTTCCAGCCACCCAGAGACTTTAATATCCCTTGCAAACACCAAGCTTTTCCCTGTTTTAGTCTTCATTCCTGCTGTTCTCTTGGTCTAGAATTCATTTTCTTCAGATCTTCATATGGCTGCCTTTTCTCATTACTTAGATATTACTTCAAATGTCGCTTTTAAAAAAGAAGCCGCAGAGACATTTTCTATTATCTACCCAACAGCTGAACATTCCTGGCTCCCACCAAGGAACTCCTGAGGGCCAGATACCATCTTTCTCTGCCTGTGGAAACGAAGACATGACTCAAATGCAGCCAATCTATTCCTCACCCTGGGTTTCACATCTTGAGAGAGTGGTGATGCAGAGGGGCAGGGGCAGTTACAACTTTCATGGTGCCTGTGGTGCCACGGAGAGTCCAGTAGAATGCTGGTGGAATCTAAGTTTGGTGGCGTCCCTCAGAGTGATGGTTGTCCCAGTTGTGGCGCTCTTCACAGTGGCTGGGCTGGCAGATGTCGGGCTAGTGTGTGGAAAGAAGAGAACTTCACAGGGAGAGAACCCCAGAAGTCGGCAGAATATACTCCTTGAGTCATCGGCCAAATGCTGATTGGTGAATGTGTGTGAGAAAATAACCTGTGCCTGGAAGGACCTCTCAAAGAGAGCAGAGGTAGCAATCTGTGGAGATTACATAGCCTGGGAATAGCTCGTTTTCCCAATAGCTAGATTGGAAAAACCTCAGTACATGAGGCAACAGGCAGACCATTCGCAGGGTATTGGGGGCAAAATTAACCCTAGACTAGAGAAGTTGAACTGGCAGTTTAAAACCTCACAAAAAAAGCCTCCATGCCTAGGTAATTTCATTGGTGAATCTACCAAATATTTAAAGAAGTAATACTAAACACATTTTTCTCCAGAAAGTAGAAATTCTCAACTCAAGACAGGACTTGTATTTGGAATATGTAAAAGCCCCTTATAACTCAATAAGAAAAAAAAGCAATCCAATACAAAGGGCGCAAAGATTTGAATGGATATTTCTCAGAAAAGATTTACAGATGGCAAATACACTCAATATCATTAGATTAGGGAAACGCATGTCGAAACCATAATAAGTTATTCAACACACACACACACACACACACACACACACACACACTAGAATGGCTGAAATTAAAAAGACTGATGATATGAAGTGTTTGAGGTAATAAAGAGTAACTGTAAAGGAAGAAAATCCTGCCATTTGTAAGGTGAATGGACCTTGCTAAGTGAAACAAGTCAGAGAAAGACAAATACTGTATCATTTCTCTTACATGGAATCTAAAAATAAATAAATAACCCCCCAAGCTAAACATATAGATACAGGTTGCAGATTGGTGGTTGCTGGAAGCAGGGAGTGGGGGTGAGAAAAATGGGTGAAAAATCTCAAAAGGTACAAACTTCCATAAAATATTTATAAAGTAGGGACGCCTGGGTGGCTTGGTCGGTTGGGCGTCCGACTTCGGCTCAGGTCACGATCTCACAGTCCGTGAGTTCGAGCCCCGCGTCGGGCTCTGTGCTGATGGCTCAGAGCCTGGAGCCTGTTTCAGATTCTGTGTCTCCCTCTCTCTCCGCCCCTCCCCTGTTCATGCTCTGTCTCCCTCTGTCTCAAAAATAAATAAACGTTAAAAAATTTTTTTTTAAAAATATTTATAAAGTAAATAAGCCATGAGGATGTAATGTACAGCATGGTGACTAGTTAACAATACTATTTTATATTTTTGAAAGTTGTTGAATCTTAAAATTTCTCATCACAAGAACACAAATTTGTAACTGGGTGTGGTAATAAATGTTAAGTGAATTTATTGTGGTAATCATTTTGAAATTTAAACAAGTATTGAATCATTATGTTGAAAACCTAAAACTAATATAATGTTCTATGTCAACTATGCCTCAATAAAAATATACATATACACGTGTGCATTAAAGCGTCTGAAAGGATATTTGTTAAACTGTTAACAGTATTAACAAAAAAAAAAAGACTATAATTTTCATTCACTGCTGCTGACAATGTAAAATGATACAATCACTTTGAAAAACAATTTGGTAGTTTCTTGAAAGGGTAAACATACTTATCACATGACTCGCCCTTTCTACTCCTTAGATACTTACTCAATAGAAGTGAAAGATATGCCCACACAAAGATTAGTTACTCGAATGTTTACAGCAGCTTTACTTGTAATAGTCAAAAGCTGGAAACAAGCCACATGTCCATCAACAGACAAATGAATAAACAAAACGTGCTCTATCCAAACAATAGAATATTACTCAGCAGTAAAAAGAACAAAATATTGATACACACAATAACATGAATGAATCTCAAAATAATTATGCCAAAGGAAGAAGGTCAGACAAAAGAGAATGTGTACATTTGCTTCCATGCACGTAAAAGTCTAGAAGATGCGAACTAAGCAGAAAGTGCTTAGTGACAGAAACTAAGTGACAGAAAGCAGATCAGTGGTTGCCTGGGGATGGGATAGAGGATGGGAGGATAGCGAGGGAGGAACTATGGGGCATGAGGAAGCTTCTGGAAATGAGTGATACGTTCATTATTTTGATTGTGCAGATTTCATAGATTTGTACATATATAACAGCTAACCCAATTATACAATTAAAAATGTGCAGCGTATTGTACATCAATTACACTTCAACAGAACTGTGAAAAAGAAAAAAGAAATACAGCATGCAAAGCAGGCTACTTGTGTGGTGGTGCCCTTCACATAGAATCCTCGTCCAATCCCCTCACAAAAGGTCTGTGCGCTTTAGAGTAGAGAACAGCAGGGCTGGGCTCATCAGCAGATGACTGAAAATTAGCCACACTCACTCAGGGATTATTCCTGCACAAATGCCAACTAAATATTTGTTGAATGAATGCATGGATGATAAATGAATGTACTCCTCCACTGAAGCTTGCATGATTCCAATTTGTGCCTCAAGAAAAGTATGTCACAAAACTTCACACAGGTTGTTGAAACTGCAAATATAAATCTTCACGTGGCAAAGGTCTACTGCGTTAACTTCTGTGCACCACAGTTTAGGAGGCTGGTGTCCTCCAAGAAAAAAGGAAGGGATGAACAGTCTGGAAAATTGTGTTATTTAAGAAACTGGTGATGTTGGGGCGCCTGGATGGCTCAGTCGGTTGTGCGTCTGACTTCCGCTCAGGTCTTGATCTCATGGCTCTTGAGTTCAAGCCCCACTTTGGGTTCTGTGCTGACAGCTTGGAGCCTGGAGCCTGTTTTGGATTCTGTCTGTCTCTCTCTCTCTTTCTCTGCCAGTCCCCTGCTCATGCTCTGTCTCTCTCTCTCAAAATAAATAAACATTAAAATATTAAAAAAAAAATAAGAAAGAAAGAAACTGGTGATGTTTATTTGGGAAAAGTCTTAAGACACCTGAACATTTTCTTCAACAGTCAGGAGGAAACTACAGTAAACACATTCAGGGTAGCTCCAGAAGACCGAACTGGGACCACAGTGATGACAGAAGATGGATTTTAATTAGCCACAAAGCTTTTCTACTTTTCCACATACCCATAATACCCTGTACATACAACATTTTAACATGTAGTACACAGTATTACTAGTTTTTAAATTAAAAAAAAATTTTTGATGTTTATTTATTTTTGAGAGAGAGAGAGAGAGCACGAGCAGGGGAGGGGCAGAGACAGAAGGGGGCAGAAGATCCAAAGCAGGCTCTGTGCTGATAGCAGAGAACTGATGTGGGGCTCAAACTCACAAATCACGAGATCATGACCTGAGCTGAAGTGGGATGCTTAACCAACTGAGCCACCTAGGCACCCCTGTATTACAAGTTTTTAAAAATGTTTTCCTGGCTTTTGCTGTGTACTTTTTGTTTGGGGATAGAGATACTAAATTGTATAAAGATGTGAATTATCCCTAAATTCATCTATCATCTTAATATGATCCCATTGAAAATGTAAGTAAGGCTTTCCTCTTCCATCCTGTTATTGTTTTGAACGTGCAAAAAGAAATGTGTCTGAAATCAATTTGAAAGAAAAGATGTGACAATTGTCAAGGAAATTCTAAAATGAAGGGGAAGAATAATATTAAAATGCATCTATAGTAACTAAAATACTTTGATCCTGGGCCCCAAATATCCAGAGCAGTGGAACATAGTGATGTCTAGATGGATCAACTTAAAAAATGAAATTCATCAGTAAGTAGTTAGATGGGAAAAGGTTCAAGATACCCAGTTATGTACACTATGGATTTTTGAGGAAAAATACACAAATTAAAAAATATGTGCGTGTATGTGTGTGAGCATGTGTAGAATACCGTGGGATTTATATATATGTATAAACTGTCAATGAATGATTTACTTTAAGTAGGAAACTGAGTAGGCCAGAAATGGGGTTAGGAAGTGAGAATAGATGAGATGGGCACTGTTACTTTTCACTTTATTCCTTGTTGTATTTTTTAAAAATATTTATATATACTGCATGTATAGTTTTTAATAAATTACAGGGAAAAAGAGGGCAGGGAAGAAAAGAGAAAGAAAAGGGGACAGAATTAAAAATAGAACTACCATAGGATCCTGTAATCCTACTACTGGGTATTTACCCAAAGGAAATGAAAACATCAATTGGAAAAGATGCATGCTGATGCTATGTTTATGCAGCATTATTTACAATAGCCAAATTGTGAAAGCAACCCAAGTGTCTACTGATAGATGAATGGAGAAAGAAGATGTGGTATATTTATACAACGGAGTTTTATTCAGCCATAAAAAAGAACGAGATTGTGCCATTTGCAACAACATGGATGGCACTAGAAAGTATTATGCTAAATGAAATGAGTCAGTGAGAGAAGACAGACACCATATGATTTCACTCATGTGGAATTTAAGAAACAAACAACAAGAAAAAGAGACAAACAAAGAAACAGACTCTTAAATGTAGAGAACAAACTGATGGTCATCAGAAGGGAGGTTTCTTTTTGGTAAAATGGGGATCATAATCTCTCCTATCCAGAGTGGTTTAAGCATTTAATGAAATAATTTATGCAAAGGACCTAGCCAATAATAAGCAAGCATTATCAAACATCAATAATAATTATTATTAACTATACTGATTACTATTATTTTTGGTCTAAGGAATTTTTTAATAACTGTGCAACTGAAAGGTTATAAGAACACTCCAAATTCATTCACAATAACCTGGAGGGTAGGCTCAGGGAAGCATGATGGTGATGAGATTATAACCAGGAAAGCTTTAATGTAATCAATTGCATTGCACTCTGAAGGAAGAAAGGGTTAATGAAAGTGTGGGTATGATCCATGTGGAACCTGGGAAAGAGGCTGTCAGGGGAAATGAGAGAGGCTTTCATCGGATAGGAGATGCATGTTGATAAAAACAACCTTGGGATTAAATTTTAACTCCCTGGGTAGACTTTGCTGTAGAGCAAGAATACTCTGACTAACCAACACTTTGACTTTTATATGTATTATTTTGGTATAGATATCAGCCTCTTTTGAGTTTGGTTGGTGTGATAACCCTTGACAGTCTGATCTCGTCTGGGCAGACACAAAACATTGAGTCTTTTTCGATCTAAAAGCTGAGGTCCAGACGCTAGAATTTCATGAATTCTCTATACACAAACTTTTGCTCTAAGGGCCTGATATGAATGAGGGGAAGCAGTTTTCTGTCTTGGAAAACTAAAACTTCAACATGAATGAACCAGTGGATGGATGAATAAGTTAGCACTGGGAGGACTTGCCACTGGAATTGTAAACTCTGCGTTGCTGTGTTTGTACGTATGAGATTGCTTTCCCCTTGCGTCTAGTTGACCATCCGATTCATGTGATCAGTATAACCCCACAGGAACTGATCTTCGTTGATCTCTCCGTCTTACTCTTGCCGTTTTCTCTCAGCCCTGCACTACCACCTTTTTGGCTTTCCCCATGTCAGAATGCAGCCCCACTGGCTCCCTGCATGTTTCTCACCTGCCCCTAACTTTACATCCCAACCCAGAAGTCACTTCCTATTGCCTAGGATCAGTCTCAGCAAATGCCTCTTCCAACTGCCTCATGTAAAGTAGTCATCACGCCCCCATCATCACCACCACATTACTCTCCATCCCAGCATGCAGCATCCTCCATAGTTTATGGAATATTTTGGTTTATGTCGGCTGAGAAACAGATTCCTAGATGGGATTAAACATGCAAGAGATTTATTGGGGGAATTGTCTGTGGAAGATAAAGGGACAGGGAGCAAGAGGAAGTGAGGAGAGCCACCAGTTGCAGGTCTGACATCTGTGATGGGGAGCGCAAAGGAAGGGAGGGGAGTTGACTAGGAAGAGTCTTGAACTGCAGCACAGTTCAGGGAAAGGCTTAGCAGGCCCATGGGGAATCTTTGGGCCAAACAATCTATTGGAGGAATCCTGCATCTGGAAGAAGTGTTTCTTCATTAGCACTCCACCATGCTCAGTCATGAGCTGGGAGCCCACAGATTTGGTCTTGGTGCAAGCCTAATGGTGGGTCCAGGAGGGCAGCCGCTGGGACCATGGGTCACTGACGCTCCCTGCAGTTAGTTAACTGAGAGCTGCATTCTCATGCTTGTCAAACACAATGGATGTTTGTGAATGTTTATGTCCCTACCCAATTCATATGTTGAAGCCTTAATCCCCAGTATGATACTATTTGGAAGTGGGACCTGTGGAAGGTATTACTTAGGTTTAGACGAGCTCATGAGGATGAAGCAGGAGCAGTGCACCAGGGAGCAATGGAAACCAGTTGGAGCAGCCAACTCCAGCATGGAGCAAACACCATAGATATGCCAACAAAAATAAGGATGAGGGATGGAAACCCTATAGATACATGTGTCTCCTGGGCTTTCTTCCGTGACTGACTATCAAGGATTCCAAGTATTCCTCCCCCAAGTTTCCCTTTTTTGCTTAAAGTCGTTGGCATTAGATTTGTGGGTCCTACATAATATACTCCAGAGATGTTAGAACACAGGGAAGCTAGGAGCCACCTGGCCTTAGTTCTTAAAGTACGGAGGGGCTGTGCTGAGGGGGGTTTTAAAGAACTAGAAGAAACAAGAAGAAACTTTTAGAAATGGCTAAACCCTGCTCTCTCGCAGTCAGGATGGATACAAAGGACAGAGGCTGGGGATCCTGCCTAAAAGAGTAGCAGGCAGAAGCCTCTCGGTGGCAGGAGATATGCAAGGAGGGCAAGCCAGCTGCCTTTCGGGAGAGAGAAGCATTGTTACTGCTCCAGATTGCCTGACTCCACTCACCCTGCCGTGTCAGGCAGAAAGACTATCCAGTCACCGGAGGAGTCAAGTACTGCTTTTTCCACTGAAGACTTCTTGGAACACCACCCAAATCAGAAGTTGCAAACTGACGTTTGCAGATTATTCTGTGATATAGTTATCCATAATTTATTAAGCACCATTAGCGTGAAATAAAGGAGGCTCCAGTGAAAGGAAAACGGTCTGGACACTGATGAGCATAACAAGCTGACTGAGGGTTGCTCCAGAGGACAGGAGACAAGAGGAGTGGAATGGAATGGAAAGGCGAGTTCAGTAGAATGGAATGATGAATGAGAGATTAGAAAATTAGGAGATTAGGGGCTCCTGGGTGGCTCGGTCAGTTAAATATCCGACTCTTGATTTTGGCTCAGGTCGTAATCTCATGGTTTATGGGTTCAAGCCCCATGCTGTCAGCGTGAAGTCTGCTTGGGGTCCTCTCTCTCCCTCTCTCTCTGCCCCTCCCCCCTTGTGCTCTCTCCCTCTTTCTCTCTCTCAAAAGAAATAAATAAACTTAAGAAAAAAGAAAATTGACAGATTAAAAAAAATGGGAGATAATTGCAGGTGGTATACATGGGTGTCCGATGAGATACAAAGGCTACGAACAAATGAAAGGGGAAGAATGATATTCTATTTTTTCTAGGTGGGAAAGAGGATAAAGACACATACGCGTGTATCTAATCATTCATATTTATTCAGCAAGTATCCGTGAGCACCTACTTTATGCCAGGTACCCTTTAGCTACTGATGACACAGTGGCGAACATGGCAGGCAGTCTTTGCCTTCAGAGTTAAGTTTCTCGTGGACCTATTTGGGCAGAGCATAGCTTGTCACCACTCCTTCTCCATGTTAGCAGAGGACTGACTTCACTCACACTCCTGTGGGCGTCCAGGTCTTTCTCCCAAGCCCTGATACCATCTTGAGAGAAACATTGAATGTGGAGTGAGGGCTGGGATGGGGAGATATTACAGCACATTAAAGGCTCAGTCATGAGGAGACAAAGCCAGAGAACAAAGGAGAATGGCCTGTATATTAGGATCAGGCCCCTGTGGCAGAGAAGGCTAGCTAACCCCTGAAATTCACCTTTCCCTCATAGCAGCGAAGCAGCTGTTCAGCCAGAAACTACAGTTTCCTTTGCATCTAAGTGTGGCCATTGGGATGGTTGCCATTGGAATATGAAGAGCAGTGATGTATGTTGCTTCCAGGACAGGACTTTTAAAAAGTCATAGGCTCATCTTTCATATTTTAACACTCTACATGCCCGTGTTTAATAATGCCCAGCTATACGACAGCAAGTTCATTACATTACTAGTTATATAATGATGTAATAAATTTCAAACAATTTTTCATACCTTTATTAAATTAATTTCCTATGAACTATAGCATATATGTGTATCTTTTAATTACTACTTTCAAAAATAGTAACCCCTTAGCCAACAGAGACGTATGGAATTTCAATAATAAAAAGCAAACAGCAATGTCCATCGAAGAAACTCACACACAAAAATTACAAATCACACAAAGCAACAATCCACTGTGAAAAAAGAGTCAGCAGAACCATCAAACAAGGGCATAAGATAATGCAGTAAGCCGAAGGAGACAAAAAATTGGCTACATTTAACATTATGAAGGAGGGGGCACCTGGGTGTCTCAGTCGGTTAAGCATCTGACTTTGGCTCAGGTCATGATTTCGCGGTTCGTGAGTTCCAGCCCCGCATTAGGCTCTGTGCTGACAGCTTGGAGCCTGGAGCCTGCTTTGGATGCTGTGTCTCCCTCTCTCTCTGCCCACCCCCTGCTCACACTCTGTCTTTCTCTCTCTCACTCTCAAAAATAAACATTAAAAATTTTTTTAATAAAAAATAAAAATAAATAAAATTATGAAGGAGATAAGATACAGAATAGAAACCATAAAGAAAGGAAAGGACCTTGAGGTTGAGGGACACAAAGAATTAATAGGAAAGAAGGAAGGAGGAGGGGATATTTTTAGATTGTCAGTTAATTAATTAATTCAAAAAGTACCATCTTAGGTGAAGATAGAGAAATGGACAAGACATAAGAAGACAGGAAAATCAAAACGTAAAGAGGGTGGGGGAATGAGGAAGATGGGAGAAGAACATTTAGCCCTGAGTTAAATTAGCAGCTAAGGCAAGGAGAGAAATACATTGTACTTATTGTCCAAAAACAAAAGAAAAAGATAAGAGTTCAGCAAGAGAGAAGAATGGTTCCTGGCCCTGAGATCTAAAGAAAGTTTATTTTGAAAAAGAAAAAGAAAAAATATATATATACATATATTTATATTTATATTTATATTTATATTTATATTTATATGAGGTGAACTGAGTAACATCATGAACTCTGTCCTCAACAGTAAATCTACCAAAAAATGCAGATAGTTCGCATTTGGCCTTTGGTTGATCAGTCTTTGATGAAAGCTGAGGACATGACTTAATCATATGGCTTAAATCATATCATCCTCCAGAAAGTAAGGATGATGTGGCTTGCTTGCAGGATGACAAAGCTTACTAAAGAAAAAAAAAGAAAACCTAAATACTATGATATTATGTACTAATGTACATGCTGTGAAAATGCCATAAAATTTGGCAACAACAGAGAAAATATCACTCTAATTCTGGGTTTCTCAACCTTGGCCTGTTAACATTCTGTACTGGACAATTATTTGTTGTCGAGAGCTGTCCTAGTCACTGTAGGATGATTAGTAGCACATCTGGCCTCTGCCCAGTAGAGGCCCACCCTGTACATTCATTCCAGACAGTTGCAACAACCAAAAATATCTCTAGGTCATGCCAAAAGTCCCCCGGGGACAAAAATTAACCCTACCTTGGAACTACTGTTTTAGTGATACCAAGTAAATCAATTTCTTTCATATTTGAGTAGTCTACTATAATCTTTTATATATGTTATATACATGTATACATATATTGTATGTATAAACACAGGTGTTTTTCATTCAAAGAATCTTGTGCATGGCTAGAGCAGACTCCTGGCATCTGAGAAGGATACCCAAGACCTTTGTAAAACCCCAAATCAGCATATACCACTTTGGTATATAACGTCTTCCATAATTTTGCTTGAGAATGGACAGAGAGCTGTGAAACTGCTCCAAGGTTCAGACCATGAGCCATTGGCAAGGTTCACTCAGCAGCTCAAGTATCTGTCCACTTTCCAACCTTGAAGCTCACTTTAATCAAGTTTGTCTCAGCTAAACTACAAATCAGTATAAGTCAAGGGTCCCTGGGGTCTCTTTGGAGTAGTTCAAGAGTGAACTCTTCAAAGTCTTCAAACGCCGAGGGACCACTGTGGATCCCAGGGTGTGGGAAGAATGATGGAGGTTCATGAGCTAGTGCATAGTAAAGCCTCATAGGGCATTCATTTACATAAGATAAGGCCATAAGACCTATATGTTTTTTAAGTGGTTTGTTTTATAGATAAAAATGCTTAAAAATATTGGAAGTGAGTAGAAGCATGGTGATTAAAAAATACAGAAGCAGATTTAGAGGTTGGTGACAAGAGGGACAACGGTACTTGACATTTTGCATCATCTCCAAGTTCCCTAAGAGTTTGTCCAGTTATGGCCCAGCCCCCATGGCTGCAGAACCAGCCTGGGATATTCGTCTTCTGCATAGAGGAAGCAGAATCATTTCTATTCAAGGATGAGCTTGGTGGTCTGTTTAGATTCCAGACCTCAGAGATAATCTGAACATAATCTCAGGCACTACCATATGTGAAAATACTCTTGGGTATAGACAGAGCGTGCTAGAATGGAGAAGAAAATGGGATTGGAGTAAGAAGATCTTTGTTTCAACAAGGACTTTGCTCCTGGCACCCTCACCTCCCTGAAGAGTCATTAAACTCCTGCCAACTCCAGGTTCACGATGGAGCTAATACTACCTGGGAAGGCAGCTGGGTTGAGAGAAAGAAATGAAAATAAAGAGTGTGAAAGCACTTTGAGGTCTTTAAAATGCAAGGCATTTGTGGCAAATTCATCTCATCACTAACATCCCAAAGCTACGAAGTTATAGAAAATAGGTTCTGATCGTAGCTTGTCACAAGACGATGCAGCTGCTTGTGGTGACCCTTCCTTCTCAAGTCCTAGAAGGCCAGAAATGAGGGTGACTTTTAGCCTTGAGGATTAAATCAGAATATGTTTGTCTTTGTACTCACACCCACTGGTTAAAAGGAGAGGACGAAATAGCAAGAACACTCTTCGCAAAGTTTTCAAATCACGGAAGGCTTCCATTCCTCCTTATCCTCGCTTCCCATTGCCCAACACTTGGCAAGCAGAGGAGAGAGAGAAACACTGGCTTTTGCACCTCTCTGCTACACAAAGGGGCCCCTTGCAGAGTCACCTAATCCCTGCAGACCTCGATTCCCTCACTTGTCAAACTGGAAATTTGGGGCATGACTACCTCCTACAGCTGTGGCAAGGATTCAGCTCAATGGTATGTTTGCATGGCATCAAGTACAAAGCCTTTTGCAAATATCAGGAATTATTTGGCAAATGTATTGTTCACCATCAACTCCATTACGACTTAGTATAAAAGATGGGCAAGGAAGGTCAGAGATGCAAAGGAATAAAAAGAAACTTGAGAATTGCCTACAGATTTTCAAAATTTGTGCTGTTTGGTCTCTCCCTCCATGAATTGAAATTTAGCTGTAAGGTGAAGTTCTATTCCTTTGCCAGGAAAAGGAAATGTTTATACATCAAAATGGATGGATCTCAATATATTTTGTGCAAAAAAAGAAAGTCTCAAGAGAGTACATAGAGTATAATTTCCTTTAGGGGCACCTGGGTGGCTGTGCTGACCGCTCAGAGCCTGGAGCCTCTCTCTCTGCGCCTCCCCCATTCACACTCTGTCTCTCTCTCAAAAATAAATACATGAAAAAAATGTTTAAGAAAGAATATAATTCCATTTAGGGACACGTGCACTCCAGTAACTGCTAGTGATATGCTCTTCTGTGGTAAAATTAGAAATAAAAATGCAGGGGGCACCTGGGTGGCTCAGTTGGTTAAGCGGCTGACTTAGGCTCAGGTCATGATCTCGCAGTCCGTGAGTTTGAGCCCCGCGTCATGCTCTGTGCTGACAGCTCAGAGACTGGAGCCTGTTTCAGATTCTGTGTCTCCCTCTCTCTCTGACCCTCCGCCGTTCATGCTCTGTCTCTCCCTGTCTCAAAAATAAATAAACGTTAAAAAAAAAAAGAAATAAAAATGCAGGAGTGGGAATATGTTGGAGAGGGTATAAACAGTATCTTAAAAGGTACAGAGATGTATTCCTTAAGTGGGATGGTGGGTACCAGTATGACCATTTTATTCTTTTCTTTTAAACTTAGTTTAAATAACAATAGTTTAAAAACAGTTTAATAAGAATACAGTAATTTGGGGGCACCTGGGTGGCTCAGTCAGTTGAACATCCGACTCTTGATTTGGGCTCAGGTCATGATCTTGCGGTTTGTGGGATCATGGTGTGCTGACAGCACCAGACCCTGCTTGGGATTCTCTCCCTCTGTCTCTCTTTATGCCCCTCCCCGGCTCATGCACGTGTGCACACCTGCATGCACGCGTGCGCTCTGTCTCAAAATTAATAAACTTAAAAAAAAAGACTGTAGCTATTTATACATATTATATATACACACTCAGTACATATGATATACATAATAAAATTTTTAAGGATTCTCCATGTTTCTAGAATCATTCTATAACAGGGGCGCCTGGGGAGCTCTGTCAGTTAAACGTCCAACTCTTGATTTCGGCTCAGGTCACGAGCTCCTGGTTCATGAGTTCCAGCCCCACATCCAGCTCTGCACTGACAGTGTGGAGCCTGCTTGGGATTCTCTTTCTCCCTCTCTCTCTGCCCCTCCCCCACTTGTGCTATCTCAAAATAAATAAATAAACATTTAAAAAATTATCATCATACTTCAGTAAAATCTTACTGACATAACTCTCCTTGGTTTTTCGGGGTTTTTTTGTTTTTTGTTTTTTGTCTTTTTGCTCTTGGTTGTTGTTCATGGCTCAGCGTGGGCCATCAGTAAGCCTCATCTTGTACCAGTTTCCCCCTCCCTGTCTACACCCCTCCCATTATGGAGGTCTCAGTTTCTCGTGCTCACCCTGCACTTGCTACCTGCAGGAGGACTTGACTCCTGCTGTTCCTCTGCTGAAGGGGCTCCCTCCCCAGTTTCTCAACCCTTAGCGGCCTCAGTTTCAGCAAAATGTCTTTTAGGAAGTCTTTCTGATTCCTCTGACTGGGTTATGTTCTCCTGTGACAAGTTTCCAGAGTATCCTGCATGTCTTCGTCCTAATGTTCATCACACTTGCAAATACTTCATTTATGTCTTTCCAACAGACTGTAAACCCTAGGAAAGCAACGCCACATCTGTTTGGCTTACTGCTGAATCACCAGTGTCTAGTTAGTGAGCATCTAGGAAGCATGCAATAATATGCGTTGAATGAATGAATAATGAATGAATGGTGGACGGACTGACGGATGGATAAATGGATAAATGTCAAAGCCAGAGGATTCCCACTGGCAGGTATGAATATGAGATTATAAAATAAATTTTATCAGTTACAGTTTGGGCATGGCTTCATCTACTCTTTTCCAGGAGCTCGATGAACAATTAGCACCAGCTTGAAACAGTTGAAAGAGTTGTCACTAAGATTTACTTTTATTGTATTTAATCTGGTCTAGCAATTGCTTCTTACTGGTTGTAATAAGTTGGGATTGGCGTGGTGATGTCACTTTAAATGCCTCTATGAGGTCTTTCTTTCACTGCTCTGTAAGAAAAAAATGGCAGTTCCTCTCAGAGAGGGGCACGGGATAATGTATTATCTGAGTTATCGCTGTTCAATCAAAAAGTGCATGAAGGAGCCACATAATTCATTTGGGCAGCAATCACCACGGAGTTACACAGGTCTCTCATGTAGGTGATGAAACAGCCAAACTCCCTGACAGTGGTGAATTACGCCTCGTGTCACTAATAGCAATGCCAAAAGAAGTGTCAAGGCTACAGACGTGGAGAATGGGGGGCTCTTCAAATTGCACGAGTAAAAATGTGATATGTTTTATTGCTTTCTTTTAATCTTGATCATTGAGGTTTTAAAATGAAATAACAGGGATGCTAAGCCTAGCCAATGGGTAGGGTGATTCATTTCTACTTGGCAATGGTATTAGTACGGTGGCTTCTGTCCAGGCCAAGCCTGGGCTGGAACCCCTGTGCCTCTCCATTCCGCCACCATCCCCATGGCTCAGCTGGCACCTTAAATCCTAACAAAGGGCCCAAGACATATGGGATTTTTGTCTTTTTCATCCATAGTCAAATAATTCAGCAAATATATACCATACATCTTTTTCTCTCACAGTTGAAATATTGACCCGATATAATAAAATCTCTGATTTTTAAAAGCCTTGTAGTATGACAGGGAGGCTAACATGAATTTGAAATCTGGTGATTAGGAAGTGTTTTGAATGGCCTTGAGAACTGCAGGTAAAACACTAAATTATACTAATATTCTTGTTTAGTTAAACTGTTTAATGTTTTAAAAAGCCCTTCATAATATTATGGATAAGTAAATTCTTGGGCCTGATTTCAATTTGAGTCAAATTCCAACTAATAATGTTACACCCATAAACCTTCTCCTTAACAGCCCATAACATTAAACTGAAAACAGAATTCTTAAAGCACGCTCTTATGCTGTCTATCCATGAAATAAGCATTATGGACTTTCAACAGATGTCTTTAATAGACATTGTTATTAAAAAGAATATTACGTAAAATAAATTTAGACTGCTAGTCTAGCACGATTACTAAAAGAATACTGCTGCATGTTCATATAATCTCATCTATACTTAATTGGGAGGGAAAAAAAATTCCGTGGACATTATTATCTTTGGTAGTAGCCATGTACTCATTTACCTATCCAGCTCATTATCCCAGATTAGGATTTGTTAGTGCCTTCTCTTATGCTCTAGCATAAGCCCCAATTTTCAGGAAATTAAAAGTTGGTCAGAAAAAAAAAAAGAACTCCAGTTAACAAGCATCAGTCTGAGAGCAAATTCCTTATAAAAATCTTGGGGAAAAATTTCAGCTCTTTTTCAGTTATGAGTGCCAAAGGGGGGGGAAAAAAAGAAATTTCGTGGTTTCAGGCACTTTTAAGTTTTATAATTTGAAAATACGTTAGGCTTTAAGCAGAAAAAAGAAAGTTCCAAGACCGTAATATGGATTAATGCCTCTGGTATGTTCTGAAGATGACACAAAGCTAGTAAGAACAACCAGTCTATTTGCTGGGAAATATGTTGTGTTGCGCACGAACATTTGAAAATAATGCCATCTGTGCCAGCATTGAATTTTGGTTTCTGCCTTCAGGCCTGCGATGTGAAAAATATTAGCCACTATAGTTAATTAGGTAGTAACTGGAATTTACATGACATCTCTCATTCTAGGTTATTAAACAAAGCATGGGGAAAAGGTCCACTTTTCTGGTCAATGGTCTATGTCTTCGGTGGCAGGCTCTAATGGAGGGAAGTCAGAGGTAAATGGTTATTGACATCACCCCAATATTGTCATTCTTTGTGAACAGAGGAAGAATGTGAAGGAGGGTCTTAGCCAAGATTATACAGCGTATCAAACCTGAAGTTCGTGACTTTCCCAGGTGAGGCTATATTTACAGTGTGTTAGACTGTGGCTTCACTGTCTTTATTTAGATACTCTGCATTCAGGTAGGTCTGGGAGAATGGGATGGATCAGCACTTATAACTGGGGCAGTCCTGTCAGTGGCTGAGCCTGCATGGAGGAGAAGAGAACATGGGTCTTGGATCAAACAAGCCTCCATGCAATCCTTGTTCTGAAACTTATTGGTTAAGTGACTCTGGAAAGCTACCTGCCCCTCTCTTTATTCATCTGTAAAATGAGGGTAAAAGAAATAAATATACCTCATGAATAGTTGTAGGGAGTACATAAGGAAGACAGTTTGGCAAGTGGTAACAATCAAACGTTAGCCATTCTTCTTCCTCTTTTTTTCCTCTTCCTCTTCTCCTTCTTATCCTTTCTCTTATTCTTCTCAACTACATTTCAGATGCATGATCTAAAAAGGTAGATCTTACTACTTTATATATGTAGGAAATAGCAAACACTGATCCTTTACTTTTATCCATTTTATGAAAGCTCAACGTAGAGTTAAAGAAGCAGCAGTAAAAAGAGGGCCAATGTAGGATTTAGAAAACCTGGCTTCTGACCCCAGCTCCACCAACTTAATCAACTTAAGCAAGCTGCCTGAGCCTCTCTGAGCCTCACTTGCTTTTGTTTTTTATTTAATCTGCAAACTTGAACGATAAATCTTACCCACCTCACACAGTTCCTGTGAGGATTGAATGGGAAGATAGATGTGAAAGCATCTTGAAAACTATAAAGCATTTAGTTGAAATAAATTAGAGTATTTTTATAATTTTTATCACGCTCAAAGTCACTTATGATGACAGATTTCTATATCCATAATTTTTCCCTGAAAGTTTATTCATATTTGGAACAATTGTTATTTATTACTCATTTATTAACAGACATAAAATTAGTTTTGATGACAGCCTTTTGCTAACAATAAACCAAAAATGGATTCATGGTTCAGTGGTACTGAAGAGCTTTTCTCCTTTTTTGAAAAGTTGAGACTTCACAGTTTGTTAGAGCAAAGTTGTTGCTTAATACCTGTTCTACTAAAGTTCACCAAATTGTACTTGATGTTCTGGTTTTTATTGCTTACACAGAATACGTGTTTTTCACCGGGCCTTATTAAGCACGCTCGCATACACACACACACACACACACACACACACACACACACAACTTGCTTTGACCAAAGTGGTCATACTAGTATGGGAAGAATAGGTATAGAGAAATTCAATTTGTCTGAAACTTCAGGGCTTCAAGAGCTAGTCTCAAGTGATAGAGTTATTGAGACATTTTGACCAAGAGAAGAACCTTACCTTAGGAAATGGACAAACATTTTGTGTAAACACACTGGTTCCTTCCCCTGGCAAGGTTGTTTATGCTTAGTCATTGGGAAAATTTCAGCTGCCCTTTGATAAACATGGCTCAGTAATTATCAAGATATTGACTACTTACAGCCAAGGTAGAAAAGGAAAAGCTTGACCTACTGGTAGCATGGGTACGGGAAGGAATAACTCAGGTTGATGAAATGCTTTCCTTGGGGATGCCATCTCTTTATTTTATGGTCTCACCTAGTACAGCCCCACTGATATCAGGGCTGTTCTGCGCAAGAAATAAGGAATTTCGAAGGTAGAATGGAAGTATGATTCAGATCTCTGTGCAGTATTCAATGCCATCCAAACTTCCATGGCTTAGTACACTTACCATCTACTAATCTTCAGGGAAGCATCCAATGCGCACTCGAGGGTGATTCCCTCCCACGTAGGAGGTTATTGTCCCTCAGCCCCACCCCTCCTCTCATATATTTGGCCTTTTGATGCTGGAGCTGGAGCTCTGCGACCCACACTTCTCCTTTGCTGGCAGCTCCATGTTAGGCTTTAAAAATCGACGGCATTGGAGGAAGCCTGCAAGGCTGGAGGAGAAGGGACTAACTCCTTCCCCTTTGCTCCCTGTTGGCTTGATGTCTGCTGCCACTGCTATGAGCACCACCGCTCCAGCCACACTTCTTCACTCAAAAGAAGTGGTTTTTCCCCGCAGCTGTGAGTGAATCCACTGTTGAGTCTGGCCAACGCTTGCAAAGCCAGCCTAGTCTCCCAACTAGACCCTCCCTGATATGCTTGCTGACAACCTGAATTCAAGTGCTAACACTCCCATCATATTTTCTGTTCCACAGTGCTTGTAGTCAACATCTATTGAATTTGACTACCCAGAAAATAACCTTTTTATTTTGGTGGCTCACCTCCCCAAGCTTCCTCTGTGTGGATACAGTTTAGGTAAGACTGTCCCAACTCTTTGTTCCAGAGGTTTGTGTGACTCCGGTCTAACAAAAGAAACTATTGTCTGTCTCACCCAGAGTGACTGGTCTAGTGGGTGGACACGGGCTCTGGATGCACTTGAAATCAGTAGACCTTTTTAAACTTCCAAGTTACATAGGCCCGAGGAATCCTCATTCTTTACAAAAGCTAGCCTAAGTCGTGTGTTTGTCACTGACAAGCTGTTAAACCAAAGGAATGGATCTTTACCATTGGCACTTCAGCAGAAATTTGGTGGATGTGTGGGTGGGTAGCAGACAACTCTCTGAGGCCTTCAAAGCATACACGAGAATGGAGTGGTGGTGGAGGTAGGTACACGCCCCTCACGGCCCTCTCCCAGCCTGGAGCCTGGCTGGGACCTTCGTGGCCAACTTCCTTACACGACCAATTGCACGTGACCACTTGCTGATGAACAGACAAAAGAGAATTGTGGTAGTGGCTGAGGGTTTGACATCTACAATGTGAGGCCAATAGAACTTTTCAAAGGCACATTCTAACTGATAATTTAGCTTAACTACCTCATATGTTGATGGAGAGAGAACTGAAATACTTGCTTAGATTACCTTCTAAATATGGCATATCTAATAGTGATATCTGAGTCAAGACAGAACTAGGAAGAGAATAGACATTTGTTGAATACCACTGTAGATAGATATTAGGCTAAACAATCTCATTTTACAACAAACCCAGGAAATATGGCTCATCACCCACTTTTTAAAAATGCAAAAAAAGTAAGGTTTGGGAAGGGTAAGTAACTTGTTCAAGGTCACAGACTAAAAGATTCAAGTCTAGTTCCCTCTGACATGGAAGTTCATTCTCTCTCCCCACATCAGGAAGGGGAAGTCAACAGTTCCAAAAGAAAAGATGATCATTGAAAATGTCTTGTCTCCTACCTTTCTCCTTGGTTTTCCACACCTAAAACCCCACAGCAGAAATGTGGCTGGAAACTTGTTCCAAAGCATCATTGCAGGCAGGAATTTACCTTGTGCATTGGGGGAAGCAAGTCCAAAAGCAATTGTACTTGGAATGTTAAGAAAGTCTTAGCTTGTTTCTAGTCTAGCCACAAATAAATAGAGGTTTATATGGGCAAAATGATTTACTACCATACATTAGGGTATTTTATACTTCACTGAACTTAGATAGGCAAATTATATAAACATTTTACATATAAGCAAAACATGTCAGATGTCAGAACTCAAAATATGTATTTAATTAAAAAAATACATCTCTTCAAACCAAAGCCCTAAATACATATTAAGTGAAGGTAAATGAGACATGTCACCTAACAGACATTAAATGACCCACATATACAGTGATACCTCCATTAATGAGGCAAATGCATTCCAACAGCACACTTTAGTGTCAGAAATTTCATTATTTGATGAAGCAATAACACAGAAGACATAAGGACCCATCCAAAGAAGACAGAGAAGAAGTGGATATGGTGTGAAATTATTAAATATTAACCAAAATAATACCAAGTGGGCTGCCAGAAAAGAAGATTCTGGAAGTTCTAAGCCAGAAAGAGGGTTAAGGGAGAGTGGGACTCCTAGGGCTCACCTGTGATCTGGCAGAAAGGTGGGGAAAGGTTTGCAGGAGAAGGCTGTGAAGTGGCATGGACTCAGCATGCTTGGGTCACCTCCACAGCCCCAGAATGGGCCTCGAGGAGCTGGAGCAGACCCCATCTGGACATATCCCTGCAAAGACACGGAGTACCTGAAGAAAAGGGACGGCACCTCTGATCCCCCAAAGGCCCCCAGACCCACCAAGGGTAAGCTCAGGGTTGGAGTCACATGTCCGTGTGGCCCACGTTACTGCCCCATCCATTTGCAAAGCATTTTATAAGGAGTTGTCATTCATTATTCCATTACAATTCAAAGACCAAGTACCTTTACCTTGAATGTTGACTAAAAATGTCGCTTATCAATGAGTAAGACCATCAGTATTCGAAAATGCCACTGATCACACCGTTTTCTTTCTTCCCAAAGGCAAGGAGGTGGAGGGGCAGGTCAACACAAAGTAATTTCAGGGACGGAGGAGGCAGCCGAGGGGTTATGAGACTCAGAAACGAGAGGCTGGGGAACCCCTACATTTTTGCTGATTTCTTATTTATACCATAAACCATGCAGGACAAACACGCTCTATTCACTGAGGTATTTTTGTCCCGTGCAGCTGTGTGGCTTAGCAGGAGCTTTGCTGTCGAGCCATATGACTCATGCCAACACTGCTGCATATGATTTATGAAGACTTAGAGAAAAAGAAAACAGCCAGCTTCATTATGAAGGAGAGTCGTTTCCAGAGTATTTGTTCACTGAGGATCAGGGTACCATTTAGTCCTCTCTTGCTTGCACTCTGAGTGAAATAGTGAGTCTGCCTCAGCCAGCGGTGGGCTGGAGGATGCCCTCCTGCTTCCCTGCTCCCCACGTGCCCTGCTTCCAGCTTACATGGGGACACTTCTAGTGTAAGAAGAGAGCTGGTGGCTGTAGCCAGAGGCTCGGTGACCTTCAGCTGCCATGGGAGGTTTACTGACTCCGAAACTGGCCAAACACCTCATCACAGGTGTTGCTTGGGCCTGGGCCTGCTTCCCTCAAAGATGGGGTCTGCAGCCCAGGGCACGGGGAGAAAAGCTGAAAAGGGACCCGGTTTTGCTGGTTCTCAGGCCAGCCACTCTTATCAGACTGTCTCCCTGCCTCACTGATTAGAAGACTGTCTCCAGTTGATTTTCCGAAATGCTCCAATGAGAACATTAAACACAACCCATCTCCCCAGTCCCACCCCACACTTCCCACTGGGGTCAAAAAGAAAAGTGCTAGGGTCTCTTACTCTGAAAGGTTTCTGACTCCTACCTTGGAAACGTTCCAAGCTGGATCTGACGGGTCTTGTCTTTTCTTACTTTCTTTCCCTGTTTTAGCTTTCACTTTCAAACAAGTCCCGGCCTACATTTATTCCCTGAAAAATAGGAAAATCAGGCCAGTTGGTAGTGCAGGTTTGTGGCTGTAATACATAACAGCTGCTTAGTAATAAGGCAGCTTGGACTAAGAAAGCAACTTTGGTAATATCCTGTTTATCTCCTTCCAAGAATGCTCTGTTACCCACCGATACCCACACCACAATGGGGCAGAATAAAAGTTCATAAGAATTTGTGAATAATAACATGGTCATAGAGCTTGCACTCTGGATGCTCTCGTTGTAAATTAAATTGTGAGAGGCTCAGGATAAAGTATGTATTCATGTTGCCTAACTTGTTAATAAGATATATAGTTGATCTTATTCCCATGAAAGATGAGAATAAAGCAGATTTGGAAATTGTGTAAAAAGGAAAATGAAAGTGATAAATTTTAAATATTAAAAGTATATACCATATGCCAACAAGGGTTTTATTTTAAATAAGATCATAAAAAATAAATAAATAAAAGTTTTGGTACAATGCTTTATTTTCCAGTGAGAGTGTTACATTTAAAGATGGTTTTTTTTTTTAATGTTTATTTATATTTGAGAGAGAGCAGAGAGAGATGGAGACAGAATCCAAAGCAGGCTCCAAGCTGTCAGCACAGAGCCTGACATGGGCCCGAACTCACGAACCGTGAGATCATGGCCTGAGCCAAAGTCGGACACTTAACCAACTGAGCCACCCAGGCGCCCTGCTGAAGTGTTAAATTAAATATCCTATCCTTGGTTTCCTTTGGTTGTAGTTAGTTTGTGTACAGTGCTTTCAGTGCAGCTTCTGGTTTATTTATTTAATTTTTGTGTGGTCCAATCCCTGCCCCCACTAACACACACACAAAGGACCTGAACAATTGTTACAGGTAGTGGTTGTAATCTCTCCCCCTGCAAGCTTTGAAGGTGCTTCCCCCTGCATCAAAGTACTTCATGGCTCTGTGTATCTCGGCCCAACTTCAAAGCCTCACTGCAGGAATCTGTAGTGCCTTATACCATGCAGTTCTAAAGGAGCTATTACTCTCCATTTATTGTGCAAATTTTTATGGAGATGCCCTGCTATCTTTCTTGACTCACCACTTGGTCTCAGAATAGCTCCCCCAGCTATGATTAAGAACTGTCTAGAAAAATTATCTGAAGGAATAGATTAGGGTCAGACTGCTGGAAACTAACCCTGCTAACTCTTGAGCTTTTAGTGTCTCTGATGCCACACCCTGTTCAACTAACTATAAGGTTCTACCAGCACAGTAGCTGGGGAACTTTCCCTTAGGAGCCTAGAGGAAGCGGGTTAGTTTTGATTTAAGTTGCGGCTAAAGAAAAAAAAAAAATGTTTCGCCTTTTATAGAACTTATTGGTAGAAGATTCTGAAAGGAACAGGAGTCCTGAGATACAAAGAGCAAATAGATGCTATTGAGTAGAAAGATAGGCTGTCTAATAGAAGCTTCTGCAACGATGGAAACGTTCCGTAATTCTGTGCTATCCGATACGGTAGCCCCCAGCTACATGTGGCTGCTGAGCACTTGAAATATTCCTAGGATGACTGAAGAGCCCAATCTTCAATTTTATTTAATTTTAATTAATTTTAAGTGTTATAAATGGTAAGTGTCTATTGTATCGAACAGCATAGTTCTAGGAATGAACACTGTGTGTTTGCGTGTGGGTAGACAATGTAGGACTTCAGCCAGAGGTAAGAGAAGGATAAGGAAGAAAAAATAGTGCCTACTTGCAACCTACCGGGGAAAATCCTTTTGACCTGTCACCACAATAGCTCCACCCAGGCAATAAGGAGATCCTAGCAATCAGACCTAAAAAGAATAGTGTCATCATTTCTTTTCATTAATCATTAGAGAACAAGGCTGCCGTGCCCACATACAGGCTGGCACTTCCCTGCATTCACGCCTCCTGATTGATAGCATTTCAAGTCATCTTGTGGTAGGCAATGGACAAGGGGGAAAAGTAATGAAATTGCCTCGTCATTTACCAGCCCAAGCCAATAATGTGTCACTGTGCATGGCTGTCACTTTTATACATCAAGGGTGCCCAATATCAGGTAGGACACTGGCCCTTTCAAAGCGACATAAATCAGGAGTTTGTACAGGCGGAGAGGGGTCATCAGGAGGCCACAGGAATCTCAGGCCTGTCCACTTGTCTGATTTGGGGCCTTGACATTGTTCCCTGAGCTGGCAAAAACTTGGGATTCTGAATACTTTGCTGGGAACTCCAAGCCACATGGGTACTGCTGGTGACCTCCTCACAGAAGTGAGGAAGGGAACAACGGGAGATTACGTGGACGGGACTGGCCACGGACGCGAGAGAAGATCCCTGCAGGGGTGACTCCTGGAGCTTCCAGACACAACAGCAGCAAAGACAGTCCCCCGGCCCCCATTTCCCACCCCCCTCCTCTACGTTTATTTTCCTGCTCTGTTCTAATTAGAAAACACCCAAGAAACCTCGGAAAGTATAAAAAACTAGACATTAATAAGTTTTCGCCAAATGGCGGGGGTGGGGGAGGGTGACTTGTTAATGAACCCACCATTCACTTCAGTGAAGTTGTCTTTTTTGCTTTCCCTCCTGAAGGAGCATCTGGGCACAGCATTTAGCAAGGTACTGAAATGTTTAACTGCTGCTGCTGTAGGACTTTCTAGTCAGGAGAGATCTGCCATTTTCATCATGGATTCTTTTGTTTTTCCCCGTGGCCAGCTGCTGCGAAGATGCAGTCAATTTAGATTAAACAGGCTGAGGAGCGCTATTCAATATGTCAGCCAGGCACACTTCTCTAAATCCAGCGTTCAGCAGGTACAGTTTAAAAAAAAAAAAAGTCAGGGGGGCTGTTGACAGAGGGGCGCAGACTGCTTTTACGCCTGGGGACGGGAGCAGGGGTCCTTGGAGGGCAGCCCCCGGTTCCTCCACATTAGGCATTGGGAGCAGCTCGGCCCTTTCTTTCTGCCTGTCTTCACCCTTGTCCTGCTCCTCCCCTTCCCCTGCTGCCACTGGCTTCTATCTCCATTGTTCCCTTAAGCCCAGCAGCCAGCGCGCAGCCAGGCCCAGCACACGCTCCGCAGCCAGCCAGCAACTTCCTCCTAAGCTGCAGTGCATAATTACAACCAGCTGCTCCGGGCTGTGGGCCGGGCCGGCTCTGCAGACAAGCATCCCCATACCCCCAGTTCCAGGGAGGCGACAGCCTGCTCTTGGCAGCAGCAAATTCTCCGAAGGAAGTGCCCACACCCTTGGAAGGAGAGGGGGCAGCCCTTCCCTCTCTCCTGGCTCCCAGAGGCCAGCGCCCCATCGGGTCTCCCCTCTTCTTCTCCACTTGGTCGGACAGAGAGAGTTGTTTTTATTGTTCGCCTGAAGGTGCCTGCTCTGTCACCTGCAGCAGCCCTTGCCCTGCTGGTCTATTGTCTGTGCTGGTGCCGTTGCAAGCAGGAGGGTGCGTCCTGGGCCCAACTCAGGGGGCAGTGGCGCGAGGAACCCAGGTTCCCGGTGGGCACCTCGGCTTGTGAAGGGGTACAGATACAGGGGCAGGAAACGTGCGCTGCCCTCGGCTGGCATGAGGCAAAAAAGACTACTGATGTTGCTTTAAAAAAATACCACTGAAAATCCAAACAAGGCTAACGTAACCTCTGTAAGGAGAGCAGCGTGTGGGCAAGATTGCTGAGGATTTGCCCATGCCCCGCCTCGGAGCTGTGGGTTCATTTTGGGGCCTCAGTGATCTTTCAGGCTTGGCTACAAGTATGACTCTGATCCAAAATTAGGCTTTGAATGTGTAACACAAGGCTCCCTGCCCCACCCACCGCCTCTCTCTGCCCTGTGCTGTTTCTTCAGAGCCTGGCACTGGGCCAGATCTGGCCCTTCCAGCTCCTGGGGGAAGGGCTGGCGGCAGTGTTCTGTGTGCAGCCAGGACTTTAGGGTGGGTAAAGGTGCATGGCACGAGGCAGGAAAAGAAGGGAAGACTGCTTTTCTAGGGAAGGGCACCGAACCCTCAAATCACCCACCCCATCTAGTCAAGCCGGGGAAGACCATGCAGGTGGGAGGGCAGGCACCCCGCCTCGGCTGCCCGCATCACTCCTGCCTACCTGTGTCTTCCAGCTCTGGCTCTTAATGGGCCTTCAGCAGCAAGAGAGCCAAGCCAGGCCGGGCCAGCTGCTCTGTCATGCCCAACAGCAGCCTCAGAGGTAGGGAGCAGCTGGGAGTCTGCTGTCGAAAAGGAGCTGCTCATTTTACAGGGAAATTGCCCAGGGACGCCGGCCCTGGCAGTATGAGATCAAGTGGGGCAGAGAGGAGCATCTTTGAGAGGGGTCATTCTGTCTGAGCGTCAGCAGCCAGACTGTGGCCAGCAGCAGCAGGCTAGCTGTCTGTCATGTTGGGGTTCCCCTTTGCAGATTTCTTTGTTTCAGTGTTCAAAAATCTCAGTAGAGGGGTACCTGGGTGGCTCGGTCGGTTAAGCCTGACCGACTTCATCTCAGGTCGTGATCTTGTGGTTCACGAGTTTAAGCCCCGTGTCGGGCTCTGTGCTGACAGCTCAGAGCCTGGAGCCCTGCTTCAGATTCTGTGTCTCCCTCTCTCTCTGCCCCTCCCCCACCTCTCAAAAATAAATAAACATTAAAAAGATTTTTTTTTAAATCTCAGTAGAACTCTTTTTTAAGAGGATAGCTCCTCGCAAGGAATTGTAATAGCAACCTGTGTCAGCAAAGGGCATGCAGGGAACAGGGGTCATCAGTGAATGTGTGTAAACAATGGAGTTTGCGCCTCATCAACTGTAGCTTTTCTGGGTTTCTACATCAGTCTCTGATGATCTTTGCAATTTAATTCCCATAGGAAAAAAGAATGCCAGTTTCAAGTGCTCTTTTGGTGTTCAACCCATGCTTTCCCTTCTTTCTGATTCTTAAGCCTGGATACACTTTAGAAGCACATACAAAGCAAACGCATGTCCGTAATAGCATCACGACGCAGCTATTTCAGCCTGAATATTACTTGTGCAGCTTGACTGGCTCTTCCACTTAAAGCAGTTTGGAGGTCCCAGTGACTCAGTGATGTAATTTTTGGCAGGTTTTTCTCCAGCCTTGCGACGAGAAACAAGCTTAACAAGCAAACAGACGTGTCTGGCTTCTCACGTTGCCGCAACCCTTATTTGAGAGCACCAGGAATGAGAGGATTCCTTCAGAGGGTCCCGCTCTCCAGAGGAGGAGTGTGCAGATGGCAGCAGCAGCCTTGTTATATCAACAAGGAGGAAAAAAGACGTAGAAAAACAGAGACTGAAAAAAGTTCAATCTCCGGGCGCCTGGGTGGCTCAGTCGGTGAAGCATCTGACTTAGGCTTGGGTCATGGTCCCACAGTTCATGAGTTTGAGCCTTGCTGATAATTCCCTCTCTCTCTGGCCCTCTCCTGCTCACACTCTGTCTCTATATGTCGAAATAAATAAAACTTACGAAAAGAAACATTTTTTTAAAAGGAAAAAAGTTCGGTCTTCAGTATTCTCAAAAATGAAGTTGAGAGGGACAAGCACCAGATTTTGAGAGAAGAGACTTGGTTATTTTCACAACTCTGACTGACTCTAATTACCTGTGTGGACTTTGACATCCATTCATTTCTCCTGGTTTAAGTTTTCTCATCTATAGAATAGGGGTGATGATATCAACTCCCTGTAATTCCACCACAGATGTGTGTGTGTGTGTGTGTGTGTGTGTGTGTGTGTGGATGTGTGTGTGTGTGTGTGTGTGTGTGTGTTGTGTGTGATGACAGCAAGACAGCAAGCACACTAACTATATTAAAAGTAGGATAGGGGGGCCTGGATGTCTCAGTCTGTTAAGTGTCTGACCTAGGCTCAGGTTATGATCTCACAGTTTGTGGGTTCGAGCCCCATGTAGGGCTCTGTGCTGACAGCTCAGAGCCTGGAGGCTGCTTTGGATTCTGTGTCTCCCTCTCTCTCTGCCCCTCCCCCACTCAGACTCACTCACTCTCTCTCTCTCTCTCTCTCTCTCTGTCTGTCTCAAAAATAAATATTGAAAGAAAATTTTAAAGTAGTATAAAAATGCATTCTAGGATTGAAAAGTAACCTAGCAGAAATAACAGCCATGTGTGTTCCTTGTACATGCTTATACTTATCTATTATTTAAGTGAACATTTAGGTCTAGCCACTCAAGTGGGTTTCACGGAACACCATTCACTGATAAATGAAGAAACGCAAGTACTTTTTCAGGTGTAAGATCATCTTTCTATTTAAAAAAGATCTTTTCTGTAATGTTTAGACCATCCGACGGGGTTTTATTTTACTGCACAAAGGGAAGCATGAGTCTTTCAGGCTCCTTCTAGCATCTCCCAGTGCTTTACAAAGATGTTCATGACAGTCGGAGAGCAAGCTATCATGTATCACTCTTTCCACCAACAGATGGAGAAACTGAAGCATAAAGAGGTGAAACGAGGTCACCGAGGGAGCAGGTGATGGACTGGCTTCTGGTCTCTTGATCCAAACCCTGCTCCACTTTGTCTCTCTCATAAACAGCCATCAATAACTTCATCTCCAGACCGAACACTGTGAACTAGGGCTCACAGTGTGCAAAGCATTTGTGTGCAAATGGGATCTCCACTATCCCGGGCAGAACACAGAGCCCTGAACAGAAATGGAGGAGCAAGAAACAATTGTTACCATTGGAGGCAGAAACTCCACCAAAGCCAGTCTCACGGTGACAAGGCAGAAACAAGGAAGTCGTGAGCGGGAAGCTCCATATCACCCGTCAACCGCTAACATATCAAGATCATACAAACCTAATGGCAGGACTCGTAAACATGAACTTTATTCAAAAACCTAGTTTCGACACTATCCGTATACTTAGAGATTTCCCTTCCTTAATATCAGAACTGTGCAGACAAATGGGCAGATGACAAAATATGAAGCTTTCACGTTAATGTTCATAAGCTGTGCTAACGCATATCCTCATGTATCAGCCAACCAGATGCTCGGGTTGACTGAACATTTCTATTTAAGATCTAAGGTTGTAACCCATTTTCTTTTTACACTTTGCCTTCTCAGACACGTATTTTATTCTTTCAGGTTTTCAGCCTGGTTCCACTCACCACCCACCACTCACTGCTTTGTGATGAAGAGCTTTAGGCTAACGCTCTGAGTCTGTTTCCGCCATTGTAAATGAAGCGGACATGCCAATCTCAGATTATTTTGGGAAGATGAATTGACTTCACGTTTATAAAAAATATTGAACGCAACTCCTGGTACATAGAGGGTGGTTAGTAATTGCTATTTCCTTGTTTCTCACCTTTGAATAGATTCCTTATAAAGTGTTCTAATTGTTGGAAGTACCTTCCTATATACTGCACATAATTCAATAAGGTGGTTAAGGAGCATGTAATGATCCCTTCCAAATATATGAAAAAACTCTATCTCTCAGAGATTAAGTGACTTCCTCAGAGGTGCACGGCAAATCGGTGCAGAACTAAAAGGCTGGCATCTAGTCCTGTGATCCCTTAGCCCTGTGATCTTTCCAGAACCTTGTCTCTTGCAGCCATTGCTTCCATCTGAATGGAAGCAGCTGGTCTCCAGTCCACCCCAAACCAGTTCCGGCTCCCTGGTGCCTCTTCCTGGCCTTCCCTGTACGGTAGCCCCAGCTCCAATCCCATCACACTCCTAAGGAACTTCCCTCTACCTCCACCTGGGGCTGGATGTTCAGGGACTAATAATCTACATGGCATATGAGTTGAAACGAATTGGGAAGGAATGTTCTTTTAAATGAAAGAGTTGGATTAGACACCACCATACGCATTATGTTGTTAATATCTACAGCATGATAAAATCATCCCAAATGTCACCAATCCCCGGGGGACTTATTAATAATTAAGCATTTTTAGTTCACTAAGAATGCAGATTCCATTTAACAAGAGAATGTACACTAAATATGTCCATTATATTGCAGCTTGCAACAGAATATGTTAGAGATTGCAGCTGGGTTTCTCCAGGACAGAAGACAAAGTTAATGCAGGTATCAGTCTTTCCTAAAGGCAGCATAAGAGCCAAAAGTAGCATCCTGGATTGGTTTATAGGGTTTGTGTTTATTAGAAGTGTTTATTAGAATGACTAATAATGGAAGAGAGCTGACTTGGCAAGGGTTGGGGGAGGGCCAGAAGAAGCCCAAAGGAAATGGGATGATCTTGCAGAATATAAGGCAAAGCAGAGACCCAGGGCCTGCAGTGGATTGAATCGTCTGCCCCCTCGCTGATTGTTAAGGCTTTTAAGGACTGGAATAGGCAAAGAAGGGTCCTTCTATATGTTCCATTTAATGGGAAGGCCATTTACTTTTTTGTGTAGCTTACTCCCAAAAGATACATGGCCCTGATTCTACACACACGCGCGTGCACACACACACACACACACACACACCATTTTTCTTTCAAAAGCAGTTTTCTGTATTTATTTTGTTTTGTTTTTAAAGGTATCTGATTCTCTTTTCTTCTCTTCTCTATTTCCTGGGCACAGTCAGAACACTGAATATCTTGAAAGTAAAAAAGGGAAGATCACACACAGGTTGCCAATCTTCTTTGTGTCTTTCAGAGATTAACTGTTTTTTTTCCCTTAGGCCCACCAAAGAAGGTCTCTTTTGAAGATGATCAAGGGGGAGGGAGAGAGAGAGAGAGAGAGATTGAGAGAGAGAGAGAGAGAGAGAGGTAAAATCTTGGGAAATTGGTTGATCTAGCCTTTAGTCCTGGGGCTCTCCTAACTGGCTTTGCAATGTGTGATCTTTTGGGCATGTTATTTAATCTTTTTCTCTAGGCCCCTTCCCCCCCCCCATAGAAATTTTCACAATCCAGAAAACCTTATAGCCTTAATGTACCAGAAATCTAGGCTTGAAACAAGGAGAAGTCTTCTCAATGGTGCCTAAAGAATTTTGCAACCTTTTAGCAGAAAATGCCTATGGATAAATTTTTCCATTTCCTTGTTCCCTCTGTACTGAACTACATGCAAATTGTATTGCTTCTTTACTCCTTCACTTAAAACACCTGCCAACCTAATAAAAGAGCCATAAATGTAAGGGCCCCAACAAAGGAGAAGGATCCTCTTGTGACCAGGGAGGTCAGTGGGACAGGCTGTCACCAGGAAGTAGAAAACACAGGGAAGATTGTTGTCATGTCCATTGTAACCAACCTGGGTTACAGCAAAGCTGGGAGGCAGCAAAGCTGAGAGACTTATTATGGAGAGTGGACTTGGCATGCTTTACAGCCTCTTTACTTTCATCCTGAGGTTATTAAGGTTCAAGGTGCATGTAGAACTGATTCCCCGGGACTTCTGGTCTGTGTGTGTGTGTGTGTGTGTGTGTGTGTGTGTGTGTGTATAGGAATCACTCCCTAAGTGTTCTCTAAAACTACCACTTCCCGTTGTTGGATACAGGGTCCAGGCAAGTGGACTGTTGAGTAGAGATTCCCACCCTAGTCTCAGGAAAGAATGGACATAGACAGAGAGGAATGTGAGAAGGAATGGGAGAGAGAGCAGGGAGGGCCCCGGGAGTTGTTTATCACAGAGCAAGCAGCCTTGGGAGAAGCAGAGGAGGAGGGGCTGAGTTTCAAAACAAGTTGTGGACTTAGAGACTATAAAAATGGTGGAGAAAAGATGACTTAAAGTCAAATAGACTAATATACTCAGTTACCCTGGATGGTTTTCTTTCACCACTAGTTTTCATATTCTGAAAGTCACGGTTTTCTCCTGCTAATAACCAGCTTGTCCCAAATGCCAACAGTGTGCCTTCTATTTCACCATTTATAGAAGCAGATGGTAAGGTTTCTCACTTTGCTTCACACACACACACACACACACACACACACACACACACACACACTATCACGGCCGCCCTGACAGTCTGAGGAATTACTTTGCTCTGTCTCTTTAAAAAATCTAGAAAGCTCTTTGGATATTGTCAAGGCTAATCAATCAGAATTATGCTTATAACCAAGGGGATCTCATGACCTATGGTTCATAAGTTGCTTCAGATAAGGACTGTAGGGTCATATTCAATAGGGCATGGCCTTGCTCTTCAGGAGATTAAAAAAATATATGCGTACATGTGTGTGTGTGTGTGTGTGTGTGTGTGTGTGTGTGTGTTACCTGGTTTAGCTGCTGTTAATTTCTCATACTTTCAGCTCCTGGCAGAGAAAAACATGCTTAAAATTACTAGGGCTCTAAGGGTTTCCCAAGTTTATAGGGAACCTAACCAATTAATTGCACAGATGATTGAATTGTGGACCCAAAAAGTTAGCCAGGTTTCTCTACAGGTCACCCAGCAGGTTAGCCACAGATCCTGAGAAGAAACATGAGCCTCTAGGCTCCTTGTCCTGTTCTCTTTCCACATAGAGTGGATTCTAGGAGATCTGTTTTACAGAATTTCCTTTCCACTCTGTAGTCATATTATGGGTTTCTTATGCAAAGTCTTTACCAGTCCAGTGCTCCCCAGTACTCTCCCCTCCAGCCCTGGCTGTTGCAAGGCCACACATCTGCATAGGGGTGAGCCAGGAGCACTCTGCTCCACAGAACACATGTTCTTTTACATTAAGCCCCTTTTCTTTGTCCCGAGGTTAATTCCTCTTTTCCTTGCCTCAATTTCTTTTTTATTGTCATCCACTCACGTGTACTAGTTTGTATACCAACACTTGCATACGTTACCTTTAAATTAGAGAGACACAAAATAGAGCTAAATGCAACCCATAGTACCTAAACAATAATCGAAGATTGTGTAACATTTCTTATGTTCTCCCTTCGTGATCATGTGATGGGTGGAAAACTGTGAAGTCATATCAGTATCAAATCTCTCCTGGAGATGAGGCTAGTGACTTGCCCAAGAACAGTAGGCAGAGGTGGGAATGAAATGGTCCCCACAGAGTCACTGATTTTTCTTCTTTCTATTATGTCACGATACCAACCTGCCAAAATCGCCTTTTACGTCCTCTCTTCACTCTTGTCCCACCCCTGATGGAGATACTAATGGGCAACAAGTGGACATGACAGAAGCACAGACAGGATATGGAGAGGGCAGGATGAGGCCTGAACAACTTAGCCTGAACTGTTCAACACATTAGCCACAAGCCATATGTGGATATTTTAAATGATTTTTTTTAAACGTTTATTTATTTTTGAGACAGAGAGAGACAGAGCATGAGCGGGGAGGGTCAGAGAGAGGGAGACACAGAATCTGAAACAGGCTCCAGGCTCTGAGCTGTCAGCACAGAGCCCGACGCGGGGCTCGAACTCACGGACCGCGAGATCATGACCTGAGCCGAAGTCGGCCGCTTAACCAACTGAGCCACCCAGGCGCCCCCATATGTGGATATTTTAATGAAAATTAAATGAAATCAAAAAGTTCATTCTTCAGTTGCACTAGCCAGCTTTCAAATGCTGAATAGCCACAAGTGGCTAGTGGCTACCCTATTGGGCAACTTACGGAGCATTTCTCTCATCACAGAAACTATCGGACAGCTTTGCCAGACCCCAGGCCATTAGGACTACTAATAATAACTACCATTTATTGAGCCCCAATAGTATACCAGACACAATTGTTGGTGTTTTATGCCTATTATTTTATTAATCTTCATAAAATTGATGAGGTATTATTATTTGCATCTGACAGAGGAAAGAACTGGTATTAAGAATTCTTAATACTTTGCCCTTCATGTTGAGTAGTAAATGGCAGAAATATGACCATGGACCAGTTATGGCAAACTGTAATATCAACTCTAGTTTCCTGTGAGGAGCCTTAAAGACTGATAATACAGCTAACATTTACTGAGCATGTGCCAGACATTGTTCTCATAGGTGACATACATAAAAGGCAGGGACCAACCTGTGGTTTACCATTCCAATCCTTGTTCATGAAGTCAACTGCTCTTTCTAGATGAGCTCTCTCTCTTGGAGCCAGCTGTCAGATGCCTCTGCTCAGAAGGATCAGCTCCATTTCACCTTGCTGTTGGCCAGCAAGGTCTGTTGCTTTCTCTGCCAAGCTGTCACCACTAGAAGTCATCACAAAAGTCATGCTTGAGCAGATCTTGAAGGGAGTCCTTTGGCCTACTCCTTGGAATTGTCCCACTTCAGCTCACTACAGAGCAACTTTAAGAGCATGCTGTTGACATTCCTTTTTTGACATTTGGTTGGCCCAGTAGAGATCCCATCAGTCCCGGTGAGCTGGCTGCATTCCGGGCATGTTAGTGAATCTGTCTTACCCTTTAACATGAAGCAGGCGGGTCTGGTAGATGACCCTCATGAGCTGGCTCAAGAAGTTGGCTGTGATATTTGTGGCACTGATCTGTAGATTTTTTAGTCTGGTCTAGACTAGTCCATGCCATATGGATACCATACTCCACCTGTCACCCTCATTATGATAGACTGAATTTTTTTGGCTTTATTTTTCTATTGCTCTGATACTTTTAGAGCATTACCGCTATCTGAGAAGCAAAATTCAATGGAGATTTTCTCTTTTATTTCAGTGGTGAAATTCTTTTGACTACCAATAAAATTTCATTGGATGGGCTAGCATTTAATCTTGGTCAAAGTTTTGACTTTCACACCCTGAGCAGTATTATGACTCTGCAGTATGGTCCAAAATCCTCTGAAGACTGTTACAAGTAGGGTAGCTTGGCAGTCACCATACGGTTCATAAGTGGCTTTCAGAGAGAGTGGCTGGTGAGTTGTCAAGCTGGAAATACCTCCCTAAGACCTTGAAACTTAGGTTTCTTGATGTACTCTGGAACAATAGTCAACCCAATCTCAAATTATTAGTGGTGTAGACTGGCTGTAGGGAGTATCTTCAAATACGTGGCAGAATCTTTATGGATTCTCCATTGACTTTCTGTAGTCACGTTAATAGGAGGCCACATGTAAGTCAAAACTCACATTATCAAAGACTTTTATAAAATTGGTGGAGTTGGTCTACTTCCTCTACATGAGGTACCACAAACACCACAGGAAAGTCACTCCCACCTCACCACTATAGCCCAAACACACAGCTGTCCCTCAAGGGTACAACTGACCTTCTTGTGCAATTATTGCTTTGCTAGGATACACACGTGAATTTTGCTACAATAGAAAAGTGTGGGAAGTTCGCAAGGGTGGTCTTATTTTCATATTTTTTTTTCTTGTAGAAAAAGATGATGAACTTGAAATCCTGCCGTGTGTCCTTGGCACTCCACATAATAAAGAAAGGTAAATACAGCTATCTAAGTAGCTTCTTACATTTCAACTTGAAAATTTCCTCAGGTGCGGGCCCGTGACTATAATTCATGATTCTAGTTCCAGCTTCCTAGTTGGAACAAATTCATATTTTTAACCTACACTGGCATGGATACTCCAAGAGGTAGTACATTCCCTCTCATGGAGAGACTCAAGTACAAGGTGATTGGCTATTTAGAGGGAGTATTGCGAAGGGGATTTAAAAACTGGTTGGGTGGCCAGACTAAATTACCCAATCAAAACCTGACAGGCTATGATTTAGCACGTTCTCTAGTCAGCAAATCTCTATATCCATAATGTTCTACTCTTTAAACACATAACACTTTTTTCTCCTCGGGGTCTTTGTCCACACTGTATTTTTTCCTGGAATATCAACACATGGCCAGCGGAAGTGTGCTGAACAATTTCTTATTTGAATGCTGATTTAAATGTTTTCTTCTTTAAAAAATCATTACTTATCCCTCTGTCCATGTAGGCATGCCATGTTATTCTCCATCTCTAAGTCCATTTAAATTCCGTGCCCCCCCCCCGAAAGTACACAGCTGTGGGTATATCTACAATTGTGGGTTGATTGCCAGTAGACTATAAGGAGGGATCCATGTCTGTCTTATTCATTAATATATATCTGTGCTTAGTATACAACAGGAATTTAAACAATCGTTGAATGTCTAACTGAATGAACAAATACTAAAATCAGATTAAAATTATTTATAGAATCTAAGCTGCAGGATTTTCAAGCTGGCAGACATGTTTAGAGACACTCTACTCCATTGTTTATTAGTGAAATATAAATACCCTCAGTTTCTTCTTTTCCTTACCCTATAAGATTGGTTGAGCTATGTCAATTTCTAAGCACTATAACAGCTATTTTTTATTAGGTTCCACACTGGGACTTGTGTGCTGTACCAGCAGAAATCCCAGCAAAAGAAAAAAAAAAGTGTGGTGTTTTGTTTTGTTTGTTTGTTAAACAATATCCAGGGATTGGATAATACTGATAGTCTATCAGTTCCTTTCCGGTTCATTTGGAGCAAGCTATCATCCTTCAGACTCCACATATCTCCAGCACGTCTGACCGGAGTGGGTGGATTCTTGAAGACCAGAGGAAGGGTCCTGTGGGTGGACGATGATCTTACTGGTCTGACTCATGGTCACCATGGTGACCTCTCCAGGTGGGGGCTGGTCACATTGAATATGATAGGACCAAAGTAGAAGGCACCAATGACCAGATGCATCAGGAACAAAGAAGGAGGAAAGTGGGGTCCTGAAAATAGAAATCACATCAAAAAATAGATGATGAGTTGATAATGCCTTAAGGCCTTTGTTCAGGAACACTCTGGCACTATAAAGGGAAAAATGACAGCACCATATTCCTCTGTGAAGCATGAGTTGGTTTTTCTTCAAGAGTTCTTCCCAAAGAAGGCCTTGTGGGTTGTGGCTAACTCCGTTTTCCATTTTTATCTAGATTTGTTCTTTAACGCAAATGTTATTCTTTTTCCAAGGATTGCTGTATCATCACATTAACGATAAGATAAACAAACTTGACAAAAATCCACTGGAAACAATAAGTGTGGTAATTGCATATTCTTGTCCTAGGTATTCCTTTTTTGTTCTCAATTAAAAGCAGCCCCAGCAGTTGTGCATGCTGTATCATTTGTTCACCTTAAATAAATACTTTTGAATCTAAAAATATAGCAGAAATAAAACTTTCTGAAAAAAATAAAAAAACTGAAACTTAGAATCACATCAAAACTAAGAAATGGATTTTTAGGGGATCGGGATGGTTTCAAGAGGCTGAGGTTTCCTGACAAGCCAACTCCCATAAGGACCATAGATCTAGAGAGTCTAAGGGTTTGTACAAAACAGCCTCAGACCTCTGAACAGTATAGATGCCCGTCAGATATTTGTGATTTGCTTAGACTTAACAAAATGATGAGTTAACTATAATTATTGGCAGATATTTCATGAAAGAACAGGAGTTCATGTAGCACTTGGGTCAGCTCAAGACTTACCTAGTAAATCATTTTAATTCACTCCGCTTAAATTAAACATGTGATTCCTAACAGTGACTCACAGTGAAAAAAGCCTGAGAGCCCTATTGGACGGAGTCGGTGTGCAAGAATGAGTCTGCCACTTTTAGGGGCATGACTGTCTACAGGTAACTGAGAGAAATGACCAGGGAGACTTTAGGAAGAAGCAAAGTGAGCTGAACACTGTAACTTTCACAGCTGATCCACGAAGTAGCCCAGTTTTACACCCCTCAGGACATGGTAACCTGTCTCTTCCCACCTGACCTACAGGCTATTCAGCAGCAGGCTTCTAACACGAAGAACGAAAGATCTGACACAGCTTCCTTTTCTGTGCTCACATTTCCCCCACGCCACATTGCAACCAGCACATCAGAACAGATACACTCATAATAAGACCAAAAAGCAAGGACAGTGCTGGCAATTTTATACCTGGGCCAAGTGCCAGAACTGGCTGTGGGGAGGAGGTGCAGGGAGGAGAAGGAATGCTCTACCCTCAACCCTTTTCAAAAACAAAGGTAGGGCTACTTTTAACTTAACCAGAGTCCTGCTGGGGGACTCTAGCTTGAGGTTCCCCCGCCCAGATCCTTTGGAGGTGGGGTCTTCAGATGAGTTCAATGAGAGGTATTTAGATTCAGACATGTGTATGGAGCCAGCAGAAGTGAGGGGGTGGGACCCTCGCTACCAGCCCCATGTTAGTGGATGGAAACCTATGGCTCTTTTGAATGTTACTAAATTAGTCATCTAATACTAATACATCTAATATAACATCTCTACCCTTTTAATAAGCCTAATTTTTTTTAATCTCACATGGTTTTTCTGTGAGCCAGGAATTCAGGGATGGCCTAACTGTGTGGCTTTGGTTGAGGGTCTCCCATGCTGCCAAGATGTTGGCCAAAGCTGCAGTCATCTGAAGGCTTGCTTGGGGTTAGAGGACCTACTTCATCCAAGATGATGCTCTCACATGACTGGCAAGTTGAGTGCTGGCTGATGGCAGAAGGCCTGTTCCTTGATATGTGGACCACTTCTACAGCTGCTTGAGTATTCTCATGACATAGTGGCCAGCTTTCCCCACAGTGAGTGATATAAGAGAGAGCAAAGTAGAAGTCACAATGTGCTTTATATGCTAGCCTTGGAAGTCACACACTGTCATTTTGTAATATTCACTTGGGTTACACAAGTCAGCCCTGCTTAATATGGGAGGTGCCTACACCAGGACATAAATAGCAGGAGGCAAGGTTTGGGGGCCATCTTGGCAGCTGGCTGCCACAGCTGCCTATTGGCCCTACCACTGCCCGTGGGAATTGGCCCACCCATTGACTGAGCTTCTCCCAAGAGCAGTACAAATCTGATGCCATGGGAATGCCCAAGTGTCCTTTTAGAGAAGGCTTGGCAGCTCCTGACCTCCTGCCTGCCTCAGGTGGTGGCTCACCTTGCCACCACACTTCTGCTTGGGTAGCAGCACACATGTGGTGAGTGCTAAGGAGTCACCAAGGCACCAATCAGCCAGGCACACACCGTGGCTTAGAATGCAACTTTAAAGCAAGACCTACCCCCAGAGAACCTTCCAGCTGGAGTATTGCTCCAAAATGGGTATCTGGTGGCCCCCAAAAGTTCACAAGCCTATTTAAGTGTCTGAATTATACCTGTGAGGCTGTAAGGAGAATGTGCCCTCACTGGATTTCTGCTCCTTTCCTGGAGGGGAAATAAGCCTTGCTGACTCCGATGGGAGTAGAGAAGCTGATTGTCAGCAGTTGCTGGGTTCACGTTTGGTGGATGTCTGTGGAAACCCAGTGAACTTCCACTAGCTGCAAGACAATCTTACCTAACTTCAATGGCAAAATGGAAAATTTTAAATGTACTGAAGAGACAGTACATGATAGGCATTTTATGTACGTTATCTCCTTTCATCTTCACAGGAACCCGGTGAGGTAAGAATCAGACCACCATTTTTATAGAGGAGCAAACAAGCTCAGGGACCTTGAATGACCTGCCCAATTTCCCGGCTAGCCAATGAGGGATCCAGGATTCCAACCTTCCAACCTGGGTGTGTCTGACTCCAAAACCCACATGATTTGTTCTCCCAGAACTCTCCCAAGGAAGAAGGGGCATAAACCAAGGGGAAACCATATCCAGGGAGAGGAAGGAGGACTTAACACATCCACAGCCCAGCCTCAGGGGTGGGAGGAGGCACTGGGGCTGAGGGCAGCAGAGAGACCTGGGATGCTCTGTGAGGAGTGGCCAGTCTGAAGACGTTCCCTTGGCTCTCCTCTTGGAACCCTGCTCCAGTCTAGGCAACAATGATGCCCCTTCTGTCTCAGGGGCAGCAAACCCTGCATCTCCCTCCCCCTCCGAGGAGAGTCAGGTTGTTAATAATGATAGTTACTGTAGCCAGGCCTCCTGCTAAGTTAAGTACCACTTTTAAAAAATCCTCACAACATTCCTATGAGGTAAGTATTATTGCCGCATTTTATAGCTGGGGATGTGGAAGATTGGGGAGTTTAGGAACAGCCCCAAGGTCACAGAGCCCCAGGTGTTCATGCTCACGTTCCAACCCAGGCCTCTGACTTCGGGGCCATCAGGAATCTTAACACCGTGTTCTACCAGACAGAGGTTGGGGGTCGGACAACCGCTTGGCGCGTTCATCGCCACGTGAACTGACAGCGCAGCCCCCAACACCGAAGGGGCAGGTTCCTTGACTCCTCTTGGAAGGAAGCTTGCTGATGGCGCCAGCCGGGCCCAGGCACCCGCATGGGACCCTCCTGCTCTGGGGCTCTGACAGACCCTGTTGGTGAGGACTTGGCCCCGCGGGCAGGTCGTGCCTCCAGGCGCTTGCCTCTGCATTCCGCGGGTCGGATGGCAGCCCCACACTCGACTGGACAGCGTTTGGGGTGGGCTGGAGCTCCGAAGAAGCCCGGGATGGATGGCTGAGCTGGGAAGGGAAGTGTCCAGGCTTTGGAGAGCGGCGGCACCACGGCGCCTGGGGCTCCGCACCCAGATCACCATTTTCCTCCGAGCAGTCGGGTTGCTCCTTTGGCGGGAGCCGAGGCCCGGGCGAGGCAGGGGCGGGGCGGGGGGGGGGAGGGAGGAGAGGGGGCGCCCGGCTCCCGGGCAGCGAGACCCCGGGGCCTTTGTGTATTCGGAACCGGATTCCCCACCTCCCATCCCCGCCTCCCATTCCCGCTTTCTTTTCCCCTAACCCAAGTCCCAGTAGAGTATCCAGCAATTAGCACGCGAGGAGGGGGTGGAAGACGGCGGGCGGGCAGGGGTGGGGGCGGTGGGACCCCTGCTCTCCTCTCCCCCCAGCCGGGATCAGCCCCGCGTTCCAGCCTGCGCTGCCTTCGTCCGCCACCTACCGACTGCTTGGGGCCACTGCGAGCCCGCCAGAGCTGTTCCTAGGCAGATCTTGATCTCCGTGGACAATAGACAATGGAATTTTTTTTTTTTTTGAACAATGATTTATTTTGGGGGGTGGGGATAAGGAGGAAGGAGGGAGGGAGGAAGCAGCAGTGTGTTTGTCATCGCTTTAGAAAAAAAATCTCTGTTCTATCATTGTTTCTGCATATCCATTATATTGAGGACAAAAGAATCCCGTTCTGGAACAACAAAGCCAAGGGAAATGTTTTCTGTGGCTGACATTTAATTGTGTGCACAAGGTGCTACATTATCATGGGGAGAGATTGTCGAAAGGAATAGGGCACAGCTTCAGTTCAAAAGGCTGACTTTTCTGCTTTAAGGTGTGGGCTTTCTTACATGAGTCCCATTTTATACTGCCTCATATATCTCCACTCATGTTATACACGACACACAATTCTATGTTTCTGTATGGTTTTCCAACCCATCACAAGGATTCCTCACGGGTTATTTTCACACCACCTCCCAGTTCTATTCTTTTACAGCTAACAGGGACAATTATGCTTTGCTTCACAACCTCTCTACACTTTCCTTACCAAAAAGATCCTCATTTTTAGGAGCTATTAGGAACGTTGGGGAACACTTCATCCCCTATCTGGTTTTACAGATGAAAGGGGCAGAATGCTTGACCAAAGTCAGACAATTAAATAGAGATGGAGGCAGGACCAGAACCCTTGTGTCCTGAACCCTGGTTTCTAGTATGATCTGCTGTTTGATGTCCTGATTCCCAACACGCCCTGATTTGCTTACCCTCATGGTCTCCTCTGGGGCTGGAGAAGCCCACACACAGTGATCTGTGTTGCACAAAGATGGGTGATAAATCGGGGTGGTAGTGGGGGGTCAGAAGTGTAAGCACCCATGGTGGGAGTCCCTTTCACTCTCCCCCTCTTCATCCCTGTCCCTCTGGACAGTGAAGCAGGGGGGCAATGTTGATATCATTTTCATTTATTTATTTCATTATTTTGCCATAAGTTAATATGTAAAACCTATCGCCACTATCCAAAACTCCCCAGAAAATGCTTTTCCTGGGTTGCAGGTCTCGAGCCCCCTCTGACCCAGGGCTAACCTGGCTACTGGGAACACAAAAAGAAATGTTTTCCATCTTTGAAAACCACTCAGTGGTCTCTTGGCAAAAGCGGTTTACTCTTGGGAACCTGAATAATACAGATTTCATTCTAAGGTTCATAAAAATCCTTGGGGAGACGCAGACCACTGATCATGCTGAAGAACAGAGACATTTTTCTTCTGCCACCTTCTAAAACATGCTACACCAGACGGCGTTCCCCTTTAAACTCTAAACTGTGTCACACTGAGAGAAGAATCAAGTCTTAGATGAGAAGCTCAGTAAACATCTTTGCACATCCAAAATAAGTCAGCCCGTCAGAGAAGTCTGCTTATTTTAAAGGTTGTTCAGTCTGTTTAAAGCAAATAGACCAATCTCACAGTCTGCAGACAAGGAGACAACAAGCAGAGGAAGTTTCAAAACAAAAGGCCAGAACATTCCCTAAGTCTCTTTAAACTGTCTTCTAAAAGCATAGAGAAGAAAACACATTTGGGTTACAGGCAATTCTTAGACCTTTCTCCCGGGTTTTATCACTTTAAGAACTTGGGTTTATACAGGAGCCACGTGAAATGTTAACAGGGAGCTTAGATTTCCAAATCCCCTAGTTTTCATTTGTTTGTTCCTTTTTTCCCTACCCTCAGTGATTCATCCTGTCTCTACAAAAAGACCCGCGGTTCCATGATATTTTAACATGACAACCACACGCTTACAAACACCCTGCCTTGAGGATTTTGTGAGAATCAAATGTGATCAAATGAGGTGATGTAGGTGAAAGTGCTTTTAAAAGCCTAAGGTACTCTTCAGATGTGAAGTGTTATTCCCATATAGCCGAGGTTTTGAAAGTATTGAATCATTCACGGGACCAGTGGCGCAACTACCCTGTGAAGTTGTGATTCGGCCCATTTTTCGGAACTTGCGGTTACACGTCTAGGGTGAAGCTGAATGTGAATTTTAGAACATCCAAATCTCATTTTTGAGAACACCCTCACATCATGTTGGAATCTGGTAAGTGCTAGAACACTGGTGAGTCATTGCTTCCCCAATGTCCTTATTTGGTAGCATGCAAATAAAAATGATCATTTTCAGATTTAGATTTTCTCAAAGCATGGTGTGAGAAGCTATTTTTGCTTTTGCTCCAGTCACCATTCTGTGTAGTAGAAAGTGCATTTAGAGTTGTAAAAACTGTTTTTCCATTTGCAGCCTAGATTTAAATATGGAACACGGCAACGCAACCCAAGTACTCCCTCAGTTGGATACAGGAGTCACCATGATTCAATCCAGTGCTTCTGGCATATGGCCCTCATTTCTATACATGTGAGGACTCCACATCACTAACTTCACAAGACCGTTTTCATATCATCTATTTATGTAGCATCTCTCGTTAGGACACCTCAAGTGATTTGCAGGTGTTCTAGAACTCATTCTCTTAACGTCTGCATTAGAGAGAGATGGAACGATTGAAATGACACTCAATTTGTGGAAAGTGAAACCTGTACCAGTCATCTGGCTTCTAGATGACAGACCCATAAAGTGCACAGCCCTGTACTGAAGAAATGACTGATATTACCCAAAATGAGAAAATCTTGAAACCCCAATTTCCCCAATAGTTGTTGTCCTATCTTACTAAAACCAAGCCTGCTATCAGGTTTCTCCAGGGGTCAAAGTCAAAATTTACTTCAGCTCATGAGATCAGCTGTTGGACCCATTAGTTGCTTAACCCCAGGCCCTACACAACCTCATCTTAGACCCAAGTCATGACTAACTTCCTGTGACTAGGCCTTCAAGTGTTACTGTTGATCATGTCCCTTCTAGGATAACCGGGCCAGACTGGCCAGCTGCAAGACTTATTTCAAGCCGGTTTCAGTTAAACCACATTCTGGTGTCTATTTCCTTTCTCTTTTAAAAGGAAACCTTCTGTGGCTCCTTGGGGCCAGGTTGGTGGCCCTAACTTCTTGGAAGCTTCTGTTTATGAGCTTTGTGGGGCAGGTAGATGAACATCAGCTGGTTCTCCTTGTGCCTCCTTCTCTGTCCTGGCTGCTCTCTCATGTTCCAGAGCTTGTGGTGCACCAGAATCTGACACCAAATTCTGATGAAACCTGGGACAGGGTATTGCTACCATAACTGCCCTACGAGCAGATGGCTGGAAGTAGGACATGAAGATGATGCTGGCAAGTGTTGCACCTTAGGGTACTTGGGCGTGCTCCCATGCCTAAAGCCACCTGCCTTACGTCCATTCCCCACTGAGGCTTGGTCAGTGGGGCCTCCTCGGAGGAGGAGCTGGGCATGTGGCTGCTCACTCTTCCTCTGTTCCCCTCCAGCTCAACCATCTGTACTACGGACTTCTGTCCCTGTAAATTCTTGCAATGTAGGAAATGCCCAGTGGAAATGCAAAAATAATCATGTCATCTTTCACACATTTATGGTATTTTGGCAATGTTTCTAATAGCCGCTGAGGGACAAGAGTTTATCTTTCTATCTTACATCTCATAAATCTTTTTTTTTTTCCCATCACTAGCGTAAATTGTGCTTAGTCCAATAACAAGGTTAAAATTATAGTGCTTTTCATCATTACAGAGATGCTCTTGCCTGTGATGGGGACAATGGCTACATCTAAAGCTTAGCAAATTTATTTTTTTCCTTTTGCCTGCATCAAGATGTCATCTGGAAGAGAAGATTTTCACTTAGCTGTGCACAGGCTTTGTTCAAGGCCTCTGTGCATGTAAACACTTATGGGAGAGGCTCGTAACCTGTGAGTCAGTTATTGTGTGCCTCTGTTCTTCCCCTGAGTGTCTTTTTCAGATTAAAAAAAAAAATGGGAGAGTCATCTGAGGTACCTGGCAGTGTTGAGGAACCCAGGCTATCAATATAAATAAGGTATTTAACCTTTCTGAGCCTCAGTCTCCTCAGTTTCCTCATCCCAGTCTCCTCAGGGATAATAATAGGGCCTCCTAAGAATTATGAGAATTTAAGGCAACAGAATGCATAAAGAGCTTAGTATGGTGCCTGGCACATAATAAGCACTCAGTAAGTACTTGCCAGCATCATCATCATGACCGTTTCTATCCCGCTGTTTCCACGTGACAGGCTTCTGCCCTGGCAAGACCCTGGAGTTGCCAGAAGAATCCATGTAACATTGCCATTTTGAACCTCTGGCTATGGTGTTACGACTCTCCATATCAGCCTCTGCTTCCCCAGGCAGGGAACATTCCCCGGGCAGAGCTGGCAACAAGCTGGTGGGAACTTGAATCCCAGGCAGGAACAAGGTCCTCAGATAGTTAGCCTCTCCTTTCTACTGCTGACTGCTGTTCATCCGCATGTAGGTATCATGCCACTCACCCCGTCCACCTGCCACACCACATAGGGGTCTGTCACAGGGACAATCTGAGGGAGCTGGTTTTTCTACCCTCTGCCAAGCACTTTGGCTTCATAGATTCTTTCCTTCTGCCCACACAGCTCCAGAAGGCCCAGACCCAGATGTGCAAGTCACCGCCATTTTCTGGCTGTGATTAACAAGCTTCTTTCCAGCTTTTCTGCATATCTGAACTGAGGTTTCATCTTGTCCCCTTTTCCGGAAGTACATCCTCTTCAGTCACTTTCTGCAGTTTTCTGTGGTTCACCTTGAGGCCAGCTTCTGTTGCCAAATGTGTAGGAGACATCTCCAGCCCATCTCCAGCCCAACTCCACTGAGTTTTTGTCTGAGGTTTAGGTTAAATGTTTTTTGCATCTCCCTGAATAAGACACAGTCCGTACCACCAGGCTATCCTTAACTGAGGCACTAGCACTTCTTTCTGGAATACAAGGCCAATGCCATACCAACCACTCTTTCATTTGATCTCATTTCTCCAAGTTCCTTATTTTCAAACTTCGCCAGACATGAATTCATTGTAGAAGCGGAAGAACCTTTTGGAGGACGTCTGAGTTGGAGCAAAGGTCTCTCATCAGAGCGTCAGGGTCTGCTTTCTCTTCTCTTTCTGAGTAATTAAGCAAGACCAAGGATAGCTTGCATTTTCCTCTCTTAGGAAGAAAACCCAGTGTGGAAACTGTAGTTCAGATTTGGTTTTTGGAAATGATGGATTATATATGGACCATTTGCTCCTAATCACAATCCTCCTATTATCTATCTACCTATCATCTATCTATCATCTATTATCTATCTACCTATTATCTATCTATCTATCTATCTATCTATCTATCTACCTACCTATTATCTATCATCTATTATCTATCTACCTATTATCTATCTATCTATCTATCTACCTATTATCTATCTACCTATCATCTATTATCTATCTACCTATCATCTATTATCTATCTACCTATTATCTATCTATCTATCTATCTACTATCTATCATCTATCTATATATCTACCTATGTATCTATGTATTATCTATCTATCATCTATCTGTGTGTGTGTGTGTGTATATATATATATATATATATACATATATATATATACATAAAATATATATACACACACATATATATATATACACATATATATATATATATATATATATATATACACATAAAATCTATCTACAGTTTTTTGCTAGTGACTTCCTTACATCTGACCCAGAGTTCTTACACTGAAGAGTAGATGTGCCAAGATATGACTGACCACTGATACAATGGCCTGGATTTTGTCAGACTCTCTGTTTGTTCTCAACAAGTGGAATTGGATACCTCTTTGAATTACATTACTACCTTAGAATTCAATGGAGAAATGACTGGAAATGCACCCAGACTGAAGCTGATCTAAGTCAATGGGAAAATGCGTTGGCAAGGTTCAGACACAAAGGAAACACTTTTTCCTACAAAAGGTTGCATATAGCTAACCAGTGATGGATACTTACAAGATTAAAATGGATGCCCTATTTTGATTTCTTTCTCTCCTTTGAAACCCATTTCCCATTAGTTACTGAGTTCTTTAATCCTTTCTTTACTTCATAATATCTCCCACTTTCTTTCTTTTCATTCCTACTCGAACCCTGGTTAAAGTCTTCTTACCTCATGTCCAGTCCATTGTAATAGTATTCGAACAGGTCTATCTACTTCACATCTTTTCTCTTTAAACGTCATCCTAAAACTGCTATCTGATTAATCTTGTTAAAACAGTACTTTCTCCAAACTGCTGACTCCCAATCCTCCAGTTTCCCTATGGGCAATGTCTCAAATTCTCTTGGTAGGGCATTAGACCTCCCATCCCCACCCCCTGAAGCAGGTTTCCAACCTACTCATTACTTCCTACCTTTCTTGATTAACCTCCAACTCTCCTCATCTAAAATGCACTCGTGCCATTCCAATTCCTAGACACATCTTTCCCTTTCCTTTCTGCCTTTCCAAATCTTCCCTTAGAGATTGGGCTCAAATGGACTCCTAGATTGAAGTGATCATTCTCCTCAGAACATCTGGAGATGTTATTTGTTTGCATGATTAATGTCACGTACCCAGTTTCACGTACTCAAAAATCACTGTCTCTTGACTTTTTTTTCTCGTGGTTTGAATTGCTCCCTAACTTTCATGTGCTTACCTCTCATAGCATGTCCTGGGTAGTGAATTCTTTGCAGATGGTTGATTTGTATTCCAAGTTTCTTCTAAAGTATCTTGCCCAGGCCTTGCACTAAGTAGGTATTCGAGAAAACTGGATTTAGAGTGCCTGGCTGGCTTAGTCAGTTAAGTGTCCAACTTTGGCTGAGAACGTGATCTCAAGGTTCATGAGTTCAAGCTTCGCCTCTGGCTCCATGCTGACAATGCAGAGCCTGTCTGGGATTCTCTCTCTCTTTCTCTCTGCCCCTCCCCTGCACGTGGACGCATGCTCTCTCTCTCTTAAAAAATAAACATTTAAAAAAAATTTTAATGTTAAAAAAAAAAGAGAGAGAAGACTGGATTTACTACACAGAAGAGCAACTGAAAAGGAAAACAAATCGGTCAAGCCATTTTCATCATGAGCACAGAAATGACAGGTCCAGAGTTTTGTTCCTATGTATGTCAGATTTGAGGGGATGATAGAGAATGTTTTTTTCCAAAGCGTCATGTACTATATCTAGAAAGAATCTTGTGAGACCATCTTGTACAATTTCCTGGTTCCATGCCATCTAAGATGAAAAGAGATCTGTTCTATGCTTAAAGACCCTAGAGACAGAACACCTTGGTTCTTTTTGATGGTTAAGTTTCAGAGCTGCTCTCCTGTGACAGACAGTTGTCTCACATGTCATGCTAGGCCAGTGCCCCGAAGTTTTCATTTGCCTCAGCAACTCCTACAGTGCATGTTTAAAGTTTAGCTTCCCATGCTCGTCCCAAAGAATAATGTCCAGTCATTTTGGAGTGGGGGCACATGAATCTGGTAATTCTGATAAGTGTGGTCTGGAGAACACATTGTAAAAGAAGAAAACTACTCTAATCTAATCTGTTTTTTTAAAAAATAGCGTAGGCCTATTAATTCTAGGACCATTTTCTGCAAACCTTAAAAAACAGCTGATTAATAGTTTTCTTAATAATTGAGTGTCCTTCTAGGAGTATTTTTAACCTCATCTATATTAAGCTCTAAGAAACATTTGGCATTCCATACAGATTTGTTGGGCACCAATGTGCCAGGCATCATAGTTACAAAGATGAATGAATTAAGTAATAAGGAAGATAGATCCTCATTCTAAGGAAGCTCATGGTGTAGTGAGTGGGGAAAATGAAACTATAAGAATGGTGCTGACCTATCCCCTTTCATCTGAAGTTTGTACACATTAAATATGTCTGTGGCAATTCAGCAGGGCAGGGACTTGAGACCCATTGTACATGACACCAGCCAGAAAGTAGATATGATATATGCCCTCACTGGCTCCTGACTCCGTACCCCTAGGGCAAATGAAAAGAAATGCCTTCCCCCCACCACTCCAACTACTTTCCAAAAGAGATGAGCATTTGTCAGTCGGACAACCATGCCTTATTAAACATTCAGAATGACTGGCACTCTGTAAGACATTTGGAAAGGACATTGCTCCTCCTCCTTCCCCCTGCCCTAGATTTTGCCATAATAGTGTTACCATTCTTCTCCATTCATTTGGGGGCCCTTTGATTTCACTGCCACCAATACTAAAGGCTGAGGATTCACTCCATTTGTGAAATAAATATTTAGTGAGTGCTCCAACATGTAAAGCACTTGCTAAATGGTGTGATGAATATAAAGATAGATCAAGTTCAGGTGCTACTCTGACAGAACTTACATCTAGTACAGGGATACATTGTTCCATGAATACCTTGTCACAAAGTCAAATATAAGCAAATATAACATGGGGTTACTTCTAGCACAATTGGCATGGAGAAGGCTGGGAGTATGGGAAGGATGGGGGTGAGTGGGTTGTGCCTGGGAGAGTCAAGACTGTTCGGGTTTAGATGTGTCAAGCTGGAGGTGCTGAGGGGCATCCTGGGAAAGATGGCCTGTGACTAGTTACAAAATGTGTGCCCAGGGCATGGAAAGAGGCAAAGGCAAGAGGTGCTGGTGGCATATGAAACTACAGAACTAGGTTTTATTTTCAAGAGTCTGACAGGCAGGAAAAGAGGAATTGAAACATAAGAGATATGTCTGAGATATACCATATTTTCTTATTGACAGCACTTAATCACTGAGAGGTTGAGCTTGTAAAACCTGAAAAATGAGCTAAAATATTGTGTTTACTCATATAACTAATAAAATACATTTTATTTTTAACCTTTGTTTTTCTCAGGAGATGAGCTTAAAATATTTTCATGTAGCTTGACCAGTTTCTCTACTAAATCTGTGAGAGGGAGACATTGTAGTGCCAGATTAAGGCTTCTGTGTTCATGTTACTCAGGAGAAAGCGGAAGGAAGGAGGCATGGAATAAAGACAAAGAGAACAGGACGTCTTTTTCATGGCTCCTATGTTTGCTAATGACTGAGGAAAATATGTATTCTGATTGTGATGTGACCGGAATTATATGCTTTCTAGAAGGCTGGGTTTATTCTAAGGGATGTTGAGTGCTGGATGTTGAAGACCGCTTATCTTTGGCCTGCAGGGTTAAAACTGTGACCTCCAAAAGTCTGCCCTACAGTCCTCATGAGCTTTGCTTCTTGCTTTATCTCCTCTCTTGTCTTTTTATACCTTCCTATTTCTTCTAAGGGGTGTTGGGTTCAATGATAGAGGTGGCCCGAATGGGAGCAGAGGAAAGTGGGGAAAACAGCCATCAGAGAACAACCCCAAAGTGTTGATTTGAAAATGCCCTTAGAGTCCCTGTTATAGGCACATGCAAACTAAAACCATGAGCATCATCCTGTTGGAATGTTGCATCCTGTTGCATCCTGTGTGCATTCAAAAGATCACAAGCAGCTGCATGCTACCCTCACAGGAGGTCCCAGCCGGGATCCCTGCCAGAGGAATCAGGAGATTTTTCAGAGACCTTGAGACTTAAGTTTACTTTCTGGACATCAAGCTCCCCTGAGGAAAATGAGACCTTGTCTTCCACAACTTAATGTAGGAGCGTCAGTGTTGCAGAGCCCACAACAAAGCTGTGCAGAGAGCCAACTAGAATGTGCTAGGGCAGCGCGGAGGGAGGGCCTGGCGCAAGCAGGGCACCCCGCATTGTAGATCTGCTCTCCGAAGCGCCCAGCGAGCCACATGCTGAGCAGCTGTGGGTGACAGGGGGGCTCATGGCTTCTCAAATAGCCCCCTTGGCCAAGCGGGCCTTTGTTTGAGATGACTCTGGGAGGAAAAGCAGGTTATCCTCGCTATCCCCGCAGGTCTGACGGAGCAAACGGAAGAGCTCCGTGAGGTGAGGAGAGGTGAAGAGAAAATTAGCGAGGCTCAAATGGGGTAATTGGAAAAGCAGAGGGAAGGCAGTAAATTATGCCTCTTTTGCTTGGCTTCGTTACCATATCGCAAGAATGGATGAAGTAGGTCGGCGACCCGTACATGAAAAGCAGGATCAGAAAGGGCCCAGGCGGGTGAGCTAAGGACAAAGCTCCGAGGGCACTTCTGAGGGCCAGCCCAAACGCGCTGCTGGCTGCCACGCTCAGAAACAGAACCAGGACGGGGTAAACAAACAGCTTTCTGGGATGATTGGGAGGCCTTTATCATGTTGTGGGAGCCTAGTCCTGTAGTAGGAAGCAGGATGGTAAAGCAAGTCTCCCAGATGACGAGGCAAATCAGGAAAGGGAGTGGTAATGGTTCACGTGGGTTTTGGACGGCTTGCATTCCACTTGTACCCCCACGGACATCCCTGTCTGTGACCTTGGGAAGTTATGTAGCCTCTTTGTGCCTCAGTTTCCTTGTGTGTGATAAGGAAATAATTATGCCAATAACATCACACACACAAGGCTCTCAGATCGGTTCCTAGTCCTAAGAAACACAAGGCTAGCTGATTAATGCTTTAGAGCATGGTTTTCAATTCTCTCGAGGGCATTTTGGAAATTTGGGTGGACTTTTCGGGGTTGTCACAAAGTGGTGGGTGGAAACCACCACCACCACCACTATTATCTTGCATCACACATGACTTGTGAGTGTTCTATGGGATATTTCCATATGTGAAAAACCTAATGTTATCATTGACATTAGAACCTAACTCAGTTTTAAAAATTTACATAAGGCCTTTTTGCATTGTTTTAGTATACACTGAATTTTATACAACCAAATAAATCAAGAAGATTATTACGATCACCAGTGCCACAACACACAGGGCCTGAGCATTCACACACTGAAATGCCCATTATTTTTTGCTTTTAAAATTTATTTATTTATTTTGAGAGAGTGAGCACAAATAGGGAAGGGGCAGAGAGAAGGGGAGAAAGAGAGGATCCCAAGCAGGCTCCTCACTGTCAGTGCAGAGCCTGACACGGGGCTCGAACTCACGAACGGTGAGATCATGACCAGAGCCAAGTTGGACACTTAACAGACTGAGCCACCCAGGCGCCCCATGAAATGCCCATTATTTCATTATAGCTTTGTGTTTTGCTCTTGTATCAGTTGAGGTATTGCACTGTTGTCTTTCTCAAATGTGTAAAGATGTTATGTTAGTAATTTTATTCTGGTATTTAAAAGGGGCATGACAAAACACTTGTTATAATAAAGAGGTGCTAGCTCTGATAGGTTTGAAAACCACAGGTTTTTAGAGCCAAGCTCAGCACAATTATAACTGTTGTTCTTCCCAGAATTGGCCCCAGAGACAAAGAAATCAGAACCCAAATAGAGGGCATTTCACTTGGTCTAAATATGCCCCGGTCCTCTCTTAGTTAAGTACTTAAATGTTTGTTTGGTGGTCAGTGAATTTTGGTGTATTGCCTACACCTGCCATCTTCTTGCCTTTTTGCCTTCATGATTAAGATGGCGTGATCTGTCAGGTTTCTGTAGAATCCTTGCCTTCAAGAGAAAAGACCATCTTTTCTTCTCCACACGTGAATTTTCTCTACTTTCTCACTATGAAAGCTAGATCACTCCATAAGCCTTCTTCCTGGGCTTTCTGTCCCCCCTTCCCTGTGGAAAGACAAAGTCAGGCCAGCAGGAAGGACTGGAGGACCCCCTTTTGCTATGGTGCCTCTTGCTTTGTCAAGAGCTACCTCCCCACCTGAACCACAATCCCAGGGTTTCCATGCCCAGCTGGGCAGGCCTAGAAAAATCAATTCAGAGGTGCTGTCTCTGACTTGATGACTGTTAAGGCTTGTCATAAGGGGAGGGAGTGGATCTGTGTACTCCCTGACATGGGCAAAGAGACAGATGAGTACTTGTGGACAAACGTGATGGTTGAGAATGTGTTACACATACCTAGATGACCCTGGCAACACAAGTGGAGTCAGTTTCTGAGGGTGGATCCCGACTACAGTTTCTTTCTATTAACATATTAGAATATGTTAGTGGTGAAGGTGTTTGAGTCTAGTCTGTCAAAATCAAGAAAAAATAAAGAGCCATTAAATATGTCAAGGTTTATTCTGTGACTAAGCTGTATGCACAGATGTACTCCTTCCCAAAGATTAAGTTTTCCTGTCTCTAGATAAGAAAATAAAAAGGAAGGGAGGGAGGATGAGACAGAGGGAGGGAGGAAATCTTGGAGAAAAACTAATAATTAGGATTGAAGAGATCTATTAAGTCTCTGCCTGGAGTTGGTTGTATTTCCAAAGTAGGCCACAAAAATAACTCCCATCCCATAAGCTCTTCTGCAAAAAAGGGAAGTCTAACCCCCTTCTCCCCTGAATTGGGCCCATCATGAGAGCAAAACACCACCTTCTGCTGGAGGAGAGAAGAAGTAATAGTATTTCTATGGTGAACAAGAGGATTATTCGATACCAAACCCAGACCAGGCCCACTGGACCTGGGGATCAGCTTACAAAAATGGATCTTTGACAGAGTCAAACTGGTAAAAATGCTGAAGAGTCAGTGGGAACAAGAGTGAGCTAGGAGGCAGCAAAGAGAAGCAGCCCTGGGGTGAACAGTTGATGGAAACTAGAGATCTGACCAGGGTGGGGTCTTACTGAGAAAGGCTGTTAATTGGTCAAGGTTACATCAGTGCAGTCAGAATAGATGTTGGTGGCTGAGACCTTGGGGCAGCTGACAATGACCTTGGGCTGGAGGATGGATGTGTGCAGGGTACTGGAGACACACATAGAACTGAGTGGAAATAGCTTCCCAAGGTTCCTGCGGTATGCGTTTTCCTCAGGTCATTTTCTTGCCCTTTCCCTATCCTGTCCTGAATCAAAGGGTCTGACCCCCATTGGTTGCTTTTCCAAGCCTGGAGGATGGGAGGCATGGACAAGTGAATGGAGGGTAAAGAGAGGGGGGGGGGGCGAGTAACAGGAACTTCTTCCCCTTCCTCTCTGCAGCTGCTTGACCTCTCCTGTTCCAGTTGTTGCCAGACCATCCAGTCCACTGTGTTCTAATCTCCAGCTGGTGACAATGTGCCCGAGCTCCTGAACTCCCTGCCTTCTTCCTTCTGCCCTGTGGCAATGTCAGCTTCCTGTCTTTGTGGTCTCTGGATTCCTCACCGCCCCCTGGCTGGCCTCTGGGCTCTCCCATCCTTGTATAATCAATCCCTATATCCAAGCCCTTCTGTTTCAAAATCTCTAGTGGTTTCTGTTTTCTGGTTGGATCCTGACTGATACACTGGTCTCAGGAGCTAATCAACTCTGATTCACGGCAAGAGCTGCTAAGGGCCAGCAAGGGAACACCTTGCTGGGAGACATCTGTTAGAAAGCACTTGGTCTTCAGAAGAGCTGGGTATGTGGCTGCCTCTCCAGAACCACATCAGCTGTTGCCTTTAGAGAGAGACTTTAATAACAAGAATTGAGTATGGAAGAGAGGCTAGCTAAAAATTTCACCAAAACAGAAGTACCAAGGGTGCCCACAACAGGAGAATACTTATGTCAACTCAGTTCAGAAATAACCAAGGTGCTCTGGTAGGGGCTCATGAATTACTGAATTACCGTGGCATTCTTGGGCCCCATATGTTTGTACCTTGAGTCTGGTTTCAAATAGAACAGAGAATAATGTTGAGTGCCTCTAATTTAATATTCTGATAATATTTCCACCATGTCAAATTCCCTCTAGGACAAATGTATACAAATGAATCATTATAATTTTCCCCCCTTACCCCAGCCAAGTCACTTGGGCCTCTGCTAGGAAAAGATGATAAAAGTGATGAAAACAAAACAAAGCATACATTATAATGTCATTTAAAAAATAAAAGATTTCCAGGAGATCCTTTGTTGTACTGGAAGAGCACAAGCTGCATTTTTAAGTGACTTTTTTTGTTTTCCCTTTTGGAAAATCACAGAGAATAATGCAACCGAAATAATCCTTGGCTGCTGCTGAGGTCATCATTTAGCTCCTGCTGACATGTTGAGCTGGTTGGAGAGCCTAGGATCTCAGAGGGAGTAAGTACAGCCCCGGAGACATGAGAGAAGGTGTCATTCAGATAACAGAAGCATTACATTTGGATCAGGTTGTACAGGACCTGGTCGCCACGCTGGGGACCAGGACAGGCACATAACTGCAGCACAGGCACTGTAGACTGCAATGGGAGACAGAAATGCCATCTGGGACTGTGTCCTTGGGGGATAGGATTTTTCATGCTGTGTAATGAACCTGCAATAGGGAAGGGCATTTCATTGTGGGTTTTACTGCACTAGGCAATTCTGACAGGTATATGGATACTTATTCCAACTCACAGTCAGAAGACGAAGACAGTAGTGGGGGAAGCTGCCTGGCTTGCAGTGATATATTTGGAGAGAGGATATAACATCAAAAGTTCAGGACGGAGAATAACAGAGTAAAATTATAGAGTCCTAGGGTCATTTGCTTATGTCTTCTACTCTCTTCACTAGAAACATGGCTGCAACCAACCATCATGTGGTAGTTTAAAAATATGGCCAGCAAATTCTTTAGCTCTTCTCTCATTAAAACATGGGATCCATACGTCCTCCCTTGACACTGGGTTGGGGGCTTTAATAAGTGCTTTCACCAATGGAGTATAGTGGAAATGGCAAAATGGGACTTCTGGGGCTGGGTTATAAAAGGCCAAGATTGCCTTTCACCCTGATAGCTGCAAAACTCTTTCTTAGAGCCCTAAGCTGCCTTGTAAGGAGTCTGACTACCCTGAGGACACTCCATGGAGCTCTAGTTGACAGGGGGGAGCTCTAGTTGACAGTCCCAGTGGAGCCTAGCCTTCAAACCATTCCAGCAAGGTGTCAGACATATGAATCTATTGACCTACTAGCCAGATAAATATCTTTGAGTAGCTTCAATCAATACCTCATGTAACAGATCAACCTGCTGAACCTTGACCAAATTCCTAACTCACAAAATCATGATACATAATAAAATGGTTGTTACTTTAAGCCACTAAATTTTGGGATAATTTGTTATGCAGCAGTAGCTAACTAGAACATATTCTTACCTAGACAAGTTTCTCATCTAGTCCCCAAAGAAATCTCAGTAAGTAGAGTTTGCCACTTAGGAGTACTTTGTGTCAAAAAGCCATCAGTATCTTTTACTGAGTGCCTGTTGCAAACCCCAATGATGTGCACGATAGGAAGTATAGGGGGCAGTCTCTGCCCTAAAGGATCTGATAAAATGATAATTATGGGATACCTTTTACTGAGTGATTGCTATGAATTAGGCTAATAATTCTCAAAATTGGTGCTGAAATATCAGTGTCAGCATCACCTTGGAATTTGTTAGAAATGCAAATTCTTGTTAGAAATGCAAGTCCTCATGTCTCACCCCAGACTTATAGAATCAGAAACTCTGGGAGTGGGCCAAGCAATAGGTATTTTAGTAAGTCCACCAGGTGATTCCAGTGCACAGTACAGTCTGAGAATTTACCTCACTGAATCCTCACTGGACCCTGGGTTTCTCACCCTTGCCAGGACTTTCATTTTGGGCAGGAGAATTCTTGTGGGTGACCTGTGCACTGTAGGATGTTTGACAACATCCAGGTCTCTCCCCAGTAAGTGCCAATAACACCTTTTGCCCCAGTTGTGGTAACTAAAAGTGTCACCAGACATTGCCATATGTCCCCTGGGGGTCAAAAATCACCTCCAGTTGAGAACCATTACCATAACCCTATGAGGTAGTGTTTGAAAATATATCCAGGATTGATTTTAATCAGGTATGGTAAGACAGGCAGACAGGGAAATGACTGTCATAAAGAAAGAAGTTTTTACTCACAGTTCCCTAGACACAGGAAGTGATGTGACACACCATGGGGAGGTCACCCAGTGGAACAGCTGGGTCAGTAAGGAAGCAGAGGGAGCAGGGGAAATCGAGGGTAAGAGCCTTTATTATGGCCTCTGTGCAAGGAAATGGGTGAGGCATGGTAAGTGAGCTCAGGATTGGCTGGTCTGAATCATTTTAGTGGACTCTGGGGCCAAGGGGCTATTCCCAGTTGCTCTGAGGTGATTGGGGCACAGGACTAGTGGTCAGAACATGAGACCCCAATAAAGGAGGTGGTTGGGGGTATGGGCTTTGGATTGTTTGGCTTGCATACAAAAGGTATGCTTGCAGGCCAGTCCCTTGCCAATTCTAGAGATTGACTAGCCCTGAAAGGGACGGTCTCTCCAAAGTCAGTGAGGCCCCAGATGTCAAAGCATCAGAATAAAAAGACATGCTTGATTCAGGTAGATACAGTTGCCCATTTTATTGACAGCAAAGCTGAAATCCAGAGACGTAACCTGTCCTCAGTTATCTCTCCCCCGAGGGGAGAACCTATATTGAAGCCTAGGTCTATGCACCCGTCAACCATGTTCTTAACCTGTGTGCTATACTGCTATTATTCCAGCTAATTAAGCATGCATGTGTATATCTACAGCTACATAAAAAGATAATGGACACAGCAAAGGAGGGTGCTGAATAATTTCTACATGAAATAACTGCACTAAGCAATGAGAAGAAGAGATGGCTTGTATTGGTCAAAAAAGGCTTTGTGGAGAATACGTCATTCAGACTGCTGGTGCCCCGACTCAGAGACTACACAGCCATTAAGCTTGCTGCAGGCTCTTGAAAGTTGGATAAAACGAAGCCAGGCAAAGCAGGGGAGAAATAATATTCTGAAAAGATGGGAAATGATGTGATCACAGGCTCAAAGGCACGAATGTGCAAGGTCCGACGGAAACACCAAGTGTTAATAGGCTGCTTTGGTTACTTGAAAGTAGATTAGAGGGAAAGAGAAGAAGGGGGGTTGCAGCTGGATGCCATTCGCTTTAATAAGCTAAATCCATCAGAAGCAGTGCACGGATGCACAAAACATTCAGCATGATGAACTAAATAGAGACAAAAAAAATCCCCCTCAAAAAGTGGTACTGCAATTCCAGTGCCTGGGTTCAATGAGATGTAGAGTAAGAGTCAAGGTGGAAATTTCCACTTTGACATCTTGCAAGATAATAAGTTAGGCTGGGAATCTGTGACCAACAGGGAACACGTGAAGAAAATTCTTCCCACTTAGACTGAACAGTGTCAAAGGTTTGGGGAAGTGAAGTTGACAGCCATTCCTTTATTTGGAGGTTTTTGAGGGCTCGCACTGTGCCAGGCCCTGTGCTAGGTGATAGGGAGTTATAAATCATTAGTCACATTCGTAAAACAGGATTTCTGCTGGTGAGGGACTAGCAAAGTAGTGAGCTCATAGCCTCTGCAGCACTAGGCAGAGAAGAGGGGCTTTCTGTACAGCCCGGCATTGGAGAGGGACACAATGAATGGGCACCTGTCCATGGGGTGAAATTCCAAGAGGCGCCTGCGAAGATCAGCCTTCCTCTACATCTGCACTATCCCTGGAGGCAGTTGTACCTCTGTCATCGCTCTGACACTTTCAGAGTCTGAATCGCCAGGGGAGTTTAACAGTGCGTGCTATCACTGGGCCCTCCCCCAAGAGGTGCAGATTCCCTGAGTGACAAAGGGAGCATTTCCTTCAACCTTTGATAACTCCATCAATACCTTTGCTATCAATGGACATTTCAGCAGCAGGCATTAGAAAGAAGTTAACAAGAATGCAAGCTCCAGCTGGGCTGAGATATTTGTCTGTTTTGTTCATGGCTATATCCACCGTGTTTGGCCCATACTTAATAAGTCTTTGTTGAATGGAGGAATTGGACACATACACATGGTAGAGTAGGGGAAGGGAAGAAGTCAAGAAGAAACAACAAAAAGAAAGGGGTACTTTTTTTAAGTTTATTTATTTCTTTTGAGAGACAGAGAGGGAGCACAAGCAGGGGAGGGGCAGAGAAAATGAAAGAGGTACTTTTTTTTTTTAATTTTTTTTTTTAAATTTATTTATTTTTGAGACAGAGAGAGACAGAGCATGAACGGGGGAGGGTCAGAGAGAGAGAGGGAGACACAGAATCCGAAACAGGCTCCAGGCTCTGAGCAGTCAGCACAGAGCCCGACGCGGGGCTCAAACTCACATACTGCGAGATCGTGACCTGAGCCGAAGTCGGACACTCAACCGACTGAGCCACCCAGATGCCCCGAAAGAGGTACGATGGAATGGTATGAAGTCTGAACTTGATGTTTACCAACGTTGTGCTGTGTTGGGGAGAAGCCTCTGGTCATCACTCCACTGAGCTAGAATTATGAGTTGAATGGCACCTCTTCAACAATCAACCTAAGAAACGCTGTGCCCATGGAAAAATAACCATTCAGTACCTTTCAAACCTTGTAAAGGCTCCTGTCTGTGACTATTTCTAATGCTCAGCCCGTGCCACATTCACAGGCCATAACGCCAAACATTTTTAAGTCACAAGAGTTCTCTGACAGGGCTCTGAGTGCTCACTGTTCACACACATCCACCAGCCCACTGTGGACACAGGCCCCAGTAATAGCCTGGGAGTGCCCTGCCATCACATCTCATTCCTGAGGTGAGCACAGGAGCTCCAAACCACAGAAGTTGGAAACACTAGAGGAGAAAAATCAGGACATCCCACCAAGTTAAGCAAACACCTGAGCAAATGTCTGGATGAAAGGATTGTGTTATCAGATTTTTATAAAATTATTTTCAATGGGAAGAGCAGTTCGACTCCACATGTACTGATCATTAGGTTTTCAATGCCTCCCCCAACCCCTACCCTCCAAGTCCTTAAGTCCTTTAAAGAAATTCTCAGTTCTGGTTTGGACTTTAATTCACCCTTCTGTTTATGTATTTTCTTGGGAAAGATTTTTTTTTTTTCTTATACACCTTTTCTCCTTTCTTTCTCACTCATCATTTCTGTATTTATAGGTTTAGTTCTCCTTTTGCTTTGGACCAACAATGGGTGGGCCTCTAGAGGAAGGTAGAAAGGGAGCAGGTCTCTTTAACAGAACCAAGCACATCAGAAAATGTCTGTCAAATGAACATGTCTGCCTCGAGCTTCCCACTCTGATGGGCTCAGTGCCGAGCTCTGATTTGCTCTAGTTAAAAAAAAAAAAATTCCCCTAATTTTACTGTCAAGATTTTGAGAAGCATTCTCATGGTTTTAAAGAGATTATTGCATAATTTGTTCATGTTTAAAGAATTATATTGTTAAATAAATTTAGCTCTCCAGATTCTAAATGACAAAAACAAGTGAAGTTACATCATTTGAATTATGAAGTGATAATGTCTTCCAATTCTGCCCCAATCAAAAGTGTAACAGTTTAAAGCTTATAATAATCATGTTCAAACATATTCAGATTATAATTACTTTTCTTCTGATAATGATAGCCCGTCTGATTGGATGATTACCTATTTGACTTTGATAAGTCTCAGAGGTCAAAAAAGGGATAATTGCAGACATCTGTTTTCTATGGAAAATATAATCTCAGAAAATAGTGTTTAAAGTGACATCTGCAAATATGTGTTTTAGAAAGAAACTCGTTGCACATTTAAAATCACAGGGAAAAGAAGCAATTCCTAAGCTACTATGTATCACACTGTCTATGTAAATAGATGAACAAGTTTAACTTACTAGTATTCATGTATGCATAAGTAATTATAAGCAGGCATGATTATATTTTGTACAGGTAGAATCAGAGGTGGAAATAGACTATGAGAAAGGAATGTGAAAGAGTCTATGATGTGGAATGACACAGAAGTTTTTCCTCTTTACTTTTGTTTGATTCAGTCTAGACATATAAAGGTATAACCATTTTCCTGGTTGTTTTTAATTTTGAAATTGCAGCTGGAAGATCTTGTCCCCTTGGTATCCCTTTGCAAATGACCTTCTTCACTTAGGAGATGGCTCTTAGTGGGGAAAAGGTTCATTCATGGCCGCCATGATTTTCCCCGTAGAGGAGATCCCAGTTCTTCCCTTGGCAGGTGCATCATCTTCCCAAACCTTAGGGAGATGCCAAGAACCTCTCCCTCCCTCCAGTCAACAGCTGCATTTTGCAGTAAAAAGGGGAAAACTTTCTTTAATATTCCTTTGCACACATGGCAAAACTCCCTTGGTTTTAATTCATGAACTCAGAATCTTTTCTAATTCATGCAAGACCTGGGTAATCACTTTTGCCAGACTAAGCTTCTTAAAATACAACTTTCACCATAGCACTTTCCTTCTGAAAAGCCTTCCATGGCTCCCCAGTGTCTATAGAAGGAATTCCAAACTTCTCAGCAATTCACAAACCTTCATTATCTGACCTTAACCTATTTTTCTCAACTTTATCTTCCTGATGCGACCCTTTTGTTAAGTCCATCTACCACCAAGGGGTGTTAAACTTTCTTGCCTTTAGTCTAAATTTCCACCTCTATATCATCTTTGCCTATCAACCTTTTGTTGGTGGTGGTTGTTTAGTTTCTGCATCTTAGGTGCACAGAACCAGATAAATCATAAACTTTGGTTCATAACACATTAGTATGATCGGTCCATGCAAGAGCCTCTTTTGTATTTATTCATGCCGATTAAAATTTCCCCGAGTTTGCCTTAAATCCTATCTTCAGTAAGGTCTTCCTCTATACAAATAGGGATGATCATTTTGCTAAGAGAGCTCTTCTCTCCTCTGAACAATCACAGTATCTATTACCTAGAGTCTAGACCTCCATTTGCATTTTGCATGCAGCATAGTACCATTGCTGCATCTGGACAATGGCTGGAATTAGCCGTGTTCTGCTATGTGGTATGTGCTCAGTGGTCCGTTGGAGCTCTATAATAGCCCCTACTAAGTTGTATTGTATTTTACCTGTGGCTGTCTTCTCCACAAAAGAGTAATTTCCTTGAGGCCGGACTCAGTTTCTCATTCATCTGGGCATCCCAAGTACCAACCACAGTGCCTGTGCCTGACAAGTTCTCTTTAGCAAGCAGTCATTGAGGGGAAATTACATTATAAACTCCTGGGAAACAATGAAGGAGCCACAGAATTTTAGGCAAGGAATTGACTCATATTCCTTCTGATCCCTCACTGTGCCTAGCAGAGTACCACACAGATGTAAGTTTTCAGTGAACACTTAGTGATTGATGGATGCTCAAACTTCTTGAGAAAATTAATGAACCATATATATTAGGGAGGGTGGCCAACTTATATCAGTTTCCCTCTAACTGTCCCAGTTTTAAAACAAAATGCTGCATGTCCGGGAATTACTCTTGGGCCCAGGTAAACCAGGAGAGTTGGGCAGCCCAGTTAAGAGTCTCACACACATACAAATAACATAAAGGCTAATAATTATTCTCTCTTCTTGTTCAAGTCTTTTGAGGGCCACTTTTGTAAACTTAACTTGAATTTCTGTATATTTAAAAGTGACTTAAAAAGTTTCTTGAAGATTAAGTCTAAAAGTCAGGCTCTTCAGAATTAAAAGTTTTTAAATGTATTGTTATTCCCTTACTCTAAATTAGTAAGATTTTGAAAGGTAACCAGGACATTAGTTTCTCAGAGTGGAGATTCTCTTTTGAGAGCTTAAAGAGACAGGCTCAACAGAGATTCAGGTCTTTGACATTTTGGCCAAGCAGGAATCAGGTCAACCTGTTACCTTCTGGTGGAGGCCACACCCCATTAGGCTGCAGACCCCTCCTGGTGGGGGGGCACTGCTGTGAGTTACCAAATTCCTTTTGTGTAAGACCAGCCTCCTTGGATCCTCTCAGAAATCTTTTATTAAATCTCTACAAATTTTCATATTCTCCACACTGTTTTATTTTTATTTCATTCCACATCCATGGTTATTGAGGGAATATTTACTCGCTATTGAAGGAAGTCATGTGGGATGTATAGTCAATAATTTTATCAAGGAATAACTTATCTTTGTGCTTTTGGTAGAAAAGGGAGGGAAATAGTTTCGCACCAAGTAGCTTATGAGCTTTTGAAGAATATTTACAAAGGGATATTTTTAGACAGACAAAGAGATTATTATTTTCCCATTTTAGTAGAAAAGCAGTATAAAAACAAACAAAGCCTGAAACAAAACAAAACAGTAGAGACATAACAGAGAATGTGATGGCCGCTGATTTCTGTGTTAGTCACTTAACAAATACAACCCACAGAGTATACATGCTTGTTTCTAGGGAAAGGCTCCAGTGAGAATTATCCTGGACATAACTTATATGATTAAAGATTTCCTGGCTTTCTAAGGAGGGGGGGAAGGTAAAATAAATACAAAAATTTAAAAAAATACCTTTTAATTTTGTCAAAAGTGAGAAAACTTTTAGTAAAAGCAAATATTTGCAATAGTGGATTTTGAACTTTGGCACACTTAAGTTGACATCATTTACATAATTCCATGGTTTTATTTTTGCTTCTTTTGAGATATCTATGGGAACTAAGTCTAGTTAGCTAAGGATATGATTCTCTTTTATGCCAGGAAAATTGACTTCCAGCTGACAAGTATCTTCAATCCCTGACATACCTCTGGTCCTAACGGTTATTATTTCTTGCCTAGGCAACTGCCATGATTTCTTTCCTGTACTCACTCTACACACACACACTATCTGTTCTTCACAATACAGATAGAATCAATGTTCATTTTGCATGTATGATGATGTCATCCTCCTTCTCCCCCCGCCTTCAGTCTCTGCTTAAATCCTTATTTGAGTATGAATACTCTGAAGTCAAATTCAGACCAAGATCTTTAGCATGGTCCTCAAGACCCTGTGTAGTTTGGCCCCATGTGCCTTTCCATCTCATCATGCACCAGTCTTTCCCTGTCTCTCTGCTCTTCAGCAAGGCCTTCATCCAGTTTCTCACATCTGCCATGTTTCCTCCCACCACAGGGTCTTTGCACATGCTGTTGCTTCTACCAGGAACATTCTGTCCTTCCCACTCTCCACTTAGTTAAGTCCTTTTATTCCTTCAGAGTGCATGTCCTCAGGAAAGATTTCCCAGCAACCCTATCCAGGTCAGATTCGGTTGAGAATACTGGACACTAAATTTAAACAAACCTACTCAACAGCTCTGTACCTGAGCAGACCATCTTGTCCCCTCCCTACTAGGGTGTGCCTTCCCTACAGGAGGAAAGCAGAACATGCTTCCAGTGGACAATATATTCTCAAGAAAGAGAGGAGGAAAAGGCTAGGTGGCACTCAGCGAGCTTCTTCTTCCCCATCATATTAAATTACTCTTTCTTCCTGGGGACAAAGTAAAAGGAGCTGGGAGGCCAGGAGCTTTGTGCTAATGAGTCTCCCTCCATAGGTATGGGGAAGAAGGGTTTTCCCTTAACAATGAAGGATGCAAAATTATTTCTAGTAGTGAGTCCCTCATTTCTTCACTGATTAAATAAACAGGTTAGACTAAGTAAGCTCTAAAGTCTTTTGCAGCCCCCAAATTTGTGAAACAATTCCAACTACAATATTCATGGCTTCAAATGTTGGCTATTTTGAGTTACATGGGAAGCTTCCACAGGCAGTGTTCTATTTCCTGCTTTTCGGCCCCAGTCTTTGTCACCCTGGGTCCCAGAGAACTTGCCTCTGCCCTGTTAGTCCCTTATCCAGTTAGCCAGGGTGGGGGTGGGGGGGGGGGTGGGGGGGTGCTTCTCCATGTCTCCAATTTAGGACCACTTGGAGCAGGGGGACTGTGGGAAGCTTCACTTAAACACCCCCCCCCCCCCGCTCCTTAATCAGCTTACTTAGGGAAAAGCAGGACAAATGGGAAATGGAAGGGTTGGAAATTAAGCCCCTTGAACAACTGGAGAGTCTCTGGGAAACTGGGGGTCTCATCTCTGACTTCAGTTATTCCTGTTCTGTGGTAAACAGTACATTTTCTTGTCTTGAGAGCTCTCTAAAATGTATCCCTTGCAAATGATAAGGAAATTGAGTGCCCTATATACATATAAATAGCATCCTTAATCATCATCAACCAAATGCACTGTGCCTTCCTTATGATGTTGCAGGACAGCAACCAGGGCCTTCCCATGGCCTTTTGGGGGATTTTCCTTGATTCTGTAAAGCCTTGAGTAATACTGAAGCTGTATAATAACACTGAGCTACTTTTGCATTTATTCTAGTCTTAGGTTTGAACATTATAATATTAGTTGTTTAAATTTTCATAGATTCCAAGGTTCAGAGGAGTTCTGGGGGAGTCATTTAAATTCATCCTCCAGTGGGTCTCTGTGTAGAGCTGCAACTTGGCTAACAAAGACAAATGGTTTTCTATATGATGTAGAAAGGTCTCCAGGGGAAGATTCTGTAACCAACCACAGTAATCACAGATTACTAACATGAGTGTGCCCCACTTTAAGAAAACCTGACCTGTGAAGCCTAAGTGGCAGGATAATTTATTGAGATGTTAATCTGTGCTTTGTTCTTTGTAATTTGCCCCTCCTGCCCTGTCTCCCCACCTGATGGAGGTAGCCAGTTCTATTTCCCTTCTCTGGGAGGTGACAGAATTTACTTGTGCTGTGTCTCTATTGCTTTGGCAGACAGAAGCATGGAGAAACAGGGTGCATTTGCCCATGTGCTAATCCTAAAGTCAGAGCCCATCTCCTTGAGGATTGGTGGACAGAGGCATGCTCCTTGGAGAGAGCAGAAATGCCCTAGGAGACAGAGGCAGGGAGCTATAAGTTCTTAGAAAATGGTTTTTATCTCTTTGACCTCTGTTTGATCATCTGTAAAATGAGAGGTTGATTTAATGACATTTATATACTTCCCCATTCTTGATTCTGTGGGATGATCAGTCTGTTAAGCTGTGATGCCCCGGGACCACTGTGGTGCATTTGTTTAAAGGCTTTTGGGGTAGAATGGCCACCTTCAGCAAATGAAAAAGTATATGCAATATCTGAGACATGCTTAGACTAAAAAGTTATTTGCTGTTTATCTAAAATTCACATTTAATTGGGCATCCTATATTTTATCTGGTAACCCTATGTGGGGGCACCTGTGTTTTGGGAGATGGGAGGCGGAGGGTGGAAGAAGCTGACTTCTATTCATGCCCACCAGCTGCACCCAGTGTTCAGGAAGCAGGTGTGTGTGTTTCCTTTCCCTGTGAGTATGCCTATTTTATTTTTAAGTTCAGAAATGGACATCTTGAATGAGAACTATCCTGGTACAGTTTTCTTCAAAATCTTCAAAATGAAAACTTAATAGGAAAAAATATAAATGGGATCTACCCATTTAGTGAAGGTCGAAATTCTAAACTTTATAGAAATTAGAAACCAGACCAAAAAATCCTAAAGCAAGAAGACACCAACTGCTCAATTGATCAAAATGATAGTTCTTCCATATCACCTTTCCCAGGGAGGACATGACAGGTGTTATCGGTAGGAGTTATATTCTTCTCCTGCCCTCAAAATCTCTATGAAATAGGGAAGCAAATGGAGTTAAGGTTCCCATTGCCTTTTCTACAACATTATAAGCTTTTAAAAATGTGCCTTTGAACTTTCTCTATTTTGGAATTGCATTTAATATCATTCTATGATTTAAGGAAATCATCTGTGAATCAAGCCAACCTTGATGACACAGGTTGGGCTGCCTATGATTTCTTGACACAACATAGGTCAGGATCTAAAAGTGAATGTGGAAAGAAACACGATTTATATTTCACCCAATTAGTGCATATATGACCTTTGTGTGAAAGTTAAAGTGGCCTTGGGTAAAAGGACTCTCTCATTGATTTATCCCATTTTTAAAAAAATAGGGATAGTCCTGCATTTTTTTTCTTTATGTTCATTTATTTTTGACACAGAGAGAGACAGAGCACGAGCGGGGGAGGGGCAGAGAGAGAGAGCGAGACACAGAATCCAAAGCAGGCTCCAGGCCCTAAGCTGTCAGCACAGAGCCCGATGTGGGGCTTGAACTCACAAACCATAATCTGAGCCGAAACCAAGAGTCAGACACATAATGGGCTGAGCCACCCAGGTGCCCCATGATTTATCCCATTTTTAATCAAAGAAAGGTTTACCAACACACACAGGATGCAGTAACTCAGTCTCAAGACTGAATGCTGTGAAAATTCGCAGGAAATTTAGCATTGAATATATCCTCACCCGTAACAAGGAGGTATTAGTGAGTAGGTGTGGGCACAAAATTGGACGTCTGTGTCCAGTTTTAATAATTTAGTGGAATCTGAAGCTTTGTGAGTGAAAATGAGAGGCCCTAATGCCTTCAGTGCAGCTATGCTTGAATTGAGATTAACATAGTATGATCTGCAGGACATAGTTACCCTTTAAGGGGCTGTGTGTGTGAGAGAGAGACAGAGACAGACAGACAGACAGAGAGTGAGAGAACCTGAGAGACTGAATGAAAGCAACTTCCTTTATCAATGTTCAATTTTCCTCGATATCAATCTCACCTCTCTTTTCCTGCTCTACAATCTAGAATTAGGTTTGCTTTGAGTCATAAGAAGTGTCAAAAAAAAAAAAATCCCACCTATTACTCCTAACTTGTTTTGTCAAGAAATTTTGCTTTGCTTGCACTCATAGGAAGGGCACGAGCAAAACATCTCAGGGCCATTCAGCTGGGAAATACATAGGCGTGGTCTGGATCAGGACCCTTCTTCTAAAATGCATTTCAGAATAATTTTTTATTTATTTATTTTTAATTTTTCAATGTTTATTTATTTATTTTGAGAGAGAAAGAGAGAGAGAGAGAGTGAATGGGGAAGGGGCAGAGACAGAGGGAGACAGAATCCGAAGCAGGCTCCAGGCTCTGAGCTATCAGCACAGAGCCCAAGGTAGGGCTCAAACTCACGAACCATGAGATCGTGACCTGAGCTGAAGTCAGACGCTTACCTGACTGAGCTATCTAGGTACCCCCAGAATGATTTAACGTGCTCATGCATTTTCTGAGGGGCAAGACTGTCCTGCAGAATAGATAAAATGGCCCAACTTCAAGTAGGTAGACAACTATTTAATTTTAAAAGAAAATTTTAAGGATGCTTAGCCTTGGTAATGTTCTGATGCTGTAAGCAGGGCTGGGGAGTCTAGCGTAGGGCTGCTCCCCCAGGGGGAGCAGAGGCTGGGTTGAGGGTGGAGAGAACTTATATCAGATGTGATGTTGCTTAATCAAGGTTAAGCCTTAGGCTGTTACCAAGGAGAGGAAGAGCTAGTGAATCTGACTACATAATTGTTATTTACCTCTCTCTCTCTTTCTCTCTCTTTCTTAAAAAAAAAAAAAAAAAAAAGATTAGGAAAGAAGGGAGGAAGGAAGGGACAAGCTTAGACTCTGTAGGTTATTTCTGAATAATGGAAATACTTTAAATTCTTGTTGTAATTAATCAAATCTATGCTCTTCCAGAGTAGAAAACTAAATGGATGCATCATTAACGGCTTACTGTAAAAGTACAATCATGCAAATTTAACATAGCCTTCTATTCATTCCAACTGAAGACTAATGATAACAGTTAACGTCTTGAACCCTCACTGTGTGCTGGATAGACATCGTGTTGAAAGCTCTGCACACATTATTTTCCTCGAACCTCAGCTGAGGAAACTGAGGCTTACAGAAGCAAAGCCAATCGTCACATCTCAAAGTTTGTATATGGGGCAAGCAGGATTGGCATCTTGTCTCGAAGGTCTTACTCTAAAGTTGTGTTCATAGCCACTGTGCTATATTTCATCTCCTGCCTGCCTGCAACAGACACATCCTTGCAATCAGGAACAGGTTTTTCTTAAGGAGCCAAAGGAGAGGAGAGCCAATTTAGATGATAGGAGGAAAATTGTGGCAGAGCACACCTCTGTCACAGACAGCTCTTTGAAAATCCCAGGTGACTGAACTGAAATAAATGGAAACAATGTACTTACTGGATGCAGGGCATGGTTTACTGCTATAGCGGACAGCAGAGGGTGAGACGGCCTAATGCTGGAGCCAGCAGAAAAAAAGCTCTTGGTCACTGCATTCTTGGTCAGGGTTGTAAGAAGCTGGGGCATATTGTGGGTGTCTCTAGATTTAAATTTTGGTTGTTTGGCTTATGGAGATAACAAGAAAAATGATATGGAAATAGGGCTTTTCCAAATTTCAGAACTTTAGATGGGAACGCAGCATTTCCCTTGTAATAAAGGTTGGGTAGGGAAGAACCCTCTTCCCTTAGCTGGACTAAGACCACGCAAAGTGCTAAGTAGCATGTGAACAGCCCCGAGTTTAAGTGACACAGTGGTAACAGCCAGACAGACCTGGCTTCCCACTCCTGCTCCTGCACTCAGGGAGGCCCCTTAACCTCCCACACTCAGTTCCCTTACCTGTACCATGGGATTAGAATGCTTTTCTAGGTTGTCTTGAGGATCAGAGATCATGTACAATTGTACCTGGCACAGAGTACGTGCTTGATAAGTGGTAGTTATTACAGGTCTACAGTTTTTACTGAGTGGGCGAGAGAAGGCTAAACTAAGAAAGGGAAACATTGGAAGGGCTGAAAAAGAAAAAAAGGGGGAGGGAGGGGATGATGGCATCTGGCCTGAGAGCCCTGCTGTTGCCCCTCCCTAACTCTGTCCTTTTAATGAGCCATATGCAGCTTCCGATAGATGAGATCTGGTGCCTGCAAAGACAAAACAGAGCCAAAAGGCGATGTAACATGGAATTATAGACCACATTTCCCTCTAATGAGCCAGCCTGCTCGTTAAGAATGCAGTGCCGTTTGGAGCCCAGATTGGGTGCTGCGTGCAGTTGTGCGCCGGCCCCCTCCCAGCACATGCACATGGGTGGTTTGAGCACGCGAGCGTGACTGCCAATATCACGGTTGGTTAGTTCCAGCCCAACACCGGGCGGTGTGATGTATGCGGGAGGCGGTGTACTGGAGCCGGGCTGTTAAGGACAACTACGGGAGTCACGCAGCCTTCAAGTTACTTGGGAAATGGCCTCTCGTCGGACAATGATGCTCTCAAGATCTGGCTGAGTGAAGAGGCATTCTGGAAGTGAGAAGAAGAGGCACTGGCTATTCCCACAAAGGGCTTACTGCTCAGTTAGGAAGACCACCCCCCCACACCACACGTGCACTCTACACACACTACACACACATGCAGGCCACGTACAGACCACATACGTATACGTACCATGCATCACACATGTATGCACGTACCACATGCACTAAATACATGTATACACAGGCACACCGTGCACACGCACCCAGCACACATACCCTCTGCATATACTACACACGCATACACACATCACACACACACCTGTCACATACAGACTGCACACACATACACACACCATTTATAACACATATTTGCATATACCACATGCCCCACACATCACACCTACATACACACACGTACATACGCCACACAAGCATGCCACACACACGGCACGTGTACACATATCCATCCATATCACTCACGTATATACACACCAATCCCATACTATAATTGTGCACTACACCACACACAACACACAGCTGGACACACACTATCGACTTCGACACCACACATGTACACAAATCACCCACACCCCCTGCTTACATCACATATACCCCCACAGGTACACACATGTGCTATTCTCCATAATTACATACATACTATATAGATATAAACATGTACAGCACATAAACACATACAAACATGTACCACGTATCACACATGCACACCACACTCACAGAACCCACTGGTACACACATACACACACCACACAAACACCCTACACATAACATACCAATGTACCCACACCACACAGAAAAACACATTCCTACACAATATACACACATAATACATACATATGCCTTAAATGTACACCACACAGGTATAGAAATCCTCCCACACCCCACATGTATCACACACATCCATATAACAAACATGAACACACACATCATCCATACCACCCATATGGTAGCACTTATGCACACACACACAACACATATATGTACATATATACGTGTGCACCTATACATAGCACGCACAATACACACATAGAAACACCCCCCTCCACATACACACACAACACATACAGATACATGCCATGTACCACACACCTGATCATACACAACACACACATAACACATACACCCACTACCACACACACACGCATTATCTTTCACACGTCCCATAGACACACATAACAAGCACATATAGAATGTGCCTTGCTGTGTCCCCTTGCAAGACTGTGGCCCTGTGGGGACCAGGACACTAAGCCCACAGAGCTCAGAGTGGTGGGAACAGGAAGCAAAATTGAGGCAGTAAGTCATTGGGACTGGCAGACTCTGGATGATGTGGTGTGTGATACAATGAGTGATCCCATGGGTCCATTCCCTTATTTTCTTCAAAGTGAAATGGGTCCTCTGTTGGATGCTGTGTTGTTAGGGATTCTGAGACTATGGATCAAACATACTACAAACCCCTGGATAGTGTGCTGGTTGAGGCTCTGTGGGCAGGAAACCCAAACTCATTTTGAGAAAGGTCTCTATCCCAGTGAAGAAGAGCTGCTAATCCTTCAAAGATCGGAGAGGCCCAATGTAGGTGACTTGTCACCACATGGCCCAGTGGTCTCCATGAGGAGTGCCACATCAGGGACTCAATATTGATCTTTGCTGCTGACAGGCTGGGCATTCCAAAGGCAGCCCCATTAAGTGGAAGCCAGTCCTGCTGGGTCCATCCATGGTCTCCACCTCTGTCCTTGTGGCCATTCCTTTAATGTGTCCATTATGCCAGTTCTGAGACAGCTCATGACAAAGAATGCCTAACTAATATCAACTGGCCAAGTCATTTTGTCTACATGGTTACTCTGTACCTTTTCTGTGAGGATGCTTTTTTAGTGTGTATTAAAGTGTGATACAACAATCTTGACACTTCATGCTCAACCCCCTATGTCCATCCACATGCCTCTACCCCAGGACTCCTCACCAATCTTCCAGTTCTTTACTCCCAGGCCCTGGCTAGCCCAGGAATCTCTGTACAGTTAATCCTTGAACAACATGAGTTTGGACTGTTCAGGTCTACTTACATGCAGATATTTTTTAATACAGTATAGGACTATAAATGTATTTTCTCTTCCTTATGATCTACTGAATAACACCTTCTTTTCTTTAGTTTAGTTTATTGTAAGGATACAGTATAAAATACATACAACATATAAAATATGTATTAATCAACTGTTTGTTATTGATAAAGTTTCTGATCAATAACAGGCTGTTAGAAGTTAAGTTTGGGGGGAGTCAAAAGTTATATGCAGATTTTCAATTGCACTGGGGTTTGGTGCCCCTAACCCCTGCATTGTTCAAGGGTCAACCATACATTCTCACCTCATTCTCTCTCTTACAAAATGGATGATCAGGTACAATGCTCACTGATCTGCCCATTGGGAAGCTTTTACTTTGCTCTTGTCTTTCAAGGTTACCCTGTGAATATGGCTGTAATACAGCTGCCATTCATTTTTAGCTTGTGTCCCATATTGAGCCATGCAAGAGACAATTCTCACGAATCTCTTATTTCTGTATGTTTGCAAGGAGATGCACTGACTACCTTTTTTCTAGATCATCTTCTCCAGGATGTTTGTATAGTGATTGGCCTTAGAAAACAGAGATAGTGTCTCCCTCCAGAGCAAAAAGCAGGCATACTTATTATCCACTGTAGAAGATTTGGGTTTCATAAGTTCAAAGTTTCTCTCCTATAATGGAACCTACTATATGTGCATGTCACTTAGCATTCTTTACACTACCTTATAGGAATTGGAACTCAGGTAACTGCTGTAAACAAAACAAGACAAACAAAATTAACAAAAACAAAACAGAACACTGATACCCTGGCTACTGCTATTGTGCTCAGTAAGAAAGTTCTTTGAATCCTGGGCGCCTGGGTGGCTCAATAGGTTAAGCGTCCAACTCAGGTCATGATCCCAGGGTTGTGGGATCAAGCCCCATGTCAGGCTCTGAACTGAGCATGGAGTCTGCTTAAGGTTCTCTCTCTCTACCCCTCCCCTGCTTATGCTCACTCTCTCTCTCTCTCTCTCTCAAAAATAAAAAAAAAAAGGAAAGTTCTTTGACCACATCTTCTGCTAGCCTCAATACAACCACGGCAGGATAACTTGTTTTTGGCAAGCTGACATACCACTCATTAGTCAAGTTTGGACTTTCTCTCTCTTCCTTCAACTGGTCATGAGGCACTCCCTTGGCAACATGTGCGGCACTGATGCAACCACAATGGGTGACAAAGGGGTCTGGGCTCCCTGCTCATGCAACCTCCTTATGCTTCTGGTTCCACTCATTTCCATCTTACAACAAATTACTTCTGAGCCTATCTGATTTCATGACTTGGCAGTTCCAACAGAACCTAGATCACAATAGATAGTCTAGCTACATAGTCATGCAATGCCTCATGGTTTAGCTTTCCATCAGAAACATGCCCAAAAATATGCCAGGAGCTTTCTCAAAGGACATAATTTTGCTGTACATAGCATGGCCTTTCTCTAGAATCCCAGAGACCTGCATTATTGTTTCTCACTGGGATTTGCCATTAATTCCATGCTATATATTTTTCTATCGCTGACTCTTTCAACACCATAGAGTCTGTTGAATCGTATGGTGCAAATGGTCAGGCAGGCTAGAGCTGCTAAAGAACCCATTCCTACTCAAAGCCCCCTTGGAAACTGGCAGTCATGTGTGTCATCTGGTATATGGGCTGGAACAGTATTCCCAAGTATGGAAAGTGCTATCTTCAGAAGGGGCCAAAGAGACCTCTTTAGCAGGGATATCCTGGACCCCTACATACTTCACTGAGTAGCAGCTCCCTGATTCTTCATATATCACACCCTCTGCAATGTACATATCTTCCCAAGGCCTCCAGCGTATAGCAACCTCTTGCTCATCTTGCCCAATCAACATGATGTCATCAACATAATGGATCAATGTAACATTCTGCAGAATGTCCAGATGGTCCAGATCCCCAGAGGCTATGTTGTGGCAGAGAGTGACTGAGTTAAAAAAATCCCGAGAACAAAATCGTTTTTTAGTAACCAATCAGTGGCTATGTACCGTATACCTGAAGTATATTAATCTGTTCTAGCAATGAAATCACATGTGGCACAATAGCTTTTATCAGGACTACTACTTGGCAAAGTCTGCAGTAGAAAATAATCATTCTCAAGGACCCAACTTGAGAATGGGGCCAGACTGGCAAATTAAACACAGATATATTGGGGACCACCACCCTGTATCTTTGAAGTCTTTAATGGGCACAAATATCCACTGCTAGAATATGGTATTGCTTTTGATTTACTATCTTAGTTGGAGATAGGGTGGAGAGTGAGGGCAATTTCAGAGGCTTCCACTTGGCCTTCAATAGCTCATACCCAATATGCCAAGGATCCGATGTTTGGGTTACACCAAATGCCACGTGCATCAGTTCTGATTATATACTCAAGGACTGGAGACATGACTACTAGGTGGATCCAAAGACTACCTAGAGTACACACTGGAAGCCAAGCTTTAGCCAGGACTTACTTTATTTCCTGGCTCTGTGATCTCCAACTCTAACAGAAGGCTGCGATAACACTTCAGGTCTCTTCTCTAGGCATCAATGTCAGCTCAGACCTGTGTCTGATAGCATCAAAATATTTGGGTATACTCATTTCCCCAGTGTGTATAGTCCCCTTTTGGAGAGGAGTAGGGGAATCATCATGGTATATACTTGCCATGGCATTGCAGTCTCATTTTGCCTAGGGATCTGGCCACCTCTTTAGTGAATGGGATCAGATCTGACAATCTTCTCAGGTCCAGGAAATAAAGCAAATGGTGATGACTTTTTATTGGAGTGCTCTCTGCTACTGCTCCTCCATTCATGCCTTCTTCTGACTGTAGGTATTAATCAGTACCCTCATTGGCTAGCTGTCATTTTACCTCCAGTCTTATGTTCAACCATTTTGATCAAGCATATTCAAAATCTAATTCCAGGGGTACCTCTCTGGCTCCTGGTGGTTCATGCTAGCTGATTCTCTCAGCTCCTTTGAGATATAATCTCTATTTTTCCTTATCAAACCCTATATGTCCTCAGGTGAATTATGCTGAAATTTAATCTTCATTACTGGCCTGGTAGCCAGAATAAGAGATGCGATAGCTCCTGGGTTGGGGGACAGGGGTACTTGGTACCTTGCTGAGGAAAGAACCCTACGGTATCTTTCTGAATTACAAAAATGCTGTCTTTTACTCTGGGGGTGGGGGGCATCTACAAGAGCTCTGAGGGTTAGGAGGGACCTGAGGAATCAAATTCTTGAGAACATCCACCCAGATGCCCCTGACTCAGTGTTTAAGGTCTTATGTTTTCTCAACCAGGGCCTTGATCCCATAAAAGATCTGTCTTGGCTGAGTATGTAAACATCACTTTGGCTTTGCAATCCTATCAGATTCTGAATTTGCTCCTCAACTGTGTCTGCTCTTCCACTGCATGAGATAAAAGCCTCTTTATAAACTACCAGAAAGGCCCCTGGCTCCCACACTTAGCTTTTGTCTGTATGTTAACTGTACTTGGTTTCTTCATACTCCCCTGGAGCCCACCAGTACAACTTAGTAGCAACCAGTAAATTCACCTGTCCTTGTAAGCCATGTTCCCCCACATATCTTTCAGATGTCTTAATCATCACACAGGCAAAAGCATTCTCCCTCACCAGAATGTTTTCCCAGGGGCAACCACACATGAAATCTTCAACAGTTAAGTTGCCACCTTGTGCCAGGGAGTATCTGTCTCCTATACACCACTCAGGATGAGGTCTTTCTGGTCAGCCAGGTTGTGGGCAGCCCAGTTCCAAAACCCACCTTAATACCAGCTTACTCAGAACACTCCTGGTGTCTCCTCTGTCTTTCAAGCAGCAGACACCCACACAGCATTAGATATACAAGATATTTATTGCAGTAAACACTCATAAAAAATAAAAGGGAAACAAGAATATGCAGAAGAGTCTAGACTCGATGCAGGCCTGACATCCATGAAAGAAGACACGGAAGGAAGAGTTGAGTTGGAAGAGTTATTGACCCCAGTGGGGTTCTAAGTAAATCTTGGCCAAGTCAATGGGAAGGCCCTGAGTCAGAACTTCCCCTTAGATAATTCCACATTTAGGAGGAATGGGTTAGTAACCCAACAATTCTCTGTCATTGATTGGGAGCAATCCAGAAATCCGGTGGATCCAAAGGTGCAGGAGCTAGAAGCTGTCAGTCAGCTAGTCCCTTCACCCCAACAGCCCAGCAAGTTCTCGTCAAAGGAGAACTGAGTCATGTGCCTCCATGGCTGCCATGATGGGTGAACAACCCCTCCTATGGGATTGATGGGGACAACTCCCAAGAGGAGAGCAAAGCACAGACAGCCTCTGGGCACTCTCTTCAGAAAGGAAGGAGAAACTAACCATGCAGCAGAAAAGTTAGGGTGAGGGTCCCTGGGAACTAGCTTCTAACTTAGCTTTCCCCTATTCAGTCATAATTTTCTAACCTTTTCATCAAGTTGGGAAGAAGTCAAAGAAGACCCTTTAGGATCACAAATACTTAAAAAAAAAAAAAAAAAAGGCACTTATAACCAGAGTCTAAAACCCACACTGGCAGGTGTGGCTTCCATGGCTTCCAAAGCACCAAGCAATGCTGAGGGTGGCAGTCTCAGACATATACTGCAGATGTATCAGGCAAGGTCAACCCACTTGGAATGCCCATCTCACTCCAACTTTCAGCGATTCTCTCCATCTATAAACAGGAGAATAAGGCAGTGTCAACATCAAGGAAAGGTACTGAGGAGGAGGAAGTAACCTGCCAAGCAGTTCTTACTTTACCTGCCATGGAAACACCTGAAGCCAACATGAAACCTAAGTGATTCCTAAGGTATTATTGCTTCGGTGTGTACATAAGCAGAAAAGTTCCCTGCTCACGTGAATGCAGTTCTCCATCTAATTACCCAATTAACCAGCCCATTTCTAGGAAAGGATCTGGGCCCTGGAGAGTTCATCTGGGTACATATTAATTGGCTGACCAACTGGCTGGATTCTCCTGTTTAAAAACTTGGAGGAAATGAGTCCAAATTCTGACAGCAGGGAATTTTAGTGGCTGTGTTCTGTTTCTTGGGCTAATAGAGATTATATTAAGGGTCACCCTCATCTCTAGACCCACATCTGACCATTGGTTTGAAGTTCTAGTTTCAGGGAATTTCAAGGTTGGAAGGGACCATATGAAGCCATCGTACCCCAAACCCCATGACCGGAAATGTTGACAATGTACGGAAATGGTGATGCCATCCATATCAACCCTGGTATCACATTTGCTTCTTTTTCTGTTGATCTGGACACAGCTAGAGGCAGCTACTGACCTACGTTCTCGCTTTTACAATTATTTGTTGTCCAAGGTTTTCTGTGTCCAAATGTCTGGGCCCTGTGACTTGAGAGCTTGTACACTGCGCATAAATGTGGTTATGATAATAAATTTGAAATCAAATTTCACACTAACTTCCCCTGGCCATCCCACACACTCCCATCTCCCCATGCAATCAGCCGGCATATGGCTTAGGAAATATCAGCCATATACCAGTAAAAACAAGGCACAGTTAGGAAGCATATCGCTGTCAAGAAACCATGCAATTAATATCAGAGTAAAAAATAATTGGATTATCTGTGCCATGGCTTTCTTCATTAACGCAGATAATTGGGAGATTTTAGTATTATATTTCCTTCCTTCTTGAAGAAAATGCTTATAATATAATGATGGGGATCCCTCCCCTTTAGGTTTCTCCTGGGTGGGAGTTCGTAGCAGCCTATGTCTGGTACCTTTGGCTGGCAGGTAAGGAATAAAGTACTAGAAAAAAGTAACCTTGGAGCCCTGGACCATGAAAAAAAAAATCGCTGAAGCCCTAACTATCACTGCACACCACCACCCCATGTGAACATGACATCTGCCACACACTCTCACACTGGGGTTGAAGCCACACAGACGCATGCTCTCCAGAAGGAGTCAGTGGTCAGAGTCGGGCTGGCCAAGTGGGATCTGGCAACAGAGTGACAGAATAAATCCAGGCAGGAAGGATCCTAAGGGCAAAGGCTGAGAGTCAGCAAGAACAGCAGGGAGAGAAAGTTATACCCAGGATGAGAAAAGACACTGCTCTGGCCTCCATGTTGCACTGCTTGCTGGCTGGGCTTGGCACAAAGTGTGGTCACAAGAGCACGTGCAGGAAAATCACCTAAGGAGTTTGCAAAGATGCAGATTCCTGGGTCTCTGCCACAGACCTGTTTAATCAGCATCTTTGGGATCCGAGCCCAGGAATATGCATTTTAACAGGTTCTTGGAATGAAAATGAAAATTCAGACTGCCTGCTCTGGGCACATTGTGTGAACTCTGGCAGGGGAGTTCCACCTGCCTAGGTGTGAATCAGTATCTGACTGTGGCACACTCATCTCAGGGCGTTCTTCACAGCCCCCACCGGCATGGATATTCACCAGGATCAAATCCAAAATGGGCTTAATGAGCACGTTCTTTTTAAGAAATGCTGTTTGGAAATCCCATACCAGCAATGGGCAATCTCTTAGGGCAGAGAGGCTGAAAATAAGCAACAATTTATTTTCTCAGAACTGGTAAGTGTGGAGCGGCTGTCTTTTCTAGCTGGATGTGCTGTATTAGAACCATGCAAAACAAATACAGTTCCCCCAGGGCCCTGTGCATGATTTCTAGATTTAATGAATGACCACGTGCCTGGGTTAGTGGAAAATAACCCGCAGACTGGCTCATCCTTGAAATGCAGTGGAAAAGCCTCTCTCACTGATGCCGCTGAAGGACGCTGACCCTTTTCCACATCCTAATCTCTCAGCAAAGCAGGTGACATGGCGGGCTGACAAGGTACTCAGGATGCCAGCTTTGCCTCTGAGAACACAGTTTCCCAACATCTTATGAAATGTCTATTGATCTGAGCATGTAGCTGATGTCGACACTGATTGTCTGAAGGGAGGCTACTCAATATCACAAGGTCATGATGAGGGGAAAAAAACAACTAATAATTCACTATCCTTGTACACAAAGGACTGGGCATTGTTTTCTCCCTTCTTAATAGTATCTTTCTGTGGTTCTGAGTGACTCTCCCTGTCACTGGCCTTGCTGTGGGATTTAGGTCTTACATTCACTTGTATTTACCTGTTTCTCCCCTGGCTTAACTTTTCAGATTCCTGTCACAGCGAACACCTGCTTTATATGCTCCGTCCCTGCTGCAGCCTCATCACACAAAAGGCTGATTTAACTCCTCAAGAGAAAGCCATTATTTCACAAGCCCTGGGACTTTTCTGAATCATATTTTCTACCTGTTAGGGACACCATGTCTATACTGAAATAGTATTTATCAATGCTTAATTGATTTAATAGGCCTTGTCTTGCAGATGTACGGTCGGGCTTAATGAATTCATTCATTTGTAAGGTTCTGTGAGATATGTAGAGGGAATGAGGTCTGGTGACTCTACATGAGCACGGATTGGTATCTGCTGCCCTGGCCCACACAGCACTAAGAGATGCATCACAGAAAGTGCTGCACCTTCCCGGGAAGGGCAGCTAGCGTGAGGAGAAGCAGGGCCGTTTGTAATAACACAGAGTTAGCTCTACCTTTATGGCTGTTCCTACCCAACATTACGAGGTAGGCAAAGTCCTCTTTCTTTTTTGCACATTATTTTGCCCCTTGGTTCATTCATTCTCTCCTGCCCTCCCACAGCCCTCCTTTCTCTCTGTGTGTCCCTCACCCTGTTTCTCTCTCCACCTCTTATCTGGGAAACATTCCTCACTGGTACTCTGCCTTCAGAAAAATACAGGATAAACTGATTCACATTAAGGAATACGTGACCAAGGAAAAAGGTTAATATCTCTCAACAGCATGTGTATTTTAAGAGGAAAATGTTAAATTGAAGGGGGAGAAATACTGGGATGGTGGAAATTCACACACCAGCACAGAGGGGAGAGAATAAGACTTTCTTTTTTTCTGAAATCACAATACTAGTTACATCCTTTTGCCTCTTTAAGGTCTGTTTCTTGGATCACGTGTTTAACAGGTATCAGTTTCCTTCCACAGAATCAGGTGTGTCAGAAACCTAATTCTTTGTGTGTTTTTTTTTTTTTTTCTTCGTTTGAAGCCTCCATTCCTCTGGGGTGGCAGAAATTTAATTTCAATTAATTTGGCTTCTCCCTTCCCACCCTTCCCTGGATTGCATCTACATTTTGGAGGCTTACATAGTGCCATGTACTGTAGGGGACATCTGGTCCTCGGGATCATTCACCATCCATGCTGGCCTCCCCCGAGGTGTCCACCTTGCCATCTGGTCTTCCATTATTGGTTCACCAGGTGGCTGCTGACTCATCCCTTATTCCTGACCCTGAGACTCCTCCATATCCAGCTCTCTCTCAGCTACTTCCAGGACCTCTTGGGTATAAGGTGTTCACTGCTTTTGCCACAAAATTCTCAGCCTCAGAAATCTCCAAAAGGCTGTCCAGAATCTTTCCCCATTTTTTTTTTTTTACCACTAACATAATCCTACCAGTGCCCCACACCATGCTGGGGCATGAGAACAACATTAATTTATGGGATCATGTTGCTTCCTGAGCTCTAGCTGGGAACCTGGAATGCAGGTCCCTTCTTTCTCTAGGATGAACAGACCAAGGTGGGAAAAGAGGGCTTCTGTCCTTCCTCCCCAGTCCCACCCCATGCTGAATTCTGGAAAAGGGACACAGAAATGTATCTCAGGGACCCACCAGCCTCTAAGTCCTTTGGGCTTTCTTCTACCTCCCTTCCTCCCCATAGCTAATCATGTATTCCTCTTTTCTCTAATTTCCATTATGTTATCCTTTTCTTGAGGCCAAAAATGCAAAATGACTGAAGACAGGGAAGTCCAAGGAATGCAAGAAAAAGGTGGACAGACTAATTTTATTCTAAAATATTCATTAAACTATAAAATACTGTGCTAGCCATTGTGAGGTATATAAATGCCTTGTCTGCAAGGAATTTATACAGATAAATGTAATGCTAAATACCAACTCAGAAGTCACATGAATTTATGAGGATAAAAGAAGCCAGTTCATAATTGCCCCCACACTTTTCCTTTTTTTTTTTCTTTTCTCATTTTTCCCTTTCAAGGAATTAAAATTCTTCAGCTGTCAGTGGGAATTTCTTGGAGCTAGAAGCTAAATAGGATACAGGTTAGACTCCATATCAACAAATATTACTGTGGCTTCCATCTGTGATTAAACTAGAAATACCAAAGCTTTCTCATGAAATTTACTTACTCTGAGCGGTACTGGATACAAACGAATTCTAAGACCAAAGGATTTGAATACCGCTCTTAAAATTACAACGTCTTTTGCCTTTTTTGTTTTTTTTAATGAAAATGTTGTATTTTTTTTTTTTTTAAGTAGGCTTCACACCCAGCACGGAGCCCAATGCAGGGCTTGAAACCATGCCCGTGAGATCAAGACCTGAGCTAAAATCAAGAGTTGGATGCTCAACCAACTGGGCCACCCAGGTGCCCCTGTTTGCCTTTTTAAAGATATATTAGTTTGGAGACTTTATTTCTGATATAAAAAATTGAGAGCAGCAGCCACAGAATTTTAAGATTGGTGAGGAAGGAGATGGTCATATCAGTCAGGGTAAGGAAGGCCAGCTGCTGTAACAACAACCTCAAGGTCTTCAGGCCTTAACACATTGAAGGTGATTTTTCACTCCACAGTCTATTGTTCCCCCCAGTCATGTGGGGACCTATTTTCTATCTTTAATGCATGGTTTCCAAGCTCCCCCTGGGTGACCCTGAGCCTACTAATGGGGATGAGAGGGCATGCAGGATTATGCAGGAGGTCTTATGGGCCTGCCTTGGAGGTACTACACATTACTTCCTCTCATTTTTCACTGGCCAGAACTCATCACATGAATTAGGCACCATTTAATCGAAGAGGGCGGGGAAATGTCATCTAGCTGTGGGTCTAGGAGAAAAAGGCAACAGGTTTGGTGAGCATAGCTTTTCTGCCATATTTGTGAGCAAAACTCTCTGACTGCATAATGCTCCCAGTGACTAAAGCTTCATTAGCAAAGAACCAGAATTGTTTCATAGAGAGAGAGAGCTGGAGGATCAGAGAGGCCTGATAGTTCTACCTGACCTCCCTCCCTCCCTTCTTCCTGCTCCAGCTTCCTCATCTCTCCTTGGGAGAGTGGGGAGGCAAGCTAAAGCCTGCATCTGCACACTCGCTGGCACTGTACAGATTTCTTTAGAAAGCAGAGGCAAAAGCAGTCAGAACCGGGCTTCTCTTCCAGGTGCTTGGCAGCACCTGGCCCCGCCTCGGAAAGCACAGCACATGAATAAGCAGCACTAATCAATGTCAGCCTCATCATTCGATGTTGGCAGAGGCTCAGAATGGCACTGGAGAGAAGGCCTGGTAGTCATGCTGGGCATTTGGGGTGAGGAAGGAACTAAGGCCTACCGAGCCTGTAGGTGGAGGACTATCTGTGCCGGGAAGGTTCTGATGGAAGATATTTTGGTCTCTCTTGTGCTATTCAAGCCAAGCCCAGGCCCTGTAAAGCACTCACTTTGTTGACCGAAAAGGAATCGTTCTAAGGCAAAAAATGCCAACAGTGCGAGTGGGAATTCTGCTTTTGCCCTTTAGTGTCTAAGTGGTTTTAAGGAAATGGATTAACTTGGTGTTTTCAAATGAGATACTCTTCACTTCTGTCCTCAAACACACCGTATCTAGGTGCAAGGCAGCCTTCTTCTGGAATAAGCCACCACCTGAAGACAGAGAGCTGGCACCTCTCTAATGGCAGTGACATTTTTATCAATGGATCAAGCCTGAGGAGCTGGTTGGTTTGGGCAGCCATCTTCTTACATTACACACACCTGAAAAAACTGGGGCCTGAGGAAAGGACATTTGTGTGATGAGCCAGGCTTACAAAAAGAAGTAAGGGTTCTTAGGTTTTGGTCCAGGGAGAAGGGCAGCCGTCACCCAACAGTGGAACTGGAGATGGAGAATGATGGAAAACTAACAGAGGCTTTCCAGATGGGAGCACAGGTGAAGTCGCAGGTGAGGAGGATTAATGCATCTGATGAGGAATGCACAGTGTACAGAACTCTGTTGTTCTTTCCTTTTTACTTCTAGTAAGTTCTAAAAGAGTAAGGTATTAAAATTTCCTTCCTAGGGCCTTTCAGCTAAAAAGTAATCCATCTTCCATTCATCTCTGCAGAGTCAGCAGGGGTGGAGTATGTGAGATTTTAAAGTATCTTCTCTCTGACACTTCTATAGTGATAGGCTTCAAAAATATTCAATCCAACCAACTCTTCACTGCTACTTACGATCTCATAACCTTTTTATTTACTAGAGCAGGTCAAGCTTATAACCGTAGCTTTCCTCAGAGATGGCAGTTGTGCTGGATGTTGGCTCCAGAGAGATTCATGTTGAGTGCCTCCTAGAACTCTGTCCCCAACACTGTTTCCTGCTGGAGTGAGGTCAGAAGCCTAAGAATTTTCTTCTGGTAAGATTTTTGCCCTATCCTGCCTAGCTTTGAAAATCAGATGAGAGCCCGGGCCTCAGTTGTTAAGTTACAAACAGTTACAGTCGATAATATAAGTACATATTTTCTCATACATGGTCAACCTGCCATGGAATTGCATGATCACTTTTTTTTCCAGAGGATTTATGTTTCCAAAAAGCAGCATAATTGCAAAAAGAAGTACACAAAATATGCTTTTGATTTCTCAAGCAATGGTTTGGATTGGCTGGGTTTTTTCAGATTATAAAACCCTGAGACAAGGTCATTGCACATCCTGACCATAGGAGGTCAAGGGAGACTTTGTCATTTCTTTCTTTCCTTTTTTTTTCTTCATTTTTTTCATGCCCTCATCAATGATTTATTGTTGAACACTACCATGGACCAGGAAATAAATTATACAGGAAAGAAGAATCTTGTTGCTGAAAGGTATTGAGGAAATGCAGTGCTTTGAAATTCTTTTCTTTAAATAATTAGAGGAATTGAAGGAAAAATCAGGAATTATAAAATTGATTTTTGGCATGGGCACTGAACCAAAATAAGACTGTGTACAGTTAGTTGACTTTCCAAATGTTTTCATTTTCCCATTCATATGTAAAATCCTTAGGTAAAAATGCACTAAAAATAAGCCAGATACTATTTCTAGTCCTGAAGTCATCCTGAACAGTATCTCCAGAATGGATATCATCCTCAATGAAAATCAGGTGATTTGCTAAGATTAGAAGGGGAAATAAATCAGCTAAGTAATGCTTATGTCATTCACAAGAAACCGAAATGAACATCAAGAGACATTATGAAGGTAGGTGTTCCTATCCACGTAGTGTTGGAAGCCAATAATGAAAGTAGATTGTAGATGCAGTTACCCAGTTGAATATTTAAATATGTCCTTATTTGACTGTGCAATCACAGCCAAATATATTCAAGGGTGGTTTCCTTTATAAGAAAAAAAAAGACTAAATGAAATGCTCAAAGATGACATTAGCTCAATTTTATGTTTGAAAACTTAATTGCACCCAAGTGAGAAAATACAAAATTAAAGTTCTCACTGCAACAATTGAGCCTTACGGTGCCTAGTAACAAGGAGAGATTTTTCCACACATGTTGGGACTCCATGTGATGTGTGTACTGAAACGTAGACTGGGAAAACGCCCACAAACCCATTACTGCCCCTTTCTAGAGCCTGAAGGAAAGCCTTCCTTTGAGATTATATAGTGATTTTATCTCGAGAGTGACACCTAGGATTTGTACCAGGGACTGTACCAATTGAAGCAGGTGAAGAAAGAAATTACCATTTATTAAACGTCCTCCTACTGAATAGGAACTTGTATGAATTTTATGGAAAAATAATTTTGTCTTTCTATATCCTCTATGCAGTGCCTACCAAGACAATCCTATCAATTCAAAAAGATGAGATAGCCTATGTGAGTGTGTGGAGGTGAAACCTCAGGCCCTGTGCTCTTGCCATCAACCTTGCTTCATTATTGTAGCACATGAAGCCACAGACTGTAGTGACCCCTGACCCTTTCCAGTGCTTCTAGTTTAAAGGATCTGTTTCTTTCCTTTGGAGACTTCTAGCATCTTAGAAATGCCTAGTGTGGCTTCTTCACACCCATACCAGCCCAGAAGAGCCCAGGTTCCTCTCTCTTTTCTACGGGATTATCTCCTGAATTCCTCGGTTCAGCTGGAGCTGTGGGAACAATACTGGGAACTCTGACTGTCTTTGTGAAATACCTACTAGAATTCAGGAAAGGGGAAGTGAGTGCTGCCTAGTGAAATAAGGTCTGGAGATCTTTTGCCTAGAATTCCCCTGATGTGACTTAATTCCTTCCCACTGTTGTACACTTTAGGGGTAGAGGCAATAAAGAAAGCAAACATTGCCTATGTCAGAACCACCACCTGCTTGTAAGATCTGTTCTTCAATCATTTATTAAACAAACTGGAATTGTAAGTCTACCATGGTGCTAGTCTTCTTAGGACATTTAAAAGATGATTAAGACATTGCTTGTACCCTAAAGGGACTCACACTGTAGGTTGAGAGATGATGCATGTACAAACAAATACCCATAATACCAGCTAGAATGTGATGAGTGATGTGGGAGTGCCAGGAGGGTTCAGATTTGAGAGGAGGCTTCAAGGATGGAGTGACAGTTGAGCCGGGCCTTGCAAGGGAAGAGTATGGTGCCCTGGCATGGTGAGCCACAAGATGCTGGTGCCATAGATAGGACATCAGTAGATAAAGAGGAAAGGCAGGGATTTTTGGGGTGGTGGTGGCAGATGCGTGCTACAGGCTGAGGCAGCAGGTAGGAGGTAGGGGAGAGATAAGGAGATAATACCACTTTCTGGACATGTTGAGTTTGAAATTGCAGTTGGAGATGCCAGGGGAGCTTTCCAACAGGCAAAAAAAGAACAGTCCTGGGAAAGTTTAAACTTGGGATCATGTCTGCACAAAGAGGCCTGTTGAGATATTGGATGTTGCTTAGGAACTAGGGCTAAAAAAGCCCTATAGTGAAGCAATTAACACTAAGCAACAGATAGTAATGTGTTCGTTACTTGCAGGCAGGCCATAAACCACAACACTGGGAGAAATTTAGCTTTTGAGAAATATGGGAGACTCTTCCCTAGATTAGAGCAACAAGGCTTGTCTCTGTTAAGTGGATACTGGTGGGGGCATTTTGGTACAGTGATCCCCATGATGAAAAGCTGATCTGTCCCTTTAAATTAAAAAAAAAAAAAAAGAATGCTACCCTTTTCTCCTCATCTAGAACTGTTTTGAAGTGGATGTCATGAGCACCCTTTTCTCTTCTTGCTATCTGGTGGACCCCGTCTTCTCAGAATGATGTAGATGCGTGTTTGAGCCCTTCTGTGATTTGTCTGCTGCTGTACTATTATAAGCATTATTGATCACACAATCCATTAGGGCACCATTCACCATAAATAATTTATCCTTCAGGCATGAGCTCGTCTCTGCCACAGATGCCATCAGCAAGAATCCCCTTCAGGAGGTTCAGGGTGGGGGGAAAACAACTGCATTGCAAATGTAGTTTAAACACGCAAGGCCCAGGGAGAAATACAAATAATGACTGAGCAAACCTCATGCCTGAAGACTGGATTCTACTGGGGATGGTCTGTCAAAGACAGAACAGATCTGAAGTTTTTCAGACCAGTGCTGTTCCCACAAAAAAGCATGCTGTCCTGACAAATAGATATAAGCCTATCTTCCTAGCTGAGGGAATTTGTTTAGGCAGCGTATCAATATTTGTTGAACACACTAGAGCAATTCTAAATGCTATAATTGCCGGGGACTGGTGGGGCTGAGGGAGGGGTAGGAACAGGCAGCAGAAGAAATAGTAGACAAGGTCCACATGGTAGCTATCTGGACCTTAAAATTCTACTGGTCAAGGCGTGCCTGAGTGGCTCAGTCAGTTAAGTGTTCGACTATTGATCTCAGCTCAGGTCGTGATCTTAAGATTTGCGAGATCGAGCCCCGCATTGCGCTCTGTGCTGGTAGCACGGGCCTGCCTTCTCTCTCTCTCTCTCTCTCTCTCTCTCTCTCTCTCTCTCCCTCTTTCCCTCTCTCTCTCTCTCCCTCTGCCCCTTCCCCTCTTGTGCACACACAGACACACAGACACACACACACACAAACTCTCTCTCTCTCTCTCTTTCAAAAATAAATAAACATTTAAAAAAAGTTTTTTAAATTCTACTGGTCAAATAGGAAAGCATGTACAATTAAAACTACAAGATTTCTGACAAAAAGAAACAAAAGAGTACAAGAGCATTCAAGTTCAGAGTGCATCTATAACTTGTTGAAGGACACATAACAGAACAGGGTGATCAAACCTCAGGCTTTAAGCAGGGTTGCAAAGGAGGGAGAGCCATGTAGACAGAGAGGCGAGGAAGAGAGAGGATGAATGTACAAAAGTGTGCACTTGGGAGCTCACGAATCACGGGTGCCAGCGAACACATTTCAGCTGGGGCAGAGATTCCATACATGGTGTCAAACCTGAGAGCACTTGACAGTACTAAGTGAAGGTGGTGGAAGGGGGCTGCTAGGCTGTGGCTTTCCCACACAGCACTAGAGTCAGAAGGGTCTTTGGAAGGGTAGACAAGACCTATGGAAATTTCTTCACCTTTTCTCCCCTTTGAGCCCTTCTTTTTTGAGCTCCCCAGGACTTCCCTGCTACTGTAGGTCTTGTAGACAAAAATAACCATTAAGCTTACTTATAATATTTATATACTGACCCTGTGAATAACTCAGAGTTGAGACAAGAAAACAGAGCCTATGTCAGGTAGTTCACTAAAGGGGATTAATAGGGGAACTAGCTATAAACAGGTTGGAAGACGTGAAAAGCCAACAGGAGATGGTGAGGCAGTGATTAGTAACAGCTAGAGCTGGAGGTGCCAAGGGAGGAGAGCCTGGACTACCTGGAGGATATGGAGCCATGTTCAAGCTGCCTCGTAGGAGCTGGGACCACGGAAGAAACACGGACACCATGAGAGACACCACCCGAGGCTGAGAGCAGGGTGGAAATAGCAGAACTTCTCCCCTTCCTCTGCCCTCTGCCTTCCTGCCAAGGCCTCCCCCTGGCCTAACCTAACTGGAAGCCAGTTGGTAAGGAAATCTAAGAAATACAGTGTGTATATTTGTAGATATCAGTAGTGGAAGGATAGGGAATGATAGGTATTCTCTTGATGATCAGTACAGTAGTTGCTTTCTCAAAGGAAAGCAACGCCTGTCACTTGCAAGTGGATTTAAACTGGCAGAATTAAGCATCAGGTGAGGCAATATTTAAGGGCACGATCTTCTTAGTGACTCTGCAATTAACACTACCAAGTCTACTGCCTGTCCTATAGTAGAATAGCTGAAATCAGAATCATAGCTTAGTTGGGGAGTGGCTGAGGTCTCTCTCGAGAAGTCTGAGATTCTGTCCACCATGACTGCCCTAAGGTTGGCTCTGGAGAAGAATCAGCCAACACCTGTTTGGCCCAATGCAGGGTCAGTGAACAGTGAGCAGAACTGATGATCAAAGTGTGTGGTTTCTGCTACTCTCACTCAATTCCAGAGGCAAAGTCTTACTGCCTAGAACCCTCCAGTCTCTCGTTCCTTACAAAAGTACTCTGTTGCTATTTATGGGCCTCTATTGTTCCTCAGAGACTTCACACACCTCCGAGGAGCATTCTTGACTTGTCTGAGTCTCTTAGGTCTGATTTGAGTAACAGATTAAACCATATACAAGTTTTACCAAGGCAGCTCACACCAATTCGTTCCAAGGCCCAATGGACACTCTTAGACACACTGGGTTTCCCACAGAAGTCCTGTCTCCAAGGCGATGCTACCCAGTAACCTTTAGGGGTCATATGCCTTTACATTAAGTAGTTTGAAATTTCAAATGATGGTCAAGACTATGGGTGATAGTAAGAAGACATGGAGACCCTGTCTTGTTTTATCCCAAGAAGTTAACGTTGATGTATACCACATTGATTTAATATTGTTCACTTAATATGGATTGATCAACCACAGGGCAGATGGCCTCATAGAGACATGATCCCTGCCCTTATGCCGATTTAGTCAGGGCCAGGAAGAGGCAGTCAGATACTTGCTGGTGACAGCTCACGACTGCATAGGCAGAACACTGATTTTCAAGAGTGGAATGTGATCACTGCATTGTTCATCTGCTTGGTACTACTGCTGCAATTCGCTGATTCTTAAACAGAGCTCGACAAAATAGGCTTATTGTTAAGCCAGGCTGCTAATTGTGCTGGTAATTAAAAATTGGCTGTACTGAGTCTGGCCCATGTTCCCCACCTCAAAACCTTCCAAATCGGTGTTTGCCTTTCACGATGAGCAAAACACCTGGTCTGTTTCCCCCACTCATTTTCGAAAACTTGCAAATGCCACTTAGCTGATGCTTTCCCAGAGCCTGGAAGGACTTCTGGTATTTCATTCAGAAAGATGGCATGTGCACCGCAGTCAGCAGGGCTATATATAGCCAGGGCCGACCAAGGGGCGACTGCTGAGAGTGCTCCAGGAGCCGAGAGCACGACTGCACTCGCGGCCTCATCTCATCCTCCTGCCAGGCTTCTTTGGTGACGCCACACTCCATTCAGTTTCTGGCTCCGGGAGCCTGAGTGTCAATTCCTGGAGGCTGAGGGCCACGTGGCAGTCCACAGCTTGCAGGCTTGCTTGTGCGTGCATGTTCATGCATGCACTTCCCCTCAGAGTTGATGCGTCATCCTCCTATATTTATCCAGTTGCTGTTTCAGTGGCTCTGAGCAGCATCTGTAAAAAAACAAAGCTGCCTCTCCTGCTATGCAAGCTGTCTGAGCTCCAGAGACAGGCTCTACTGTCTCAATCTGTGTGTGTGTGCAAGCAGGGGTTGTGATTCCCAGAGTGCCTGGGTCACTGAGGAAACACCGTCTGCCTCCTCCAGCCAGCTGAGAACTTACAATACAGGAGCATGCAGCTTTTGTGCTCTAGCCATGGTCCTGCTGTCCTTGCTCACTCCCAGCTAGGTCTGATTGGGAGAGGTACGATGTGAGCAGAATGAACATCTGGGTGGGAAAGGGGAGTTTGTCAGGCCTCTGGGGCAGGAAAAATTGGCACCAATAGCTGCAGTAAGGAATGAGGACCTGGAAAGTTATCATGAAATGTTTGAGCTGAAAGGGATCATTGATATCATCTACCTAAGACTGTTGTCTCATAGGTAGGGAAACTGAGGCCAAGCAGGTGAACAGTCATCCAGGATCAGCGCTGACCCCGAAGCCCAGCACTTCTGAATCCCAGGGCAGTGACTTTCTATGACCCTGTACCCAGCAGCTGGAACCCCACCTCACCTGTAGGCCATTCTCCAGCAAACATCCTTCAAAACAGAAAGTCTAAAGACGATGTGCTAAAGACCATTCACAAGTCTTGGCCAGGGAAGCCTACTGATAGGTGACAGGAAGTATGTTGGTGAAGAGTGACTAGAAAGGTTGTTGTACACCAGACCTCTGGCTTCTGCCAAGGGCCATCTGCTAACATATCCCTGTCACCACTCTGTGTTTTAGCCATTGTCACATCCTGCTGTGCAGTCGGACCCCTCCTCAGCACATTCTTTCACAATTACCACTTTATGCTTTGTGGACAATCTCAGCACTAGCACCCACAGGATGACTCAGTCTAGAAATATCCAAATAGGAAGATCCAAATAAATCTGGGCTTCTTTGCCATTCCTTAAATCCTCTTCCCTTATAATAACTTATCCAGGAGAAAAATAAATCCTATTCCCAAATCTTGCAGAGTGACAAAGATCTTTATGATGGCTTTCTGTGATGTAGGTTAAGAGAGAGTTACTCAGAAGTGCCTATTGAAAACTTGCTGCAAATCCTCTCCTCCATTCCGTTCTCCCCCAAATACCACAGCTCATAGAAGCTACTCAAATTTCACTCTTCCTCTCTTGCAAAATCTCCAGCCCAGGCTGCCTCTCCCATCAGCTCCCTCCTTCCCTCTCTCTTGCTATCCTTCTTGGGTCCTGGATATTTTCTTTGCTCCCTGAAGTAGTTCTATGCCTTTTCCTATGCAGATCAAGTTACTTCTTTTCACGTTCTCCCAAAGATCCTTTCTACCCATTTACCTGACCAGTACACCAAAGGCACGTGAACTGAGCTACTAAGACAACAATTGTCCTTACAATGTGGGGAGAGGAATGGTTGTAAATATTTATATGTACATCTTTGCCACATGAAAAATCAAGTCAAACTGATGTGCAACTAGTTGTACTTGGTTAGGTTCCTCCACTTATTCAATTCCTAAAGTACTGGAAGTAATACAGTAGAAGGCTCCCTCAATCTCACACATTCTTATTTAAAATAGTCTGCTGCCTGACAGAAATGATTTTAGGATGCCATGGTGGGTGCATTCCCAGCCACCTACCTGCTGCCAGCTGGATTCATATCTCCTATTTCATGAGGTTATGGTCAAACCTTAAATCAATCTCAAAGAACAATAAACCCTTCAGGAACCTTCACTCTATGTGCAATAGATCAGTGTCCCTGTTTTATCAGAGGAGGAACTCACTGTCAAAGCAGCATCCAGCATGGTCAGAGTATTCAACACAACTTCTGGCATTTGAGGGAATCTTCCTTTCCCTCCTATGGGTCTGGCCTTGGACCACTTTTGAAAAGTGTTGGGAAGTGGCTGCAGCCCCTCTCTCACCCTGTTTACCTCCCCTGAGGGCTAAGTAGTCTTATCTGCTTGGGAGGTCAGAAGGACTGAGCAAGAAACTCAGCCCTTTCTTCCTTTTTCTTTTTGATCTCCTCTGTTCAGAGGATGGGTGTGTTCTGCTTACTTCCTGCCTCATGGGTGGTCATCAGGAAGGGGTCAGAATTCACCCACTGCCAGGGTCAGCTCTAAAGACCTAGATCTCACTTTGTTCCAGTGCAGGGACATGATAGATGCACCCATTTTGCTCTGCATGTATGTACTGCAGAGCCAGCCCTCTCCGGCTGAGATGTACCAAGTTTCAGACTTGAGAAAAAGCACTGGAGAGTCTGTGACCCCAGGGAAGCTCTACTCTTCAATCCAGCTTTATCATCAATAAAACATATTCTTAAAATCTTCATTTGTCTGATTTCTGCAATTGTTTCTCAGCAGCACTTGTGAAACCATACTATCTGCTTTCAATTCAATTAAACTAATATTCAACTACCTATTTGGCACATACCCCTAGAGGTGGAGAACATTAGCTCATTCCTTTGTAATGAGATCATCTAGATCATGCAATTAACATTTTCCAACCATTCACCATGAGTGAGTCTAAAGCCAAGTAAAATGGTAGGGCCATCCTAGGTAAATTCCTAGGATTAAATCAAGGGTAAGGATGAAGACCTTAAACTCCATGATGCAACTTACAGTGGATTTTTATATCAATGTCAGAAGCCTGTGGAACTCCCCCCTCTTCCCTGTGAGCCTGGGCATGTGTTAGTAGCAGCACAGTGCTGTGGTTGGGCAGGTGACTCAGGGCCAGCGCTTGAGTTCATCCTTTCTCCACCTCAACCATAAGACTGTGGGCTGGTAACATAAACTCTTTTTTTTTTCCTAAAAAAGATTCTTTATCTGGGAAAGTGGGACAATATCTCTTACAATTTGGGAGTGAGAGAATTGTGTGATGATCTTAGAACGATTTCTGGCAGGTAGTAAGCCTTCAATAAATGTTAGTGATTATTACTAGTGGTAGCAAAATATTTTTCTGTCACAAAAAATATCCCATCAGGATGCATCTTTAGAATGTGTCAATGAAAAAAAAAGGGCTTTGATTTTAAAATAATTGTTTTGTAAATATTTTGGGATGAATATTTAAGTGAGAATCAGCTATATTGCTTTCTAACAAATATGAATTGGAATTTACTTGTTAAAAAACAGAAATACCACTTTTATCACTTTCCCCATCCACACCATCTCAAGGAACATTTCTTAGCTGCTTTTACCCAGAGATGTGTCAGACCTCAAATGCAGTGACAACTGCCTCCTGAAAGTCTTGACATGGGCTCCTGAGTGGGGGCATTTCTAATCTTGAAATGAGCTATGTGGTTCAAAGCTCCATGCTTTCCAACAAGTAGATGATTGATAAGACTTTCTCGTTCACTGATCAAGCTTGGTAAAAAGGAAAAACAGAAACTAAAAATACCATTTACGTGTGAACCAGGGGCACTGAAAGGAAAAGTAGACCCAGATTTACATATGTGATTACATAAGTAGATATTTAACTGGTAGTTTGGAGCAGTTATCCTTAAATCTAGGGATTTTTGTTATTTCATCCCATAAATTTATAGTTATTACCACCACAGAGCTGAATGCTTTTTGCTGATTTTTTTTAATTCAAGATACTTGTCATTGTACCACCTAGAAATTTTGCCACCTATAGAGCTAACAAGAAATTCATTTGCATGTTATATCAGCCTATCTGAATTCTCTGTAAAACTGAGATGACATCGAACATTAACTAAGTAAAGGTGACATAATAAATGCTGGTCATTTAGAGTCTATCCTTCCCCTCTAGCAGGGATGCCCAGAGGAGAGGCTCCTCAGAAAACCTCTTGCTGAGTGAGTTCTCCATCTTTTCATGGCAGGAGATACTCATGTCTTTCAACTCATTTTGGTTGTTGTTTATTTATTTATTTTGACAGAAAGGGAGAGAGAGAGAGGGAGCTTGGTAGGGTAGGGGAGTGTGGGGGAGGGGCAGAGAGAGAGAGTCTCCAGCAGGCTCCACGCTGACAGCATGCAGGGCTTGAACTCACGAACCTGAGCCAAAACGAAGAGTCGGACACTTAACTGACCGAGCCACCCAGGCTTGCATTTCTACTTGAACAAATAAACTGACACTAACCTGAAGTTTATCCTGCAAGCAAAAAGCTATCAAACTGGAAATGTGGATTTTAAACTTAGCATATGAGCTACTGTGGAGAGTAATAAGAACAGGAAATTGATCTCTTCTATTGCAAATCTTTCATCTGTACCTAAGAGATGGAAGTCTCAGATTCAAGTGCCTAAGCTAATATCCTGGGGGAGGTGACCATTAAATTTAAGACTGTCTTACTAATTTATAAAGTAAAGCCAAGGAAAAAGTAGTAAGTCATCATTTCATGAAAGCCTTGGGTCCCACTCTTTATGTTTTTTGGGGATTCTAGTGCTTCCCCTGAGTGAGAACTCAACCTCATAATAGGAGCCCTGTACATCACAGGGTAACTAAACATCCCAGACCAATTCTCTCCTGTGTATGAACCTCAAGGAGATGGGGAAGAGAGAATGGCAAATGTGGAAGTTGACAGGGAAGCTGGCAAGCCATTCCATGGAGATGCTAGTGTCAGGAGCAATCAGAGGTTGGTCTCAGAGGGCAATGGGATGACCAGGGCCAGAGGGGACACTGGGACCTGAGATTCTGTATAGCCATGAATGTCCCTCCAGTTTTCCAGGAGGCATGGCTGTGTGGCTGCTAAGATGGTTCCTTGCCATTTTTTACTCTCCTATCTATCCTTACAATAACTCACTACTACCAAATAAGTCTGAGTCCCTTGAATCCAAGAGAATCAAACACTGGATCATTCTTTCTTATCAAGAATCTGAGGGTTAGTTGGCAATTCAGTGCCTTCATAGTAGGTTGGGGCTCCTCTGTAAAGAACCTCGTTCTTTGTCCCCAAAAGTCCCCTGAAGAATCTGATAGTCTCTCTTCTCAGTGAGTGAAATAATAAAAATGCAAATCTCTAATCTTCCCCTGGATGTCAACAGACATTCCTTTTCTAGGGGGAAGCGACCTTTCAGTAATGGTACAAAGTAGTAGACTGTAGCTTAAATATTTTAGAAGGGGAGAGTGTGGCTAGCAATATCTAACATTTATTGTGTACATCCACAGGTTCTGTACTACATTACCTAATCTGATCCTTACACTAGCCCTTTGAGATGTGTGTTATCTTATCCCCTTTATGTATCTTCATAATTAACTGGAGGTCATACAATGAGGAAGTGGTAGAACTGGTATTCAAACTCAGGTTTTTTTTTTTTAAGCTTTTAAATTTATTTTGAAAGAAAGAGAAATCAGGGAGGGGCAGAGAGAAAGGGAGTCAAAGAATCCCAAGCAGGCTCCTCGCCTTAACCGACTGAGCCACCCAGGCACCCCTCAAACTCAGTTTTAATTCCAGAGCTTGAGCTCCTAACCAGGATGCTGTAAGAGGAGCAAACTCTCAAAAATATTTCACCCTGTCTCTGGACACGACATCTTCTGTTCCCAGTAATGTCTCTCACTGGCAGGTCCAAGTAGTAGCCTATACCCAGGCTCTTTGGGCAGCAAAGAGGCCCTCTCAGTGTGTCTACACTGATATCTACACTGTCTGGTGAAATCTCAGTGATTTTCTGTGATCAAATCACAAGGGATAACCTCCCTTCATGCTCTTTGAACACTTTAACCTAGATTTTTAGAACTTTCTACTTTACCTGCTTCTTCCTTTTTGCTCCAATTTCCAAGAGACTCCTGGTTTCAGGCCTTTTTCCCCACCAGGGGAGAGAAGTGCTATAATATGATTGTATTAGATATCAGAAATAGGCACAAAGTGCACAGAAGCTTTAATATACCAGGTTCTGTGGGCCTTTTGTGGTGGTGACACATTTCCTAAACCAAGAAAATTAGTCCCATAACCAGGTCTCTTAACGTGTTTCTCCACAATGGCATCTGACAGCAGCCCTGGAAAACATCATACAAAAATGCGCTATCCCCTCAACGCTTACTCCCAGTCATGGCCTCACTGGCAGAAACACCCCCTGAAAGCACACATCTCTGGTGTGGTAATGTCAAGGACTTCTCATCAGTGCACCAGCACCAGGGCCTCAGTCAACAGAGAACTGCAGCAATTCTCTCCCATTGTTCACTTTGGGGACATTTTCATGCAGATGCTTCTGTGTGTTTCGCCGGATCCTTCTTACAACCTCGGTAGGAGGCCGGGTCAGGAGAAGGACAGTTTTCCAAATCAATAAGGAGGAAAAACACAGATTTTTGTCTCTCCTACCTGCAGATTCACAAATATACTTATTCTTTAGTTGTTTGTAATGCAAATAACAGCAATCATTTCAACTTCTGTATATAACACTGTGTGTTTTCACAGAAACAAGTTTATTTTTATATGAACTTTTCTAAGAACACACCTCCCCCTTAAAAGAGTCAAACTGTGCCTTTGTTTCAGTGTCTTAATTTCCAAGAGAGGAAAGGGATTCTCAGGGAAGGGATGGGCAAAGGGAGCTGGTATGGGGGAAGGGTGGTTTCCAGAATCACCTGGTGGGACTTATACAAAGTGCCTTTCTCTTGTAGGCTCTACCACCCACCCCACCTCCACCCCACCTCCACCCTGGAAGGAAGCATTAGAATTAAAGACCCACTGAAGCCCTCAGATGCATCAGAGTGGAAAAAAATCTTGAGTTACTAGAACCCAAAACATTTTCAATGAAACAGAATGGTAACTAGGTCGCTGAGAATTGAACCTTTTAGCATCAGGTATGATTCTCAGTCTACAAATTAAGATGTGCAAGCAATATAAATATCTATTTTCCAGAAGTCTCCTATATTGACTGTGAACTCCAATCTCTCCAAACGTGTGTAAAAATATAATCTGTGCCATTACTGAGTCCTCCCCTCCCTCCCTCCCTCAAAGTCACGTAGGGTGTGTAGCAACCTCTGCAGTGTGAACATATCTGTGGAGGTGGAGAACACTGCTGTTTGTTTTCTGTCTCTCAGGTTTCCACTAAGACTTCATTGTCTTTGGCCCGAAGGGCTCTTCAGGACTGGTGGCACTCTATGCTTCCAAGTCACACCTAAGACAGAGGGATCTTTTGTAAGGTGGCATAGTGGTCCTGTCTGCCTAGATAGCACATGCAGCTCTTCCTCTATGGGCTCTTGTGGTCCCCCTTTTGTGCTCTATTCCAGGACATCCCTTTCTCCAGTCCTGGTAAGGAACTTTTTTCTAGTCTGGGAAAAAGCCTTTGTCTTTCTGTTATCCTCTTTGCTTCTTATAAAGCCATGTGCTTTTCTTTCTCTACAAACCTTTTAACTTCTACTATAGGCTCAGGGTTCTAGGAACAAAACCCAGAAGTTTTTGGAAGTTATTTCTTTCTGTCCTACCACATAACTCTCCTCCCAACCCCCCAGTCCTGAGGCAATGGAAGCACAGAATCAGCTCCAAGTTTAAGTAATAGAAACATACAGGGAAAAAAAAACAAGAAAAAAAATATATATTCCAAAATATTCTATCACATTTTTATACACTCTTCATTGGCAATTCCCCGTTCTAGTTTCCAAATATCCCTAGAAAGATGTCTTTTGGCTGTTATAAAAATCCTCCAAAACTTTTAAAATCAAGTTAATGCTAATGATATTTAAATTTATTTTATCTTTCATCATAATAAGTGTATTTTTTAATCCACATCACCCATTTCACCCAGCCCCCCTCCTCTGGTAACCATCAGTTTGTTCTCTATAGTTAAGAGTTTGTTTCCTGGTTTGTCTCTTTCTTTTTTCCTCTTTGTTCATTTGTTTTGTTTCTTAAATTCCACATATGAATGAAATCATATGGTATTTATCTTTCTCTGACTGACTTATTTCACTTAGCATTATACTTTCACTTGCAATCCATGGCATTGCAATTGACAAGATCTCATTCTTTATGGCTGTATAACATTCTATGTATATACTACATCTTCTTTATCCATTCATCCATTGATGGATCCTTGGGCTTCTTCCATAGTTTGGCTATTGTAAATAATGCTGTAATAAACATAGGGGTGCATATATCCCTTGAATTAGTGTTTTTGTATTTGGGGGGTAAATACCCAGTAGTATGATTATTGGGTTGTAGTGTAGTTCTATTTTTAATTTTTTGAGGAACTTCTGTATTGTTTTCCACAATGGCTATATCAGTTTGCATTCCCATCAACAGTGCAAGAGGGTGCCTTTTTCTCCACACCCTCACTAACACTTGTTTCTTGTGTTTTTGATTTTAGCCATTCCTTCAGGTGTGATATCTCATTGTAGTTTTGATTTGCACTTCCCTGATGATGAATGATGGTAAGTATCTTTTCATGTGTTGGCCATCTGTGTGTCTTCTTTGGAGAAATGTCTGTTCACATCTTCTGCCCATTTTTAACTGGATTATTTGGTTTTTTGGGGTGTTGAGTTGTATCAGTTCTTTATATATTTTGGATACTAACCCTTTATTGGGTATGTCATTTGCAAATATCTTCTCCCATTCAGTAGTTGCCTTTTAGTTTTGTTGTCTGTTTTCTTCACTGTGCTGAAACTTTTTATTTTGATGTAGTCCCAACAGTTTATTTTTGCTTTTATTTCCCTTGCCTCAGGAGACATGTTTCGAAAAATGTTGCTACCGCCAATGTCAGAGAGATTACTGCCTGTGCTCTCTTCAAGGATTTTCATGGTTTCAGGTCTCTCACTTAGATGTTTAATCCATTTTGAGTTTATTTTTGTGTATGGTGAAAGTGGTCCAATTTCATTCTTCTACATGTAGCTGTCCAGTTTTCCCAGCATCATTTGTGGAAGGGACTATCTTTTCCCCAGTGTATATTCATTCCTCCTTTGTTCAAGATTAATTGACCATATAATTGTGGGTTAATTTCCAGGTTTTGTATTCTATTCCATTGATCTATGTGTCTATTTTTATGCCAGTACCATACTGTTTTAATTACTACCACTTTGCAATGAAGTCTGGAATTATACCTCCAGTTTTGTTTTTCTTTTTCAAGATTGCTTTGGCTATATTGAGGTCTTTTGTGGCTCCATACAAATTTTAAGATTTTTTTTCTAGTTCTGTAACAAATGCTATTGGTATTTGATATAGATTGCATTAACTCTGTAGATTGCTTTGGGTACTGTAGACATTTTAACAATATTTGTTCTTTCAACCCATGAGCATGGAATGTCTTTCCATTTCTTTGCGTTGTCTTGAATATCTTTCAACAGTGTTTTATAGTTTTCAGAGTACAGATCTTTCACCTCTTTGGTTAAGTTTATTCCTAGATATTTTATTGTTTTTGGTGCAATTTTAAATGGGATGGTTTTCTTAATTTCACTTTCTGCTGCTTCATTTTTAGTGTACAGAAATACAACAGATTTCTGCACATTGATTTTGTGTCCTGCAACTTTACTGAATTCATTTATCAGTTCTAATAGTTTTTTGGTGGAGTCTTTAGGGTTTTCTATATACAGAATCATGTCCTCTGCAAATAAAGTTTTACTTCTTCCTTACCAATTTAGATGCGTTTTATTTCTTTATATTATCTAATTGCTGTGGCTAGGACTTTCAGTACTATGTTGGATAAAAGTGGTGAAAATGGACATCTTGTCTTGTTCCTGACCTTAAGGGGGAAAGCTCTTAGTTTTACACCATTGAGTATTGTGTTGGCTGTGGGGTTTTCATATAAGGCCTTTATTATGTTGAGATATGTTCCCTCTAGATCCACTTTGCAGAGGGTTTTTTTTTTAATCATGAATGGATGTTGTACTTTGTCAAATGCTTTTTCCGCATCTATTGAAATGATCATATGGTTTTCAACCTTTCTCTTATTGATGTGACATATCATGTTGATTGTTTTGTGAATATTTAACCACGCTTGTGTCCTGGGAATAAATCCCATTTGATTGTGGTGTTTTTTTTAACATATTGTTGGATTCAATTTGATAATATTTTGTTGAGGATTTTCTGCATCTATATTCATGAGAGATATTGGCCTGTAATTCTCACTCTCTTTCTCTCTCCCACTTTTGCAGTGTCTTTATCTGGTTTTGGTATCTATAAGGGATACTGGCCTCATAGAATAAATTTGGAAGTTTTCCTTCCTCTTCTATTCTTTGGAATTTAAAAATTTTAAATATGACTAATGGTTGTTGGTAAAGTCAGAGATTTAAAAACTGGAAAAAGCATTGTTCCTCTCCTTACAATAAGAAAAAAACTGAATAAGCTTCAAATTAACAACTTTTCTTGTACCTATCAGAGAACTAATATTGCAGGCAAATAACTAACTTGAAGCAAGAAAAAGACAAAGGCTTGCAGGAAGAAACAGGCTTCAAGCATTTGTTTACCTGAGACAGATGCTGCCAAATCCCCTAAAAGCTGGTAAGAAGATTCAACTAGAAATGTTTAAAGAATTGCTAAAGCCAAGTGTGGGCTAGCATGAGAGTGTGAAGTCCCAGGGGGCTGCAGACATAGGATGGTTCATACCCTCCTGTAGGTTTTACCTCTGGGAACACCAGGTGCTCATAGGGAAGATCAGAGAGAATCTTAAGAAAATGCCCTGTAAGGTGCTAGCTGGGGAAGGAGAATAGCAGCCATTGTCCACTGCCCAAATGTCACCTTGAACATCTCCTTTATCACCTCTACCCAACGCAGCCTTAATCTGCAGCAGGAAGAGGATCAAAACTGTACCCTGAGAGTATTGGTAGAAATTGACTGTAGCTAGAAAAGAAGAATAGGGAGGAAAAGAAGCTTCCCCATTGGGGGAGGGGCAAGAATATTTGCTAGCGACAGCACTACAGCTGGAGAAGAGGCAGAAACACTTGAGACCGAGGTTTCCAGTGTCTGTCTAAGACTGAGGCTTTGTGAGAACATGAGAGGTCAACCCTCTCCCATTTACTATCACCACACTAACAAGAGTTGCAGTGTAATACAGTTGAGAGAGCTACAGTGTACAGAATTTCTGGGGATCAGAAATGAAGACCCTAACTCTCACATCAAAGGCCTAGGAAAAGGAAAGTCTTGCTCATCTTTGAGCATAAAAAATATTTTTTTAGTATCTATTGTCATATACAATATGTTCACCTTTCAACAAAAAAAATTATACAGCATACAAAAAGGCAAGAAAAAGCATAGCCTGGAAAGATAAAGCAATCATCAGAACCAGAATAAAACATATCAGACAGGGAGTTTTAAGTTACTGTGATTAAGTAACTTATTTAAGACTCCAATGGGAAAAGCAAACAAAATGCACAGATAGAAAATTTTAGTAAAGAGAAAGAAATGGTAAGAAAATCAAATGAAATGCTAGAAATCAAAAACTTAGCAATATATATGAAGAATATCTTTGCAGGCTTATCAGTAGACTTGACATAGTCGAGGAAAGAATCAGTGAGGTTGAATATACATCAATAAAATTTACCCAAACTGAAACAGAAGGAGAAAAAAGATTGGAAAAAAAAATAGAACACGATACCAAAGTGCTGTGGGACAATACCAGAAAGTCCAACGTATACATAATTTAGAATCTCAGAAGGAGAAAAAAGAGAGAATGGTTAGAAAAAATATTCAAGAGATAATGGCTGAGAATTTTCTAAATTAGTGGCAAATACCAGACCTAAGATTCAAGAAGCATAGAGAACTCCAAGAAGAATTTAAAAACTAAAACAAAACAAATAAAATAACCAAACAAAACCACTAAGACATACCAAAGATAAAATCATTAAGGAAGCCAAAGGAAAAAAATACATGACCTATAGAGGAATAAGTATAACAATTATAGCAGACTTCTTACAAGAAACTGTAAAATAGAATGATATCTTCAATGTGTTGAGAGGGGAAAAAATGTCAATCCAGAATTCTATATCCAGAAAAAAATGTCCTTAAGTATAGAAACAATAAACACTTTCTCAGACAAACAAAAAAAATGTAAGGACCTACCTTCAAGCAGCACACCCACCTTACAAGAAATGTTAAAAGACCTTCTTCAGGGTAGGAGAAAATGACATATGTTAGAATATTACATCTGTACCAAGAGATGAAGAGTATCAGAAATGGAATAAATGAAGGGCTTGTAAGATCATTTTTGTCTCATTTCAATTGCTCTAAAAAATAACTGACCATTTAAAGCAACAACACAACAATGAATTGTGTGTTTATAGCATGTGTAAAATACATGAGAACAATGGCACATGAGAGGGAGAGAAAAATTGAGAATATACTGTTACAAAAGTTTTCGAACTACATGTGTAATAGGATATTATTATTTGAAGGTACATTCAGATTTTTAAAAATTTTATTGTAAATACTAGGGCAACCATTAAAAAGGTGTTTAAATGTTGAATTAAACCCAGAGAAGGCAGAGAAGGTAAAAAGAAAGAAATAACAAGTGAAACAAACAAAAAGCAGCTAGTAAAATGGCAGATTTTAATCCAATAATATCAATAATCTTTAATGTGAACAGTCTAAACACACAAGTTAAAAAGACATAAATGGGGGTACCTGGGTGACTCAGTTGGTTAAGTGTCCAACTTTTGATTTTGGCTAGGTCATGATCTCACAGTTCATGGGATCAAGCCTGCATCAGATTCCACGCTGCTTGGAAATCTCTCTCTTCTCACTCTCTGCCCCTCCCCCTGCTCACACATGCTCTCTCACTCTCAAAGTAAATAAATATTTTTTTAAAAAAACAAAAATGATCAAAATTGACTAAAAAAAACCCCAAGATTCAAGTTTATTCAGTCTATGAGAGACCCACTTTAAATAAAAAGTCATATTTAGATTAAAAATAAAAGGATGGAGACAGATATATCAGGCAAACATTGACAAAGTATTATATTAATTTTGAACAAAGTAGATGTCACAACAGGGGCTATTACCAGAGATAAAGAGGATGTTACATTATGAAGAAGAAGTCAATTCTCCAAGAAAATATAATAATTGTAAAATGTGTATGTACCCAACAACAAGCTTCAAAACACATGTGGCAAAATGTGTAGACCTTAAAGGAGAAATAGACAAATCTACAATTTTAGATGGAGACTTTCAACACATTCTCTCAAAAACTGATAGAAGTAGGTAGAAAATCAGCAGGGATATAGATGACCAGAACACCACCATCAACCAATTTGTCCCATTTGACATTTGTAGATAAGCAAAATACACATTCTTCTCAAGTGCAGAGAATATTCTCAGCCATAAAAAACCTTAGCAATTAAAAAGAATAGAAAATATATGAAGTATATTCTCAAATTATATGAAATTAATAATAATAGGTAATAATATCAATAATAGCAAGATATCTAGTAAATGCCCAAATATTTGGAAATTAAGCAACACTTGTCTAAATAATGCACAGGTCAAAAAGTAAAAGAAAAGAAAAATACAACATACCAAAAATTTGTAGGATGCAGTTAAATCATCTTTAGAAGGAAATTTATAGCATTTAAATGCTCATATTAGAAAAGAACAATAGAAAGATCAGAATTCAGTAAACTATTCTTCCACCCTAAGACATTAAAGGGGATCAAATTAAGTTGAAAGCAAGCAGATGAAAAAAAGTAATAAGGAAATAATACAGAACAGAAATCAATGACATTGAAAACAGAAAACCAAAAGCTGATTGTTTGATAAAGTCATAAAATTAATAACTCTCTGTTCTAGCTGCCTCCCCCAAAGAGAAAGACACAATTTACCAATATTAGGAATGAACTGATCCTATAGGCATTAAAGTATAATAAGGAAATACTACAAACAAGTCCATATTCATAAATTCATCAGCTTAGATAACATGGACCAATTCCTTATAAGGCCCAAACCATTAAGACTCACTCAAGAATAAGTGCTTAACCTGAATAGTTTTATATCTATTAAAGAAATTGAATTTCTAGTTTAAAAACTTCCAAAAAGAGGGGCACCTGGGTAGCTCAATCAGTTGAGAGACGAACTCTTGATTTAGCTCAGCTCATGATCCCAGGGTCATGAGATCGAGCCCTGCATCAGGCTCCATGTTGGGCATGGAGCCTTCTTGGGATTCTCTCTCTCTCTCTCTCTCTCTCTCTCTCTCTGCCCCCTCCTCCACTTGTGCTCACTCACTCTCACTCTCTCTCCCTCAAATTAAAAAATTTTTAAACTTAAAAAAAAAAAAACAACTTCCAAAAAGAAAACCCAAATGATTTCACGAGTGAATTCCACAAAACATGTAAGGAAGAAACGATGTCAATTATACACAACAGCTACCAGAATACAGAAAGGAGGGGAATATTTCCCAGCTCATTATATGAAATCAGCATTACCCTAAGACTCAAACTAAATTGTATATTGCAAGAAAAGAAAACTATAAACCAAGATATGTCATAAATATAAAGTCAAAAATTCTCAGGAAAATATTAGCAAACTGAATCTAGCAATATATAAAAAGGATAATACATGAATTGGGACTTATCCCAGATCCTAGGAATACAAGAATTACAAGAATATAAGAAGGCTGGTTCAAATTTAAAAATCAATCAATATAATTCACCATGGCAACAGCCATATCTACCTACCTACCTATGTACCTACGTACCTACCTACCTACCTATCTATCTCAATAGGAGCAAAACCAAAATTTAACATCCTTTCTTGATAAAACTCTCAGAAAATTAAGAATAGAAAGGAACTTCCTTAAACTTTATATAGGGAATCTATGAAAAACCTTTCACTAACACCATATGTAAAGGTAAGATACTGAATGCTTCTTCCCATAGTTTAGGAATAAGGCAAGGATGTTCATTCTCACTATACCTATTCAACATCATACTGGAAGTCACAGCCAGTGAAATAAGCTAAGAAAAATATCTTAAAAGCATACAGATTTGAAAGGAAAAAGATGATTGCCTTTATTTGAAGACAACAAGGTTGTCAATGTAGATAATTACAAAGATATACAAAAACATTCCTGAAACTAGTATGTAAGTTTTAAAAGACCAATATAGAAACCATATTCTTATCTTTTGACACTGATAATTGGAATGTGATATTAAAAAACAATACCATTTACATTACTTACACCAAAAAAAAGGTGAAGTTCTTAGGTATAAGCTTCATGGAAGATGTGGAAATGATGCTGAAAACTATACTGATAAAATTCATTAAAGAAAATATTCATATATTGAGAAATAAAATGTGTTCAGGGTTTGGAAGCGTCAATATTATTAAGATGTCATTTCTCCCCAGGTTGATCTTATAGATTTAACGCAATCTCAATCAAAATCACAGTAAGCTTTTTATAGATAATGACAAGCCAATTCTGCAATTTATATGGAGAGGCAAAGGACTCAGAATAGCCAAAAGAATACTGAAAACAAAAAAAAGTTGGAGGACTCACACTATAGGATTTTAAGACTTACTATAAAGCTATAATAATCAAGACAGTGTTGTATTAGCTAACAGATAATGTGCATAAAGCAATGGAACAGAATAGAGAATTCATATATGGACCCACAGAAACATAGCCAACTGATTTTGCACAAAGGTGTCAGGACAGAGCAATGGGCATAGTAGTATTTTCAAAAATGGATACTGAAACAACTGGACATACATATGCAAAAATAAAACAAAGCAAAAAACCTCTGTATATATTCCACACCTTGGAGAAAATTTAACTAAAGATAGATTGTAAACTTGACTATAAAATGTAAAACCGTAAAATGTCCAAAAGAAAACACAGCAGAAAGTTTTAATGACGTGGGGTCTGGTAATGAGTTTTTAGATACAATGCTAAAAGAAAACAAAATTGATGAATTGGACTTTATTAAAACTCAAATCTTTGCTCTGCCAAAGATATACTTAAGAAAATGAAAAGACAAGGCACAGTCTGGGAAAAAATATTTATGAATCACATATCTGAGAAAAACTTGTATCCAGAATTGATAACATCTTAAAACTCAACAATAACAAAAGAAACAACCCATTTTTTTAAATGGGCAAAAGATGTGAACAGTTATTTCACTAAGAAGATATTAATGGCAAATAAGTATTGAAAGACGCTCAACATCATCTGTTACCAAGGAAATGTAAATGAAAACCATGATGTGATAGCACTATATACTTATTATAACTGCTAAGTTAAAAAAAAAAACAAAAAAAAAAACCTGTCAGTACCAAATTCTGGTAAGAAGGCAAAATAATCGGAATTCTCCTTCACTGTGGTTGAGGGTAGACAATAGTACAACCATATTGGAAGACAATTTGGTCATCTTATAAAGTATATGCTCACATGACCCAGACATCCCACTTGTGGGCATTTCAACCCCAAATGAATTGAAACACACACGAATGTTTATCACAAATTTTATTGGAAGTCATCCCAAACTGGAAACAACCAAGATAAACTTCAGTGGGGTAATGGGTATGGATCTAACTTGAGATCCATACAATGGACTACTACTCAGCAAAAGAAAGAAAAAAGGAAAAAAAAAAAAAAAAAAGAATGGGCCATTGATCCACACACAATAACCTAGATAAATCTTAAATGCATTCTGTAAGTGAAAGAAATCAGACCCCAAAGGCCACATGTGGTATGATTACACCTTTATAAAATTTTGGAAAAGGCACATCTGTGGGGATAGAAAATGGGTCAGTGGTTGCCAGGGGCTGGGGGAATGGGGAAAGGTTTTCTACAAAGTGGCCACATCAGGGAGCTTTTAGGGCAGTGGAATGCTCTATGTGGCACCAGGGTGGTAGAGATACGTGAATCTATGCATTTGTCAAGTCCCATAAAACTGCACTACAAAGAATGAATTTTACTGTATGCACATTGAAAAAAAATTGACCAAGATGTCAAGGAGATCCCAATAGGAAATACGGAAAATAAATATTTGCTGAGTAGCAACTTTTAAAGAGTGTCAAAGAGTAGAAAAAACAAATAGCAATAAATGTAGTGTATCGACTTCAAAACAGTTGGTGTATAAACTTTTCACTCTTCTCTGCTATGATGAATGCTGTGTTAATGTAAGCTCCTGAACAGCAAGGCCTGGGTTTGTCTCCCTCTGTAGGCCTAAGGGTTACAGTACACTGTTTCTCAAAGGAAGAATATTCAGACCACCCTTTTTGAAAGAAAAATTTCTCATAGGTTGTCAGCTTATAATGTTGACATCTTTTATCCTCTTGTTTTAAGAATATGTATAAATATAAAATATATAATTTTTATGTTTATAATTCTTATGCAGCTATGAAATGGTAACAGCAAACTATAACCCCAGTAAAGCTCAATCTAATAACAACATTAAATTGGTGAAACCAAATCACTGCTCACAATGTGGTTGGGTCTTTTGAGGTGCGCAGGCTGCACTGTTGTTGAGACTATTCAATGTTCCAGCTACTATTTTCTCCTCAATTACACAAACCTCCTTTTTTTATAACATATCTTAATGTCATGTAAGATGGCTTGAAGAGATTGGGAATCACTTACCACGGTAACAACCATTATAATTACTACTAGACCCTGTTACAATCATTCTATTCCCACCTGTACCTAGTCTGTGCTAAATAAAATTTCATGTAAGTTGAACTTGATCCTTGTCCTCTGAGGAGGCTGAGTGTGAAAATAACACAGCGATGCAGATGGACATAATCTGTCTATGTTTGAGGAGAAAAGAATCTATTGGCAATTATGAGGGAAGACTCAGCTATCTTTGTCCCGACTCTTTGTCTGCTTTAGAAGATTCTGACAGGAGGAAGATGCCAACACCACCTTCAGGTGGGATTTCAAAATTTTGCACCATTATACTGATCTATTTTGAACTATTTGGAATTGCCTAAGGTTAAAATAATGCTTTTTACTGTGCTTTCAAGACTGAAAAAAAAAAAAAAACCCTTATAGATGGTGATAATAACATAACTTGTCAATTTAAATAGAAATCTATAAAAAGTGGCGCCCTGGTGGCTCAGTTGGTTAAGCATCCAACTCTTGATTTAGGCTCAGGTCATGGCCTAACGGTTCCTGAGTTTGAGCCCCACATTGGGCTCCACACTGACAGTGCAGAGCCTGCTTGGGATTCTCTCTCTCTCTCTCTCTCTCTCTCTCCCTTTCTGCCCCTCACCCACTTGCATGTGGGTGCATGTGTGCTTTTTCTCTCTCTCAAAACAAATAAACTTAAAAAAAAGAAGTCTAAAAAAATATTGTATGACACCTGGTTCTGGTGATAATCTGTGATTCGGAGAAATTCATGTCATAACAATGGATAGTCAAGTGTGCACTGGAGTAATTTTTGATATATTTCATATGAAAGTAAAACATACTTTCGAATTTTTACAATGCTGCTGCCAGATTTTGCTCAAGTCTGTAAGATAGCAAGTTGGGGGCTGCACTAAGGCCGTGTGAGAGAAAGACGATGACTGCGTATTTTTCTGTAGTGCTCAGTGTGACTCCTGGTTCGACAACTCAACAGACAAGACAGTCAAAGATTTCCCTGCTCCCTTCATTCGCTGCCTGTGCCTCCAATACCACACTTGAGAAACAGCCACAAGGAAATGGATACACGTGTGGATGACGGAACCAAGTCCTGGCAGCCACACTTACCAGCTATATTGTCCTTGGGAAAATCACCAGCCTCTCTGTGCTTTCATCACCTCATCAGTAAAGTAATGTAAGAGTGACGAGGTTGAAATGAGGAGATGTAGGTAATGTCCTGAGAGAAAAGCTCGATGCCAGGACATACTCTATAAATGTAGCTATTTTCATTGTCATACTTAACACATTGGGTTGGAATCACCCATTTCCTCTTTTTGCTTTAAACTCGATGGTTCTATGAGGTCTTGGAGGGCAGGGACCACAATATCTTCCTCTCTGTATCAACAGCTTTGGTCACACAATACTCCATCCAGGTATCTGAACAGAAGAGAGGGAATAGAATTGGAAACAAGGAGATTGCGACCAAGCAAAGAGACAAAATGAGTAACTTTCGCTTTGGAGTGGAAGATAGTAATACCTGTGTGACACTTCAGGGTCAGCCTCTGTCCCCAACATATTTTCATCTCAATGCATTTAACAAATGATTCCCCGCAGTGCCTTCGGGTGGCCTATTGACAGTGATTCCACACCTACAGTTTGTTTTCTCTGCTGTAAAATAGACCTGAATGCTAATAAGTGAATCAATTTTTAAAAAGCCATATCCTAAGGTGTTGGAAATATTTTGGTCTAGGTGTTGGATATGTATTATATATCTATAATCTTACAATTTGCAACTTATATATACGTACACATACAGATATATGTTTATGTGTGTTACGTATATATAATACCTTAAAACAAAATTTTAAAAAGGCCTTTGCCCATCAATTGCAATTCCACCTGACACATGTTTATAGATCACCACTGCTACCCTGAATATCCTTTCCTTGGTACTTCCCGACCTACTGGTCTCAAAGGCATCCTGTGTATACACAGCATATAAAAATGGGAAATCTCCTGTTACTCACTTTGAATGGGCAAGCCCTCTAGGCTTCAAAACACTGAGGCTTTTTGTTAAAGAGCACCCAAAATTAATGTTCATGTAATCTATCCACCAGAGGGAGCCAACACAGCCAGAATAATAATATACTGACCTTAGCAAAACCACCAATCAAGTGTTTCAGACAAGGACTGCAGAGTTCCAACACCTGCAAGTCTCAATTTCTTAGTTCCTAGGAAGGCATGTGAAATTTTACTGAAGTCATATTTCATTGATGGTTTTATTTTTCTCCTCAAAAGTAGACATTTAATAATAAGAGGCAACTGACTTTGGAGACATTAACACTAATAAATGCCTACTAAGAATAAGGATGTGAGTATCAAGATAGCTCATCTTTGAAAAACACTTAACAAATTATTAAGGATTTTCAGGTGAAGAAGTGAGTTTTAGCAATTTTTCTTCTTAATACAGGAATTTAATTTCTAAATGCAGTTGTGCCTGTTGGAGATGAAAAAGCAGTTTCCATTGCCTTGATGTAGGGTTACCATTAGCATATATGCAAATTAGAAAAAGGCATGCCTGTGAGGTCTAGGGCCTGGTTCTACCAACAGAACATGGGATGGATTTCAGGCCCCACATACCCTACCAAACAGCTCTGTACTGAAACAAGTACACAGAATATTTGCAGTCCCAAAATCTGGGCAGTGGTCCCCCAGGGGATGCTTTGATAAGGACCATTCATTGATAAGGACTATAATATTTTCTTAATATCATGTAAAATGCAGTTCTAAGGCAAGTGGGCACTTGCCTCCTTCCAATCAGAATGCTGACCTTGAGTTCTTCCTGTAGAGAAGTTCTGGATCCACTACTGAGGCACAGAAATGAACATTTCCATCCTGTTCTTCTCTGCCTTCAATCCACCCTGCTGGAAAGATCTTGCTCGTATTTTCCAAATTGCCTCTTTCTTTATAATTTCCATTTCTTGATCATTCCTTATCTCCTTATTTTTGTAGCCACGACTTTTTCTCATTGGTTGAAAATTTTTGTAGGAGGAAACTGAAACCAGGCATTCACTTGAACATCTAACATATGATCATTTCTCAGTTCTTACCTTATTTGACCTGACAACACCTCTTAACTCTGTTGATCACTTTGTTCTTAGAAAACAGTTTCTTCAGGGGCACCTGGGTGGCTCAGTCAGTTGAGCATCTGACTTTGGCTCAGGTCATGATCTCACAGTTTGTGGGTTTGAGTCCTGCATCGGGCTCTATGCTGAGAGCTTGCTCAGAGCCTGGAGCCTGCTTTGGATTCTGTCTCCTTATCTCTCTGCCCCTCTCCCACTTGTGCTCTGTCTCTCTCAAAAATAAATAAAATTAAAAAAAAATTAAAAAAACAAAACAAAACACTGTCTTCATTTGGCTTCCAGGACACAGCTTTTTGGATTCTCCTTCTTACATGCTCACTGCTCTTTCTCAGCCCTGGCACTGATTCTTCTCATATTCCTGATTTCTAAAGGTTGACATGCATGAACCATTCTCTCCTCTGCTCTGTCTACACCATTGCTTGAGAGATCTGAGCTCACCTATGGCTTTATATACCATCTATCATGAAAAATTCGCAAGTGTAATTCTCCCCCAGCCTCTACCCTGAACTCCAGACACATATTCTTACTCAACATCTCTATTTAGAGGTTTAAAGGCATCTCAAATTGACTGCCCCAAAGAAAACGCTTAAATTCCACCCCCCCATGTGTTCCTCTCACAGTCTTTCTCCCTTTCTCCCCCAAAATGGTATCTTCTTTTTTGGTTGCTTATGCCAAAAACCTTGGAGTGATCCTTGGCTCATGCCTTTCTCTCACTCCCCACATCAGCAAATGCTATTGGTTTCAAGTTTGAAATCTGCCCAGAGTTGGACTATTTCATTACAACCTCCACAGCTATTGCTGAAGTCTAAATCAGCACCACCTCTTGGACTGGATTATTGGAATAGTCTTCTAATTAACTTCCCTGATTCTGCCTTTCCTCCCCTCTCCACTCTCCAACCAGAGCCAACATTCTTTACTACAGTCAGAGTGATTCTAAGTGAGATCACGTCTCTCCTCTGCATAATGTGTCCCACCTCACAGAGTGAAACTCAAGAAACTTGAAGACTCTACATGGTCAATGAACCTTGGGTCAGTGATCCCAAGGTTCTACATGGACAGCCCCCTGCTGTATTTCTGGATATTACTCAAGCCTCACTGTCCTTTGTGCACCTTCTTTGAACATGTCAAACCTGCTCCCACCTCTAGATCTTTGTACTTGCTGCTCTGTCTTTCTGTCAGGATTGCTCTTCCTTCAGAGTCCTTATCCTTGCTCCCTCAACTCCATTAGTGTCTGCTCAAATGTCATCATAACAGATAGGTCTTCCCTGGCACATTATATTAAATAACACCACCTTCCCATCATTCTCTATCTCCCTTACCCTGCATTATTTTCTTTCCTAGCACATTCTAACACTTCTCTCCATTGTATGGATGTGTATTTGGGTATTTGCATATACATATTAGTATATATATTTGTATATGTGTATGTATATGCATGTGTGTGTGTGTTTGGTCATTGTCTTTCTCCCTATCAAGAATGTAAGCTCTATGATAGAAAGTATTTTGTTTCATTCATTGTTATATTTCCCAGTGCCTAGGAAAATGGCTAGCACATAGCAGATGTTCAATAAATATTTTTTGAATGAATGTAGAATAAATCCAGACATTTTATATACTGACTAAAAGTTATATACAATATATGAAATAAAATGTGTTAAAATTTGCCTTAAATTTTCCTGTGTTGCCCAAGCAGGATTGGGCATCTTGAAAGGCATTTAAAGAGACACAGTATTTACCCTTGAAGCCAATGAAGCCACATAATGTTTGCTGGTGGAGTGCAATGTTCCATCTTTATGCTCCATGACTCTCTAAAGGTAATTGGGCAAAACAGGAGCTACTCACTAACATTACTTAACTCTTTTTGGCCTTGTGTTGAATCACAAAGCATTACATATATTACATGTTTATTTCTTTTTACCAATTGCTATCAAATTCTATTACTAAACAGGATTTGCATACATGTTATATGCTCACCTAAATGAATGTATTATGAATGTCATGATATGTTATTGCAGATGCTGAAGAATACAGGCTGATGTCTTATGAGGGAATATCCATCAGTGAAGTCACAAATTGTTTCTATTTATCACTCAATTGCCAAAGCTAATTGTTTATGTAAAAACTCCTTGATGTGAGTTGTTAGCATATTAAAGTATATTAAATGAAGTTGAGTATATGACCTAAATGACATCTAGTTTAAATATACTTGTGATAAACAAAACATAAATTCATTTACAACAGGGTATAATTAATGAAAATTTTTTACTTAAAAAAATCCCCACACTATACTTTAAAAAAATGGGGCACCTGGGTGGCTTAGTCGAGTAAGCATCTGACTCCATCTCAGCTCAGGTCTTGATCCCAGGGTCATGATTTCAAGCCCCATAATGGGCCCCATGCTAGGTGTGGAACCTACTTAAAAAAAACAAACACCCACACTCATAGCTAACCTGGTTTATAGTAACCTAAAGAAGAACACAAATCTAAAATTTCCTAATATTTCCTTTCTCACATATTTTAGTATTTGATCTTTATCTTTGAAATGAACATGTAGAGGTAAAAATACAATATGAATCAGATAGAATGAATCAGATGTTTAAAGGCTTATGTAAAATAGAGGCCACATAACAGAGTGGTTGGAGTGTGGGCTTTGGACCCGGACTGCCTGGGTATGAATCCTGGCTCTGCTACTTCCTGGCTGTGGGTCTTGGGCAAACTATCTTGTCCATGTGATTCTGCTTCCTTATAGGGTTGTTGTGAAGAATAATGAGATGGTTACTGGTAAAACAGACTATCACTGAGTATAATCACTCAATAAACACTAGCTATTATTATCAGCTCTATATAATGAAAGTAAAGTTCTGCCATCACATCCCCCTTTGTAGCTAATAGGCTGAATTAATCCAATTTGCACTAATTTGTCAAAAATATCCAAATAGTCTCATCTGAAATTACTCCTAAAGAAAGAGAACCTTTTATACAGCTGAGGAATGCTTAGCACCTTCTTTAAAGATGCCAGTTTCTCTCCAGGAATCTACTGATTACATGCACTTCAGATGGCGTAATTGGTACTCAGAGCCCTTAGAGATGTTTCCTGGGTTATTGCTTTTAAAAAGCTCTGTGAAAGCCAATAGTAAATACTAGCTTCCAATGTGTTTCATTCTTGATATTGATATTTTGAGATCATGACAAAGGCAGTGAGAATCTTGATTAGTTTATGAATTCTCTTCATTTTACACTTTCTTCAGCTCTGCTATCCCCAGCCAGCACCAGCACCCACTAATGTGCACACACACACACACACACACACACACACACACACACATCTCACACTCCCCACTTAAAAGTTGAGACGATGATTTGTTATGTATCCTTATTCACTTTAGTGCTTGTGCGTTTGAATCCTCTTTTATGGTAGACTGTATTATAATAAAGATTGGTGTCCTTATCTTAACCTTTCTCACCGTATTAATTCTGTGAGATGTGGTAGATATGACACAAGGTCTATTCTAGCCCTATTAATTCTATGACAAATTGTAGACTACTCTTACATTGAATTTGAAACTGTAAATAAAGTATGTTATGATTTAGGGTACTTAATTCAATTCTTTCATTCACATTATGGAGGGACAGGCAAACCCTGCATAATTTTTTTTCCTAATCTTTCTTAATCTTTATTTTTTAAGTTGAGGTGAAATTCACATAATAAGCAATTAACCGTCATAAAGTATACAATTCAGTAGCATTTAGTATATTCCCAATGTGGTTCAATCACCACCCGTCTCTAGTTTCAAACTTTTCATTATCCCAGAAAAATACCCCATACTCATTAAATAATCTCTCCACATTCCCTCCTTCCCCCTATCCCCTGTTTTCTGCCTCTATGGACTTTCCCATTCTGGATATATCATATAAAAGGGATCATACAATATATGTGACTCTTCGTGTCTAGTTTCTTTCACTTAACATGTTTTCAAAATTCATTTAAGTTGTAGCCTACATCAGCACTTTGGTATTGCTTATTGATTAACAATATCTCATCATATTTGTATATCACAATATGTTTATCATTCATCCACTGATGGGCATTTGGATTGTTTCCACCTTTTTGCTTCTGTGAATAATGAATGCTGCTACAAACATTCATCTACAAGTTTCTATGTGAATATATGCTTTCATTACTTTTGGATATATACTCTAGGAGTGGAATTTCTGAGTTTCATATGATAACTCTATGTTTAATATTTTGAGGAACTGCCAAAATATTTTCCGCAATGGCTGCATCATTGTACATTCCCATCAGCCATGGATGGGATTATTTCCCCATGTCCTTGCCATTATGTTCCACTTTTGTTATCTTTTTATTAATTCCATCCTAGTAGGTATGAGACTGTATCTCATTGTGGTTTTGATTTGCATTTTCATAATGACCATAATATTTAACATCTTTTCATGTATTTATTTGCCACTTGTATATCTTCTTTGGAGAAATATCTGTTCATGTTCTTTGGCCATTTTTTAAATTGGGTTGTATTTTTGTTGTTGAATTGTAAGAGTTATTCATATATTCTGGAAATTAAAGTTTTATCAAATATGTGATTTGCAAGTATTTTATCCCATCTGTAGATAGCCTTTTCACATTCTTGATAATGTCCTTTGATGTATACACTTTTGACATTTTCATGAAGTCCAAGTTATTTTTTTCTTTTGTTGCTCATGTTTTTGGTGTCAGTTTAGGAGTCCATTGGGGCAACTGGGTGGCTCAGTCGATTAAGTGTCTGACTTTGGGTTAAGGCATGATCTCATGGTTCACAAGTTCAAGCCCCACATCGAGCTCTGTGCTGACAGCTCAGAGCTTGGAGCCTGCTTCAGATTCTGTGTCTCCCCCTCTCTCTGCCCCTCCCCTGCTCACACTCTGTCTCTCAAAAAATAATAAATTTTTTTAAATGTTAAAAAATTAATTAAAAATTTAGGGGTCCATTGCCAAATTCATGTCAATCCTCAAATTCATATGGAACTTCAAAGGACCCCAAATAATCAAAGTATTATTTAAAAGGAAAAACAAAATTGGAGTACTCATACTTCCTGATTTCAAAGCTTGCCACAAAACTATGGTAATCAAAGCAGTGTGGTGCTGACATAAGGACAGACATATAGTCCCATGTAATAGAACTGAGATTCCAAAACTAAACCCCAACATCTAGACCAATTGATTTTTGACAAGGATGCCAAGACCATTCAATGAGGGAAAAGATATTCTCTTCAACAAATGGTGTTAGAACAGCTAAATATCCAAATGCAAAGAAATGAAGCTGCACCCCTACCCTACTCCACATGCAAAAATTAACTCAAAATGAATCAGTGACTTAAATATGGAAGCTAAAACAATAAAACTATTAGGAGAAAAAAAGGGGAAAATATTCACCATGGATAATTTCAATCCACAGATAATTCTCTACTCCAGGTAAAAGTGAACATCTCCATTATAACTTTTGCCCAAAGACTATGGAGACAGTAGTAATGCTGACTGACTTTTCTCTCTTTTCATTCCCCCATCCATTAGGATTGATACTTCATAATAAATGTCCTTTTTTAAGGTAATCAGAAAGGCAAAGAATCGTGCACTTAGGCTAATTCTGGCAAAAAGTACCACTGGCCATGAGTAATAAAAATAAAACCCCCATACACAATTAAACCAAACATACCCTTTGGTTTCTAAATTCTTTTGCCACATGGATTACTTCTCTTTCATCCCCTCCCTTACCCAATAATTTTATCAGGAGTAGTTAACACAGTGGTTAAGAGCACAGACCCTACACCCAGAGGGTTTCCATTCCCAGCTTTACCACACATTTCACTGCTTGCCTTTTATTTAATATCTTCCCATGCCTCAGCTCCCTCATCTTTTAAATGGGAATAGTATTAGCATCTACCTTGTGGTTGTTGCCTAGCACAGGGTATTACTTAAGTGTGTGCTATTATTTCTAGGACTGACAGAGGAAGGATCAGGCAAGAGAGGTATTTCTATGCTTCCTAAAGTACTGGTCCATGATTATATACAGAGTTGCTAGAAAAAGCAGCTCATATGGTGGCCATGAACGTGTGCCTTGTAGACCTTCAAGTACAGGGAGTGTAATTGACTAAGGCCCCAGCTGCTGTGCTCTGAAATCCATCACCACGTTTGCACAGAGGCCTCACTTCCCACCAGCTGCTCCCACCCAGTAGCCAAGAGCTGCAGGAATGCCAAGGGAGGCCATTCCTGGGAAGCACAGGACTGCTCTTATGGTCAGCTTTGGCCAGAGTACTCTTTGACAACCCTGTTGAAACTTCCTTAGTGTGAAAGATAAACTAGACCTTCCCTCCTGCTTTGTCCTCACTGGGTTGATCTTGCATCACAGTCTGATGGATCTCCTGGTCTTTTCTTTGCTCCCTCCCTATTTTTTCTCACCCTTTTCATCTCATCTAAGAGTCCAATTCTTTTTTTTTTAATTTTTTTTTCAACGTTTTTTATTTATTTTTGAGACAGAGAGAGACAGAGCATGAACGGGGGAGGGGCAGAGAGAGAGGGAGACACAGAATCTGAAACAGGCTCCAGGCTCCGAGCCATCAGCCCAGAGCCTGACGCGGGGCTCGAACTCACGGACCGTGAGATCGTGACCTGGCTGAAGTTGGACGCTTAACCGACTGCGCCACCCAGGCGCCCCCTTTTTTTTTTTTTTTTTTTTTTTAAATTAAGAGTCCAATTCTTAAAGGACTTGGACTAACACAGTCTGACATTCAAAACACTCTTAGATATGACCTTAACCTATATTCTACCTTATCTCCTACTTCTTAGCTATGAATGTCTTCCACTCTGGGTCCCTCTATGTGCCTACTGCTTTCCCATCTCTGGGCCTTTGTACATGCTCCTTCACTGAGAAAGCATTTTTGCCTACTAGACCCCACTTGTCATTGATCATGCATCTCAAGTGTCACTTTCTCTAAGCCTTTCTAAGATCTGCCAACCAGACACACTCTTCCCCTTCTCTAAACCTCCAGAACTCTTGCCTTTGAGCTGTTTTATAAGCTTATTGACAGCAATAACCATCTGTTACTTTGAACCCTCCAAAGTCCCCAGCTTGTACAAAATAGGCACTCAATATTTGTAGACTGTAATTAGAAAATTGGGGGGGAATTCTATTCTAGTGAATTTAATTTTTAACATTCAGGATTTCTAGCAGTTTATATCCATTTTGCTTGATATAGCAACAATGAACTCAGGTGGATAAAAAAAATCCTATGTATCAAAGCACTTAAGGCAGAACATATTATGTAGCAACTCAATTTTGATATCTGCTTAAAATTCTTCATTAAATTTGGTTGATTTTTTTTTCCTCTGAAAGTGATAATGAGAAACTCTAAAATAGTTTTGGGCTTGTCTATGTATCTGACAAGATATGTGACCAAGAAAAATAGTTGTAAACACATGCTTCCTCCTCAGGGGCACTGGGGTGGCTCAGTTGGTTAAGCATCTGACTTCAGCTCAGGTCATGATCTCACAGTTCATGAGTTCGAACCCCATGTCAGGCCCTGTGCTGACAGCTCAGAGCCTGGAGCCTGCTTCAGATTCTATGTCTCCCTCTCTCTGTCCCTCCCCTGCTCATGCTCTGTCTCTCTCTCAAAAATAAATAAACATTAAGAGGAAAAAAAAAAAAAAGAATGCCTCCTCCTCTAACAAAGGGCCCTTGGCTTAAGGGCTGGCAAGGCCATCATGCCCTCCCTTGGGCTCCTCCAGAAATAGAGAAGGGAGATCTGTCATTTTAATAAACTTTCCTAGGGTGAGGTATAGACATAGTAATATGAGAGGGCACTGATGAGCTCACTATGTAGCAAATACTACTTCCTCACATATATCTGATCATTTGTGGTCATTATTGTGGTTGACATTTATCAAGTGCATGGCATCCACTTTTAATCCTTAACAAAAGAATTATCATCATGTAGGACAGGAAATTGAGGCTCTGTGACCAAGTCATGCTGCTAGGTCACTAACCAAAATCCTTGACAAGTTTATTGTAGGTGTCCCAAAAATATGCCAATCACATAAAATTCAATTTCTTCTCGCAATTTCATTCCAGTGCTTTTTGGACAACTTCGTAGACAATGCAGCTCAAGCAAACTGTCAATGGACTAAAGGCAAGGTTTGGCATTTAGCCAGGGTACAGCAGTAATGCCAGCTCAACAGCTTCAGGTAAAGGGTTATAGCTCTTTAACTTGGGTCTCTAACTATTTCCGGTTAGGAACACAACACCCAGGTAAGAACCTCTCAGGTGGAAAGCAGGAAGAAGGTGGCTAGCGCAAGGATCAGATAGTACCTGCTTGGACACTCATTTATTAATGATTTAACAAGGGTGATCACATGGGAGAACAGCCGTTTTTCCCTGCCCTCATTTATCTCACTAACAGGCCTGAGCAGGGAGCAGGATGGAGGGGTCCAGCAAAGAGGAAGAGGAGGATGGCACGTTCACCAACATTTCCCTTACAGATGATATAGGTAAGGAAGAAAGCACTTGATGAATTCTGAAATATAAAATTCAGTGACTGCTCAGTTTTTAAAAAATATAACTTACTTTTATTTTAATGGTGAAACATGCTCATTATAGAAAACTTGGAAAATATAGCTACAAAATAAAAAACTTTTGTGTAAGAGCTATTTTTCTTTTCCTTTTAAATTAAGTGATTATTTAGAAAGTTTCTGTGGTTGTATTACATCTTCTTTTAAAATAAATCAACAAATAAAAATAAAAAATGTTTATTTCCTAAAAGCCCAGGAAATATAACCTCAATGTTGTTCATTGAACAACTTATGATATTATTACCATATTTTGTTCAATTATAGTCAATTTCTTCCCTATTTTGTAAAACAATTTTATCATCTCTGAAAATTGAACTAGAATATGCTGCAATTCACTTTAAGAATTATTTTGGAAAATGCCTTGTTTTTAAGCAAGGACAAAGTTTGGTGAATTCAACATGAGAGAAGGAAAAAGGGGAGGGTAGTGGTTCTAAAATGCTGACGGAAGGGATAACTATGGCTCATTCAACATTCCAGAGAAAACAGACAATGCTGAGTTGCACAATGTCAACTGGAAACACTTCAAACCCATAAGCACCCACGTCTTGGGGTGTGTGTGTGTGTGTGTGTGTGTGTGTGTGTGTGTTGTTGGCATTGTTTGTATCCAAGTTCCTTTAGCACAATCATAGTAAGAAGCCAGCAAGAGGGCAGTGAAGCAATGGGGGTTACTGATTTTGATTAACAGAGAGCAGACCATGAATATTTAACATTAATTGCTCTTTCATACAGCCACGCTTCTCCACTTTCTCCCTAAATGCTCAGATTCAAAAAGCCTCTTTTTAAAGTGCAGCCAGACAATTAGCACAAACCGCCAGCAAGCCAGCCAGAGCTAAGCTTCCCCTCCTGGCACTGCGTAAACATGCTGGGGGCTTTGGAAATCAAAGAGGAGCATTTTCAGCCTTTATGAGGAGAGGAAAGGTACAAGGTACAGGGTCTGTTGAAGAAATGGGACACCGCTGGCCTTAACATGCTCCCACCAGGGTGTTTCGCAAATGACAGAGCTACAGAAGGCAGCCAAGGAAACAAAGACCAAGGGAAACCTGTTTCTTGGCTTCTAGAAGGCACTGTGAGTGAGGTGCTTATGCGTGGGGAGCTGTATATGCTGTGGGCGGGTACAGTTCATACAGAACTCTTGCTTGCTCTAAATTCACCACAACCCAGGATTCTTTTCTAGATTGTAGCGTGGGCTGGGCCTGAAAGGGCAACCATGGCTGTGGCTGGGAAATGAGACTTTATGAAACCGCTCTCTCTCATCCAGCCCTTGGCACCGCCTCGGCCCTGCCCTCCAGGTCTCATCTTTGGCCACCCCCACACTGCAGTGCAGACAGAAGCAGAAGAGGGCGGAGGCAGGGGGGTTGAATTCAGGTGTCCTGTCTGCTGTTGGCAATGGTTTTGAGAACGACTCCTTCAGAGTTGCTTTTGCTAACCGCATCTGAGCCCGTGGGCGTGAACCTTGAATAAACTGGGACGGGGTAAGCGGTACTCCTGGGTTGGTCCTGAGAGTGGTGGCAGCCAAGTGGGGGCGCCAGCGTCTCCTTGCTCCCACTCCTGACCTCCTCCTCCTTGGTTAGAGGAGGGTGCAGAATCTTTGCACACAAAGGGCCTTAAGGGATGGGACGGTCCAGCATGGTAACAGTGGGCTGAGGGACTGGTGCTAATGTGTGCTGTTTCACTATTTCAAGATGGCAAATGGAAATTGTTCATATACTTGCGACAAAAATGAACTGAAACACCATGGTTTTGGGTTTTTTTTTTTACATAATTTTATCAATTTGATGTGGTAGCACTGGCTCGCTAAATGAGGTTCTAGGTCTTTGATTAAAAATAGGAAAACAAATTATTATGAAATAAATGCGTCTTGTTTAGTAGACATCATTCAAATCGTGGAGTCTGTGCAAGAGTAAATCATTAAAAGGGCATTGCTTATATCATACAAAGTTTAGTCCGGGGACACCTGACTGGCTAAGTCGTTGAGCACCCGACTTTAGCTCAGGTCATGATCTCACGGTATGTGAGTTAATGCCTGGCATTGGGCTTGCTGCTGTCGGCACAGGCCCCTCAGCAGATTCTCTGCCCCTCTCCCGCTCACACACACTCTCTCTTTCTCTCTCTCTGTCAAAAATAAACCTTTAACAAAAAGTTTCTCTCTCTCTGTCCCTTGTGAGATTCTCTCTCTCTCTCCCTCTCTCCTCTCACTCACTTGCACCCCTCCCAAAAGAAAGTTTAGTCCAATTTCTCACTTTTCTTTTAATATATATTATAAAATTGTGTATTACTCAATGTAATATAGATTGCATATAATATATATACACAAGTACAAATACACATATAAATACAGAGGAGGTCCAGAAAGGTTAGGTGACTTGCCCGAGGTACACACTGGCTAGCCACATGTGGTATCTGAAGCTGCTAGATAATGGAGGTTCTCATACAAGGACTTTGAACACACAGTCAGGCCCCTCGTACTCTATGCTGATTCCCAGTGTGGCTGCTTTAGATCCAGTCACTGTCTCTTTTCACCACCTCAACCCCTCTACATTGTTTCTTTTCTTAATTTTTTTTTTAGTATTTATTTATTTTTGAGAGAGAGACAGAGCGTGAATTGGGAAGGAGCAGAGAGAGAGGGAGACACAGAATGTGAAGCAGGCTCCAGCCTCCAAGCTGTCAGCACAAGAGCCCAACACGGGGCTTGAACTCATGAAGTGCGAGATCATGACCTGAACCGAAGTCAGACGCTTAGCCAACTGAGCCTCCCAGGTGCCCCAACACTGTTTCTTTTCTAACCAAAGGAAGGCAAGAGAAAGGAGAATATATTTGCTAACTCCTTGGGGAGAGGACTGAAGGCATTAAACTTTGGATTTATTTAGGTAATCCTACTTCCTAAGCTAGTTGGTAAAAAGCTATGAAAACTAGCAGTGACAGCAGTTATTCAAAGCAGAAATTAGTCATACTCCATAAATTCATTTGTAGGTTATTGGTATGGATCAGACCAACTGTCTCTATAGAAACAAACTTATACATTATAGGATTATAGATCAGCTCATATAGTCTAACCCCATAGTTCCCAAACTGTGTGCCAAGGTGCCTCAGGGCACTGCAGCAAACCTATAGGGGCTCTATGGGGCACATCAAACTCTATCAGACATTGTGAGAACAGCTAGCTAGAGATTGTTCACAATTTCACATGAGATAGAGCTACATCTCTTTCCATGCTGGATTTACTATGGTTTCTGAGATAAAAAGCAAGTTCTGCGCAAAAAGCAATGTAGATCAGTTAATGAGGGTGTCAGTTTGAGAAGGTTAGAGAAATTGTACAATGCCCAACAGGTGCACACATTCCATAAGTAAGTGATTGTTTATTTAAGAATGAAATAAAAAAGAAATTAAGATTTCCCTCAATTTGGTGTCTTTTTTTTTTCAAATGATTACTAAGTTTTAAGGACATAAGCTACTTAAGATGCTTGGACCTAAATACTTAATACCTGGAACTTTTTGGTATTTCTCTTGACTTTGGAGCACTGTGAAAAAATTCCTTAGACTCAAGGGCATTGTGAACCAAGGTAGTTTGGGAATCTCTGGTCTAAGTTATGCTGTAGCTGGACTGGCCTCCCTTCTGGGTTGGACACATACAACAGCAGAACAAAGACATTTGAAAGTGTTGATCTCTCCCTCCCTTCCTTCCTCCCTTCTTTCCTTCTTTCCTTCCTTCCTTCCTTCCTTCCTTCCTTCCTTCCTTCCTTCCTTCCCATGTTTCTGCTCCCCTGGATTTGATGCTATCACACTTCTCAAATTACCCTTCAACCTCTCTCTCATCGTTCTCAGGCTCCTTTTCCTCAAGTGTTTCCCCAAGATTCTGCCCTTGGCCTACTTTTCTTCTCTCTCTAGACACACTCTCTGGATGATCTCAACCACACCTCTGAGCTCCATTCTCACATCTTGACTATATACCAGTGACACTACAATAAAAGTTGCAAATTCAACACCTTTAGGGCCAGGCAATGATTCATGGTATTTCATCATTTATTTCATTCAATTTCCAAAAATGCTACTGAAATTTAAATTCTTTTTCAGTTTATTAGGTTTTTCACTATGCATATTTTTTTAGTTTTTTTATTTTAATGTGGTAAGAACACTTAATATGAAATATACCCTCTTAACAGATTTTTAAGTGCACAGTACAGTGTTGTTAACTATAGGAACAACATTGTGCACCAGATATTTAGAACTTACTGACCTTAACATACCTGTTGATTAGCAACAGCCCCCTGTCCCTTCTGCCCAGAGCCCCCCTGCAGAGTTCCCATTCTATTCTTTGTTTCTACAAGTCTATCTTAGATACCTCATATAAATGGAATCATACAGTATTTGTCCTCATGTGACCGGCTTCTTGCACATGGTATAATGTCCACAAGGTTCATTCATACCATGGCATATTGTAGGATTTCTTTCCTTTTTTAAGGCTGAATAATATTCCTTTGTGTTTATATACACATTTTTGTTTATCCATTCATCTGTTGATGCACATTTAAGTTGTTTTCACATCTTAACTATTGTGAACAATGCCGCAATGAACGAGAGTGCTAATATCCCTTCAAGATCCTTATTTCAGTTCTTTCAGATAAATATCCAGATGTGGGATTCTTGGATCATATAGTATTTTTGTTTTCAACTTTTTAAAAAGTAATATCTATGCCCAACATGGGGCTTGAATTCATGACCGCAAAATCAAGAGTTGTGTACTCTACTGACTGAGGCAGGCAGGCACCCTTATTGCTAACTTTTTGAGGAAACTTCATACTGTTTTCCATGGCAGCTGTATAAATTTACATTCCCACCAATAGTGTGAAAGTGTTCCAGTTTCTTCATATCCTCACCAACACCTGTCTTTTTTTTTTTTAATGATAGCTGTCCTAACAATGTTAGGTGATATATCATTATGGTTTTGATTTGCATTTTCCTGATAATTAAGTGACATTGAGCATTTTTCACATACCTGTTAGCCATTTATATGTCTTCTTTGATGAAATGTCTATTCAAGTCCTTTGCCCAATTTTAATTGGGTTATTAGTGCATTTTGTTATTGAGTTGTGGGAGCTCCTTATATATTTTGGAAGTTCTTTATCAGATACATAATTTCTAAATATTTTCTCCTGTTCTATAGGCTGCCTTTTTACTCTATTGGTTGTTTACTGTGTAGAAGCTTTTTAGTTTGTTGTAGTCTCATTTGTCTATTTTTGTTTTTGTTCTCTGTGCTTTTGGTGCGATATACACAAAATGACTGCCATGACTGATACCATGAAGCCTTCCTCTATATCTTCTTCTAGAAGTTTTATAGATTCTGGTCTTACATTTAAGTTTTTAATCCATTTTGAGTTGATTTTTGTGTATGGTGTAAGGTAAGGGTCTAATTTTATTCTTTTGCATGTGAGAGTTGAGTTTTCCCAACACAATTATTGAAGAGACTATCCTTTCTCCATTGTATATTTTTGGCACTCTTGTCAAAGATCAGGGGACTGTATGTGCATGGCTTTATTTTGGACTCTGTATTCTGCTCCACTGGTTTATATGTCTGTCTGTATACCAGTATCCTATGTTTTAATTATTACAGTTTTGCAATGTATTTTTATTACACTGAAATCAGGAAGTATGACGCCTCTAGCTTTGTTCATTTATTTTCCCCAGATTGTTTTGGCGATTTGGGGACTTTTGTGTTTTAAGATGAATTTTAGAATTATTTTTTCTGTTTTTGTAAAAAATGCCATTGGGATTTTGATAGGGATTGCATTGAATCTGTAGATTGCTTTGGGTAGTTTTAATTACTGACAACCATAAAACACTGATGAAAGAAATTAAAGAAGATACAAACAAATGGAAAGTCATCATGCATCTTTTATTTATTTATTTATTTATTTATTTATTTATTTATTTAATTTTCTTTTTTCCCCCTTCTCTTTATTTATTTATTTATTTTTTTTAAATTTACATCCAAGTTAGCATATAGTGCAATAATGATTTCAGGAGTAGATTCCTTAATGCCCCTTACCCATTTAGCCTATACCCCCTCCCACAAACCCTCCAGTAACCCTCCGTTTGTTCTCCATATTTAAGAGTCTCTTATGTTTTGTCCCCCTCCTTGTTTTTATATTCGTTTTGCTTCCCTTCCCTTATATTCATCTGTTTTGTATCTTAAAGTCCTCATATGAGTGAAGTCATATGATATTTGTCTTTCTCTGACTGACTAATTTCACTCATAATACCCTCTAGTTCCATCCATGTAGTTGCAAATGGCAAGATTTCATTCTTTTTGATTGCCAAGTAATACTCCATTGTATATATGTATGTGTGTGTGTGTGTGTGTGTGTGTGTGTGTGTTTGTATCTCGCATCTTCTTTATCCATTCATCCATTGATGGACATTTGGGCTCTTTCCATACTTTGGCTATTGTTGATAGTGCTGCTATAAACACTAGGGTGCATGTGCCCTTTCAAGACAATACACCTGTATCCCTTGGATAAATACCTAGTAGTGTGATTACTGGGTCATAGGGTAGTTCTATGTTTAATCTTTTGAGGAACCTCCATACTGTCTTCCAGAGTGGCTGCACCAGTTTGCATTCCCACCAGCAATGCAAAAGAGATCCTCTTTCTCTGCATCCTCGCCAACATCTGTTGCTGCCTGAGTTGTTAATGTTAGCCATTCTGACAGGTGTAAGGTGGTATCTCACTGTGGTTTTGATTTGTGTTTCCCTGATGGTAAGTGATGTTAAGAATTTTTTCATGTGTCAGTTGGCCACCTGGATGTCTTCTTTGGAAAAGTGTCTATACATGTGTTTTGCCCATTTCTTCTCTGGATTATTTGTTTTTGGGTGTTGAGTTTGATAAGTTCATTATCGACTTTGAATACTTAGCCTTTATCTGATATGTCATTTGCAAATATCTTCTCCCAGTCTGTTGGTTGCCTTTTAGTTCTGCTGATTGTTTCCTTCGCTGTGTAGGATCTTTTAATTTTGATGAGGTCCCAATAATTCATTTTTGCTTTTGTTTCCCTTACCTCCAGAGACGTGTTGAGTAAGAAATTGCTGCGGCCATGGTCAAAGAGGTTTTTGCCTGCTTTCTCCTCTAGGATTTTGATGGCTTTCTGTCTTACATTTAGGTCTTTCATCCATTTTGAGTTTATTTTTGTGTGTGGTGTAAGAAACTGGTCCAGGTTCATTTTTTCTGCATGTCACTGCCCAGTTTTCCCAGCACCACTTGCTGAAGAGACTGTCTTTATTCCATTGGATATTCTTTCCTGCTTTGTCAAAGATTAGTTAGCTATATGTTTGTGGGTCCATTTCTGGGTTCTCTATTCTGTTCCATTGATCTGAGTGTCTGTTTTTTGTGGGTTTTTTTTGTTTTTTGTTTTTTTTGTTTTTTGGTTTTTTGCCAATACCATACTGTCTTGATGATGACAGATTTGTAATACAGCTTCAAGTCTGGGATTGTGATGCTTCCAGCTTTGGTTTTCTTTTTCAAGATTGCTTTGGCTATTCAGGATCTTTTCTGGTTCCATATAAATTTTAGGATTGTTTGTTCTAGCTATGTGAAGAATGCTGGTGTTATTTTGATAGGTATTGCATTGAATATGTAGATTGCTTTGGGTAGTATTGACATTTTAAAAATATTTGTTCTTCCCATCCAAGACATGGAATATTTTTCCATTTTTTTGTGTGTCTTCTTCAATTTCTTTCATAAGCTTTCTATAGTTTTCAGTGTATAGATTTTTCACCTCTTTGGTTAGATTTATTCCTAGGTATTTTATGGCTTTTGGTGCAGTTGTAAATGGGATAGATTCCTTTATTTCTCTTTCTGTTGCTTCATTATTGGTGTATAGGAATGCAACCAATTTCTGTACATTGATTTTATATCCTGTGACTTTGTTGAATTCATGGATCAGTTCTAGCAGTTTTTGGTGGAATCTTTTAGGTTTTCCATACAGAGTATCATGTCATCTGAGAAGAGCAAGAGTTCGACCTGCTCCTGGCCTATTTGGATGCCTTTTATTTCTTTGTGTTGTTTGATTGCTGAGGCTAAGACTTTCAAAACTATGTTGAATAACAGTGGCGAGAATGGACATCCCTGTCTTGTTCCTGACCTTAGGGGAAAAACTCTCAGCTTTTCCCCATTGAGGATGATATTAGCATTGAGTCTTTCATATATGGCTTTTATGATCTCGAGGTATGATTCTTCTATCCCTACTTTCTTGAGGGTTTTTATCAAGAAAGGATGCTGTATTTTGTCAAATGCTTTCTCTGCGTTTATTGAGAGGATCATGTGGTTCTTGTCCCTTCTTTTATTAATGTGATGTATCACATTGATTGTTTTGTGGATATTGAACCAGTCCTGCATCCCAGGTATAAATCCCACTTGGTCGCGGTGAGTAAGTTTTTAATGTATCGTTGGATCTGGTTGGCTAATATCTTGTTGAGGATATTTGCATCCATGTTCATCAGGGAAATTCGTCTATAGTTTTCGTTTTTAGTGGGGTCTTTGTCTGGTTTTGGAATCAAGGTAATGCTGGCTTCATAGAAAGAGTTTGGAAGTTTTCCTTCCATTTCTATTTTTTGGAACAGCTTCAAGAGAATAGGTGTTAACTCTTCTTTAAATGTTTGATAGAATTCTCCTGTAAAGCCATCTGGCCCTGGACTTTTGATTTTGGGGAGATTTTTGATTACTAATTCAATTTCTTTACTGGTTATGGGTCTGTTCAAATTTTCTATTTCTTCCTGTTTCAGTTTTGGTAGTTTATACATTTCTAGGAATTTGTCTATTTCTTTCAGATTGCCGACTTTATTGGCATATAATCACTGGTAATATTCTCTTATTATTGTTTGTATTTCTGCTATGTTGGTTGTGATCTCTCCTTTTTCATTCCTGATTTTATTTATTTGGGTCCTTTCCTTTTTCTTTTTGATCAAACTATCTAGGGATTTATCAACTTTGTTAATTCTTTCAAAGAACCAGCTTCTGGTTTCATGGATCTGTTCTACCGTTTTTTTAGTGTTGATAGCATTGATTTCTGCCCTAATCTTTATTACTTCCTGTCTTCTGCTAGTTTGGGGTTTTATTTGTTTTTCTTTTTCTAACTCTTTAAGGTGTAAGGTTAGGTAGGTTGTGTATCTGAGACCTTTCTTCCTTCTTGAGGAAGGTCTGGATTGCTATATACTTTCCTCTTATGACCACCTTTGCTGCGTCCCAGAGGTTTTGGGCTGTGGTGTTATTATTTTCTTTGGCTTCCATGTACTTTTTAATTTCCTCTTTAACTTCTTGATTAGCTCTTTTATTTATTTATTAAAAGATATGATTTTTAAGTAATTTCTACACCCAACATGGAGCTCAAACTCACGACCCTGAGATCAAATCACAAGCTCTACAGACTGAGCCAGGCACCCCATGCATCTTTTAAATACAGCAGATACTGTTCTTAATAAAATTTATTTCCAATAGTGTCTTAAGTTTAATTCTTTCAAGAAGGACATGCTTTGTTTGCATATCAAATATATAGGCACATTCTTCATTTCTTATCACCATTTTCCTTGAAACACATAGTCCTCTTGGACTCAATTCATTTACTACTTTTGATTGAGGTAAAGGAAGAATAAAAGTTTACTTTTAACTCTACTGTATGAAAGGCAACAGAGCAAACCGTGCTGATAAAATGGTAACCAATGCTGAGCCTAAGGGCCAGGAGTCCAGTCAGGTGAGGACTCCGGCTCCCTGGGCACGTGCCCTGACCAGAATGCAGAGCTGTTTTCCACTTCTAGCTGACCTTTGCCATGAAGAAACAGAAATGCAAACAAGCAGAATTTTCAAGGGACACCAGAGATGAAGATTTTTTGTATGTGCAACTTTCTGATTTTCCCATGGTTTTCACCTAATTCTAATTGTAGAAACGATATCACAGAGGTCCCAACAAACCATTTCTGCAGGATGGATGTGATTGCAGAAAATATTTTCACACTTCTGGTCTTGAATCTTTATTCTTTATCATTTGTCTTTATCTCTCTTCTGAGTTTCTGATTCATAATCCATCTGCTTCCTAGGCAACTAGATAATGTCCCAGGTGTTAAAGGAACTTATCTCCCCCCACCCTCACCCCTCAATCTGTTCCCATTCCTCATTCACAATCTTAATGAATGGTCCCATCATCCACCCTGTTCCTTAAGCTAGAAATTCATATGCCATTATTTCATTCTCATCTCTCACAATCCAAACAGTCACTGATTCCTGTTCACTTGACCTTGAAACTGTTTCTCAAATATATCTGGCCTCTCTATCCCTACCACCACTTCCCTGGACAAGGCCCTCATTATCTCCCACATAAACCACAGCATCAACCTCCCAACTGTTCTTCCTATTTCAATTCCTATCCCTTCAAATCAATCCTCCACACTGACCATACCATACCTTCTCCCTGCAGAGAATAATCAATGTGCTGCATTTCCTGCTGGATGAAGTCCAGGACTCCTAGCATGGTATTTAAAGGTTCCCTCTGCTTGGTGCTAGAGTTCTCTTCAGCGTCATTTCCCACAAACATGGTTTGGGCGCAGTAAGAAACCATTTTCCATGCATGTACTATGTCATACCTCTGGACTTTGTCCATGCTGTTCTCTTTGCCTGGAATAATACCACTCACCCTTCTCTTGCCTAGCTAATTCCTACTCATCCTTTAAGAATCCACTGAGTGGAGGGCCTGGGTGGTTCAATCAGTTAAGCTTCTGACTTCAGCTCTAGCCGTGATCTCACGGTTTGTGAATTCGAGTCCCACGTCAGGCTCTGTGCTGACAGCTCAGAGCCTGGAGCTGTTTCGGATTCTCTGTCTCCCTCTCTCTTTACCCCTTTCCCCACTCCTGCTCTGTTTCTCTCTCTCTCTCTTTCAAAACTAAATAAATAAACATGAAAAAAAAAAGAAGAATCTACTGAGGTATCTCCTCCTTCTGGAAGCCTTCTTTGACCTTCTGAGACTGAGTTAGGTTTCTTTTCTCCTTCCTGAGAACCCCAAGCTTACCTTTACCTATGTTTTTTCACAGCATATTGTATTGATGTATATGTCCTACCCAATAGACTGTGAGCTGCTAGAGGACACAGCCTGGGTTTTTAAATGTCTGTACTTCTAGAACCTAGCACAGTGTCCAGCACAAAACAGCCAATATATTTTTGCCAAAGAATTCTGACTGAGTTTGTGTGTATTTTGGGGTGAGGGCCAGTTAGGCAGGCCAGTCCCTAGCTGAAAATCATCTCCTACGAAAATTATACTTTTTAACATTTGTTTTGTATCTTCATTTGTGAATCAGTTTAATGCTGCTTTCAGAAAACATTTATTGAGGCTGTACTATCATGTTCCCGGTAGTAGGCAGGGCCTGGCTATTTGAAAAATTGGCTCAGGGTAGTGTAGCAGGAAGGGCTTAAACTCTGGGGCCAGAAATGCCTGGATTTGAATCCATTAGAGCAAATTATTTAACATCCCTGAGCCTCAGTTTCCTCAGTTCAAAGTGATCATAAAAATATGTCTCAGAATTGTTTTGAAGATTAAACGAAACAATAAAGGAAAGTTCTTGAACTAGCCTGGCATACAGAAAGTGTTCAGTACATTTTAGTTCATCCTCTGTCCATTTCAAGGAGCTCACACAAAAGTTTCTTTAAAGGCTCCAAGATTTGGCCACATCAGTTGTCATAGTAACGGCAGCGTCCTGTGGACTCTGTAAGCCAGGACTGCCTGTTGACATCCTCCTGATAAGGAGGCTTATGGAAGAAGGAGGAGGTGGATGTGAACAAACTCTAAACAAGAGCATGAGTCTTTTCTGATAAAAATAACACAGCTCCTCTGTTTCCTCTTCATCCTGGCCCTCACGTCTTCCCTGCCGCTGTTGTTCCCATCGCTGTTCTCCTTTATGCCTCAGCCTCCTTCCCGACTCTGCTCTCCAAAACCTCTCCTGAATAATATTCAAAGCTGCTTCTGCGTCTGCTTTTGGCATCAGCCAATTAGCCCTCATTGTAAGGTTGTAATAAGCTTCCCAGAGAAGTGGCACAATTGTTGTGCGCTTTTATTCAGTGCTGCTTCCTACCACTATATGGAAAATGCAACAATACCCTCCTCATGCCCTGCTGAAAGCAGCCTGGGTTTGAAAAGCTTTCAGAAGGCCATCTGCCATCCCCTCAGCCAAGCAGAAGATCAGACACGAGGCCCTGCATTAGTTAGCACTCCAAGTAAAAGGTATCAAGGGCTTGTATCGCTTTTCATCTCACCCTCCATTATAATACAGCTAAGGAAGGAAATAGACTTGTGGCTATCCAGCTGGGAAACACACTGAGCCATGGCAGGAGTTTTGTCCATGAAAAGGGAGCCGGCCTTTCTTTTCTGATGGTGAATGGAGCCAGTGTTTGCAGCTAGCACGATGCTCCGACGCTCCCGAGGGTTTGCTGCACTGCTGGTAATGGCTTTGCCAGTTACTCTGGACCTTTTGGGAGGATAGTGTGCAGATGAGAGTCCCAGAGTGGAGGCATGGTTAAATAAGTACACAAAGATGAGGCAAGCATCTGCATGTGTGCTGGTCAGGAACAGTGAAGCTTTCCCTAGTCATCTCTTTTTACCCTCTACCATAAATTTGGCCATGAATATTAATTTAAAAGATTATTCAGGGGGGCTCCTGGGTGGCTCAGACGCGTAAGCATCTGACTTCGGCTCAGGTCATGATCTCACGGTTCATGGGTTCGAGCCCTGAGTTGGGCTCTATGCTGACAGCTCAGAGCCTGGAGCCTGCTTTGGATTCAGTGTCTCCCCCCCCCTCTCTCTGCTCCTCCCCTGCTTGTGCTCTGTCTGTCTCTCTCAAAAATAAATAAACATTTAAAAAGTTAAAAAAAAAAAGATTATTCAGACATCCTTAGGGATGTCGAAAAAAAGATCATCTCTAGCATGATAGAAATGGTTTTGTAGAAGAACTGAACAAATGTACTCATTGCACCAGCAATGGCGGAAAGTTTCAGCAAATCTTAATTGACATGTGGGATCCATATAAGTATAGATAATGACATTGGTTGAGTGGAATATCTGTTCCTGTAGGCTGAAGATAATATGGACAGTGGCATTAGGAATACCTCCGCTGGCCCAGCAAAATGCCTTAGAGACTTAGCATAAGAGATTCAATGAGAAAAAGGAGATTAACTCTGCTTCTCAGTAGCTTTTGAGAGTTGCATGGCTCTAGGGTCACTAATGTATTGCTAGAAATTGTTAAGTGCTCTGTCTGTGAAAAATCTTCAATTGGAGGAAATCCACTTAACTGAAATAAATTATCTAGCATAATGCAAAAACTAGTTTTAATAAACAAGCTTAGGAAATAGAGTGTTAGGACAGTATCTGCATGTTTTCGGTAATCTAGAGTGTTCTCTCACTTTCTCATCAAAGGATGAGTATCAATATTTTGACTCTTCCTTTAAAAGACAAAACCATCCATCAGTTGTCTTGTATCAGAAATGTGTTTCTTCTCCATTAGATTAACAAACAAAAAAAAAAGGGAGCAAGAATCTTTTATGTGAAAATATACAAAATCCTTCATAATTGTGCCAATTTTTTCTAATGAAAAATCCATAGATGATATAAAAACAAAAACAAAACAAAAAAAACCTCAGGAGTGAATTTTATTTACCTCAGCTCATGACCTAATGAAATGCTGATTTTTCCCTGGCCCTTTTACTGTTGAGAAGGGGGTGAGGCAGCTATTTTCCAACATCAGGACCTTCCTTTCACAAAGGCTCCAGTTGGGTTAGATCAGCTTTGGGCACATTTCTTCTCCCATGTCTCCTGCCAGCCTGACTCATTCAGAATTTGAGGGTCAGATCCCAGTTCCTTAGACCCTTATAGTTCCCTCAAGCAACCCTTTGAAGATTCTCTTTAAGCTTTAAAAGAGAATCTGAAGATATAGAAAGGGAGGATAACTCTAAAAGAATAGGACAAACTGGATGAACCAGCTTCCTTGAACTCCTCAACCCTAGGAATAAAAATTTTAAATGATCCAAAAGTTATAAGTGGCCCTCCTGGAAATAATATGTACATCAATCACAGAACCAGAGTTATTGTAAAAACTGTCCCAGAAAGACATGTTTTGCTTGCACAGATAGACATTAGCATTCATTTTCAATCCTTGACATTGGACATGGAAAGGACTCAGTGGCAGCCCAATGAATGGTTCGGGAGAACAGTGAGTCTCCCCTGCTCTCTTTCTGTTTCAGTGACCTGGGTCTTCCCTCCACCAGCCTTCCCAGGTTGCACGCAGCCAACAACCGCTTCTTTTCAGCCCTCACTGGCTTTCTTCCCCATTTAATCATTGTTCCCTTGTTTCTCCACACACACATTTCATTGTCAGCTTAATGACTTTGGCTCAGAGTCCTTGGCTGTGCACATGCGTGGTTCTCTGGTGTCTGGTAGCATGATGTTACGAAAAGCTGTTTGAAAAAGCTTGCATTTTAAAACACATTCTCCCTTTTTTATCCCTCCTGAGAATCTTTACTACCTTTTCCCAGCGGACAAAAGACTACTATTATTTGGTCATCTGTGTGAAATTCTGCTTTCATTTTCATTCTTAACGGCAAGGTTAGTGGGTTTTTCTAAGGTCATGATAACTCTTCAGAAAGCTTCATTTATAAAAATATTTAGAAGATTTTTTTTATCCCTTTTTATTTTAGAATTTTAAACGGCTTCAGCTTTGTGCTATTATAGTGTTTCTCAACTTACACAGTGGAGTCCTGTCCCTTCTGCTTTGAAAAAAGTGTAAAAGAAACCCCCAGAATTTCTGTAAATAAAATGCAATTGATGTATAATTTGAGAGACTCAGTCACAGTTGGCAGTGACTGTTGGCCCCTAAACCCTAAATTTCTCAGCCAATGCCTCTCTGTTACATAGTGTGATTCCCAAGCACACAATTGCCCAGAGAAGCCTGTATTTCAAGGAATTTCTCAAAGAATAGTTTTTTTGCAGTATGTTTTCTATTAACACAAACAGTAACTCCTTTATTGGCCCATTTTGTAAGTTGAGACATTATCCTTTTTCCATAGTAGGTAATCATTTGACTGTGAAAGGAATTAGGCAAATTGATAGCTCACTGATCACTTTTTTTTTAAATTTTTTTTTTTAACGTTTTTTTACTTTTGAGACAGAGAGAGATAGAGGATGAACGGGGGAGGGTCAGAGAGAGAGAGGGAGACACAGAATCTGAAACAGGCTCCAGGCTCTGAGCTGTCAGCACAGAGCCCGACGCGGGGCTTGAACTCACAAGCCGTGAGATCATGACCTGAGCCGAAGTCAGACGCTTAACCGACTGAGCCACCCAGGCGCCCCACTGATCACTTTTTAAAAGCAAACTGTATATGAAATATTTTTGTCATGTTCCAATGATTAAATCTTTAAAGGTTTTATTTTGTTTTTTAACTTTTTTGTTTCTGTTTTTGGTTTTGGTTGGGGAGTCAGAAAAACTAAAGCAGGCATTAGAGAAAGAGGATTAATCAGCTGTCACTCTAGTTTTCCACAGGTTCTCAATTCTGATGATGCTTTAAAAATCAGTTGGGTTCTTTAGAAATCCTAGTTAACTCTCTGGATACTTGATATCATCTAAAAAGTAACACAGCACTCCTCACAACTAAGAGAGTCACAAAATTAAATACTTGGAGTGAGCCCACATTTTACTAACTGGTCATGTATCTCCTAGATGAATAATAATAACAAACATTTACAGAGAGCTTAATACATACCAGGCACTATGCCAAGAACTCCACACTCATTATTTCATTTAATCCTTAAAAATACCATGTGATCAGTATTATCCCTACTCTTCACATTGAAAAGTGAGGCTCAGAAAGGGTTAGTAACTTGTACAAAGCACAGGTGGGATTCCAGCCTAGGTCTGAGTGACTTCAAAGCCTTTTGTCAGATGACAATGCATCTGGGTAGAAATTACTAGTTAGATAGCATGACCACATTATACTGACTAGGTAGAAGCAATAAGGTACCCACACTGCAGGTATTGAATAATGAAATGTGGTCCCTTAGTTATATTATGAGGTCAGTGTTTCAAAAATGTAATCATAGAATCAGAGGGCACAAAGAGCCCCAGGGGCTCTCTGACAATGTTGGAATATGTTTAGACAAGAAAGGTAGAATATAAAATTGTATCTATGTTGTGATTACAGCCATGCGAAGGTAATTTATATATATGGACCAGGATGGAAAGAGAATTCAAAACAACGTATTTATTAGTGTGAAGGGATTATAGGTTATTACATTTTCATGTTATATTTATGCAATAATTTCTTCTTTAAAGATAAGATTAACAGGGAGAGTTTTTCTAGCATATGGAAGTAAGATATAAATCCTAGCAGGAGTGCTGATCTTGAGAGGCATGCGAAATTACCAGTGCTAGGATTAGGGACATCTATCAAGACATCACTAACAGCCTTTTGCATTTTTTAGTGATGCACACAGTAATCTGTCTTAAAAAATAATACGTAGAAAGTGGCAAACTTAAGTATAGGACACACACAGGCAAGAAGAGCAGGGGAGATAAGACATGAATTATAAATGCCACCCTTCAGGACAGTCATGTCTTGCTTTGGTTTTTTATTTTGAAACAATCTCAACTACAGAAAATTTGCAAGTATCCTAAAAAGGATTCTTTTTTTTTCCCCTGAATTATTTGAGAGTAAGTTGCCAAACCAATGCTCTACCACCACCAGAAGCATGTGGTGTGTATTCCATACAAACAAGAACTTTCTCTTCATCGTCACAATACAGACAACAAAGCCAGGAGAATGACATTCATACATTACTATCACCCAATCTTCAAAGAGAATTTGTCTTACTAGTTGCCTTGATAACATCCGTTACAGCAAAAGCATCCAGTACAGGATCATGAATTGCGTTTAGTCATCATGTTGCTGTAGTCTTCTTTAGTCTGAACAATTCCTCAACCTTCACTTGACTCTCATGACCTTAATACTTTTAAAGATTATAGGGCAGTTATTTTGTAAAATAGTCCTCAAGATCAATAAGTTTGGCAAGAATATCACAGAAGTGACACTGTGTCCTTCTCACTACATCCTATCAGGTGGTACATAATTTCTACTTGCCCCTTTACTATTGAGGTGAACTTTTATCCTTTGATTATGGTAGTATCTTACTCCTTTTTCTTTTAGTAATAAACTAGTATTTTGGGGTGAGATATTTTGATACTATGGAAATATTCCATTTCATATCTACCTATCTGTCTGTCTATCTTCATCTATCTATCTGTATCAAAGTAAACTCATGGTTTCCTAATTTACCGTAGGAGTTATAATCCTCAGTATATCCTTAGAGAAGGAGAAAAGGAAGAGCTACATAGTTGTTTGAAATCTTTATAGGTAGCATCTTAATCAAGTATATATAGATTCTATTCCTACGTCCATGAACTATTAAAATTCTCACTTATACTTGCTTTATTTCTTCTCTATATTTTGAGACTACGTAAATACTTCATTTCACATCAAACTATTTATGTATTTATTTATATCAGAATAGAGACATGATTTCCTAAATTATTGAATGGCTTCTAATTCTTAGTATATGAAAAGAGAGATAGGGAGAGATGACCAACAAGGAAATACTGAATACTCCTTTATTCATTCATCCACTTAACAGATATTCAGTGGAGCCTAGGATGTACCAGGCACTCAATTCAGGCTGTAACTTCAGTGCATCTGGTTTGAGCCTTAAGCAGCGTTCCTCCTGAAGTGAACAGCCACTGGGTACAAGACAGCACTTGTTCCTATTACCATGTGGCTGGGACCCCCAAAGTTGTTAGCCTTAATTTCTTTAAAGTTGTGAACGTTTATTTCTCTTGGGAGATGGGATATTTATAAACCGAACACTAGTATTTCATACAGATCTCAAAATCAGGACTCAGTAAGTTAGGATTATGGTCTTAACTTTCACATATCAGATATAACACCCTTACAAAATGTTACAAAGTGAGGTATGGCAGAGCTGGCTGTCTTTATCGTGTCATTATACTATTTTTCGTAACTCTTCCTCCTACAATGTTTGAAGGAAAACACTTCATCACATTTTGTCTCATACTCAACACTAATAAAAATCAGTTCATAGTAGCATCTTTAATTCATTGTACCTCACGCCTTCTCTTTTTCTCCCTTTTTCCTCATTCCTCCTACAAGTTTTTATCCACTCTGTTTTCTTTACCTTGCCTTTTAGCCTCTCTTGATGGCCCTCTGTGACCTTGTTTCTCCCTTCCATGCCTTGCTTTATCCTTCCTCTCTCTCTCTCTCTCTCTCTCTCTCTCTCTGTCTCTCTCACATCTAAGAGGTCTCAGGTCCTCCTTCTTTTATTCTCCATCTTGATCTCACGGCCTGACCTTGGCATTTTTTGTTCCTCTCATTCTGACATTGACTACACTCCCTATTGGTTGTTGGCTTAAGGGTTTGGAGATCAAGCAATACCTCACCAGAGTTGAATAATTATTTTTGAAAAGTTTTAGTTTTATTATTTTAAGCACATGGAAGGAGACTCTGTGGCTCAGGTAAATTTAGGCTTAAGCACTGATAATCTGCAATAGTTACAATCATTGCTGCTAAATCTATTAACTGTTCACATACAAACACTGCTGCTAAGGTTTGTTTGTTTTCTCCTATTTGTTATTCATTTATAGAGTATGCCTTTTCTTAAGACAGTACTGAGTAATGATTAGTTTTCTAAGCTCTTCAGTTGAAGTCTCTGAAATCAAATCCTGGCTCAACTAGCAGTGGTAACATGGGACATGTTGAAGCTCTCTAACTTTGGTTTCCTCATCCAGAGCATGGGGACAGCAAGTGCCTACCTCATAAAAATTGTGTTAATAACTAAATAAGATAGGGGCGCCTGGGTGGCTCAGTTGGTTAAGCATCCGACTTTGGCTCAGGTCATGACCTCATGGATCGTGAGTTCGAGTACCACGTCAGGCTCTGTGTGCTGAGAGTTCAGAGCCTGGAGCCTGCTTTGGATTCTGTGTCTCCCTCTCTCTTTGCCCTTACCCCGCTCGTGCACACGCTCTCTCTCTCTCAAAAATAAATAAATAAATACACTTTTAAGAAAGAACTAAATAAGATAGTTCTTGTGAAAGCATGTGTCACCTAGGGAAAGCTGAATGAATGTGATCTATTATTACAGGTGGTGCACTAGATGGTACAATGTTCTTATATGGTTTTGTACAAAAAAAATCTATTCGAAAATATAGTAAACATATTTGTGATAAACAATGGAAAATTCTCTATAATTAATATTCCTGGCTAAACAAATTATTTTTGAAGGCTTTTTTTTAAATTCTCACTGCTAATAGGCAAAAAAAAAAGCTCAAAAAATGAACCTTGTATTGCAGTTAGCTAAAATTCTAAAATTCACCCATGATTCTTTATAGCTCTACTTGAAAGAGCAGTTATTTTCCTTTTTCTATCACCCCCTCTGTCCTAATAATCCCCTCCAGGAAATTCCATTAAGTTTAAATATTTAAGGATATAGGGGCACCTGGTTGGCTCAGTCAGTACAGCATGCAACTCTCGAGCTCAGGGTTGTGAGTTTGAAAACCACATTGGGTGTAGAGATTACTTAAAAGTAAAATCTTAAAAAAAAAATAAAGATATAAAAACTGAATGCCTTAAGATAGGGAGGCTGTAGAAACCTTACTTCATCAGCGTGGTAAATGACAGATGTTCTGGTCAATGCCCAGGACTCCCCAGTGAAATGTCATCATGAGGTAAGCCCTTCCCAATCTCAGTGGATTGTAAGGCAGAGAAAGGGCACCAACCCCAAGCTTGGAGAAGGGAGCACTCAGTGCTTCAGGCAAGATCTGTAGAGCCCTGGGAACTCTGGGCTGTCTGCACAATGGTACAGTGTGACCAACTGACAAGGTCCAGATGCTGGAGTCATCATTTTACAAAGCCAAAGTTACTAATAGAAGAGAAAAATCTTTCCAAGAAGATTCCTTATAGAGAAAACAGAAAAGTAAAACAAAGCAAAACAATTAAATTCAATCGACTGGGACATCAAATGGTCTAGGAGCTCAGAGCTAGGAAGTTACTTAGTAAAATTAGAACTTTGATAAGTTTTACAGTTTTCCAAAGGAAATCTTCTGCTAAATAATTATACCTTTTTTCAACCATGATCCATCCTTCCTTCCTTCCTTCCTTCCTTCCTTCTTTAGAGAACAAGTGGGGGAAGGGCAGAGAGAAAGGGAGAGAGAAAATCTTAAGCAGACTCCATACCCAGCATGGAGCCTGGGGTGGGGCTCCATCTCAAGATCATGAGATCATGACCTGAGCTGAAATCAAGAGTCAGAAGCTTAACCGACTGAGCCACCAGGTTTCTTTAAATGAAACATGAAACACATAAAACGATTTATGACTACTTTCTCAATGTTCCCAGGGATGGCATATAACTAGTACTTTTCTAGATACAAGAAGATCATTTATTTCATACAATGGATACTTTAGGAGGGCTTAGTTCTCTCTCAGAATCTTGGGTTTAAAAGGGCTGGAGGCACAGTATAGGCTAACCCATCCACATGGTAGAGTTGCAGCATGGTACTATCATTTTTCTAGAAACTGACGCTTAAAAAACATAGTCATCTCTGAACTTTCCCTCACCTTTATCTTCCAGAGTTGGTTTAATCTTTTAACACATCCAGCTTTTACTTTCTTTAACATGTTTATGTTAATATCCCCTCTTCTCCATATCCACTGCCTCTACCTCTCACAACTGAATTATTGGAACAGTCTTATACAGCCATATAACTTAGCATGTCAGAATCTTAGTTTCTTCATGTGCAAACTAAAGATAATCATAGTATCTACCTTACAGGATTATGGTGAGGATTGAATGAGGTATTTTAAGTGCTCAATTCAGCACCCTACAAATAGGTAGAACTCAATAAATGTTCAATATTATTGTTGTTATTATGTATTCTTCCTGCTATAGTCTCTTCCTACCAAATTCATCCTGCACACTATGTCTAAACAAATCTTTCTGGAAAACATGTCATTCCACCTTAGGAATCTGTCTTATCAAATTCCTGCTTCACTTTCCATGCCCTCTTCGGCCGAATCATTCATTCACTCTTTCATCTATTAATCTTTCGTTCAAACTCTTGATATATAACTTATTTCCTATTACTTCCAAACATGTATCATTCAACCATTAAGTTTATATGCTATCGCGGATCCATGCTACGGGGCAGGTATTGGGTATAGAGTAAAAATTATGGCAAAAGCACTGCCAACTCTCAGGGAATTTACAGTTGGGAGAATAAAGAGTATACTAGTCAGAAGAGTGTCTTCACATGCCCCCCCCCCACCATATGTTCTATGTGTTCCTAACCCAGCCCAACTGCTCTCTCTTCTCTTCAAAGTTCTGTCATACTTAGTACCACCCTATTTTACACTTTCCTGTCTAATGAGGGTTCTATGGGTCTTAACAAATAGATAATAAACTCCCTGAGAGACTTCTATATTCTCTTAAGTGACTAACACGCTAGGAGCTCAAAATGTACTTTTCAATTGACATTGACTCATTTTTATAGGGTTTTATAAGTTTTTATAGGATACAGAACACATATATTCTCTTTTGGTCCATATTTGCAAAATTTACATATTTAAAATCTGAAGACTAATAAAGGGAGGAGAATTTATATTTTTGTCAATTAGAATATGTATTCATTTGGACCTAGAGCTCTTTGATTTATTATAGCTGATTATGGCCTGTTATTGGATTAACTGAGAGTCCATGAGTATTTGAGAACTGCACATTAGTTTGTATTTTTCTCTCACTATTTTTTATAGAATTGGAAAATGTTCCTAAATAAACTCTTCGTTATGGCTATTATTACTGTGTAACGAACCCAGAAACTTAGTGTTGTTGTAAAGCAACACTCACTTTATTTTGCTCACGATTTTTGTGGCTCAGTGATTCAGGAGGGGCCTAGCTGGGTAGTTCTCCCTTAGGGGTCTCTCATGCTGGTGAGGTCAGACATCAGCTGGGGGTGCTGTCTGACGTTTGGAAAGAACCTTAGACTCGTTAGACTTTTATTCCCATCCCCGAAGTGAGACTGCAGGCAAGTCACTTTATTTTTCCTGGGGCATTTTGCTGGGGCTCTTTTTTGGCACATGATGAAATAAAACCAATAAATTGAGAATTCTTTCAGCTCAAAAGTTCTATGATTCTATGAAATGCAAAAATAATATTTGTATGTTAAGAGATACAAATCACTGTGTATAATTAAAGTTATTCTACAGGCAGGAAATGTTACTAAAGGGAAGGGAAAACATAAGGATAGAGGTAATGAAATAAAAAAGTTTTGTCATGAAATAGAAACTTATCTTAAATCAATTTTGCCACTAGAGGTCACTAGTGTACCATCTCAAAAGAGAATACATGCACTCAAGTCACTAGCAGTTCCCTGTCTATGGCCCCCAAATGACATTCATGGTATCTTTCAGTTTATTCTGAATATCTCCTTTAGTTGTCAGAGGTATATGTTATGATGAGGTCACCATGCTTGTCACTATAGGTGATGTTTCATGTGTGCTTAATGTGGTGTAAGTGTGAAGATCCCTGACTGGAACCATAAGGAAAATGACTTCTTTGGCTATTCTGCCCTCTCAATGGGATGTGATGAAGAGCAGTGAGATAATTTGACAGAAAGTTATATGAGCTCTGAGGTGGAAAGACACTGTGGAAATACACTATCATCCTCTCATGCAGCACAGACATGCCTGCTTTTTATAAGACAGAAAAAGTGGCAGAACACTCAGTCATTCATTCATACAACCTATATTTGTGGACACATACGTAGGCACCAAGCTTGGCAATGGGGCTACATTAATGAAGAAGATCAACTGGTCCCTTCAAGGAATTTAAGGAATCAGGTTTAGGAGGTTTTAGATACAATTAGTTCTTCTAGACCACCATGCCAAGCAACTTGCCCTCAGATATTTTTCTTTCATCTTCCCAACAGACCTTTAGGATAAGCTCTGTAATTCCCATTCCCGTAGATGGCCACTTGCAGCACAAGAGCCAGTGGCTCTTATGAGGTGATGTTAAGAGTAGACTATACACTTTTTACATCAACTCCAAAACTGAACCACAGAGATGCTTGCAAGAAATGTTAAAATACAGAGTTGGGTTGTGGCCAGTGATGCTTGTTAGACAAAAATATTAAAATTTATTTCAACAAAAACCTCTTCAGATTGGAGAAACAATGTTCTAAATGAAATTAATACCCTGAAACATAAAAATACAGAGAGATCACCTCTAAAGAAACTTCTTTATTTATTTAAAAAAAAAATTCTTTTTATGAAGAAACTTCTGTAAGGAGGATGAACTCCAAAATACCTCTGAAGGCCATATCAATTTTCTCCCAAAATGAAAACTACATTGTATTTTCTTCTAATTTGCTGCCTGTTGTACATAAAGAAACTCAAAACTCACAAGTCTATCATCAAGGATGAGTAACAAGGAATTCTGGGCTCTTTCCATAACTTGAGGACCTGTTTCTTCTACAGCTTTAAGGGGACTTGAACTGATTTAAATTAGTTGTCATCAGACTCTAGACCAGACACAGGCTGTTTCTGAGCAGGGACACAAGCAAAGCCCTCATCCCTTAGTAGCGAGCCTTTCTCTTGTTATCTGCCTTCACGAGAAAAGGAGAAAAACAGCCTGGACAAATCCCTGCTTCAAACTGAGGACGCTTTGATCTGCTTTTGCTGTGATGAGTGTTACTAACTATCCTGAAAATTTCTAATTTTAACCACTTATTTTAAAACAAACTACAGGGGCGCCTGGGTGGCGCAGTCGGTTGAGCTTCCGACTTCAGCCAGGTCACGATCTCGCGGTCCGTGAGTTCGAGCCCCGCGTCAGGCTCTGGGCTGATGGCTCGGAGCCTGGAGCCTGTTTCCGATTCTGTGTCTCCCTCTCTCTCTGCCCCTCCCCCGTTCATGCTCTGTCTCTCTCTGTCTCAAAAATAAATAAAAAATGTTGAAAAAAAAAATTTAAAAAAAACAAACTACAGACAGGTTTTTCCTTCCTTCTGATTGTTGCAAAGTTCAGTGAAACAGCAAAAAAGAAAAGGTAGGACTCCAAAATAGCTACAAAAAAATACCTGGTTGATTTTAAAAAACACGATTGCTATTGTGCCATTGACTTCTCCTGATGCTTCTTCCATGCCGGCTAGTGTGGTTCTCTTCCATTTTGACTTATAGGCACCCTATCATTTTATGAGACAGACATTTTGTAGTATTACCCTGAAATAATTGCATAAGGAAGGAGGAAGAAAAATGGGAATTTGTCACAGAACTAAAGATTATTCAAGTTAGAGATTTGGGGGAGATGCAGTCCGTAATTAGCCCTGCGTGTCACTATATGCTCTTGCTGGCATGCTAAGAAGTCTTTATCCAGACCGTTTCTTGGGGTGCATTTGCAGAGTGCTACTTTAAGGGTTGAGGTAATGCCTCTCCCTGGTTAAAGAGCAAGCTTGCTTCCACTAGCCGTAAAAGCAATGGACTCCCTGAGTTCAGTATTCCTCCCTGTACTGTAACCCCCTGTGTGTGCAGGCACCTACCTGGGTCCCTCAGCCTCCCCACTGTGGGACTTGGGGAATGTGGAGGACAGAAGCTAGCCAGCGTGAAGCTCACGTTGCTGGCGAACTATCCCTAATAGAGTTCTCGGACTCTGACCAGGCATCTCCTGTCTCCTACCAGCATTCATGAATTCATAACAGGCTAACTTGTTAGCCTTTAAGTAACGTAAAATCTCAGAGCCTAACAGAGGAACTCTCCCAAGTTGATTATTTTTAGCACAAACAGTTACTAGGGAAACAGAAAAGTATGAGAATCATGCTTGTATATTGGAAGTAGGAAAATACATTAGCACTCTTAGCCTTGCTAGTAAGGCATTCTGGTACAAAATATCAGTTTCACTATTACCCTGACACCTATGCATGTCAAAGAATCACTTTGTCATATTAAAACAGAATCCCCTTTATGCTCCCAGAGCCCAATGATTACTGTTGATTTTAAAGCAAAGTGTTTTATGAAGATGTAGTGGAGCATGCACCCAACCAAAATGATTAATAATCGTAGATTTGCATATAGAGAACCACAGAAACCCAAAATCTTAAAAGCGGGAATGGAGTGGCGCAAAGATCAATCACTGAGGAAAGCTTTCAGGACCTATGACAGGCCTGTTACTAAGGGCTAGATGGTCAGACACAACCAAACCATCAAAGGTTGACTCTTAAATATGGGAATCATCTGTTATCACTCACTGGTAGTGTTCTTTGATAAATGCAGTGGTATTTTATATAATATTAGAGAAGCAGAATGAACTGTATTACAATCCTTCACTTGAGGAAACAGGAGTCTATAGAAAAGTGACTCATCCTCTACAGATTTATGGTCAATTTCAAATATTTGGATATTCTACAGTATTTAGCTTATAATGAACCCTGAACTAAAATTTTCAACTAGTAAATATATGAAGAATTGAATGGACAAATATAGATTGAGCCAGAGCTGGAACCCAGGCTTCCTCTTGTTCAAACCAATGCTTATTACAACGCTGATAGATCAGGCTTTCCAAACCAGTCCTTTGCATACCATCATCACACTTTTTGCCACATTAAATTAACCCTTTAATTAACGTTATTTCTGAACATACCTTTGTTTTAGGCAACAACATCTGCAAGTTGAGGGTCGGTTGTATTATTTGTATTTTTCAATTACAATAAAATATGCAACGATTTTTAAAGGCTAATCTTGCACAGCCAGAGGTATAAGCACCAATCTTTGGGAAACTGATTAAACATTACTTTGTGTAGAGAAAAATGAGCATCAAGACTGCAGAATCATTCCCAATTACTTTCAGTTTTGCCATAAAGTCCAAAGCTTGATTCCATGAAGACCCTGAAGTCCTTCTGAATTCTCATTTGAGAAATTCTAAAAATACACTGGCAATTTCTTACTTTTTCTCTATTAAACCAATGAATGAAAATAACTCTAATCAAATTAGCCAACTATTGGTTATTATCAAGAAATTATAATGTTGAAAAAAGTATACATGAACAGCTTAATTTACTAAATAGCAGCATGGTATACTCTTAAGTCTAGTTTTGAAATCAAGTTTCAACAAGTAGAGTATATTCTTGACTCACCAAATTTAGGACATCACTCACTCTCCAATGAATTCAATAACCTTTCAAGGGAAAAAAATAAGTAAAAAGGAAAATGTGAGTTCTTATTTAGGAATGAGATGAAACACATTTTGCAAATTAATGAGCTTAAAGTATCAGGGAACACACCTGGTTACACTTGAAAGTTATCAAAATTCCTCCACTTAGCATATTTCACTTTAAAATATCCCCAGAATGTTTAGAACTCTCTAATTGCTTAAGTTAGAAGTTTCATGTTCATGATGAGATTATGTCAGGCTGAAACATCAAAATGATCTTGGAAGTTCTCTACTATTTATCATTTCTTCCTTACATAATACATTGTTCTGTAACAATAGTTTTCAATTTAGAGTTCCCCATTCTTTACGAAGAGTATTTTACTTTTACGCTTTTATTTAGATGGTTATAAATTAATATACGCATATCCCAGATAACAAATGTTCATCTTATAATCAAATATTTCTGTGCAATTTCAGTGATTTCTATTTGTACATGTATGTTTGCCTTATTCAGAAGAAGGGAATTTTGTGGCTATTTTTAAACCATTTTTTAATTGAAAAATATAATGCAAATATGGAGCATTTATTTTTATATAAAAATAAATGTATAGCTTAATGAATGTTTACTCAGGACTAGTTTGGTAAAATTTCAACTTCCTTTTTCTATCCACTTGGGTGTACTGTTCTTTTTTGTTATATTTTTGTTATTTCAAGGGTTTTTCTTCTTTTTCTTTTTTCTTTTTTTATACAGTATTTTTTTAAGTTTATTTATTTATTTTGAGAGAGACAGACAGAGCACACAAGCGGGGGAGGGGCAGAGAGAGAGGAAGAGAAAGGAAATCCCAATCCCAATGTGCAGCTCAAACCCACAAATAAGAGATCATGACCTGAGCCGAAGTCAAGAGCTGGACACTTAACCGACTGAGCCACCCAGGCCCTATCAAGGGTTTTTTTCTACATTCAAGGGCAGAACTTAATTATCAGTAACACTGTTTTATCAAATTTGCAATATTCTGTGACTGATATATTGCTAACTTTAGGATTATCATTTGGTACATTCTCTTTTTTGAGATAGTTTTTCTAAAGACTTCCTTTAAACTCTAAAATATCTTACAAGATATATGTTTGGTTCCAGAATTTTTTAAAAGGCAAATGCTTTAAAATAATCATATTCTACTTGATGACAATCATTTTCTTGCATCTTTTCGGTGGTTTTAGCATCCAAAATAAACCATAGATTTTTTTGTCTGTTTTTAAAAATGTCTTTAAAAATTTTTTTCTTAATGTTTATTCATTTTTGAGAGACAGAGCGTGAGTTGAGGAGTGGCAGAGAGAGAGGGAGACACAGAATCCAAAGCAGGCTCCAGGCTCCAAACTGTCAGCACAGAGCCCTGCGCGGGATTTGAACCCACAAACTGTGAGATCATGACCTGAGCTGAAGTTGGATGCTTAACCAACTGAGCCACCCAGGTGCCCCTAAAAGTATGTATTTTAAGTGTCCTTTTATCTACAGGTTTTCTTTGCATTCTTTTCCCACCCAGTGCATTTTATTTTCTTTTTGTTGAAGAAAAGGGCTTTTTGTTTGTTGTTTTTGTCGTTTTCTTGAGAGCCAAATTTTGCTAATTTTGTCCAGGTGGTAGATTTACCATATTTCTCTCTGACCTCTGTTTTCCTGTTAAATTGCTACTTTATGGGCTTGATCAGGTCAGGTTGCAATTTCTTTTCCTTTTTTGGTGGGGGCGGGCAGGCAAGACTATTTCATAGGTGGTGGTACATTCTTCTTCCATCAGGAAATAAATGCTGTTTGGTGCATTCTCTTTGCAGTTTAGTGGTACTGGTGCTCTAGATTAGTGTTTCTCAGGGGTCTTTCTCATTGTATCCCAACCCCCAGAGCCTTTGAGACATTATTTTCCTAATCGCACCCTCCCCTTATGAAATTGTCTTTGCGAAGCTTGGAAAACAATTATTTCTTCAAGTATTTTTTAGAACCAAACTCTCCTTCCTTTCCTTCTGGGACTCTGATGACACAAAATGGTATCTCTTTTGTTGTCTTTCATTCCTGAGGCTGATTGGTTTTTCCCATCATTTTTTCCCCTGTAGTTCAAATTGCACCACTTCTACTGAGGTTTCCTCAAGTTCACTCTTTCCTCTTTCACCTCCATCATACCACTGATTCTTCAGTTTCCCATTTTAGTTATTTTAGGTTTCAGTTATAAAGTTTCCATTTGGTTCGTATTCATAGCTTTTATTATGTTACTTATACTCTCAATTGTAACCTCTGTTTCAGGATTTTTCATGATTGCTTGTTCAGATACTTTTTAATAGCTGCCTAAAATCTTTTCTGGATATTTTCAACATTTGTGTCATCTTAGTATTGGTATCTGTTGACTGTTATACCCATGTGAATTGAGATTTCATAGTTCTTCATAAGCTGAATAATTGTGGATTGGGTCCTGGACATTTTGACTATTAGATCATGAGACCCTGGGTCTGGTTTAAATCCTATGGAAAACGTTAATAGTTTTGTTTTAGTGGGAATTTGAGTTGGTTAGGTTGAGGCAGCAAGTTCCAACCCACACCTTCTTTGGGCTGTGGTTTCAAAGTCATTTCAAATTGGAAAGTCTATGCAGTGCTTTATTTTTACTTAATTCTAATGATCCTGATAATAGTTCAATAAAGTTGGTTTTATGATACTTACTTTACTGATAAAAAGAGAAGTTTGAATTCAGCCTATCACTAGCTGTATGATATTGGACAATTTAAGCCTTAATTTCATCTCCAAAATGGGATGGATAATACCTACATCATTGGATTGTTTGAGAACTGAGTAAAATAACACATGTAGCATATCTAGCATACTTCAAACCCTAAAGAAATCCTGGATAGTCTTCTCATTTAAAAAAAAAAAAAAAATCACTCTCAGGGCTCCTGGGTGGCTCAGTTGGTTGAGCGTCCGACTCTTGATTTGGCTCAGGTCCTGATCTCACGGTTCATGGGATTGAGGCCCATGCTGGGCTCTGCGCTGATGGCGAGGAGCCTGCTTGGGATTCTCTCGCTCTCGCTCTCTGCCCTGCCCCACTCTCTCTCTTTCTCTTGCAAAAGAAATAAACATTAAAAAAAATCAGTTGCAGGGGCACCTGGGTGGCTTAGTCAGTTAAGCATCCGACTTTGACCTCTCCCCCGACTCATGCTCTGTCTCTGTCTCTCTCTCTCTCAAAAATAAATAAATAAATAAATTTTTAAAATCAGTTTCAGTGGGAAAAAATAATATATAATCAAATACAAACAATTTAAGTTACAGAAGATGACTTTTGACAGTCATATACACATGTAACCACCACTCCAATAAAAATATATAGAACATTTCCACTACAACAGAAAGTTCCCTCAGGCCTCTCTGTGGTCAACTCTTATCTGTCCTCAACCCCAGGCAACCACTGATCCAACTATTATAATAAATAAGTTTTGTCTGCTCTAGAGCTTTATATTAATAAAATCATACAGTTTGCACATTTTCTATCTGGCTGTTTTCACTCAGCATAATACACTTCAGATTCATCCATATTGGTACTTTGTTACTTTTTATTGCTGACAAGCTTTCTTCCATTATTTTACTGGGATGTTTTTCCATTATTGATTGAAAGAGTTCTTAGAAATTCTGAATTCAAGTCCTTTGTTAGATCACATATTATGATTTTTTTCCCAGTCTATACATTGTCCTCATTTTCAAAATGGTGTCTTTCAAAGAGCAGGGTCACCTGGGTGGATAGGTTGGTTAAGCATCCAGCTTGGGCTCAGGTCATGATCTCACAGTTGGTGAGTTCGAGCCCCACATGGGGCTCTGTACTGACAGCTCAGAGCCTGGAGCCTGCTTTGCAGATTCTGTGTCTCCCTCTCTCTCTCTCTCTGCCCTTCCCCCACTCATGCTCTGTCTCTCTCTTCTTCAAAAATAAACATTAAAAAGAAGAGCAAAAATTATTAATATTTATAATGTTCAATTAATCATTTTGTTCTTTTATGGGTGTGTGACCTTTCACAAAAAATTCTGCCAACACCAAAGAGATGAAGACTTTTTTCTTTGACCTCTTCTAGAAGATTTACAGTTTAAGCTTTTATGTTTTAATTTATGATCCATTCAGAATTAACAGTTCTCTGTATGCTATAAGGTAGGGATCGAGGTTCATTTTTTTTCCCTTCAACTGATATTCAGTTGTTCCAGCACCATTTATGGAAAAAAATCTATCCTTTCTCATGAAAGGTACCATTGTGAAAATCAATTGACCATATTATGTGTGGGTTTATTCCTAGATTCTATTCTATTTCATTTACCTATGTGTCTATAACAATACTCCATTTATTTTATTGCTTTAACTTTATAATAAGACTTGAAATAAGGTAGTATAAGTCCTCTAACTTTATGGTTCTATTACAACATTGTTATTCTGTATCTTTTGTTTTTCCATATGAGTTTTCGGATCAGCTTTAGACCATAACCTGTGAGAAAAGTGAAAGTTCTGGGATCAGGAATCACAACTGTTCAGACCCTTTGTCTAGGAGCAATTATTGGATTCAATCTCCTAAAAACTTGTAAAGGACTTTTGTGTCTATGTTCAGTTTTATGTCTTTTAATGTTTTTGTCTAGTTCTGGAATCAGGGTAACACTGTTCTTATACAATGAATTGGAAAGTGTTCTTTCTTATTTTATTGTCTGGAAGAGTTTGTGTAGAATTTATATACTTACTTAATTTCTAAATTTTTCACAAATACCTTTGTTATTGATTTCTAGTTTAATTCTTTTGTCAGAAAAGAAAATATTTTATATGATTTCAATGATCTTATTTATTTTTTTTAATTTCAATCATTTTAAATGTGTTGAGGTTTGTTTCATGATAGAGAATATGATCCATTTTCTTGAATACTCCATGTACATTTGAAAAGAAGTTATGTTCTAGTTATTAGGTGGAATTTTTTATAAGTGCCAACTAGGTGAAATTGGTTGATAGGCTTTTTAAGGTCTTCTATAACAATAGTTCCCAAATTTTCCCGCACTCTGTTGAAATCACCTTTGTATCTTCCCAAAGTATCAATGCCTGTATCTCAACCCTTGAGATTGTGACTTAAGAAGTAGGGGGTGTAGCCTGTTCTTTAGAATTCTTAAGAGATTCCCAGGTGATTTTAATGTGCAAGCCAAGCTTGGGACTTGAGTTCCTTACTAGTTTTCTTTTTTTATATAATTAAAAAAATTTTTAATGTTTTATTTATTTTTGAGAGAGAGAGGGTGTGTGTGAGCAGGGGAGCGGCAGAGAGAGAGAGGAAGACACAGAGTCTGAAGCAGGCTCCAGGCTCTGAGCTGTCAGCACAGAGCCCTACACGGGGCTCGAACTCACAAACCGTGAGATCATGACCTGAGCCCAAGTTGGATGCTTAACCAACTGAACCACCCAGGCGCCCCTAATTTTCTGTATATGTGTATTTATTTTACAAATTACAGAGAGGGGAGTGATGAACTCTTCAGCTGCACTGTGGGTTGGTTTCTTATTTCAGTCCTACCAGTTTTTGCTTCAGTGCTAGTTTATAGCACTATTAGGATTTTTCATATTCTTTTTTAAATTTTTTTAAACATTTACTCATTTTTGAGAGAGCATGAGCAGGGGCGGGGCAGAGAGAGAGAGGGAGACACAGAATCCAAAGCAGGCTCCAGGCTCTGAATTGTCAGCACAGAGCCTGACATGGGGCTCAAACTCAAGAGCCGTGAGATCATGACCTGAGCCAAAGTCGGATGCCTAACTAACTGAGCCACCAAGGTGCCCCTCATTACCACATTTAAAAATGTTGCTTATAAAATAGAATTACCATATGATCCAGTAATTCTACTTCTGGATATACACCCAAAAGAATTGAAGGCAGGGTCTCAAAGAGATGTTTGCACACATCATTGTCATAGTAGCATTCACAATAGCTAAAAGTTGGAAGCAACCCAAGTATCCATTGACAGATATATAGAAAAACAAAATGTGCTCTATACATAAATGTAATGTTATTTTGTTTTAAAAAGGAAGGAAATTCTGACACATGCCACAATATGGATGACCCTTGAGGATATGATTAGTGAAAAGTCAGTCACAAAAAAATAAATACTGAAAGAGATTCCACATACATGAAGTACCTACAGTAGTCATATTCATAGAGACAGAAAGAATGGCAGTTGCCAGGTGCTGGAGGGAGAGATAAATGAGGAGTTGCTTTTTAATGGGTATAAAGTTTCAGCTTTGCAAGATGAAAGGTGTTCTGGAGACTGGTTGCATGCCAATGTGAATATAATTAACACTATCGAACTGTACAATTTCAAATAGTTAAGATGAGGGGCGCCTGGGTAGCTCAGCCAGTTGAGCATCTGACTCTTGATTTCAGGTCAGGCCATGAACTCTAGGATTGGGGGCTGGAGTCTGACGGGGCTCCGTACTGAGTGTAGAGCCTGCTTGGGATTCTCTCTCTCTCCCTCTGCCCCTCTCCCCCTGCTTGTGCACCATGCTCTCTTTCTCTAAAACAAATCAAAAATAAAATAAGAAGATGGTACTTTTTTTTGTTATTTGTATTTTATACTATAAACAGCATGTATATTTTATGCTCTAACAACAACAAAGTTTCTTTTAATACTTCTTAGTCTTTGGTGTTCTGCAGTTTCATCAGGATGTGTCCAGGTATGAAATTCTTTATTTTTAACCTGTGCAAGAATTAAGTGCTTCTTGAATCTGAGCATTCAAATATTCCACAGTCCTGAAAAATTCTTAGTTATTATTCTTTGAATACTGCTAACACCCATTGTCTGTAATTTCTCTTTTTGACACTCCTACTGGATATACACTGGATCTTTCTTATTTTCCATTTATTTAGCTCCTGTGTTGCATTCTAGTATATTTTCTCAGATTATGTCACATAGTTCCAGCCAAATACACAGTTCTCAAATACTGAATGGAAGATTTTTAGATATATATACATATATATGTATTATGTATATGTATATATATGTATATATGTATATATACATATATTATGTATAATATATATGTATATTTTTAGATATATATACATATATGTGTGTGTGTGTGTGTATATATATATATATATATATATATATATATATATTCTTAAAAGGATTAAGGCGGTATGTCAGCAAACTGAACCCTAAGTGAAAAATCAAGAAACAGGCAGACATAGGCTCACCTCTACAACTCAGGAGAATGTGCCAGAGCCAAAACAATATGGTATTACTACCCTGTACTCACAAATATTAAACACAAGCAGGATGCTGCTTTGTGTCAAGTGCTAGATATCAATGAATGCTATCAAGCCAGATTACATTACATCCCAAAGCCTGGCCACAGCATTTCACACTGAATGTATGACCTTGAGCAAGACATTTATTTATTCTTAAGCTTCAGTTTCTTTCTGTGGGTTGCTGTGAGAATCAAAATGAGAGAAGGTGAGCGAAAGTTCTATATATCAAAGTACTGTTAAAGTATTTTCTCAATTCTAAAATATTATTAAATGGTCAGGTGCACTATGGATTTAATAATCGTTTGGAAAGGAGGTGGAGAGGAACAATCCACTAGGGGTATTTGGGAAATTTAAAAATATGGAAAAGTTTGCTTTTTTAATTGAGGTACTACAGTATTATACTGGCTTTATCTATCTTTCACGCCCACAAATACCCTTTTCTTAAATCTGAATGATTTCTCTCTCCCCCGGCATTTGGTTTTACCAACCTCCTTCCTGACAGCTGTCAGAATTTTCCACACTGGATTTCTGACCCCAATTTTCAGGCTCCTGCTGAGACCGAAGGGCTGCTTTCCTGGTACTGGCTTTCTCACGCCTAACTTCGCCTCTGTACTGCCATTGGGTGTTGCTTTTCCTGGACCCGCCCACATCAGCCTCAATCCTGATTGGATGCCAACGTCCTTTTGTTATGGCAAAAGGTGGATCCCTGGGCTTCGACAAAGGACGATTGGGGCGTCGTACAGCTAATGCGCAGGCGTGCCTTCTTGAGTGGGGATTGGTGGGAGACGGGGCAGGACGGGACTCCCGTTTCCGCGCACGCTCTGTGGGCGCAGAGGGCTGAGCTGCCGGTACCGGTTGGTGAAAGTGTTGGGGCCTGAGGCGTCCTCCCTATCCCTCCCACTCCCAGCGCCTCCAACGGCAGGTGAGGACAGTCTTGGGCGGCGGAGGGCCTGGCCCCGGGCTATTGGAGTTTGCGGCCACGGTACAGCCAAGGGCCTAGAGGGCGGGGTAGACTGGACGCGATCCGGCGCACCAGGGGCCCGGGAAGAACGTCCTCGGGCCTGGGCATTTGGTGGGCGGCGGAGGCCTGGCTGTCTGCAGAGCCCCTGCGCAACCTCCGTCTCATCTTCTCATTATTGAGCCTAGAGGTTCCTTTGGGGAGGGGCTGCTTTCATCTCTGAGGCGGACGTTCTGCCGCCTTCTCACCGTCTCTTCTGAGTCGAAGGCCGTTGTCCAGCCTCCCGCCCTGATTGGGACGGCGGAGGGGCGTTTGGGTGGAATGGGACCTGGCACGCCTGGACTAGTCCGTGGGTGCTCTGCCGAGAGCCCGCAGGTTGTGGGGAGAGGATGCCAAGGCGGGGAGGGTGGCGAGTGAGCGATAAATAAGGGCTTGGCGACAGCTTTCCAGGGGCTGAAAGCAGCTCCCGGGTTAGTTTCTACTTGGGCTTTAGGGTCCTGCTGAGCAAGTTTTGGGGAGTTAGGATTGAAAAGGAGAGAGAAGATACATTTCTGAAAGGCAGGACTTTTGTTATACAATGTAGCGAGACCACTACTATGACGTAACAATGTTAAAATGCTGTGCTGCCGACACCGTAAGTCTGTACCTGAAGATCCAAAGCTGTGCCTGTATATTGTTGCCGTACTCTTTGATTAAATTCACGGTAGCTAGTCATTCTCTGGGACTCTAGCTTCCGTTCCTGTCCTCATTGGACCGATCAAATCAATTCCTTAATCTTGTAGAATCTCAGACTGCATTTATCTAACCAGAACAATTCAGAACTTGAAGGAGCCTGAACAGATAAACTCATGTTGAAAGTTGATACAGCTTGAAGGGAATGAAATTTATTTTCAGTTGCTTAGTAAAATATCAAAGGGATTTAACATCAAAGATTGCAAAATATTTGGAAAACTGAGATTAGGGCTGTTATTAAAGTTTTTTTCCATTATATAGTGGAAAAGCAGGAACGTTATAGTTAGACCTGCCTTCAAATTCTTGGTACAAACGTTGGCTGTGAAGTCTAAGGCAGATACATAGCCTTTCTGAGATACAGCATCCACAAACATAAATTACGATGCCCTGTTGATTTGATGAATACGAACTAATAATATATGTAAAGCATTTAGTTGATTAACGCACAGTCAGTTTTAGATGCAGAAAAGTTGGTTGCATTTCAGTCTTAACTCTCAAAATCTTAGGTCTCAGATGTGAGCATACCTGGAATGGTATGGTGGAAAAAACTAGCCTGGGTACTCCTGGCTCTGGCAGTAACTACTTTTGTGATTTTGTGATGTTGGGTAAGCCATTATTACTTTTGGCCTTGGTTTATTTGTGAAATGCGGCAGCTAGACCAGATGATTTTTCCAAAATTTCTTTTTGTGGCCTGAATTAGAGTCAAAAGGGAGAGAAGATAACAGCTAATATTATTCAATACCTTCTTTGTACAAGGTACCATTGCAAGCACGCTATATATATGAACTCATTAAATTCTTGACAACAAAACTATGAAGTATATACTCTTATCCTCATTTTACAGATGAGGAAACTGAGGCTGAGGTATAACCTTGCTTGAGGTTCCAGAGCTTATAAATAGCAGAGCTAGGATTTAAATACAGGTAATAAAAATTTATGTTCTTAATCACTGTGCTACACTGCCTCTTAACAGTGGTACTATTCAGGATACTATAAAAGAAGGTAGAGGTCTACTTTGGTAGAACAGTAGTCTTTGGTCACAAGTGTGTGGGCATGGAAGATGGGTCCGTCCTAATGTTTGTCACACTTCCTGACCCTTGTTCTCTCCATACCTCTTACATCCAGGACTTAAATTATCAAAATAGTTCTAGGTTCTCTTCCACTGACCAAGGCTAGATGAAGATAGGCATCAAAATTTACTGCAATTTGTTTTGTTTTGTTTTGGTTTGGTTTTAATATGAAATTTATTGTCAGATTGGTTTCCATACAACACCCAGTACTCATCCTGTAAGGTGCCCTCCTCAATGCCTATCACCCACCCTCTCCTCCCTCCCACCCGCCATCAACCCTCAGTTTATTCTCAGTTTTTAAGAGTCTCTTGTGTTTTGGCTCTCTCCCTCTCTAACTTTTTTTTTTTTCCTTCCTATCCCACATGGTCTTCTGTTAAGTTTCTCAGGATCCACATAAGAGTGAAAATATATGGTATCTGTCTTTCTCTGTATGGCTTATTTCACTTAGCATAACACTCCAGTTCCATCCACATTGCTACAAAAGGCCATATTTCGTTCTTTCTCATTGCCACGTAGTACTCCATTGTGTATATAAACCACAATTTCTTTATCCATTCATCAGTTGATGGACATTTAGTCTCTTTCCATAATTTGGCTATTGTTGAGCGTGCTGCTATAAACATTGGGGTACAAGTGCCCCTATGCATCAGCACTTGGATCCCTTGGAAAATTTACTGCAATTTTTGAGAAACACTTCTGATATCCAATCTAGGCTTGAGTCAGAGCTGACAAGTCTCAGAACCGTAATCATTTTGGAACTAAGGCAGCCTTAGGAAAAACAGATCAGCCTTAGCACCCCACATTCATTTCAGTGTTCTCACACTTGAGATACTTTGGTCTGGATTTTCTTTTCACATCAGATTTGCATTTATGTATAGGAACAGAAGAATTGACAGTGAACTCTAAAAAGTGCATTTCACATGAAATTGGATTGATATGATAGCAGCTATAGATTAAAAAACATTTTATAGTTGAAAAACTCAGTCTAATGTGCTAATGTAGACATCATGAAGTTTGAAGATTGATCTTATTTTGAAAGAAAAAATCTGTGGCTAAATTGCTTTGATACAAAGAGCTCAATGAACCTTCTGATCTTATATATAAAATAAATCAGTTTGTTACTCTAAATTTACTGAAATAACTTGAATATATGCAAGAAAGCATTTTGAGGCCAGCCTATTTAATCATATCATAATAATAGAAAATTTTATTTGTCTTTTTTGTTGTTGTGCAGAGGCAGCTGGCAATACTCCTGTCTCTTTTATTAAAGAATCATGAATACCCTTTTGTACAAGGCTGCCACATACAGTAGGGCAGATTTTGCACTGTGCAAGCCTCAAGTGCAGTCTTACATGGACTATGATATGAATGGTGTTCTCTCAGGTTGTGTTGTCGATCCCATAGCACTGTCCTTGTGCCTGCCTGGCTTCTGTGGTATTGACTCCACCCCAGTCTTTAGTGTGTGTTTCTAAGCTTCATTTTTCCTCTAATCCCCCTCCACCCCATTTTTCTGCCTTTTTTTCCTTCATTTTTTCAGATGAAGTCAAACTGTTGATAAACCATACAAAGATTTTCTATTGTTTGGTTTACATGTGGCCAAAATTTCAGAAACTGGCTTCATGATTACATTGATCAGTTTGGAACAGTTTGCTTTTGTAGACTTTTTACTTTTCGTGTTAGATTGAAACATAAGCAGGAAAAATATACCATATCCCTATACGAAATCTGATATCAAAGTCATTTGTATTGATTGCATGATTATTTGTTCCTTGGCTTATGTATCTTACAACACTTCTCACTTGTCATGAAAATTTTGTTTTAGCTGTATTTTTAAAAGCAAATAAAACAAATATTTTGTTTTAGCTGTATTTTTAAAAGCAAATATTAAAAGCAAATTTAAAAGCAAAAAAAAAAAATTTGAAGTACTTTTTATATATTATTTAGCAGGGGAAATAGCCAAGCTGCCGGCTATTGTTGGCTGAGTACTCTCAAGATCACTTTTGCTTTTGGCTGTGGCCTAGGTCATCCCTCCCAGACCTGTGTTAGCCAGGTCAGTGGTTGAAATGGTAGGAAAATTGCAAGTGTCAAATAAAGTTTTCACTGTTAACACTCTTCCTCTTCGATTGTAAAGAGATACGTTGGTGATTGAATGGAGACGGTTAATTTTTGAAGTGTGGGCTTCACATATTATAGTAAGTTGAATAATTTAAATAATTTTGGGGGGCGCCTGGGTGGTTCAGTCAGCTGAGTGTGGAACTGTTGATTTCTGCTCAGGTCATGATCTCCTGGTTTCTGAGTTTGAGCCCTGCATCTGGCTCCATGCTGATGGGGCAGGGCCTGAGATATTCTCTCTCTCTCTCTCTCTCTCTCTCTCTCTCTGCCCCTACCCCACTCACGCATGCATGCACACTGTCTCTCAAAATAAATGAAACTTTAAAATAAATAAATAAATAATTTTTAAAAAGATTTTTAGTAATTAGTCTACCTGGATTTATGTAGATGTACTGATACATATTACATATTAACATATTATGTGTATATATTATTAATATGTATTTAATCACGTATATATTCTCAGGTTCCTTGCACTTCAGAGAAATTTTATATGTATATTACATATGTACATATATTACATATGTATGTATATATATAATGCACATGTAATATGTATATAACACGTACATATATCACAAATATATGTGTCAACTTTCTCTGAAGTACAAAGAACCTGAGAATTAAAACCATGTGAATAAGATATGAAGGGGAGAGTAACTAATTCTAGAGAAGTAGAAAGATGCCCGAAGACTTGGGAGTAGATTTATTAAGCATTAAATCAATTTTACATCATTTGTAGCTAGTTAATTCTTTAATAATGCTATGTGTAGGATGTTTAATGTCTTTCTTTTTTAGAATAATACGTGATGTCTTATTTCAGAGATAGTTCATATGTACGTACACTGAGCATTTTATCTTCACATTCATGCCAGTATCTGAAAACTCTTTAATGTGATTCTAGTTCTAGAATGTCGACATCCTTGTTCAGTAGGTCTGGGTTCCACTGTTTAGTATATGGAAGCATAACAATGTTTTGGGTATAAGAGGTGCTCCATAAATAATTTGTTGAAAGAGTAACAATATTGACAGGTCTAAATTGCTTCAGTGAGTAGATTAGATTGGTGACCAGTAATAATCTGGTTTATTTAATAACTCTTGAACACACTGAATATGAAATGAATGTTAGCTATAGAGCACAACGTATTTCATAAGAATTTTATGCTTTAATATTTTGAAACCTTTTATAGGAACAATAAAATGTTAATGTTTTACTTATTCACATCCTAATTAATTTGTTTTAACTCTAACTAGGATGTAACAGGTTGATATTTTCATTTATCCCACATTAATGTTTCAGGTAACTAGTATTTTTCTCTTGAACGTTATCAATAAAAAGTTTTAAACAGTATATATAAAATAATACTTTAATGATGAAAAGTATTTTTAAACACATTTGTTTTCATCCCTATTATCATCCTTAATAGAAGAGCTTTTTTCATTTTGCTGTTCTCTTTATTTGTATTTATGTATATTTTACATGATTTACATCAATGAATACACCATTTTATAAACATTCTTCTATGTTATTATAGTCATCCTAATTATTTTTAGTACCCACTCAATTAGAAACTACAGTAATTACAGACTGAATGGACAGTTTATGTTGTTTCCAATTTGGTGCGTTGTAAATAAGGTTGAAGTGAAGATTTTATGTGTATAATTTTTCCTTCTTTGTAATTTTCCTTAGGCTAAATTTCCAAGAGCAAAATTGCTTAGTAGAAAATATTTAAATGTTTTTATGAGTGTAATTTATTACCATACTGCTTTCTAAGAAGATACATATTTAAAATTTGTGTCTAATATTTTGTATTTGTTCTTCCATAACTTTACTACTATTGATCATTATCTCCTTTAAAAAAATTTGATAAATGTACAATGGTATGTTATTGCTATATGTGTCTGTTTCTTTTTCTTATTGCAGACGATTCATCAAGGATTTTGTATCCAAGGCCCAAAAGTTTGTTACCCGAGATGATGAATGCTGACATGGATGGTATGTTCTTTATTTTCCTTTTTGTATGTTCCTGGTTTTGTGGATGCTTTTGGCTTCATAGAGCAACAGAAAGAACAGAGAAGCAATATTTAGAAGGGTTGGATTTGGCTAATTTACTGACTTATATACTGTCTAGTTCTAGAAAGAATTGATGTTGGCAAAACATATCTGCCATGTGGGCATATAACTTTTTCCTTTACAGGGTTCTTGTGTAAGGCAAGTAAGATAACAAAGATGAAACATTTTGTACGACTTTAAGTGCTGCACTACACAAATGGTACCTAACGTTAATAGGAAATGCAAACCTTTGTATTACAGCAGTTGATGCTGAAAATCAGGTGGAACTGGAGGAAAAAACGCGACTTATTAACCAAGTGTTGGAACTTCAACACACACTTGAAGGTGAGCCTCCATTTTGTAGTTTTCTTGAATAACATCCAATAGTTGAAATTGTAAGCATTTATGTTGCTAAATTTTGTTACCGTGCCCCCAGTTTTTGAAAGTATAAACTTCAAAGTCCATTTCGATAATGTTTTCCCCCTCCTGCCTGCATCTTTGGCTGGTGATTTTAAAGAAGAGGTGTGCTTCAATGAGAAAGTCAAATAGTGTTCTTATGCATCCCTCTGGGTTTAAGGTAATGCTGTTTATTACATGAGAGCCCCCTTTTAAGCATTGTGTTATTACTAAGTCCACTTTAATAAAGCTTATATTAAAATAAAAAGTGTTTTAGCTTCAGAGATTAAAAGTAAATTGATCTGAGGTTTGTTTTCATTTTCTAAATGTCTTGCATAAAATTAATACTACCAGTGAAACATCTTTTTTTTTTTTTAATGTTTATTTATTTTTGAGAGGGAGTGCGAGAGTGAGCAGGGGAGAACCAGAGAGGGGGACGGGGGATCTGAAGCAGGCTCTGCACTGACAGCAGCATGCCCAATGTGGGGCTCAAACTCACAAACCCTGAGATTGTGACTTGAGCCAAAGTTGGATGTTCAACCAACCGAGCCACCCAGGTGTCCTGAAACATCCCGGTTTTTAGTGAAATTAAGAGGTTGTGGGTTTTTTTTTTTCTTTTGTAACAGCAGGGTGAGCAGATCATGTCATTTCACTGGCTTCCTATTTCACAGTTAATAAAAGCCAGGTTACTCTCTGGAAACCTGTTACTTTTTACCTTTCAGAGTCAGTCATGTCACACTGTCTGCCTCATACATTCTGCCTCAGACACTGGCCTCCTTGCTGTTCTTTCAGCATATGCTTCTACTTAGGGGCTTGAATCTTTCCCTTAGGTGTTTGCGTTCTGTATGGCTCATTTCCTTCCTTTAGGTCTCTGGTCAAATTCCCTTTATCAAAATAGCTATCCCTGACTATACTATATAAAAGGGCAACTTCAGGGGCTCCTGGGTGGCTCAGTCAGTTGAGCATCCAATTTCAGCTCAGGTCATGATCTCACGGTCTGTGAGTTCGGGCCCTGAGTCGGGCTCTGGGCTGATAGCTCAGAACCTGGAGCCTGCTTCGGATTCTGTGTCTCCCTCTCTCTGCCCCTCCCCTGCTCACGCTCTCTGTCTGTGTCTCTCTCAAAAATAAACAAACATTAAAAAAAATTTCAAAGGGCAACTTCCCTTTTGCTTCCTACCACTCTTACCCTTCTTTGTTTTCCTTTTACTTGGGACCCCCTAAATGCACATGTGTTCACATGCATATTAGAATGTAAGCTCTGGGAAGGCAAGGGGTTTTGTTACTGTTGCCTCTAGAACAGTGCCTGACTCTTAGAGGGCACCCAATACTTAGTTGTTAAGTGAATGAATGGAGGTGATGTTTTATTTGATCATTAGGAACTGTGTCTTTTGAATTTCTTACTAAGGTAAAAATGCAAAATATTTCATTGCTTGGAAACTGACTTTCTATAGTCCGTGTATAAAGCAAGTTGTATTTGCCTACCACATTTTCTGAAGCGTTTCTAGCAAACATGTTAGTTTTTATGTTAAGGCATGAACCAAAATTCACATTTTGGTGAAAAAATTGAATCTGTACTTTTTAGAAATAACCATTTAAAGAAATAACCACTCAACATAAATGCTGTTTACCAAGAATAACATTTAGTCTAATGTGAAATCACTTTTTAAGAATTTCAGCTATTGACCGGCACTCAGTTTACTTTGTTCACCTGAATTCTAAAGTTACTTGAATTTAAAAACAGAAAATTTAAAGATCATGTTATCTATTTTAAGAATGAATCTTAAGTCTTTTATGATACGGAGTCATTGCCATTATTTTATTGATAATGGGCTTTTTTATTTTTAATATAGACCTCTCCGCAAGAGTAGATGCAGTTAAGGAAGAAAATCTGAAGCTAAAATCAGAAAACCAAGTTCTTGGACAATATATAGAAAACCTCATGTCAGCTTCTAGTGTTTTTCAAACAACTGACACAAAAAGCAAAAGAAAGTAAGGGATTGACATCCCTTCTGTTTTATGGAATTGCTGCTGATCTTTTTTTCTTTAAAACTTGGATAGGTTCAAAAAGTTATAGTACTTTTGTTTGTGGCTTAATTGAATATTTATGAAGATAATATCAGATCTAGGCAAAATTAAGAGCATAACAGAAGACTTCCATGAGCTTGTGTATAATATGTTAGTCTATGAAAATGTGCTAATGTATTGTAGAGACTTTATAATTAGAAATGCATATATTTATGAAACTTGAAAATGAATGTTTTATCAAATTTGCTTTGATTTACAGGTTTAGCACTGTCTTTTATTATAGGCATATTAAGAGATACAAGAAAATAACCACCGTGTTGTGAAAAGTGACCAAAATCATGTACTGAACGCACAGCTTTATGTTCCCTGTCTACCATGTTGTGCCTCTTCTCCATTTGCTTCTTCCTTCCCATTTCCCTTCCCCTAAGGAAAAAATTGGTTTCACATTTGTAAAAGTAATTTTAATAGTTAATCATCTGTGAGAGTAACCTGAGCTTGAATTGTTGAAACTTAACCAAAATAAGACACTTTCTCAGTTAGGGCTTGTCATAGTTAGTAATAAGATAGGATTGTTGGTTTGTCTTTAATTGATTGAAAACAGAGGCCATAAATATGAAGACTTTCCTTTGCAACTGAGTTATCAAATTGGGAAGGTCTGTTGTTAAAAACTTCCTTTTGCACAGCTAATGCACTTGGTATCTGAAAAGATGAGCTCCGGTTATATGTTTGAAATAGAACAGAAATGGGATGGGAAAGGCACTGGGCAAACAGTAGTAACCAGCTCCAAATGTTTTCACTCCAGATTCGTGTGATCTGTGGCACAGACGATATCTTTTGGGGAATATATGAATATGAAGGTAGATTAAATGTGACTAACCTTAGGTCAACCACATCTAGAAGAGAACAGTTACAAAGAGTTTAGTCTCACGGTTTCTTTGTGGTACCCAGCACATCAACTTTTGCAAAATCCCTTGAGAGTGTATTAGTGTCAGAATCATGAACAAAATGGAGGAGTTTTACGTGTATACTAAGTGATATTTTCTCAGTATTTTAATCTCACTACTTCCCCAGAATTTTCTGTAAACCTAACTACTTGGTTTGCAGAGTTTTAGTCACTCTTTGACAGTTTCAAGAAATTTAGTTTGTAGATTCCATTTGGTAAGAAAATTGATATCAGAAGTAATGTTAAGATGTTAAATAGGAAGAGAGATCCACTAATATAGTTTTGGTTATTAGATTTGGGCTACTTTTAATCATGGAATAATCTTAACGTTTGTATTGGTGTAAGATTCAATGAATGACTTTAGCTGTATGAATATAATAGTTATACTGCAAACATTTTGCATCCCTTTTGTGACCTAATTTACAAACATTTAAACTTGTGTTCCAGTTTTGCTTTACTGTTTAATAAAAACCTGTTTCAGAGATTGTGTGTGTGTTAATATAGTAACTGTGGTGTGTATAATGACGTAGTGGTGTATCCAGGGTTGTTCAAAGCTACAGGATAAGTAGCATATCTTATTTAAGCACCAGTTACTTTATGTTTAGGGGAATATTTTTATTAAAACAAATGTTAGAGGATATTATACATTGATTTTTATTTTTAAAAACATTTTTTTAATGTTTATTTATATTTGAGAGAGAGAGACACAGAGCATGAGCAGCGGAGGGGCAGAGAGAGAGGGAGACAACAGAATCTGAAGCAGGCTCCAGGCTCTGAGCTCTCAGCACAGAGCCAGACGCGGGCTCAGACTCACAAACCACAAGATCATGACCTGAGCCGACGTTGGATGCTTAACCAAATGAGCCCACCCAGGTGTCCCTGTACATTAATTTTTAAAATAAAAGCAAAGAATTCAGAGGAAGATCCAAGATTGTCAGGGAAAAGGTGGTTGTAATGTTTAGGTTAGGCTAAGCTCCTGTAGCAAGAATGCATTGATAATATAGAAGTTTTTCTCCCAACTAACGGTTGTGAGGTAAGCATTGCAAGCTAGTGGACTTTGTTCCACATAATGACTCGGGGGCTTGAATGGAGGATAGCTCTGCCATTTTCAGACATGGCTTCATGGGACACATTTGCAAGGTTTTAAGTGTTGGGCCTGTTGGCACGTAGGTTTTCCCACATTCCAATGGCATGGAGACTTCATTACATCTAGATGGAGAAGCTGAGAAATGTAGTCTTTGGCTGGAAGCCATATTCCAGCTACAACTTTCTTACCATAGAAGCACATAGAGGATTTTGGTAGCAACTCGCAGCCACAGCCGTAGCCCTTTTCTCTTGCTATTAAGTCTCTGTGCACAACCTTCTTCCTGCACAAAGAACATACTCAACCCGTCCTCACCAGTTACTGATTCAGCTCAAAATCCAGGATCTCTATTAAGGTCCATCAGTTTTAGATGTGGCTTCTAAATAGTGTGACGACTTCTAAACTGATGGGCAAATTATTTGCTCTCACCCTCACTTCTTCCCATTTATAATGGTGTGGTGAGGTCAGGAAACCCAAATAAAAACTCTCAACTTGGAAAGAGGAATAAAGGGAAATGTATTGATTCAAACCAACTGTGGGATATTCCTGGGAGACCCTGAGAAGAGTCTGTCTCTGATGGTGGAGAAGGAAGTTCCTTGATGAGACCCTGATTCTGCTCTCTGGCAAGGGGGTCCCTTGTTTATTACCCTCAATGGCTTCCAGTCTGGAAAATTATTCCTTATCCATTTCCCTCCACGGCTCTAAGTAGAGGCTAGGAGTGTGCCCTTTATGGGAGACGTGAAAACAGTCCACTTACTGCTGGCATGAGCTTGGTGCCCATTGTTTTAAGGCCACGCTCACATTTCTTTGGTGGCAAAATTCCCACAAAAATGTAGCTTTTTGGTCTATACAGTTCTAGTTTCACCTGTTAGGAACCACAATTAAGCACTTTTCTAGACCAAATTCTCAAAAGTATTTTTCATCACAGGACCCTGCCTCTCTTTAATGGAGGCTACCTTGAGACCAACTGAAAATAAGACTGCTCTGGGAATGCTACACCCAGATTATCACCGCAGGCCTGGATCCCTTTGTGTGGCTTAACCAAGTGGCGGGGAGGTCTTGCTGGGCTTACCACCCCCACCTCCCGCACCTCAAAAATAAAACAATCCTTTTTTGTTATTCAGGGTACAGAGGCACTTGGCTCTTCTAATCCTTTGAGGTTCCTAATACTGGTGTTTATTCCATCTCTGCTTAGAGACTAGTAAATTCTTTCTTGTGATGCCTTGCTAAAAGCACCAAGGACCAGGCAATTCATTGTACATTCTGACTTTTCCAACTGCTACCCATAGAGCTATCATCTCAGTAGATGACAAAATGTTACCTGAGGGGAGCCTGGGTAGCTTGGTCGGTTAAGCGTCCGACTCTTGATTTCAGCTTAGCTCATGGTCTCCCAGTTTGTGGGTTTGTGGATTCAAGTCCTGTGTCAGGCTCTGTGCTGACAGCATGGAGCCTGCTTGGGATTCTCTGCCTCCCTATCTCTGCCTCCCCCCACTTGCATGCACTCTCTTTCTGAAATAAACATAAAAATATTTTTTAAAAATGTTACCTGAAATACAAGTCCTACCTGCTTGTCGTGTGAATGGTAAATCAATGCTATACATTGTTTTTCTTGTAACAGTATCCTACTTCAGGCTATCAATTTCTGTATTAGAAATATAGATGTGCATCTCAACAATAGCCAAATTATGGAAAGAGCCTAAATGTCCATCAACTGATGAATGGATAAAGAAATTGTGGTTTATATACACAATGGAATACTACGTGGCAATGAGAAAAAATGAAATATGGCCTTTTGTAGCAACGTGGATGGAACTGGAGAGTGTGATGCTAAGTGAAATAAGCCATACAGAGAAACACAGATACCATATGGTTTCGCTCTTATGTGGATCCTGAGAAACTTAACAGAAACCCATGGGGGAGGGGAAGGAAAAAAAAAAAAAAGAGGTTAGAGTGGGAGAGAGCCAAAGCATAAGAGACTGTTAAAAACTGAGAACAAACTGAGGGTTGGTGGGGGGTGGGAGGGAGGGGAGGGTGGGTGATGGGTATTGAGGAGGGCACCTTTCGGGATGAGCACTGGGTGTTGTATGGAAACCAATTTGACAGTAAATTTCATATATTAAAAAAATAAAAAAAAAAAAAAGAAATATAGATGTGCACAGGAACTGTGTCTAGCTTCTGACATAGACTCTCTTTGACCAAATTTTAAGCAGACCTTTTCAACTGGGCCTCTCATAGGCCCTGTCTTTGGCCTATTGCCAGTTTCCAAAAGAATCCTGCTAAGTCAACTTAGAGAGGATTCCCTCCGCCGCCCCACCCTCTGTATCTGATCACCTTGGTCTGCCTCCAGCAAGAATCGCATTAAGTCAGTTTAGCAAGCATTCCCCTACTCTTGGTGTCTCCTCTTAGCAGTTTTCCATCTATGAACCCTCCCCGCATTCTGCTCAATGACTTTAAATTGCCAGCCATCTTTACTGTATTTGGAGTTGAGCAAAGTATCTCTCCCCTACTCTGACAGTCTTGGGCACCTATTGTAGCTAGAACAGTCTTCCTCACTGTCTTAACAAGTGTCAGGATACTTTTTTCTGTAATACTTCTAGTGTAAATGCCGGTGGAGTGATGATTGGCAGGGAAAATGAGCATATCCCTTTTCCTCAGTGGCCCCCAGTGGGACTTCCCTCAATACTGATAATATTCTATCCAGAATTTGTCCTCTCTGTATTCCCTTTGGACTTTATTTGTAGCAAGTTAACTATAGATCACAATCCCTTATCTGGAATTCTTGGGACTAGATGTTTCAGAAATTGGACTTTTTCAGATTTCATAAAGTATTATATTGTTTTAGGCAGCACTTGTAATCCAACACATTTACATTTTTGTATCAAATATATGAATTTAATAAGCATGATAAATGCTATAAAAAGCCTGTCAGGGAGGTCAGGTTTGGTTGCCAAATGAATTTTGGTGTCAAACATGAAAACACTTTTGCTTTTCACAGATTTTTTTTGACTTTTTTGAATTGTATGTGTAGCAACAAAAATTTTTGCAGAAAAGTAACCAAAATCATCTAAACATGTAACCCCCACCAGTTTATAGTGTCACATTTCTGTTCCTGTCCATTACTCTTCCGTTTGATCTAGTCCTTTTTCCAAAAGATAAATGAGAGGTGAATTATAGAATCCAAAATTAACTTTGCAGTCCAAAGCAAAGCAAAATTGATCTTAATTCTTTAGAAAGTAAAACCTTTCTTCACTTTTCCCAGTAACTGTTTTTCTCTTTTGAGGTAACACCCTCTAGTGGTTGTCTGCAGGTATTTCTTCAATCTGAAATTATCAAAATTACCAGCAAAGACAAAGAGATTACTTAAGATCACTTGCAAATTATGAAAGAACAGAAAATATCATTACATTCAAGTTTGTTTAAGAATCCTAAGAGAGACGGGGCACCTGGGTGGCTCAGTCGGTTAAGCACCCGACTTTGGCTCAGGTCGTGATCTCACGGTTTGTGATTTGAGCCCCACATAGGGCTCTGTGCTGACAGCTCAGAGTCTGGAGCCTGCTTCAGATTCTGTGTCTCCTTCTCTCTGCCCCTACCCTGTTCCCACTGTGTCCCTCTCTCCCTCTAAATAAACGTAAAAAAAAAACTTTTAAAAAAAGGTATTCAAGGAAAAGGAATCTATTTTAGCCTGGTCAAGTTAAAAAGCCTCTAAAAAGGCCAACTAAAATAAAGAAAAGCAAAATACACTTATTTTTCTTTATTAGAGAAAAGGATAAAATTTAAGTTATTTTTAAACAAAGTCAGATTAGGATGGTAAAAGGAAAAAAGCCATCTTGTTATTAAGGAAGACTCAATGCTTTGTCTACTGCATGGATCTGGTACACATGTTTGTACGGGTTTAAGTTTTGGTTAAACCTATCAGCCATGATACATCCACGGAGGGTACAGCCACAGGAAGTAAGAGTGAGCTGGCAAAACTGGTTGCTCAGATGTTAGCACTGCAAGCTCATGGGGTTTAACCAAACACTGAAGTTAAAATGAATCTGCAACCAAGAAAGTAAAAAAAAAAAAAAAAAAAAAAAAAAGCTTTACTCAATATTTAGAAATAAATGTTCACATACAAGACACTTGTTAGGCTAGAAGGTTTCCATAAACTTACGGAAGGATTTATGTCCTGAAGTAGCGGTTTACTTTTGGAAACATTCTCTAGAATCACTCAGTATGTCTAGTTCATTTGGACATTCCAAATACAAAGTAAGAAAGGGAGTCCTTGCCAGGTTTTTTTGTATAAAGTTCAGGTAGTATTAAATAAATACAAAATATGGTTAACTATGTATTAAGATTTTCTACCATCAAATTATGAAAGTCAGTACACAGCAAAGAGAATAAAGCACCTATTTTCACTCTCTAAAATAAGGAGTGAATAGTATTACTGGCTGTTTGGCTTAATTTTAGTAAAAAAGAGAAGTAAGACACTCATTTTACTTATACATACGCTCTAACTATACTACTGGGGAGCAGGCTGTATGGGAACTTAGCTGGGGCTTGCCCAAGAATGGGGGTGTATATGTCCATGAAGAAATCCAAAATACTACCCAACTAGTGTGATATTACCTAACTAGTTCCCTAGATAGCTAGCATTAAAGTGGTTCTGTGGTCTCAAAGATTCAGATCCTCTTCCAAAGGGCCTAACCTGTTCCCCAAACATAAAAAGTTCTTAAAATATTTTAAATGGAATGACACAGCTCCACTATGATGCACTTCTGTGATTTCTGATAACTACTTTAAAAAGAGGAGCAGTATCTGCTATCTACCTTAGAGACAGCTTTGAAGCCAGATGATATAACAGACTTAAAATGGATTTGAATTTCAGGAAAAAAGCAAGATAAAAATACAAAGCATGATAATTGATATTAGAATTTCTTAATGACAAGAAAAAAGAAAATAATTTCAAGCCCCCCCCTCAATAATTTTCCTATTCAAGAGGGTATAATTTAAAAAAGAAAAAATGTTTAAATTTTCTTTTCAAGAGCGATGTATGCATAAGCAATCTTCTGAGCAGGGTAAAAGCCATTCTGGCATAAAACAATTATAAAAGCTGAAAAAAACATCTGTACACCATTTTATTTTGATGAAGCTATTATCTTTGTATTCAGATGTAAAATACGATGCACTATTAACCAGTGATTCTACGAATGACACTTAGACATTTGTTTTGTTGGCTCGTCAACAAAACACCTCTTTAACGGAATCTATAATTTAAGCGAACAATGGACCATAACTATAATTTGACACAACTAGGCAAATGGGGGCCACATACGACACTTTCAGTTGTTGATAGAATCAAACAAGCATACAGAAACTTTATTGCGTTTAGCTCTGTACAACAGAACACACTCTCGTTTTCGTTGTACAACTGCCGGTTATATTGTCGTCGAGCTGTTTTAAGAGGAAATTCCAATAACTGATTTTCCAATAGCCGTGAAGCTGCTGCATATTATTTTGCTCTGTACAAACCAAAACTTCTTTCTCCAAACTATTAAAACTCTGTAACATCTAATGACATTATTCTCTTAAATCTGATATACAACGTGCCACTCTTTTTTATTCTAAATTCAAAGACCAGGTAACTTCAAAGTTTGGTTTTTTTTTTTTTTTCTCCTGAAAAGAAAGACTAAAATAAATGTCTGAAAGAATAACATTGCTAGGTATTAGAAAAATGTGCAGGTGACTCAAGTTCAGATATGGCACACTGATTTTAGAATGCCAAATATCTCGCTCACGAATTAAAAATACTTGAATTTAGTTTATTCCTTTCGCACTCTTCTTTTGCGTACTGACTTCACTGGCCCATCTCCAGATCCTGTGCTCTCATCTGCTTCCTTCATCTGGAGAAAGAATTATGCAAATGTTTATTTTCATACAATGGGTAACTGGTAGATAGTAGTAAATATTTCTTATTCTTTAAAATGTAACAATCAAACGCTACCTTATATGTGTTCTTTAATTCATGAAGCTGATCAAAAATGTGTACATAAATTAATGTGTTTTGTTCATCTTTTGGCATGATTACATTTTAGAATAACTCTGCTTACCAAATATGCATCTGACAAGAAATACTGCTAACAACTCTACTCATGATTTTATTTTATCATTTAGAATTTAATCTCAGTGTCATAGTTAACTAAAGGTTGTATGACATTTTCATTATGAGATAGTCAACACTAACTTCATCACAATAGTTCCATAAGTAATGAATTGCTGAGCTGGATTTATAGAGACTTTTTCAGAACTTCTGGCATACAGTACTTTGAGAAAAATTAGGAGGCAGAAAAGGAAACATCAGGTTTATAATTTGGGGTTTTTCTTTCCTTATCCTTCCAGAACAAGCATTCATACATGAATTAAACTCGTGTAACAAAATAAAATAATGAAGGGGGCGCCTGGGTGGCTCAGTTGGTTAAGCATCTGACTTCAGCTCAGGTCATGATCTCATAGTCTGTGAGTTTCAGCCCTGCATTGGATGATCTCGAGCCCTGCTTCACATGAGCCCTGCTTCTCTCTCTCTCTCTCTCTCTCTGCCCCTTGTGGGATTCTCTTTCTCTCTCCCTCTCTCTCTCTGCCTCTCACTCATTTGCGCCCCCTTCTCAAAAAAAAAAAAAAAAATGAAGGTATTATATGGTGTTATACAAAACACTACTTTTCAAGGTCATACTATATAAAAAGTTGGCTAATTTTAGCTCACTGACATAAAAGAAGAGTAAAAGACAAAGACGGAATTCAGTTTTTTTTTTTGTTTTGTTTTATTTTTCTAAAAGTGAGAGAGCAAGCAGGGGAGGGGCAGAGAGAGAAGGAGAGAGAGAATCCTAACCAAGCTCCACGCCCAGCATGGAGCCCAACGTGGGACTCGATCCCACAACCGTAAGATTGTGACCTGAGCCAAAATCAAAAGCCAGATGCTTAAACCGACTGAGCCGCCCAGGTGCCCCAAGATATTTTTAAAGGTGCACAAAATATTTTGTGAAGCAAAATATAACTAGACACATATTCAAATGAATGAGTGCAAGTATTATTATTAAGAGAGTGACAGGTGAAACAATGACTGTTTAAAATCCTATCCTGGAGGAAATTATCTTCACCCAGCTTCCTCTAGATACAGATATTCAGACCAAGGTTCCCCTAAAACCTCAAGAGGCAATGAAGACCAGTCACCAAGTATATATACTGAATAAGCTTTAGAAAACAGGTAACGATGAAACAAGTTGGAGAGATTTCTTCAAACTCACAAAATAGAAACTTTATGTCATCCCATGTAGTAGACCAGGCAAAACTGCGCTTTTACCCTACCAGCACTGAGTAATGAGGGTGGTGAGGACGGTGACTGGGGTAAGATCACGTAGCTCCTAAGGGCTAGCAAATAGAGAAAATAGGCCTTTGGTACATGCTGGGCAAAAAGAGAAAGCTCTGGTTCTGACTCATATCCTGGATGGTTTCGGATTCCATAACTGCCTAAAAAGAGGCACTGTGGAAAGTTCTGTTATATATCAGGATACAAAAAGGGGTAGAGGGGTAGATGGATCAAATTAATGGGAAAACTAGTTTATTAAAGCTTTGAAAAAAAACAAACAAACCACCGTATCAGGCAGATAGTACTCAACTACCCAATGAATGAAATATTACAAAATGTGACAATACATTATCCAGACAAAAAGAATGTTTTTATAATAGGTGTAAAGAAAACTGTCTTATAATAAACAGAATTACCTTTTAAATATTGAAGTGGTCTGTTTATAATCATTTTCAACAGAATACTTTAATGATAAAGTCATAATATTTTACAGATGCAGCTCTCTGGATTTTGTAAACCCCACCCTTTATGCTGTTTCTTATCAGGGGTTAAGATGATTAAATTATTTTCTTGCCTTCTTTATGGATACATTTTTTTTTTTAATGTTTATTTATTTTTGAGACAGAGAGAGACAGAGCATGAATGGGGGAGGGTCAGAGAGAGGGAGACACAGAATCTGAAACAGGCTCCAGGCTCTGAGCTGTCAGCAGAGAGCCGACGCGGGGCTCGAACTCACGGACCGCGAGATCGTGACCTGAGCCGAAGTCGGATGCTTAACCGACTGAGCCACCCAGGCGCCCCTATGGATACATTTTAAAAACAATATGGAGGCTCCTATGAAACCTGGGAGAAACATGGAAAAAATTCTCCACAAACCAGACTGCTTTTATTAAAATAGTTTATGGATAACAGTCATACATAAAAAATGGTTTATCTTCCATTAAAGAGCTGCTTACCTCATCCTCTGATCCAGGTTTATTTGATTTATTACCTTCTTCTTGTCCTTCAATGATTTCGATTTCTTCTTCACTCTTTTCCTCAGGTTCACCTTCCTCTTCTAGAATATAGATTTTTATTACAGGCAAAGACTTGAATTAGAATTTTGCTACTGAGAAGTATTGAATGTAGTAAGGGGGATTTATTTAGATTCCAATATTTAAAAGCAATTTCTACTATTAGAAATTTCTAAAAATTAATGCAAATACTCATTATTTTACCATATTTTATAAATAAATCATCATATTTGAGGGAAGGGACAGGCTTAAGAAATTCTTAAGCATTTAGTTTACATGTAATATGAAAAGCAAATATATCTGTGTGTATGTGTATATATATGGACACACAATGTCATATATATAATATATGTAAATATACATGTGTGTGTATTTTTTTGAGAGTACGATTTTTAAGTCAACTCTTTCATCAACTCTTAAGTTAAAAACAGTGCTCAAGGCATAATTTAAGTTGTAGGGGGCTCAATCTGGAACCTGACTTGGGACACCTGGCAAATATCAATAGTTTTATTTCTACCTAGATGAGTGAAAGAAAGTCTCAATGGAGACCCACCAAAAAGCCTCAGTTCTTCAGTTCTAACATCTTTAGGAGTTTAGTGTAGGGTGGGAAGGAGACATATAATTCAGCAATCCTTCTGGGACATTAAATTACTCATTCTGTATGATAGACTATCTGATAGACGACAGCCACTGAAAGACTTGCTATTGAATTTGTTCCCGCAATCACCTGCCTTAAACCTAGTCCTCTCCTTCAGAGGCTGTGCTCTCTGTACCTCCCATCTCATCTATGTTCTTGGAGGTAAGAAAAGTCCCTGCAAAAAGCTAGGACACACTGGATCCAGGCTCCCAAGCAACTGAAAGATAGCTAAATCTCTTTCTTCTTAGAGAACAAAATCGGTAAGCAGATGGCTATCAGGGTGCAAACCCAGGCCAGGGGCCATCACTCCTCTCTGCCCCAGGCATGCACCTTCTGGGGATTCAGAAGGTACATATTTGACAATAAGCAAGTGCAACAGCTATTGTCTACTAGATAATCTGCTCTTTTTACAAGCTTTGCCGTGGGGGTGGGGGGTGGGGTGGGAGGGAAGGACTCCTGTTATAACTTGATATCATTATCCTACCTTTTTCAAGACTTTCACCATCACTTTGCTTTTTTTCTTCTCCCAAGTCAACTGGTTTCTCCAGGATGGCTTTCTTTTCCTTCACTTCTTGCTCTAGTGCTCCCTTTGTTTGTGGTTTACATATGTCAGTTTTTTTATACTCTGACTCTTCATATTTTTTCTGTAGTAGTTTAACAGAAGCTATTTTTAGTGAAAGCAAAGCCCTATTTTTTAAAAAGTTTTTTTTTTTTTTGCAATAACTGATATTAAACATAGTGAACACAGTAAAAACTTACAGGAAATTTATTTAGCTTACTACTCTTAAGAAATCACTTGCTCAATTCATAGAACCCCTGCATACTAAGAGATTTATTTTAAGTTGAACGAAATTCAATTTCTTTACCTTGACTTTTCTTGGCCAACAAAATAAAGCAATTAATGCTACTGGAAGCCCTGCCGTCACAAGATAAATGAGCCAAAGCCATGGGCGCTCTTCGGCAGCTACCATTAACTGTTTAAATACACCAGGCTATAGAAGAAATAGGCATAAACATGAAATTCAGATTTTATGAACATTCATTAGGAAATGCCGTCTATTAAAAACAACTTATTTTATGTAGGTGTTTCATATTAAGGAGTGATGAACTTCTAAGCGAAAAATACTTTATTTTCCCATCTTATGCACTGCACAATTTAAACTCTATTAGCATGTATCACTGTTTGAAACTTTGTAGTAGAAGATGTTACTATGTAGGTAGAAATTACTAACTTACCAGCAAGAATTATGACAATTTTATTTTTTAGTAAACTTCAGGATAGAACTCCTCTCTATGGATGTATTCTCTTTCATTTAGAAGTATATAATGCTCTGATAACTCTTTATTTATTTATTTATTAGAGAGAGAGAGAGAGAGAGAGAGAGAGAGAGAGCGCGCGCAAGGGAGAGACACAGAGAGAGGGAGACACAGAATCCGAAGCAGTCTCTGCGTAGTCAATGCAGAGCCCAACGCAGGGCTCAAACCCACACTGCGAGATCATGTCCTGAGCCAAAATCAAGAGTTGGATGCTTAACCAACTGAGCCACCAGGTGCCCCTCATTCTTTACTTTTAAATAACTTATTAATAAGATCAACCTGGGAATTACTGCGTTTTCTTTTTTATTAACAAATTTCATACAAAAGGAAATTGTTTCTCTTATTAAAATAAAATATAAATTCATTAAAAGCTTTAGTTAAGAAAGTTTCAAAGTGCAAATCTCTTTACCTACTCTTTTGATGGCTTTTGCTAATGTCCAAAGAAACCAAACGTGAGGTACTTTTCTTTACAGTAATTGATTTTAAAGATAAATTCTCCAAGATGCATTATGTTGAAATACTTAGCTTAATGTTTCTAAATAATGTTAAGATTTGGGTAAAAAATACTGGAACACAATTTAATAATAATAAATTTTAAAGTTCCCTGTACTCCTCTAAGTGAAAAGTAGTTACAATGAATAAAGAATAATATTTAGATTGCTGTTACTACTTAGGCCTTGAATTGATAAGGTGACAAAGATATTAAGTAGTCTCCTTATAAATAGCAAGTAAGCAATTAAATCACATTATGCTATCATAATTTAATGAATGAAAAATGTACACACATACAGTTCATTATATAGTTCATGATGAAGTTATAGTAAAGCTAACTATTTTACCTACATAAAATTATTTAAGTATATTTCTTTGGCATTTACTAATGACTACATATTTATTTACCTTTTAGGGCCATTTGTATAACCTATAACCAGGATGAAGTCTTATTATTATTCTATGGTAAATACTGTACCTCATTAGCATTTGCTATCATTATTTTCACTCCCCAACCATCTGCAGCCCAGCGATCTGCTATTTCCTTTTCTGAACAGATAATAAAATTATCAAAGTAGATATTAGAGGTCATAGACCAAAGCTCTAAACCAAGAGCACGGAAAGAAGTCAGAAGAAATGGATGATCATCCTCAAAATAATCTGGGTTAGGAATTTTTCGAGGACTCCAGATTCCCTGGAAGAAAAAATAATTAAAGACATTTTCAAATAAAATAATGTCATTATAAATGCTATTCAAGAAGTTGTTGCTGTTGAATGAAATCAGCAGTACTATTTGGAGAAAAAAGAAAATCTTATCTGATGTTAATTCATCAGCAAGTCATTGGAAAGAAAAACTTTTCTTCTCATTCTGTACACAATATTCCCTATGAATAAAACTGACTTTAAACTCCAAAAACGGCAAAGTGAAAATCCAATACACAAAGAAACTTGAGTAATTAAATTTCACAAGTGATACCATTTTAGACAATATTTTTTACCTTTAGCAAAGTTATTAAAAGCAAGAAGTCATTAAAATTGCCCAAATCAGAGAGATTACTGTATGCTAAATATGAAGCCATTCCTTTAACATATACCAATGATGGGTATGGATATGTTTTTCTGCACCTCAGAAAAAAATTCAACGTAAAAGTTCCATTAAATCTTAAATGATTAAACTCAGCCAAATCAAAAAAATTCAACAATATGATTACTGACTCACTCACTCTTCCATCATGTATGTCTATTCTGCACCAGGCACTATGCTAGATACCAGGGATAGAGTGATGATCAAGAGAGACATCGTTCCTCTATTATTAAATTTAAAGTAGTGAAAGAGACAGACATTTAAAAAGTTACCAAAATAAGCATTCTGTAATAAATGCTATGAAAAAAACCTCACAGGAAACAATTAGAATATGCAATTGCCTATGTATAATAAATGTTAGAAAATGTCAATGAATAATTAGATAAAACTACAGGGTTAAATGCATAACATAGAGATTCGACCCCAAAATTCAGGTACACTCAAAAGACATCTGATATTATTGAAAAAAAGCCAAAGTTTAATAACACCAGAAAATAAGGAGCACATCATTTAAGCACAGGCATCAATTACTAAAATGTACAATGTGAGATCTCCTGATCAGAACTCATTTCTTATATTTAATTCTAAACTGGAACTTGGTTCCAGAGTGATCATCGATTAACAGAGAAAAATATAGTATGAAGTGACTGATGTTTAGTTCTTAATATTATTCCTCCAGAAAATTACATAAAGAATATTTTACTTTTTTTTTTTAAAGTAGACTATGCCCAACGTGGGGCTTGTACTTATGTGACCCCAACAGTCACATGCTCTATGCACTGAGCTGGCCAGTGCCCCAAGAATACTTTACTTTTTTTTTTTTTTTAATGCAGACTTAGACTCAGTAGGTTTGAGACCTGAGATTCTGCATTTCTTTTTGTTTGTTTATTTATTTAAAAGTTTATTTATTGTGTGTGAGAGAGAGAGAGAACGAGTAGGGGAGGGGCAGAGAGAGAGGGAGAGAAAAAGAATCCCAAGTAGGCTCTGCACTGTCCGTGCACAGCCTGATGCGGGGCTCAAACTCATGAACCCATGAGATCATGACCTGAGCTGAAATCAAGAGTTAGACGCTTGATCCACTGAGCCACCCAGGCACCCCAAAGTTTATTTATTTTGAGAGAGAGAGAGTATGAGCAGGAGAGGGGCAGCGCAGTCCTAAGCAGTCTCCATGCCCTCAGCACAGAGCCTCACACGGGGCTCGATCCCACAAACCATGGGAGATGGACCCCAGCTGAAATCAAAAGTCAGATTCCCAAATGACTGAGCCACCTAGGCGCCCCAAGAGTACCTTACTTTTTTAAATAAATTAGGGGCACCTGGGTGACTCAGTTAAGCGTCTGACTTCAGCTCAGGTCATGATCTCACCGTTCATGAGTTCGAGCCCCGTGTCCGTCTCTGTGCTGACAGCTCAGAGCCTAGAGCCTGCTTCAGAGTCTGTGTCTCCCTCTCTGTCTGCCCCTCCCCTGCTCACACTCTGTCTCTTTCTCAAAACATAAATAAACATTAAAAAATGTTTTAAATAAATTAGTTGGAGTCTATTTTCTTTTTTTTAAGTTTCTTTATTCTGTGGGAGAGAGAGAGAGAGAGAGTGACTGTGCACATACTGGGGAGGGACAGAGAGCAAGGGAGAGAGAGAATCCCAAGCAGGTTCTGTGCTGTCAGTGCAGAGCCCCATGTGGGGCTTGAACTCACGAACCTTGAGATAATGACCTGAACTGAAACAAAAGCCAGACACTTAACCAACTGAGTGCCACCCAGGCACCCCTCCTTTGGCTTAAGATAGCTAAAGTATACTATTACAAATCAAATTTCTAAAAGTTAACACAGCATTATCAATAACTAAATATATAACAGAAATATCACAGCATTTTAAACTTTACTATGGAATTGGAAGAAGTGGGTTATTACCTGGTAGTTAGGATTATCTATCATTGGAGGTCTCCACACTCCTTTGTATTTGGGGTTATCTATCATGGGAGGTGTCCACTCACCACACCCAATTTGACATGCTGGATTAGAAATACGAGGTGCCTCCCATTCTCCATCCATGTCTTCATTCCTTAGGAAATTAGAACAAAGCAAATATAGTAACCTCACGTCTCTCCTGTCAGCCAGTCAGTAACAAAAAGCAAGTAAGAAATGGATGAAATTGACAGCTGAGGATGAAGAGTGTTTACCAGTCATCAGGTTTCTCAGCATTAGGATCTGGAATAAATTTTGGTTCATCATCAAGCCAGCCATCAGGCTTCACAGCACTTAAATCTTCTATTTGGGCAGGTTCACTTTCATCCCTGAAAATACAGTATTTTGTGCCAAGTATTAGTTATTCAAAACGTTTAGAAATGCATATGTTACAGAAGTCAGAAGATACCAAAAGGTATTTCCTACCCTTCTGTCTTTGTGTCTACTATCTCCCCCTTTTCTCATCCACCAAAATCTTCTGCTAACTTGTTACTTTCTTATGTATATATTCCCTGTTGTGCCCCATGCATACACGCACATAGGTATATACTGGGTTTTTTTATGCAAATGATAGCATTCTATACAGAGTATGTTTTTGTTTACTTAAAAACTCATCAATTCATCAACAAACACATATTGGAAGCCTACTATGTGCCAAGACTGCTCTGTGAGCCCTGTTTTATATAATATGTATCTGCTTCATTCTTAACTGTTGTACAGTTTTCTAATTTGTGGCTATACCATAATTTATTTAGACTAACTACTCTTGAGGGACATTTAGTATTTCTAAAAATTTACTATTACAAATAATTCTATAATGAATATCCTGGAATATATTAGAAATTAACATGCAATTAGCTGTCTGAATTGAAAACATTTTTTCCTGTTTCTCATGTATTTTTTGATATAGTTTATGATAGGTGTTTTTTTGGTTATACTCAAATAATTCATTTTCTGTGTTGAAATTTATTAATATTTTTTTATGATTCTTAAATTTTATGTCATATTAGGAAAGGTCTTCCTTACTCTAATATTATTCTTTTTTAAACTCTCCATATTTAATTCTATTACTTTTATATTTTCATTAAAAATTATACTTAGAAAATAAATTCTCAAGTATATAAACATAATCATAGTAAGTACTGAATAAAACTACTAGTATAATTTTCATCTTTATAGAAAAGTACAAATTTTAAACAAGAGGTTACATGTAATTTTTCAAACAGATCTACATAACAAAATAAACTCAAATAATCAACTCTCTATATGTAAAGACTTATACTTGCCTGCTATCAATTTTGAGTCTCTCAGGGCTCAGAGTAACGAGAATTTAAAATTTAAGGGAGCATTTCCTTTATCAGCTTATAAAACAAATTCTAACATGCATCACCAATCAGAAAGAGCTTATTAGTAGCAGTTTCTTTCATTTCAGGGCAAACTTACTTCCCAGGCTTACTCTTTATAGGTAAAGAAATATGAAACAATGGAAGAAAATCCACATGGAGGGAGGTACTCCTACCATTTCTGAAAGTATGAATTCATGAAAATTATGCATTAATAGTGACTTTTTATTAATTAAAAAAAAACCATACTGTTATTTCTTCCTTGTAGAAGTTACTTCCCTATGATACTATTTGCTTGAATGCAAAGACATTTTTATGATAAATCAGGATCTCTCTTTATCTACAAGAGAATTAACAAGGAAACACTTTTGGTTATCCAGGAGCAACACTCAATTTCTGAGTCAGTAGTAACCCCAATGTTTACACACAAGAGCTTGAAGAAACAGAGTCGACACTTTCTAAAATGAAGCAGAGAGAGAGAAATTGGCTTAAAAAAGTGAACAGACACTCAGTGACCTGTGAGACAACATAAAGCAGTCTTACATTTACTTGGTGTCCCAAAAAAGAGATGGAGAGGCACATATAAATATTTACAGAAATAAAGGCTAGGAGGTGCCTGGATGGCTCAGTCAGTTGGTTGAGTGGCCCACTCCTGATTTTGGCTCAGGTCATGATCCCAGGGTCATGGGATTGAGCCCTGCATTGGGCCCCCTGCACTGTGTGTGGAGCCTGCTTAGGATTCTCTCTCCCTTGGCCCCATTCCCCCACTTGGCCGCACTCTCTCGCTCTAAAAGTGAAATGGAAAAAATACTGAAAAAAAACGAGGACAAATATTATCCAAAGTTGATACAAACTATACAGTCACATTCCAAAAAGCTGGAAAGCAAGGCAAGCATACACATATACACACACACACACACACACACACACACACACACAACCACAACCACGGCACAACACTATCTAATTGTTGAAAACTAGTAACAATAAATCTTAACACCAAACAGAAAAAAAAATTACATATTAGGTAAAGGAGAAAAAAGATGGGAATAACAACTGACTTCTCATTGGAAACAACGCAAGCCTCAAGACAACTCAAGAAATGACTTTAAAAATAATTATCAACCTATAATGGTGAAAACACCTTTCAAAAATTAAGGAAAACAGGGGTGCCTGGGTGGCTCAGTTGGCTAAGAGTCCCACTTTCGGCTCAGGTCATAATCTCATAGTTCGTGAGCTTAAGCCCTACTTCGGGCTCTGTGCTGACAGCTCAGAGCCTGGAGCCTGCTTTGGATTCTGTGTCTCCCTCTCGCTCTGTCCCTCCCCTGCTCGTGCTCGCTCTCTCTCTCTCTCTCTCTCTCTCAAAAATAAATAAACATTTTAAAAAATTAAGGAAAATAAAGAAATTTTCAGATACTTAAAAGTTGAGAGGATTCAATGACAGCAGACATGTACCACAATACATTGAGAGAATTTTTATCAGGCAGAAGAAAAATAGTAACAGATGAAAATGTGTATCTACACAAAAAGAGTATCCTAAGTGGTAACTATGTGGGTAAATAAAACAACTTTTCCCCTAATAACTGTCTGTTTAAAATATACTGAGTGAAGAATAAATGTGTGTGGCCTTCATAGAATAGATAGACATAAATGTATGATAATAGCACAAAGAATGGAGGAGAAAATGACAAGACCCTGATAAGATTAACTTAGACATAAAGTGATATAATATTAGTTGAGAGTAGACTGAAGTCAGTTAGAAATGCAAAATTCTGTAAACCCTAGAGCAACCACTAAAACAATAAACCACAGAGGAAAAGGCAATATGCCAACAGGAAAGAAAGAATACAAGACTAAAAATAAAATAAAACAAAATAACTCAATCTAAAAGAAGTCAGGAAAAATATTTTATAAAGTACCACAGAATATATGGGACAAACAACACAAGTGGCAAGAAAACAAGTATGTTTCTATCCAATCATATTAATAATTACATTAAATGTAGACAATTTAAAACACTCCAATTAAAACACACGAACCACATATAGGTTGCCTACAAGAAAATGACTTTAAAAATAAAGGCATATATAGGTTAAACAAAGGAAAATAATACTCAATGGAAATATGATTTAAAAGAAACCAGAAGTGTTTGTTGACTTAGTATGAGACTAAGTAGACATCAAGACAAGAGTATTACAAGAGTTTATAAAGAAGGATATTATTCTATAATAATAAAAGTTAGTTCCTCAAGAGGTCATGAAGTACTACGAATAGAAGTAGTGACAGTATTTTGCTTCAAATACATGAAGCAAAACTAACAGAACTCAAAGGGGATACCAATCCATCAAAAGATTTTAAAACTTTTCTCTCAGTAAGAGAATAGACTGAAAACCAGTAAATATGTAGATGCTTTCAACAACCCTGATGCAATTGACATTTGTAAATTTTCTGACCACAGAATTAAAAATTTGGAGTCAAAATGAAAATCGTATCTGGAAAATCCATAAATAATTGCCAACAAAGCAACACATATAAAAACACATGGATTAAAGAAAAAAATCACTAATGAAATTAGAAAACGGTATGAACTGAATGTTCTTAAAAGTGACATATATTTGTAAAACACACTTAGAGCAGTGTTTAGAGAAAATTTACAGCTGCTTTTGTCAGAAAAGATTTTCTAAATAAGGCCCCCCCCCCAAAAAAATGAAGCAAATTAAGTCCAAAGTAAGAAGAAGGAAACAAATAACAAAATTTAACAAAGGTCAATAGAGGGAAAAAAAATAAAACAAAAGCCAGTTCTTCAAAAAGGTCAATAAAATCGATAAACCTGTAGCTAGATTCATCAAAAAAACCCCACAAATTACCATATTATAAGTAAAATAAAAGTTATCAGCATAGATCATTATAGACATTAATGATGATAAGAGGTGCTGGCACAATTAGACATCCTTATTTTTAAAAATTGATCTTGATTTAGATCTCACACTACATACAATTAACTTAGAGTTTTAGTCAAAATTATTTGTCTAGGGAAAAAAAAAAGCAAATCTTTGTGGCATTCATTTGGGCAAAGATTTCTTAGGTAAGACAATCAAATCATGAATCATCAAAGACAAATACCTCACTGTTCCCGAGTTCAAGCCCCGTGTTGGGCTCTGTGCTGATAGCTCAGAGTCTGGAGCCAATTTCAAGTTCTGTGTCTCCCTCTCTCTCTCTGCCCCTCCCCTGCTTGCACTCTTTCTCTCAAAAATAAATAAACATTAAAAAAAAAAAATTTAAGAATCCAGCAAATATAAAAAGGGCAACACTTGCTGACCAAGTGGACTGTAAGTTTAGTCTAGTATTGAAAATCAATCAATATAATTCACCATACTAAGCAAATAAAAGAGGGGCACCTGGGTGGCTCAGTTAGTTCAGTGTCTGACTCTTGATTTTGGTTCAGGTCATGATCTCACCATCACGGGATCGAGCCCTACATTGGGCTCCACGCGGAGCATGGAGCCTGCTTAAGATTCTCTCTTACCCTGTCCACCTCTTACTTTCTCTCTCTAAAATTTTTTAAAAAAGAAGAAAAGAGAAAACCCACATGGTCATCTCAATGCATGCACAAAAGTACTTTACAAAATCCAACACCCAATCATGGAAAAAACAAAACTCTTAGTAAACTAAGAAAAGAACTTTTAAAAATCATACTTAGTGGGGCACCTGGGTTGCTTAATCAGTTAAGCATCTGACTTCAGCTTAGGTCATGATCTTGAGGTTTCTGAGTTCAAGCCCTGTATTGGGCTCTGTGCTGACAGCTCAGAACTTGGAGCCTGCTTTATATTCTGTGTCTCCCTCTCTCTCTGCTCCTCTCCCGCGCACACTCTGTTTCTCTTTCTCTCTCTCTCTCTCTCTCTCTCTCTCTCTCTCTCTCTCTCAAAAATAAATAGTAAAACCATACTTAATATTTACACCTTTGTGTAGTTCCCTCCTAAATGTACCAGGCAGAGTTAGTCTTGTGGCAAACAGAATACAGCTGAAGTGATGACACGTCACTTCTGAGATTAGGTTATAAAAAGATGTTACAAGCCCTGTGGCTGTGCTCTCTCCCCCTCTGGGGTCACTCCCTCTGGGGAGGGGGGGGGGCATCAGCCACGTCATGAGCACACTAAGGAGAGGCTCAAGTGGCAAGGCACTGAAACTTCTTGACAACAGCCATGTTAGCCAGTTATAAAGCAAAGCAGATCCTCCAGTAGCCAGAGTCAGACCTTCAGATGAATGCTGAACTCTGACCTCAGGAGAGAGTCTGAGCCAGAACCAGTCGGCTAGCCACACCCAGATTCCTGACTCTTAGGAACTCGGTGAGTTAGAGTGAGTTAGCAGGCATCTCTCACCATCTGAACTCAAAGCTATGGAAACTCAGGAACTGAATACATTTCTTTTAAGGCAGACACTCATAATCCTATAGAATGAAAACAACACAAATACTCAGCTAAGGAATTTAGTACGAGTGAATCTTATATGGCTTTAGAAGATGCTGAACATATGTCTATTTTAAAACCAGTAATCATTAACTGAAAAAACTAACTATATAAGATGTGCACACACATACATGATAAAGATCAAACTAGGAATTAAAATTAAAGTGTCGGTGTCTTAGATTCATGGAATGCTCCCCACCCACAGCATTGGAAACATAAAAAAAAAATATTGAAAAAATGTTGAAAAAATATTAATTAAAATGAAAATTAAGATAATTAAAAGGCAAGGAAATACAAAGTCTATTTTAGAAAACTATTTCACCCCAAATAGTCAAAATAAGTAATTTTGATGTTTAAAGGAATATGTTTCACTGGTTGTAAACTTCACTTATATGTAATATCTCATTACTGAATTATACCAACTAATGCTTTGCTACTGAATTCTTTGCTTACCAGTCTTCTGGTTTGACAGCAGAAAGATCAGGGATTTTTGCTCTTTCATCCCATTCATCAGGCTTTTTGTCACTGGGATCTTCAATTTCTTTGGGAGGATTGATAGGAGGAACCACATCTTCTAGTAGGCTTCCTTGGTTTACAACTATTTGATCAATTAATACTTCAAATGTGTCATCTGGATTCATCACTAAAGACCAATTTAAATAAATAACACCTATAATGACTGACATTTTAAAAATAATCTTCTAAATAAAAAACTACCCTAAATTTCGTGAGTAGAATTTTTTATTAACCAGAAATAGAGGAATTACAATCAAATATTAAATCAAAATATGCTGAGATCACTAGGTACAGTGCTTCCTAAAACCAAAGGGAAAAATTTGTCTTAAGTAATAATTTAATAAAATGCTCCATTACTTCTCAAATAAAGAATATCCAATAGCTAACTCAGTTTGGGACTCACGCAACCAGTGAGCTTCACTTTTTTATTATCACAGAAGGCAACCCAATCTTCTTCAGTATTCTAAAATAACTTTTTTGAAACTATCTCAAACTTCAAAACTTGCAAGTACACTATGAAGAACTTTATTTTTTCATGAACCACTTGAAATTAATTTACTAACCTCATACACATCATCCCTGAATGTTTTAATGCATATTTCCTACAAACAAGGACATTCTCCTATATAACTTCAATCTAGTCACCCAAATCAAGAAATTAACATTGATGCATGACTACCATTTCCTAGAAAATTTTCAAGTTAATGATATTTCAAATTCAATGATACATACACTGTAGTGTAAAATATCTTAAGGTTGATGGAAAATATTCAAGTTTACACATATGTTTGTTTGGAGGTGAATGTTAGCTCTCTAAAAGTACCCAAGCCAGGGGCACCTGGATAGCTCAGTTGGTTAAGCATCTGACTCTTGATTTCAGATCAGGTCATAATCTCACAGTTGTGAGATCAAGCCCAGCATGGAGCCTGCTTAAGATTCTCTCTTTCCAGGGGCACCTGGGTGGCTGATTTGGTTAAGCATCTGACTTCGGCTCAGATCATGATCTCACAGCTCTTGAGTTCGAGCCCCATGTCGGGCTCTGTGCTGAAAGCTCAGAGCCTGGAGCCTGCTTCAGATTCTGTGTCTCCCTCTCTCTCTCTGCCCCTTCCCCATCCCCACTCATGCTCTGTCTCTCTCTCAAAAATAAACATTAAAAAAAGTTAAAAAAAAAAAAAAGATTCACTCTCTCTTTCTCCTTCTGCTCCTTCCCCATCTCTAAAACTAATTAACTAACTATCCAAGCCAAGTTTCATAAAGGACCCCTTATCCCTTGTAATGACAAAATAAAAGCTCTCTCCACTGTAAACTTGGATGGTATGGTCACTGGGTAAATTTTAGATCTTTGGAAGGAATGTTAGATGAAAATAGATGTCTAACATGTGCTTTTCAATAAGCTAAAGAAGTAGGAGCTATCGATGAATGTCAGGATTGTCCTGACTTAATTAGTAAGCAGGCTACCACGTTCTGAAGAAATAGTTCTAAAGCAAGAACAATCTCTAGAGGTTTCAGTAAAAACAATGCCAAATTACTTATACCAAAATCAAATACTGTAATTTATATACAAATTCATATAATGCAACACTCTGTGTTTTCTCCCTTTTTTCTCCAATATTTCCTCTTCTACTGCAGCTGAGATTATAAAACTATATTAGTACGTAGGGAAAAAGTCAAGATTTAAGCAGAGCTAAGAGTAAGATCTTAAATGTAAAAAAGTACTAGATTCTTCCTAATTCAAAAAAGGCATTTCTCAAGAAAAATCTTGAAAAGAATGTTCTGAATAAATTCTGCAACTGAAATGTTTAAAAATTACCATGAAAAAACAAAAAAGCACACGACAAATCCTAATATGTGAAAAGACACCTTTGTCTAAAACTGTATTAAAATATTTTAAATGAATTTACAATAAAAGACATTGGATTTTATGCCTTTAAAGGTGTACTCTGTAAAGTTCTTAGAACAACTATAAAATAATGTTACAAAAATATATTAGTAGTACAGGAAAAAATTTAAAAAAAAATTTTTTTAACATTTATTTATTATTGAGAGACAGAGACACAGAGCATGATCAGGGGAGGGGTAGAAGGAGGGGGAGACACAGAATCTGAAGTAGGCTCCAGGCTCTGAGCTGTCAGCACAGAGCTGACGCGGGGCTCAAACTCACAAACTGCGAGATCATGACCTGAGCCAAAGTCAGTCACCCAACCCACTGAGCCACCCAGGCACCCCTACAGGAAAAATTTTTAAAGTCATTCAATAATCCTAGTACTACAAAGTTTTTGTGTATAGTAGTAAGAAAGCAAGTGTTTAAGAGTCAGACTTGAATTTCAATTCTAGATCTACCAATTACTTTTATTTCCTAGAGCGAGTTACTTAACCTAAGTTAAGGTACAATAGAAACTGTTCACCTCACATGATGGTTCTAAACCAAGTACCTAGCACAGAGCATGGTATGTATCAGGTGACTAATGACAATTAGTTCTTTTTTTTTTCCTGGTCTTTCTATTTGCTTGCATAATTTGCCTAGTGGCCCCTACAATAATCTACTTCCACTTTATATCTCATTTTCTTTTAACATTTTAATATTGTAAACATTTTCCCTTGTTGCTAAATATTTTCATAGTTATCATTTTTGTACTGCATATGAAATTCCTACTATAACATTTGGGTTGCTTTAAATTTACAGTATTATTTCCATACATAGCTCATTTTCTTTCTTTTGGATTATTTTCTTTGGATGATTTCTTAAAATGGAATTGTGGTTTCAAAACACATAATCCTCTTACAGTCTTTGATATATTATACCAAGTTGCTTTTCCCCAAATTTGTACAAAGTCTAATGAAATTTGTTCTATTCTAGTTATAACTTCTCATTACTTTTACTTTACGTTCCTCAAAACATCCAGTTCTATTTTCTAACTTTCGAAAAAGCTCTTTGATATAAATGCGGACATTAAAAATAAAATTGGTCATTGGCTTGGCAGACAACTTCAATGTTTCTGCCACTGAAGTCTTTGGAAAGAGAACTGAAATATCTTAGTCTTGGATAGAGCTGTCCTTCAGATTCTGACACGCTGTGATCTTAAATAATCATCGACACATCAAAGCTCCATAACTGTATGTACTTGGGAAGAGGAGAATCAATTCCTTACAACGTTCCTCCCGCTCAATGTCTATGCAAACTCCTATTTAGAAAGTAAAGCTAAGTACGTTAATATAATGGTTGCTCAAAACTTTCCAAGTTTAAATATGTGCTACAACTACCATGAGGTAGGAAGTAACAATAATTCAACTACTTGTAAAGTCCAAGTTTCTTAGCTTGGCATCAAGAACTTTTTCCTTTTTAATCTTTTCTATTCTTATAGTACCACTAATGTCATATCACCTCAAATTTCCTTTTCTTCTCCTATCTTCCAGGTTCCATCTACATTTCAAGACTAGTTAATATATAATCTCTAAGTTTTCTCTGGGGGCGCCTGGGTGGCTCAGTTGGCTGAGCATCCAACTTCGGCTCAGGTCATGATCTCGCAGCCTGTGAGTTCAAGCCCCACGTCAGGCTCTGTGCTGACAGCTCAGAGCCTGGAGCCTACTTCAGATTCTGTGTCTCCTTCTCTCTCTGCCCTTCCCCCACTCATGCTCGCTCTCTCTCTCTCTCTCTCTCTCTTTCTCAAATAAATAAACATTAAAAAAAAATTAAAGATAAAAAAACAAAACGTTTTCTCTGTGTCTCCAAACTGGAAGTAATATTGATTTTGAACTCTTAACTGTACCTCATCTGCACCTCTCATATGGCATTTTACTTTCTACCTGCACTATATGCATTATAATTATCCTAAAAAGATAAGCGCCTCAAGGGTAGGATCAATGTTTATTTCTCCCAAATCCCTTGCCATGAAATAAAGGTAGTCAGCAAATATTTTTGAATTAATGAATGAATTAAAAGGATATACCAAGGGTATAAAGATGAGTCTTCCTGTCTGTAAAGAACTTTTTAAGGTCTACATCTGGAGGTTTGGCATGTTTCTCTTCAAAAACTCCAGTTTTGGGATGTTTATGTCTGAAGATAAAATGAAGTTTATAATCTTCTCCACATTTATCTGGTCCAAACATAATGGTATAGGATGTTTTATCATAAAAGTTTTCCTTCAAAGAGAGATGAGTGTAGGGATTAGTCCAGAATTAGAGTATTTAATGAATTTTTCTATTCTATCCAACCGGGTAGAGGTTATGAAGATCTATTGAATGCTAATTCACCAAAGAATCATTTGACACAAGTGACAATAAAGGATGTGGAAAAAAGTTTTACTTCAAAAATAGATTTTTTAAAAATGCACATGCTACTTCTTGAAGATGTAGGAGATGCTGAAACCACCCTAGCAACATCATAATAAACTTGAATTACTTTATTAAATTAAATCTGAACTATTAATATTTTGTTCAGAAAATTTAAGCATAGAGAAAAGCACACTAATGACCTTAATGATTACCCATTACTATTTTTCAAGAAGATACCAGAAAATGACCTTCCTGAGCACATGGTGAAGAGAGACTCAGACATAAAAACAGACACAGAGACATGCTCCCTATCTTACTACCAGTAATTTCTCTTTATCTGGCATGGCCTGTTGGTTCAAAGCATGGGATCCGTTGTCAGATAATGGGATGCAAATGCTACCACTGCCACTTAACCAGCTGTATATGGCCCTGAACAAATTTCTTGGTTTTGCTATAGTCCTGTTTCATCACCTCTCAAGTATGGAGATAATAATAGTACCTACCTTAAAGGTTTCTCTGAGGACTTACTGAGTTAATCAGGTAAAGTGCTTAGAAAAATACCTGGCACTTAATTTCATTATGTCATTATAGCTTTGAGTGACAGTCACCTTTCAATACCCAAAACCTTCAACATATACCTCAAACGGCCTCCCCTTTACCTAACTCTAATATGTTTCACGGCCTCGGCATAGCCATGCATTCTGACAAATATCTCATTGATGCCTCATTTATCTTATGTCCATTATACGCAGAAGCCCTAATACAGCCCCCTATAGGAGAATGCTACAAGAAACGCCTCCAACCTTCAAAACAGTTCTAATACACTTGCTTCATTATGAAAATATTTTTAACCTGTTATTTTTGGGGACTGCCAACTCCTGAACTGGCCCACCTTTTATATTTGGTGGTTTGACCATTTCGTTTTACTGCTTTGCTCCGTTATTTTACTTCTCTGAACAAACTTATGATTCTTAATTTGTAAAGAAAATAACTCTAAGCTGATCTTTCCATGACATTTATAAGCACCATGTTATTTTTTTACTTATAGACACAGCAAACTATTATTTTGCTAAAGATTACAAAACTGATGCCATCAAGTAACATAGCTGCATATGAAACTGGAAGGCGCACTCTGAAAACTATACAGACTCATTTGGACAAAGATTTTTAAGGTTCTTTTCAATTTCAGTTAAAATAAAAATTTCAGCTTTATCAATTGCTTCTTAAAAATATTATAAACTTTAATACGGTTTTCTTAAACATTAAAATATCATACCAGATTCAAACCATCAGTGTCTGCTAGGAGTTTAATGTATGCACCTCCACAATCAATACCATCTTGAAAATTTACTTCATATCTAAATGAAGGGAAAAAGAATCATACTGCTGATAAATAAAAAATTACTAATCGCTCTTCAAACCGAATGTATTATTCTCAATTCATTTAAACATAAATGTTTTACATTACCAGAAGCTCAAATAAAGCATATCCACAACGTGTAGGGAATAAGCAGACATGCTTTTTCTATGCACATTCTTAAAATATTAATAGAATGATTATAATCAGAAAAGTCAGCCAACTTGTTGCCATAATTTTTTCCATCAAAACTGCTGAATTAAGAATAAGATACTTTAAAACTAGAACAGGAAACTTCAAAGTCAGATAAGGTGTACACTATACATATATCTTTATAAACTAAAAAACAAAAACTGAGGACGATAGCTACAGCAATAGATTTCTAAGAAATTGCTGATAGATCTTAAATACCCAGTTCACTAATTTGTATTGTAGTTCAACTACGCCTACATGTTAAATAGCTCATACATTTAATTAAATACATCCAGCAAAGAGATTTCATAATCTCAGTCAATAACCTGGAGTACTTCACACCTCAATGGCCAGGAAATGCAGAAAAACAACTGGAAGAATGAACCGACAAGAGAGCCTTTTCATGGATTTGCAACACCGTGTCATTTCCAGCAAGAGTTTTTTGTTATTTTGTTTTTTTAAAGAAAATAATCTTTCTTAGGCAAAGATGTAGGCATATCGAGCAGTATTTAGGAGAGATTTTTGGTAAAGTAATGAATTAATGTGAAATGATCAATGAAATGGCCCTCACAGTGAAAAACAGTAAAAACCAAAATGGTTGTGATTTGGCTTGATGAATTAAAAGAAGTGAGAACTAGAGAAGTAACAGAAACCAGTGATAATTTTAAGAAAGGACTGTAGTTTCATATGTTTCTAAAAAAACTTTAGTGACACAAAAGTTAAAAAAAAAAAAAAAAGCATACGAAACTTTTGACAGTTTGAACCCAATTAGTGTATATATTTTGCACCGAAAAGAACAAAGGAAATATAGTAAAACTTTAAGTGACTCTGAGTTGCCAGATTATGGTGATCTTTCCCCACTAATTTCCACTCTGCTTTGTTTCTCAAGAAGTCTACAACAGTGGTTACAAGCATGTAATTTGGAGCCAGAAAGACCTGAGATTTATTCCTGATTCTGCCACTTACTCTAGTGACACCTAGGAAAAGCAAGTTATTCAAGCTCACAGACCTCAAAGGACAGTGATGATTAAATAATACCATGTACAGCAAAGGCCAGATGTCCAAAATGTTAGCTTCTGTTATGACCAGAAGAAAGGGTCTGTTTTGTTCTTTTTCATTTTTTAAATAAAGGACAATCTGTTTTCCTCAAACCTTGCCCTTATATTTATTTTAAGCAGTAGCTGAAAAAGAGATTTTTTTTCTCATGGAACATGTTTTTAAAGATTATAAAGTAAAAGAAATGGTCCATGGTGTGAATTAAAGGTAAATATTAACTATTTTAGGTAAAATAAAAAGATACTTTTATTATAGGTGATCTAAGTACAAAGGGTTCTGTGAGAAGGTAAGAACTGAAAAAAAACAATTCTGTAAAGTGTCTCTATAAATATAATATAGTTTTGTTGTTGTATTATGTCTAGACCCATTGTTACATCTATTTCTTACACTGCAAACTTTCAGAGTTTTCAAATCATTAACTTGTGCAGATTATAAATAATTCACAATGGATTAGAGATGAGTGAAATGTGTATCATATAGCTTGACGGCTGTTATTGTTTAATCACAGGAAAAATGAGGATATATTAGAGTATATGGCAACCTGATTCTCTTTTAGAGTATCATTTCCCATACCGTCTTATGAAACAGTAATTATCATTAGGGGGAAAGAATTCTTTCCCGTCAAGTATGTCTGGAAAACAAAGTATTAAAGTTAGAAAAAGGTTTTTACATGTAGAAGTTCTCAAAACCTTTAACGGGCAAGCAAATATGCTTCCTTATGTCAAAAGTTAGGATATTCTTAGTTTCTAAAACTTATATGACCACATAACGCATATTACACAAATTGTACACAATTTGGGAAAAGGTTTTGAGCAAAGTTATATTATAAATCCACAGTATTTATAGTAGTTAATATAAAATTTCTTTATTTGTCCCATTTCATCAGTATTAAGAGAAGACATTCACTCTCCTTCTCCAAATTGTTTGTAAGCGTATCAAAGACTGCTATTCAATTCTTGGCCCCCTTCTTCCTTTTTGAGGATATAATTTCACAATTACTTTAATATTTCTTCTAGACTTATTACCTAATCTTTGCTTCTACTTTTGCTTACTTGCCTAGTGGTGATTTATACTTTCTGAAAATACTATATTTGATTCATTTTACTCTGAAAATATTAAATTCTATATTATTTCCCTTGATCTTTTCATTTAAGCCACAAAGGGTCAAAATAGAAAGTGATATTATATTCACCTAAGTTTCAACAGAATAGGATTACTTTCAAACTTTAAGAAAAAAGAAAAACCAAACCCTGAATAATGATAAATAATATCAAGCTCAAATATTAGTTCCAATAAGTAACTGTAAAAATATTTTTAATTTGCTAAAATAATAATCATATGCTCTTTGACATTATTCAAAAATTTAAATTTATTGACATGACAATGCAGCTAAGTCAAGACAACACAAGTGAAAAATTAAGCCAATGATGCCAAATGCCATGTTTTAAAAATTTTCTAAAACACAGAATGGCATTTTATACTATGTGGAGAACATGTTAAACATGTTAACAAAAATACTGAAGGGGTTCTAGAGTGATAAACTTCATAGTTAATGATACTTCTTTGTGTTGTAATTAACTCTGGGTAGCCAAATCTTCTAACATAAGGTAGAAAATAACATTTATACATTTCCTTTTCTTTGCTTTTAATTTGAATTTTTTGACTTTGTAATTGTATTCGTGTAAGTGGATTTTGTTTTGTATCAGTTTTATATAGGTGAAACTTGAGGAATTTATACCTGACAGTGTACATGTAAGCAACATCATAATAAAACTAATTTATGTCACACTATGGGGGAGTGAAGGATTGTGAAAACATGTGCCCTTTAAAAGGGGTCTATGCTGGGGCGCCTGGGTGGCTCAGTGGGTTGAGTGTCTGACTTCAGCTCAGGTCACGATCTCAGTTTATGAGTTCGAGCCCCGCATCAGGCTCTGTGCTGACAGCTCAGAGCCTGGAGCCTGCTTTGGATTCTGTGTCCCCCCTCTCTCTGTCCTTCCCCCATTCATAGCTCTGTTCTTGCTCAAAAATAAAAATAGCCATTAAAAAATGCTTAAAAGGGGTCGATGCTTAGAAGACACTGATCCATATATGTGTATCTTTTTTAAAATAAATTTGTTTCCTTTGAATCTTATCACTGGTTTAGCAGCAATATTTATGGTTCTATTCTGAATATACTGAGATTAATATCTTAACAGTAAGTAATTTTTAGAAAAGAGCTAAAATAAAAATGGTGATTTTAGTATGTATTATACGGTCTACGGTGGCAGAATTTTTTATATTACAGTACATATTATAAAACTTTTAAATTAACCTTCCTTTTACTCAAAACCTCAGAGTGCCTGTGCGTATTTATGCCTTCTGTATTTAAGTAAGTGAAACTGAAAAGGAAATCTGGACTTTTATACCCATTTTATACCCTTCATAGCTATATTCAGAAGCCAAATTATACAAAACTAACATACATTTCAGAGAAAGTACTGTAAAACATAATAAAACTTACTGAACAATCAAAGGTTTATCAGCAAAAATGAAGGGTTTTGCTAATGTCGCAGATATCGCATGATGCTTTGCTTGAGATTTCAACACCAGCCCTCTGTCACCAGGTATTCGGTTTTCTTTCAATTCTTCTATTTCCCATCTTCCTAAAATATAAAGCAAAGCAGATTAAACGAAAACCAAAAACAATGACTTATAAATTATTTATCAGCAGTGGTGACTAGTAAGATTTTTTTATGAAGGCTGATTTGCGAAAAATAGAACAAAATTTGAAAAACAGGAAATAATATCTGCAATTGTATGCATGCCCACTCTTTTTTTTTATCTTAGTAGAGAATAGTTTCATTTTCTTAGCTAAAATTAGATTGTATTTCTCTGACTTTTTAATCAATGAAATTACAAAATGTGGTTTGTAGCATGATCTAGCAATACTGTATTTTTTTTTTTTTTAATGTTTATTTATTCTTGAGACAGAGACAGAGCGTGAACAGGGGACGGGCAGAGAGAGAGAGGGAGACACAGGATCTGAAGCAGGCTCCAGGCTCTGAGCTGTCAGAGGGCTAGAATCACAGATTGTGAGATCATGACCTGAGCCCAAGTCAGACGCTTACCCGACGCAGCCACCTAGGCACCCCATCAAATGCTGTATTTTTAAAATGATAAATTTTATTTTTATTTTTTTAAGTTTATTTATTTATTTTGAGAGAGACAGAGACAGCACGAGAGAGGCAGGAGCAGCGACAGAGAGAGAGAAAGAATCCTAAGCAGGCTCTGCACTGTCAGCACAGAGCCTGACACAGGGCTGGAACCCATGAACTACGAGATCATGATCTGAGCCAAAACCAAGAGCTGGACAGACGTTTAACCGATTTGAGCCACCCAGGCACCCCTAAAATGATATATTTTAAAATTACATAGGAGATAAAGAGTTTCCTTAACACAAAATAAGCAGTTTGCATCGGTCTGTTTTGCAATATATGATACTCATCAGCTGCTTTCTTTACTTTGCAAAAGGTACTGTGGGGATTTAAATTTTATTTTGAAAACTGTATGCCCAATAAACACAAATTAAGGTCACTGTTCTCAGGCTAGGCCAATTAGCTCTCAGAACTTTTGGCCAAGAAAGTAGCAAGCACTGGATAAGCACTAAGCTATAATAATGGCAAAGTTGCATTCGCTCCTCTCTGGGCTGGGATTTTCCATGTTTAAGATCAGACAGCTCCTGGAATTACATTTGGGGCTACAAACGTTGTAAAGTTCCATGGGTTGCCGGTAGCCCAAAAGTTGCATGTTGGACTTTTCTCCTTTTTTCTCTTTAGAATAGAAAATAACCAACTTCTATTAATTTGTATAAAATGTTCTAGCTTTGAAAATTATAGGTACTGTCAATTCCCAATGAAACTCAATTTAGCAAAAACTAGCTATTTTTCAGCATTATACCAACTTGGAATATTTATTAACAGGCACTTATGAATCATAAATGCTCTTTATATTACTTGTTTTCCTTTCTAAAACAAAAAACAAAACAAAACAATAGTACAGGAACCTGAACAATCATGAATCAGAGAGAAATAATTTTTGGTCTGTCTATCACTGTGCAGAATTTATTGAGTTTTATAAAATCCATTTCATAGGTTTCTTTTCCTTTTCTCTCCCTCATTTGGTTACACTATACCTTTCTAAAAAAGATGAATTCATTTGATATTTATTCTCTCACATTGATGATAAATTGTATTATCACTACTAACCTGACCAAAATCAAAGGTCTTCTTTTAAGGAATAACAACTTCATCTTTAGGATTTTCAGGATATTTATAGCAAAGAATTTTTTAAACTATCTTGTCTTTTTTTTTTTGCAATTATGCACATATATTTATCAGCTATGAAAAAGGTACCATCTAGTGCTTTAATTTTAGAAAACTTGTGACAGGGTAATTATTGCCCAATGACAAGAGGTTTTTCCAATTCCAAATAAATAATAACTTTCTATTAATTTATCACTTAGCCAAATTCTAGACAATACCAGTGAATATATATTCTGATATAAATAAAATTTTAAAAAGAATTCACACAGTTTAAGGGGCATCTGGGTGGCTCAGTTGGTTAAGTGTCAGATTCTTGATTTTGGCTCAGGTCATGATACTGTAGTTTGGTTCCTGCTTGGGATTCTCTTTGTCCCTCCCAGTTCATGTAGGGGCGTGCACCTTCTCTGTCTCTCTCAAAATAAATAAACAAACATTTTTCTTTAAAAAGGAATTCACAGCTTTTATATCCTGAAAGTTGGTCACTTAAAGAACTGGTATTTATTAAACATTTGTACTTTTATTAATAACTTAATCTAAAAATGTAAATAGGTCTACTCCAAATGCAAACTCTACATCCCAGCACATGTTTCACAGATCTGCTTACTCCTGAAAAGCTCAGAATGAGCTTTATTCAAGTGGCACTTGACAGAAGCTGTCATTAACTATTGTGAATAATAAATTCTCTTGCAAAAGAACATAATATTAATCTCAACTACCACTTTTTTTTTTTAATGTTTATTTATTTTTGAGAGAGAGAGACAGAGCATGAGCAGGGAAGGGGCAGAGAGAGAAAGGGAGACACAGAATCTGAAACAGGTCCCAGGCTCCGAATGTCAGCACAGAGTCCATTGCAGGGCTTGAATCCATGGACTGTGAGATCATGACCTGAGCTGAAGTCAGATGCTTAACTGACTGAGCCACCCAGGTGCCCCTCCACTAACCAATTTATAAACAACACTGCTACTATCAATATCCAAAACACCATTTTTAGCATCTAGAACTTTGATTCCATATTTTTCAAAGTTGCTTTTAAGACACTGGTAAAAATCATTCAAAAACTATACTAAATCTAATATGTGAGAAAATTATTTTCATGGATATTTATGTTTAATGAGACTACAGACCAAACTTCAGTGCTAAGAAGCTTGGTTTTTTTGTTTGTTTGTTTGCTTCCTTGTTTGATTTTAATTTTAAGCTAAAGAAAAGATTCATTTAAATGTTAAAAGACACTTTTGTCCATCAAGAAACAGAGATTTAAACTCACTTGTAAGATAGAGTATATCTTAATTTTAGGAAACTAAAATACAAATGTGAAACAATTATCTACCCAAAGTTCTTGAAAAAAACTGGAAAGTAGTCTAAACATAGTTTTTTTTTAAGATTTTTTTTTTTTTAAGTAATCTCTACACTCAACATGGGGCTCAAACATACAGCTCTGAGATCAAGAGTTGAATGCTCTACTGACTGAGCCAGCCAGGTGCCCCTAAACCTAGGTGTTTTAAGCCAAACATTCTGTTTGATAATGTGTATCTCTGCGGGCATATTTTAGGTCATGTTACACATCTGCAGACTTCCTGCTTCTTTGGGTGAAATTATTCTTTTCTCTAAATGGATTTGGACTGAATGCAATATTGCTTGATCTGTGCATATGGCAGAGTTCTTTTTGGAGAATATAAACACAAAAAAACCCAGAGGAGTTCTGAGGATGGAGAACACTGCAAAGAAAGACATGCAGGCATGATTTTCATCTCACATTAAAACAAACTATGAAAAGGAATTAGACAGCTGACATCCAACACAAGCTATTATCTGTTTTGTTACTGTTCTCATGTATCTGCCTGTTGGAGTCTGAGTGTGAGGTCATACCCTTATGGGTATGAGGTCCTCTGAGAGAAAGAGAACTCCCACTACCAGTCACTATGAGAAGAGGCTGATCTTGCTTTAGCATACAACCAAGGAAGAGGCTGATTTTAGACTAAAAGGAAAAAGAAGTTCTTTTGTCATCCTATTAGGGAAGAAAAGATGACCCCTGCATATAGGACATTTTTTTTCCTATGGCTAAGCTTGAAGATAATCCTATCAACCAACGAAAGTAGACATTAAGGCCTGGAGATATGGGCTCCAGGAGTAGCCACATAACTAGTAGCTCTCATTAATTACCCTGTTTCACACTTGCTAAGAGGATCTTGCCCTGACTTACAACCTGATCTAGGTGTGCCCATGCTGGAGTTGAACCACCACAGAACAGCAGTAGCCTGGGAAATACTGCTGCAGGAAATGCAGTGACTAACTGCACTGGAGTAAAAATTCAACTCTTTCGAGTCAGGAAACCAGATGGTGGCTTAAGTATGGGTCACCCAGAGACCTCCAGAAATATCAGAAAGGAGATATAAGGCTGAACATTCTATTGTGGAAACATGACGGAGCCCCAGACCTCATATATTATATATATTATATATATATAATAGAAATATAATTTTAAAAGGTAGTGAACTCTGGATCATACTAGTTATATTGAATATTTAAATAAATACTTTACCATCATATATGGAAATCTCCTCATCTGTATCATCTTTCTTAGCTTTTGATAAGACCCACCTATAAATAAAGATGAAAGCAAATACGTATCATTAAAAGTAAAGCCAGCAATTTATAGACACAACATATACTAGAAACACAACAAAAGATTACCCAATAGTCACTTCTCATTAAAAACTAAATGCTTAGAGGCTAAATAAGGATGCCCATACATAATCTCACAAGGCTAGAGTCCAAACACATTTGGAATCCACAATTTACTAGCTGTATGATCACACATCAGATAAACTAAGCCTCAGTTTCCTCACCTGTAAGGCGATAAAGCTATGGAGATAAATATAGTACTGACCTACCTACTTGGGACAGTGTCTGGCATATAAAAATCAATAAATAGTGGCATTTACTTTTTTAGCAATATTTAGGATGGGACAATAATTTGAATTTGTCATCTGAAGTTTATCATTAATATCAGTCCTTAGGAATGAAGAAATGGTATAATTTTTTTCCTTTATATTTGTAATTCATTTGCATATTTTCTTTGTATAAATGAGTAACTCTCCAAGTTAAACATTTCTATCAATAACAAAAATGGTACTGGTTTACAGTGCCAAATAGAATACTTAAAAATTTTTTATAGTTCTGTAGTAGAGGCAATTTTAATAGGCCAATAACTTTGAAAATGCTAATTAAATCAAAGAAAACATTCTCTTGAATGAATACTCACCCAGCCAACCTTCCACTATCAAAAGTTTCTGTAAAATATACTTCTCCTATAGGTTGAGGTGTCTTATATTTAATCTAGAAAATAGATTTTTTAAAATCTAAAGTTATTCATCTTCACAAATACTTTAATTAAATAATCTCACTAGTTAAGAACCTAATATGCAATGCACATATAGGTAAAACAGATAAAAGGTGACATGACCTCAAAACTTTGTATCCTAGTGTGATAAGGTACAAGAGAATGTAAAAGATACAATGATGAGAAAAATACTGTAAATGCAAATAAAGAATACACTGAGTCCTTCCAACACAGGAAGGATGGGAAAAAGTTCTAGAGAAAGCCTCATGACACAGCTGGCATGGCCTTGAAGGGATTCTAACAGGTGACAACATTTGGGAATATAAATCATCAAAGACAGAGGACAGAGCATGGTCTAACGCATGTAAGATGAAAAACTTGGTAAGCATGTAGACAAGTTTAATATCAACTCTTAAATTTCACTGTTACATGATAGAGGATGAAGATACCATTTTGAGAGATTAGGAACCCAGAGAAGAGAAAGATTCAATACAGAAAGCACTGTAAAGCAATTATCTGCAAAGAATGGTTTCAAGTGTTCTGTAGTGTTAGCTGGTATGATGATGACAGTGATACTGGTGGTGGTTATATGGTGGCTCTTTTAATCCTCATAATACTTCTATGAGCAAAATACTATTATTGCACCCATTTTACATATGATGAAACTGCGTGACAGAGGCCAAGTAACTTGCCCACTGTGGCACAGTTAGATAGTTTTGGGACATGATGTGAACTAAGGCTGTTTGGCTCCAAAGCTTATACACTTAACCATTATGCTGTATAGAACATATCAGCAAAACAATTTAAAAGATTAGAAATAATTTATTGACAAATTATCAAAATGTAATTTGAATTGATGAACAAATAAAATTTTGCCTAATGTAATAGATCAATCTGGGTCGTTTCTGAATCAAGCTCTGTAATTTTATGTATATGATTACGAGATTTCTTTTTTCAGCCTTTAGGTAAAAGAATTCAGAAGTACTTTCTCTATTCACTGTCTCTACCCTAACCTGAGAGTACTTTTCCTGTCTATTTAAGGGGGGTGGATATTAATAATCAAACACAATTCCACATAATTACTGACAGGGTCAAAATTCTATCAAAATTGCCAATTTTTCTTTCTTTATTTTTTTTAATGTTTATTTATTTTTGAGAGAGAGAAAGAGTGCGAGCGGGGTAGGGGCAGAGAGAGAGGGAGACACAGAATCCGAAGCAGGCTCCAGGCTCCAAGATGTCAGCACAGCGCCCGACACGGGGCTTGAACTCACAGACGTGAGATCATGACCTGAGCTGAAGTTGGACGCCCAATGGACTGAGCCACCCAGGTGCCCCTGAAATTGCCAATTTTTCATGAAGTTTACTGAATTACAACTTTACTGTTCTCTATATTTTTATGGACTGGCAAAATGAACAATGGTACCACGAGCCTTCTTTCTATTAGATCACTCTTTAAATCACCAGAAGTTTATATTGCCCTTTATTTACATTTTACTGTGTCTAGATTACTTTTACTACATGCTTATAATACTATAAAATTAGAAGCATCAGAAGTTGTTCTTTCCCTTTCCAACCATTTTTTTCAACTATCACCTAATACAGTTAAAATGGCAGGTATCTCTCAATTCATTTCAAGTTTTAACTTCCAAAGACTGTTGTAGTAGCTGTATCTCAATTAATCATCAGCACTTCGATTACTTAACTTTCTGTAGATCGCAGAACTAGGTTTTAAAAGAAATGTACTCATGGAGTTTAAAATTTAAAAGAGAAAGAATAATCACCTTAAACAGCTAAACAACACTTTCATTTGCAAATAAAAAACTCTAAAATAAGTGAGGTGAAGTCTATAACAATAATATATTTAAGCAGTTGCTGACACAATACAATTGATGCATTCTTACCATCAAAAATATTTCTGAAAAATTTCCTGATCATCCCAATATTATCTATGAATATTCCTCAATGTAAAAGTTCTTCTGGATTGACAAGATGTACAAAAATCTCCTCAAGGTTTTTCAGACTTGTTAGTCACCACCTCAAAACATATCTTAACAATGATGAGCCAGAAACGCAGGTGAGCCTTATTAAATGTCTACCTCATTACCACCTCCCTTTCTAATTCATCCTCCTATTTAGCATCTCCTTTCCTCAGAGAAATAAGAAAAATGACTTATTTTATCTCTAGAACTGCAAATGACACTACCTTATCTTTTATCTGAAGAGGGCCAGCAGTGTCCAAAATAAGACTGAAAACCTTTCTCTTAGATAGAAGTGCTCAGCGCTCTTTAGTCAGTGACAAATTCCTATTTTGATAATAAAAATCTTCTGCATATTTACTTAGTAATAAAACTGTGCTAGGTGCAATGCACAAATTTCTGTAATACATGAGCATTCTAAAACACAGCAAGAAATAGTTAGAAAAAAAGCAGTGTTTTTCTATTTATTTAGAAAATGACTACTATTAAAACTGAAATGAATCTTAGAGGTCACTCTCCTCTATATTCTGTGAAGGAATAATTTACAACTCATTTTGCAGTAACCTTACCTCTGAGGAGAGTTCACCTTCATTAACATCAATTTCTTCTGAATTTTCATCAAAATCTTCCATCTCACCACCATCATCCATAAATTCTGCATTAATTGAGATGAATAGAAGACCCAAATATAGCCAAAATCTTTGGAAATGCATACTGACTACCTGTGAAATTAAGAGTTATCGGTGAAAAGTTGTGAAAAATATGGAAGTACACTTACAAAGAAATAGTTTCTCTTTAATACCTCTTTTGTTCTAGGATAGCTTCATTAATGAAGGTATTTAAATTATACTTTGAATAAATAAAATACAAACTTCAACTCCTACAGGACACAGATTCTACAGCTACACACCGGCTTCTAAAAACAAAGAACCAAGAGCACAAAACCTAAAGAGATAAGCAACAGTGACTGCCAAACTCAAATATTATGTGGACTCCTTTAAAAGAAAGAAAAGGTTGGGGTTGGCACATGGCTGGCTCAGCGGATTAAGCATCTGATTCTTGATTTTGGCTCCCATCATGATCTCAAGGTTCGTGAGATCCATTGGGCTCTGTGCTGACAGCATGGAGCCTGCTTGGAATTCTCTCTCTGCCCCTCCCCTGCTCCCTCACACTCTGTCTCCCTCTCTCTCTCTCTCAAAATAAACAAGTAAAAATTAAAAAAAATCATGGTTCTCAAATTTATTACAATCTTGCTTAAGTATATATAAACATACAACTGAAGTTTCATAATTATAAAACCAAAGTACATTTACATATAAACACCAAAAACCTAAAGAAAAAATTTTTTATCATAATTTCACGTAAGTCTTTTACTGAATCAAATCACAGCTAAAGACAAATAAATATGGGCTTACTGCAATCAGGTTGACTGTATTGGATAAACTTCTTTTACATTTATCATAATACTTTGATGACTCAATAATCTAACCATTTCTCTAAGTACTGCAAAATGTCTGTTCATTATTATAGCATTACTTGAGTAGAAATCAAATATAATTTGGCTGCCTTTTGGCAGAAATACATGATTTGTATGTCTTGCTCTATTCTCATTAACATGTTAAAATTCAAGTTTCATTTTTTGGTGCCAATGGCCTTTTAAACACAAAGTAAACGTGGATACTGAACTCGTGTGGCAGTCCTTGGTTATAAGGTGGTCAGAGATCCAGGTGATCCATAGTACAGTTCTATTACTTTTTTCCCCCAGTTACCATCATTACGAAAGCTTTTTTTTTTTTTAATTTTTGTAATCTTTATTTATTTTTGAGAGAGAGACAGCGTGTGAGCAGGGGAGGAGAAGAGAGAGAGGGAGACACAGAATAGGAAGAAGGCTCCAGGCTCCAAGTTGTCATCACAGAGCCTGACGCGGGGCTCGAACTCACAAACCGTGAGACCGTGACCTGAGCCAAAGTCAGACGCTTAACTGACTGGGCCACTCAGGGGCCCCATGAAAACTTTTTTTAAAAGTAAATTCTTGCCCTGGTGGCAAAACAGTTTCCTGCCTTAGCAACCCAAAGGCACCAACTCATTTTCCTCGGGTGCAGCAGTTTCTTCTGGCAGATGTGAGGTGTCTAAAATTCATCTCGTGAGAATATAGCTGCCTGTTCGTGGAGCCTTTCACGTGAAGAGCAGCCTCAGGACATTATTCTCTTTCCTATGCAGCGCACCTTTACTGCACTATTCACAGTAGCAAAAAGGTAGAAACAGCCTAAATGTCCATCAGTGGATGAAAGGATAAACCAGTTGTGGTATATGGAAATAATTGGAATATTATTGATGTTCTACCTGGAAACGTCTAGCATATTCTTTCATAAATAGTCTTTCCTGACCTCAAGTCCTGAATCTCCTCTCCATGAAAATCTATTTGTTGCCATCTTCCCAAGATCTCGGTGGAGAAGAAAGAAGGATCCTTTCTGGGAGACAGCCAAGTCTACTTTCTCATCCTTTCCCTGTCATTCACTGAAGACTGGTTAGTAGATTTGAATTTGAACCAAAAGTATGAGAAATGCTATTGGAGGATGTGAGAGAATCCACTCAGCTCTATAACCTGGATTGCAAAAAAAGATCTATAAACATATTCTAAAAGGAACCGAAGGGATTGCTGGGAAGATGGCGGCTTAGGAGGACGCTGGGCTCACCGCGCATCCTGCTAATCACTTAGATTCCACCTACACCTGCCTAACTAACCCAGAAAACCACCAGAAACTAGCAGAACGGAGTCTCCGGAGCCAAGTGCAGACGAGAGGCTCACGGAAGAGGGTAGGAAGGGCAGAGAGGCGGTGCGTGCTCCATGGACTGGCGGGAGGGAGCCGGGGCGGAGGGGCGGCCCGCCGGCCAAGCAGAGACCCCTAGTCTGGCTCACAAAAGTGGAGGGGCCAGACGAAGTGTGTTCCGACAGCAAGCAGGACTTGCTTAGTATCTGGGAGGTCATAAGTTAACAGCTCTGCTCTGAAAGTGGGAAGCCTGGAGGACAAAGGGAGGGAGAGTTGCTGAGCCCCAGGACGACAGAGCTCAGTTTGGCGGGGAACAAAGGCGCTCGCCAGCACCATTTCCCTCGCCCATCCCCCAGCCAAAATCCCAAAGGGAACCAGTCCCTGCCAGGGAACTTGCTTGCTCCTCGCAAACACCCAACGCGGTGGTTCTGCGGAGCCACCCCTCCAGCAGCGGGTCTGACTCCCTCCCGCTGCCACAGGGCCCCTCCTAAAGTGGATCACCTAAGGAGAAGCGAGCTAAGCCTGCCCCTCCTGCCCCCCTGCACATTGCCTACCCACCCCAGCACCACAAGCCTAGCAGTGTGCAAGTAGCCCAGACAGGCCACGCCACCCCACAGTGAATCCCGCCCCTAGGAGAGGGGAAGAGAAGGCACACACCAGTCTGACTGTGGCCCCAGCGGTAGGCCAGGGGCAGACGTCAGGTCTGACTGAGACTCTGCCCACCAGCTCCAGTTATACACCACAGCACAGGGGAAGTGCCCTGCAGGTCCTCACCACTCCACGGACTATCCAAAATGACCAAACGGAAGAATTCCCCTCAGAAGAATCTCCAGGAAATAACAACAGCTAATGAACTGATCAAAAAGGATTTAAATAATATAACAGAAAGTGAATTTAGAATAATAGTCATAAAATTAATCGCTGGGCTTGAAAACAGTATAGAGGACAGCAGAGAATCTCTTGCTACAGAGATCAAGGGACTAAGGAACAGTCACGAGGAGCTGAAAAACGCTTTAAACGAAATGCAAAACAAAATGGAAACAATGACGGCTCAGATTGAAGAGGCAGAGGAGAGAATAGGTGAACTAGAAAATAAAGTTATGGAAAAAGAGGAAGCTGAGAAAAAGAGAGATAAAAAAATCCAGGAGTATGAGGGGAAAATTAGAGAACTAAGTGACACACTAAAAAGAAATAATATACGCATAATTGGTATCCCTGGGGAGGAAGAGCGAGGGAAAGGTGCTGAAGGGGTATTTGAAGAAATAATAGCTGAGAACGTCCCTGAACTGGGGAAGGAAAAAGGCATGGAAATCCAAGAGGCACAGAGAACTCCTTTCAGACGTAACTTGAATCGATCTTCTGCACAACATATCATAGTCAAACTGGCAAAATACAAGGATAAAGAGAAAATTCTGAAAGCAGCAAGGGAGAAACGTGCCCTAACTTATAAAGGGAGACCTATAAGACTCGTGACTGATCTCTCTTTTGAAACGTTGACAGGCCAGAAAGGATTGGCACGAGATCTTCAATGTATTGAACAGAAAAAAATATGCAGCCGAGAATCCTTTATCCAGCAAGTCTGTCATTTAGAATAGAAGGAGAGATAAAGGTCTTCCCAAACAAACAAAAACTGAAGGAATTCGTCACCACTAAACCAGCCCTACAAGAGATCCTAAGGGGGATCCTGTGAGACAAAGTACCAGAGACATCACTACAAGCATGAAACATACAGACATCACAATGACTCTAAACCCGTATCTTTCTATAATAACACTGAATGTAAATGGATTAAATGCGCCAACCAAAAGACATAGGGTATCAGAATGGATAAAAAAACAAGACCCATCTATTTGCTGTCTACAAGAGACTCATTTTAGATCTGAGGACACCTTTAGATTGAGAGTGAGGGGATGGAGAACTATTTATCATGCTACTGGAAGCCAAAAGAAAGCTGGAGTAGCCATACTTATATCAGACAAACTAGACTTTAAATTAAAGGCTGTAACAAGAGATGAAGAAGGGCATTATATAATAATTACAGAGTCTATCCATCAGGAAGAGGTAACAATTATAAATGTCTGTGTGCCAAATACTGGAGCCCCCAAATATATAAAACAATTACTCACAAACATAAGCAACCTTATTGATAAGAATGTGGTCATTGCAGGGGATTTTAACACTCCACTTACAGAAATGGATAGATCATCTAGACACACGGTCAATAAAGAAACAAGGGCCCTGAATGACACATTGGATCAGATGGACTTGACAGATATATTTAGAACTCTGCATCCCAAAGCAACAGAATATACTTTTTTCTCGAGTGCACAGGGAACATTCTCCAAGACAGATCACATACTGGATCACAAAACAGCCTTTCATAAGTATACAAGAATTGAGATCATACCATGCATACTTTCAGACCACAATGCTATGAAGCTTGAAATCAACCACAGAAAAAAGTCTGGAAAACCTCCAAAAGCATGGAGGTTAAAGAACACCCTACTAAAGAATGAGTGGGTCAACCAGGCAATTAGAGAAGAAATTTAAAAATATATGGAAACAAACGAAAATGAAAATACAACAATCCAAACGCTTTGGGATGCAGCGAAGGCAGTCCTGAGAGGAAAATACATTGCAATCCAGGCCTATCTCAAGAAACAAGAAAAATCCCAAATACAAAATCTAACAGCACACCTAAAGGAAATAGAAGCAGAACAGCAAAGGCAGCCTAAACCCAGCAGAAGAAGAGAAATAATAAAGTTCAGAGCAGAAATAAACAATATAGAATCTAAAAAAACGGTAGAGCAGATCAACGAAACCAAGAGTTGGTTTTTTGAAAAAATAAACAAAATTGACAAACCTCTAGCCAGGCTTCTCAAAAAGAAAAGGGAGATGACCCAAATAGATAAAATCATGAATGAAAATGGAATTATTACAACCAATCCCTCAGAGATACAAACAATTATCAGGGAATACTATGAAAAATTATGTGCCAACAACTGGACAACCTGGAATAAATGGACAAATTCCTAAACACCCACACGCTTCCAAAACTCCATCAGGAGGAAATAGAAAGCTTGAACAGACCCATAACCAGTGAAGAAATTGAACCCGTTATCAAAAATCTCCCAACAAATAAGAGTCCAGGACCAGATGGCTTCCCAGGGGAGTTCTACCAGACGTTTAAAGCAGAGATAATACCTATCCTTCTCAAGCTATTCCAAGAAGTAGAAAGGGAAGGAAAACTTCCAGACTCATTCTATGAAGCCAGTATTACTTTGATTCCCAAACCAGACACAGACCCAGTAAAAAAAGAGAACTACAGGCCAATATCCCTGATGAATATGGATGCAAAAATTCTCAATAAGATACTAGCAAATCGAATTCAACAGCATGTAAAAAGAATTATTCACCATGATCAAGTGGGATTCATTCCTGGGATGCAGGGCTGATTCAACATTTGCAAATCAATCAACGTGATACATCACATTAATAAAAGAAAAGATAAGAACCATATGATCCTGTCAGTCGATGCAGAAAAGGCCTTTGACAAAATCCAGCACCCTTTCTTAATAAAAACCCTTGAGAAAGTCGGGATAGAAGGAACATACGTAAACATCATCAAAGCCATTTATGAAAAGCCCACAGCTAACATCATCCTCAATGGGGAAAAACTGAGAGCTTTTTTCCTGAGATCAGGAACACGACAGGGATGCCCACTCTCACCGCTGTTGTTTAACATAGTGTTGGAAGTTCTAGCATCAGCAATCAGACAACAAAAGGAAATCAAAGGCATCCAAATTGGCAAAGATGAAGTCAAGCTTTCGCTTTTTGCAGATGACATGATATTATACGTGGAAAACCCGATAGACTCCACCAAGTCTGCTAGAACTGATACATGAATTCAGCAAAGTTGCAGGATACAAAATCAATGTACAGAAATCAGTTGCATTCTTATACACTAACAATGAAGCAACAGAAAGACAAATAAAGAAACTGATCCCATTCACAATTGCACCAAGAAGCATAAAATACCTAGGAATAAATCTAACCAAAGATGTAAAAGATCTGTATGCTGAAAACTATAGAAAGCTTATGAAGGTAATTGAAGAAGATATAAAGAAATAGAAAGACATTCCCTGCTCATGGATTGGAAGAATAAATATTGTCAAAATGTCAATACTACCCAAAGCTATCTACACATTCAATGCAATCCCAATCAAAATTGCACCAGCATTCTTCTCGAAACTAGAACAAGCAATCCTAAAATTCATATGGAACCACAAAAGGCCCTGAATAGCCAAAGTAATTTTGAAGAAGACCAAAGCAGGAGGCATCACAATCCCAGACTTTAGCCTCTACTACAAAGCTGTAATCATCAAGACAGCATGGTATTGGCACAAAAACAGACACATAGACCAATGGAATAGAATAGAAACCCCAGAACTAGACCCACAAACGTATGGCCAACTCATCTTTGACAAAGCAGGAAAGAACATCCAATGGAAAAAAGACAGTCTCTTTAACAAATGGTGCTGGGAGAACTGGACAGCAACATGCAGAAGGTTGAAGCTAGACCACTTTCTCACACCATTCACAAAAATAAAGTCAAAATGGATAAAGCACCTGAATGTGAGACAGGAAACCATCAAAACACTAGAGGAGAAAGCAGGAAAAGACCTCTCTGACCTCAGCCGTAGCAATCTCTTACTCGACACATCCCCAAAGGCAAGGGAATTAAAAGCAAAAATGAATTACTGGGACCTTATGAAGATAAAAAGCTTCTGCACAGCAAAGGAAACAACCAACAAAATGAAAAGGCAACCAATGGAATGGGAAAAGATATTTGCAAATGACATATCGGACAAAGGGTTAGTATCCAAAATCTATAAAGAGCTCACAAAATTCCACACCCAAAAAACAAATAACCCAGTGAAGAAATAGGCAGAAAACATGAATAGACAGTTCTCTAAAGAAGACATCCGGATGGCCAACAGGCACATGAAAAGATGCTCAACGTCGTTCCTCATCAGGGAAATACAAATCAAAACCACACTCAGATATCACCTCACGCCAGTCAGAGTGGCCAAAATGAACAAATCAGGAGACTATAGATGCTGGAGAGGATGTGGAGAAATGGGAACCCTCTTGCACTGTTGGTGGCAATGCAAACTGGTGCAGCCTCTCTGGAAAACAGTGTGGAGGTTCCTCAGAAAATTAAAAATAGACCTACCCTATGACCCAGCAGTAGCACTGCTAGGAATTTACCCAATGGATACAGGAGTACTGATGCATGGGGAACTTGTACCCCAATGTTTATAGCAGCACTCTCAACAATAGCCAAATTGTGGAAAGAGCCTAAATGTCCATCAACTGATGAATGGATAAAGAAATTGTGGTTTATATACACAATGGAGTACTACATGGCAATGAGAAAGAATGAAATATGGCCCTTTGTAGCAACGTGGATGGAACTGGAGAGTGTGATGCTAAGTGAAATAAGCCATACAGAGAAAGACAGATACCGTATGTTTTCACTCTTATGTGGATCCTGAGAAACTTAACAGAAACCCATGGGGGAGGGGAAGGAAAAAAAAAAAAAAGAGGTTAGAGTGGGAGAGAGCCAAAGCATAAGAGACTCTTAAAAACTGAGAACAAACTGAGGGTTGATGGGGGGTGGGAGGGAGGGGAGGGTGGGTGATGGGTATTGAGGAGAGCAACTTTTGGGATGAGCACTGGGTGTTGTATGGAAACCAATTCGACAATAAATTTCATATATTGAAAAAAATAAAAGTAAAAATAAAAGTAAATTCTTAGAACTCTTAGATCTTTCAGAACGTTTCTATAGACCTACATTGGTCCGCTTTAGAAACACTGGTATGAGATTAGCAATTTACATCCACCAGAATGGCTATAATCAAAAAGAGAAAGTAACAACTGCTGAGAGGATATAAAGAAATTGGCACCTTTATACATTGCTGGTAGGAATGTATAATGATGTAAGTTTTGGAAGATAGTATGTCAGTTCTTTAAAATGTTAAAAATAGAATTACCCTATAACCTAGCAATTCCACTACTAGGTATCTGCCAGAGAGAAACGAAAACATATATGTACACAAAAACTTAAATATGGATGCTTAAAGAAACATTTTCATAATTAGCCAAAATTTACAAACAACACAAATATCCATCTACTAATGGTTAGACAAAATATGGGCTATCTATACAATAAAATATTACTTAGCAATAAAACTGAATGGTATACTGATATGTTCAAGATAGATGAATCTCAAAAAACATGCCGAGTGAAAGAAGCCCGTAATAAAAGACCACATATTGTATGATCCCATTGAAAAGAAATAGGTAAATTTATAGAAACAGAAAATAGATTCAGTGAGTGCCTAGGGAAAGGAATCGGAAGAAAGGGTTAAGGGAGGTAAGGTTTTTGGGGAGGTAATGAAAATGTTCTAAAATTGGATATGGTAATGGTTACATAACTGTGTTAAGTATATTAAAACCCATTGACTTTTACACATTAAACAAGTGAACTTGAAATTGCAAATACTGTATTAATAAAGTTGTTCTTAGAAAATAAACATTATAAAAAGTTTTTTCCCATATAGTTAGCCCAACTAATTAGAACCTTTCTTTTTTTTTTAAATCCCCATCCCCTATATCTCCCATCCACCCACCCACCTTCCCTCTGGTAACCATCTGTTCTCTATAGTTAAAAGCCTGTTTCTTGGTTTGTCTCTCTTTTTTCCCTACATTCTTTTGTTTTGTTTCTTAAATTCCCCACAAGTGAGATCACATGGTATTTGTCTTTCTCTGACTGCCTTATTTCATTCAGCATAATACTCTCTTGTTCTATCAGTGTTGTTGCAAATGGCAAGATTTCATTCCTTTTTATGGCTGAGTAATATTCCATTGTATATATATATACCACAACTTCTTTATCCACTCATCCATCAAGGGACACTTGGGCTGTTTCCATGGTTTGGCTACATCCCATGAAGTAGTGTTTTTGTGTTTTGGGGGTAAATACCCAGTAGTGTGATTACTGGATCATAGGGTAGTTCTACTTTTAATTTTTTGAGGAAACTCCATACTGTTTTCCACAATGACTGCACCAATTTTTATTCCCACAAACAGTGCAAAAGGGTTCCTTTTTCTCCACATCCTTGCCAATGCTTGTTTCTTGTATTTTTGATTTTAGCCATTCTGACAGGTATGAGATGATATCTCATTGTGATTTGATTTGCATTTCCCTGATGATGAGTGATACAGAGTATCTTTTCATGTGTCTGTTGGCCATCTGTATGTCTTTTTTTGAGGAAATGTCTGTTCATGTTTTGTGTCCATTTTTAAGTAGATTGTTTTCTGAGTGTTGACTTGTATCAGTTCTTTGTATATTTTGGATCCTAACCTTTATCACATGTCATTTGCAAAGATCTTCTCCCATTCCATAGGTTGCCTTTTAGTTTTAGTTTCCTTCACTGTGCAGAAACTTCTAATTGTGATGTAGTCCCAATAGTTTTTGCTTTTATTTCCCTTGCCTCAAGAGACATATCTAGAAAAAAATGTTGCTATAGCTGATGTCAGAGAGATTACTGCCTATACTCCCTTCAAGAATTTTTATGGTTTCAGGTCTTTAATCCATTTTGAGTTTGTTATTGTGTATGGTGAAAGAAAATGGTCCAGTTTCATTCTTTTGCATGTGGCTCTACAGTTTTCCCAACACCATTTGTTGAAAAGACTTTTCCTATTATATATTCATTCCTTCTTTATTAAAGATTACTTGACCATATAACTGTGGATTTATTTCTGGGTTTTCTGTTCTATTCCATTGATCAATGTGTCTATTTTTATGCCAGCACCAAACTGTTTTAATTACTACCACTTTGTAATATAACTTGAAGTCTGGAATTGTGATACTTCCTGTTTTGTTTGTCAAGGTTGTTTTGGCTATTTGAGGTCCTTTCTGGTTCCGTACAAATTTTAAGATTGTTTTTCTAGTTCTGTGAAAATCGCTCTTGGCATTTTTATAGGGATTGCATTAAATCTGTAGATTGTTTTGGGTAGTATAGGGTCTTTTTAACAATATTTGTTCTTCTAACCCATGAGCATGGAATGTCTTTCCATTTCTTTGAGTCATACTGAATTTCTTTCATCAATGTTTTCTAGTTTTCAGAGTACAGGTCTTTCACTTCTTTGGTTATGTTTATTCCTAGATATTTTATTGTTTTTGGTGTAATTGTAAATGGGATGATCTTCTTAATTTCACTTTCTGCTGCTTCATTATTAGCATATAGGAATGCAACATATTTCTATAGATTGATTTTGTATCCTGCAAATTTAATGAATTCATTTATCAGTTGTAGTAGATTTTGGTGGAGTCTTTCAGGTTTTCTATATATAGTTATCATGTCACCTGCAAATACTGAAAGTTTTGCTTCTTCCTTACCATTTTGGATGCCCTTTATTTTTTTATGTTGTCTAATTGCTGTGGCTAGAACTTTCAGTGTTACATTGAATAAAAGTGGTGAGAGTGAACATCCTTGTCTTGCTCCTAACCTTAGGGGGAAAGTTCTGTTTTTCATCATTGAGCACTGTGTTGGCTATGGGTTTTTAATATAAAATCTCTATTATTTTGAGATATGTTCCCTCTAGAACTACTTTGCAGAGTTTTTTTTTTTTATCATGAATTGATGTTGTACTCTGTCAAATTATTTTTCTGCATCTGTTGAAATGATATGGTTTTCATCCTTTCTCTTATTGATGTGACGTTATCATGTTGATTGTTCTGCAAGTATTGAACCACCTTGCATCCTAAGAATAAATCCCACTTGATCATGGTGTATTATTTTTTTAAATATATTCTTGAATTCAGTTTGCTAATATTTTGTTGAGGATTTTTGCATCTATATTTATGAAAGATGTTGGCCTGTAGTTCTGTCTTGTGGTGTCTTTATCTGGTTTTGGTAGCAGGGTGGTACTGGCCTCATAGAATGAATTTGGAAGTTTTCCTTCCTGTTATATTTTTTGAAATAGTTTGAGAAGGGCTATTACTTTTCTTTAAATGTTTGGTAGAATTTGGGGCACCTGGGTGGCTCAGTCAGTCAAGAGTCCAACTCTTGGTTTTGGCTCAGGTCAAGATCTCACAGCTCGTGGGTTCAAGCCCCGCATCCAGCCCCACGTCCAGCTTGCATTGAGTCCCATGTCGGGTTCCAGGATCCATGCTGCCACTGCTAGTGCAGAGCCTGCTTGGGGTTCTCTAACTCCTCTCCCTCTTTGCCCCTCCCCTGCTCACACACTCCCTTTCTCTCTCTCAAAATAAATAAACTTAAAAAAAAAAAAAAGACTTTTCAATGTTTGGTAGAATTTGCCTGTGAGGCCATCTGGTACTATATTTTGTTTGTTGGGAGTTTTTTGATTACTGATTCAATTTCACTGCTGGTAATTAGTCTGTTCAAACTTTCTATTTCTTCCCGTTTTAGTCTTGGTAGGCTACATATTTGTTTCTAGGAATTTATCCATTTCTTCTAAGTTGTCCAATTTGTTGGCATATGGGTTTTTATAATATTGTTACAACTGTTTGTATTTCTGTGGTGTCAGTTGTTATTTCTCCTCTTTCATTAGTAATTTTGTTTATCTTCTTTATTTTTTTACTGAGTCTTGCTAGAGGCTTATCAATTTTGTTGATCATTTCAAAGAACCAGCTTCTGGTTTCACTGACTTGTGATTAGAACTTTCTCTAATGAGATCAAAACTTTATGTGAATATGTGGGCCAGTTGGCCTTGATTTCTTCTAAGGGACACTGAATATAACACTAAAGCTTACTTTGAAAAATGTGTGTTTTTTTTTAATGACACCAATTTACAATAGGAATATTCTATATTAAGAAGTGTGTCAATACCACCATCTTTATGGACAAAGACAACACAAAAAATGATGCATGCTGTTATTTGTTGGAAGAGTTTGAGAACTCTCTGAATCATAAAAAAGAGGTGTAACTGAGAAAGTAAATTTAAAGAGATCAATTGGACTCAATAACCATAGGTAGGTTTATTTAAAATTTTTTGTACTTATTGGCAGAGAAATGAGTGCACTGCAAATTGCTTATTAATTGTTAATAATTCTAAAGCTTCAGGTGTGCCTGGGTGGCTTAGTTGGTTAAGTTGCCAACTCTTGATTTTGGCTCAGGTCATGATTTCATGGTTCATGAGATCAAGCCCAACATTGGGATCTGTGCTGACAGCAAAGAGCCTGCTTAGGATTCTCTCTCTCTCTCTCTCTCTCTCTCTCTCTCTCTGCCCCTCCCCGATGCATGCATGCATGCTCACACGTGCTCTCTCTCCCTCTCTCTCAAAATAAATAAACATTTTAAAAAATTATAATAATTCTAAAAGCTTCATTGTTCTAAAGTTTTGCAAGCCTTGCATATTTACATAATGTAGTAAAGTCTTTTGCTTGAGTTACTATTTGAGTAAAACAGAAATGCATAAAATAATAGTAATAATGAACATTAGTATCACTGGTGGCCCATATCTCCTCCTTTAAAATTAAAATACACTTCAGTTTCCTAATAGTTTGTTGAAAAAAATATTCTAAGTGCTTTGTTTGAGCTCTGGTGTATTGGGCTGTTGGGAAAAGTTAAGGCGAAACCAAGCAGGCAGTGCTCTCTCTGGAATCCTATTCTCACATCAACCAGGGCAATCCCCATTCTATTTTCTATATTATAGTTCTTCCTAACTTTCCTTCAGAAATAAACAGTTGGCAAAGCTTCATGAAAAAAAGTTTCGAAAATCTTTTATCTTAAAATCTGTCTCTTCTCTAAAGTTCTAGGACTATGATCATGCATTTGCCTAAAGGGAGGAGCCAAATTAATCTCTGCAGCCCAGGACGTGAATAGGATAGGCATTATTACTTCCCATCTACAAACTGAAAACAGATTTTAAAACTTGGTCAAAGTCACATGGGTTGAAAATGTGAAACAAGATCAGAATCTAGAACTGTACATTAATATACCATGCTACCTCTAAATTTAATCTTATCCCACTGCATTATTATATGCTTTTTGATAAAGCAACAGAAAGAAATTACAAAAATAGTAACAGCATATGTTTTCAAAATTCTTGAAAATTTCTCAAATTTAGGTTATTAGTATTAAGCTATTAAGATATTTACCCAGAAATGAATACATGACCTTACTACAGAGTGAAATACTTAAAAATAAATTGCTATTGGTCACAAACCATTCTGTAGCCAATGCAGTTCTATAGATAATAGTCTCCATTTAAAAATGATGTAGTTCAAGGTTGTTGCTGCTGTTCATTCCTTTTTTTAAAAAATCAGAAATATAAACCTAATAGTTTCTGTTTAATTCTTGAGTGCTCTATTATTATTCAATGATGCACCAGCTGACAACCGAGAATTAAATCATGAAGGTCAGGGGCGCCTGGATGGCTCAGTCATTAAGCATCTGACTTCGACTCAGGTCATGATCTCCCAGTTTGCAAGTAAGAGTCTCACATTGGTTCACAGAGCTCCAGCCCTGTCTTGGGTGAATATGAGCCCCACTTTGGGTAAAACATGAGCTCCAGGTGAGCCCCAATTTTCTCTCTCTCTCTCTCTCTCTCTCCCTCCCTCCCTCCCTCCTCCCCTTTTGGATTCTCTCTCTCTGCCCCTCGCTCACTTGCACATTCTGTCAAAAAAAAAATCATGGTCACAGTATTACTTGAAAGATATCACACTATGGTACCAATATATCATCAAGCTTCAAACAAAACTATGAAGTTTGTCACATATCATTTCTCAAAGGAAGTGGTAAAATATGGCCAGGTCTGTATTGGAACTTTGAGAGGCCTGACAATGGGGTACTACCACAAAACACAAGTAACTAATTTGTGTTAAGACATGTTTTTAATTGTGGTAGAATACGCAACATAAAAGCTACCATTTAAACCAATTTTAACTGTTCAATTCAGTAGTGCATTTACACCATTGTATAACCAATCTCCAGAACTCTCTTCATCTTGTACAGCTATTAACTCTATACCATTAAGCAACAATGTTCTCATTCTTCCTCCCTCAAACCCTTGGCAACCATCATTCCTTTATTAGTTCTTACTTTTTTTTTGGTACAGTCTTTAAGTTTTTTTCTACATATAACATCATGTTATCTATGAATAAATTTTATTTCTTCCTTTTTAATTTTATGTCTTTTTCTTGCCTAATTGCTCATGCCAGGACTCCCAATAATATGTTGAATAGAAGTGTCAAAAACAGACATACTTGTTTTGTTCTAGTTCTTAGAGGAAAAGCTTTCAATCATTCACCATTGAGTATGGTGTTAGCTGTTGGCTTTTTACATACGGCCTTTATTATGTTGTTACTATTAAAGGTAGTTTCTTTCTATACATAGTTTGAGTGTCCATCATATAAAGGTGCTGAATCTTGTCAATTGCTGTTTCTGCATCAACTGAGATAATCATGTCCCCCCCCCTCCATTTTGATAATGTGTTATAGTACATTGATTAATTTTCGTATGTTGAAACATCCTTGCATGCTGGGAATAAATCCCACTTGTTCATGGTGTATAATCTTTTTAATATACTTCTGAATTCTGTTTCCTAGTATTTTGTTAAGGATTGTGGCATAAACATTCATTAGGGATATTGGTCTGTAGTTTTCTTGTAGTTTCTTTGTCTGGCTTTGGTATCAGGGTAACACTACCCTCATGGACTGAGTTGGGAAGTGTTCCTTCCTCTTCAATTTGTCAAAAGATTTAGAGGAGGATTGGTTATAATTTTTCTTTCAATGTTTGGTAGACAAATAGACTTTATTTGCTCCTAGGCTTTTATTTGTTGGAAGGTTTTTGATTACTGATTCAATCTCCTTTCTAGTTATAGATCTGTTCAGATTTTCTATTTCATCATGATTTAGTCTTAATAGATTCTATGTTCTAGGAATTTATCCTTTTCATCTAGATTAACCAGATGTTGGCATATAATTGTTCATAGTATTCTCTTACAGTCCTTTTTATATCTACACAATCAGGTGTAATGTCCCCTGTTTCACTTCTGATTTTAGTTGAGTCTTTTTTTTCTTACTCAGTATAGCTAAAGCTTGGTTAATTTTGTTGATCTTTTCAAAAAACCAACTTTTAGTTTCAGTGATTTTCTCTATTGCTTATCTACTCTCTATTCCATTTATCTCTCTCTCACCTAATCTTTATTATTTCTTTCCTTCTTCTACTATTGGTTTTTCTAGTTCTTTAAGGTGTAAAGTTAGGTTGTGAATTTTAGATCTTTATTTTTTAATGTAAACATCAACAGCTATAAATTTCCCTTTTTGCAAAACTTTCACTGTATCTCATAAGTTTTGGTATGTTGCATTTCTGTTTTCACTTATCTCAAGATACTTTCTATGTTGCATTTCTGTTTTCACTTATCTCAAGATATTTTCTAATTTCCTTATGATTTCCTCTTTGGCCTTTTGGTATGTTTAAGAGTGTGTTGTTTAATTTCCACATATTTGTGGATTTTCCTGGTTTCCTTCTGCTATTGATTTCTCATTTCATGACATTATAATTTGGAAAAAATACCATGTATGATTTCAGTTTTTAAAAAAATTATTAAGATATGTTTTTTGGCCTAACATATGGTCTATCCTACAAAATATTCCATGTATACTTAAGGAAAAATAATTATTTTGGGGAGCCTGGGTGGCTCACTTGGTTAAGTGTCCGACCCTTGGTTTTAGCTCAGGTCATACTCTCACGGTTTCATGAGTTCGAGCCCCGTATTGAGCTCTACACTGGCAGTGTGGAGCCTGCTTAGGATTTTCTCTCTTCCTCTGTCTCTGCCCTCGTCCCAGCTAGTACTATCTCTGTCTCTTTTAAAATAAATAAATAAGTGTAAAAAAAAGAAAAATAATGTATTTGTATCAATATTCATCAGGAATATTGGTCTGTACTTTTCTTGTAGTGTCTTTGCCTAGCTTTGGTGTCTGAGTAATACTGTCCTCATAAAATGACTCTGAAAGTATTCTCTCCTCTTTGATTTTTTGGAACAGTTTGAGGAAGACTGATATTAATATTTATTTCAATTGATTGGTATTAATTTTTCTTACTGCTGTTAGATAGAGTGTTCTGTATATGTCTATTAGGTCCAATTGGTGTATAGTGTTGTTCAAGTCCTCTATTTCCTTATTGATTTAAATGGTTATACGATTTTAATGTAGCCAGCGCTTGTTTATATGGTATAAGGTAAAACATTTAATGCTGATACTATCCCCTCTGCCCCCGGTTATAAACATATAAAAAATTGTAGGCCCAGGGCTCTAAGCTTCCTGTGTATTCCTTACTCCACACAGACTGCTGAAATCACTAAATAGTATTTGTGCCTTCATAAGGTAGAAGGGAGGCCCTAGAGAAATCCATCTATTGTCATGTACCCGTCATCTCGTGTATGTTCTCTGCACTGCTTCTGCACTGATTCAATAACAAATTACAGCACATGTGACTTTGGCCAAGTATGAGATGCCATTCTCGCTCATCTCTGAAACCAAGACCAAGCAGCCTGATCTACCTCGAAGAGTTTCAGCAACATTACCTAAAAGCCCTATTGAATCTCCACTGTGAGCCCACAGTCACAAATTGTAAAGTGCGGCTCGTTTACTGGTATTGAAGTAATGCTCACTCCCACATCGAAGGTAGCTGCTGCTACAGCACGAAAACAAAAAACAATCACAGGATACCCAATGATTGTTTTAAAGCATGAGAGACATTGTTGGCTGATTACCATGCCCAAGGGACATGACTGGACTACATTTTCCTTGGCCTTAGGTGAGACCCAGAAAAGCCAATGACATAGTTGTAGTCTGGGTCTGAAGGCCTGAGAGCCAGAAATCAATGGTAAAAGTTCAAGCCTGAAAGCCAGCAGGCTCGGGACGCAAACACAACTAATGTTTCAGTTTGAGTCCAAAGACAGAAAAAGACTGAAGTCCCAGCTCAAACAGTCAGGCAGGAGGAATTCCCTCTTCCTCACCAGAGGGTTAGCCTTTGTGTTCAATTCAGGCCTTCATCTGACTGGATGAAGTACCCACACTGGGAAGAGCAATCTGCTTTCCTCAGCCTGTCACTCAAATTTTAACCTCATCCAAAAACACCCTCACATACACACCCAGAATAACGTTTAAACATACTTGGGCACCTGTGGTTCAGTCAAGTTGGCACACTCCTCCAGAATGCCCACAACCAGAAATTGTGTTAGGTCTCTGAGATAGTTTTATTTTCTACTGGAGCACTACCTTGACTAATACATACTTTTAACTAACACCAGGCATTTTTTTTTGTCTAAATCAGAAAAACCTAGAAATAATGAAAATACCTCAAGCAATACAGCACAATAGTAAAAAAAGAACCATAAGAGCAGAAATAATAGTTGAAAATACAACTTTCTGAGAGTTCAGACACTGCAGTACTACAAAACATTTCAAGAAGTCTGGATCTGATCCTAGAAGGTGAGAAACTACCAAGGTCTGAGATTAATGAAATGAACGAAGATGAAATCCTGGATATAATTATATTACTTTGGTTATACCAGGTTCATTTTCAAAATAATGTTTATATAAATATTATAAAAATATACTTACCTATGTATTTAGGATTTATACTACTTCTACATAGTTCCAAAGAATAGCTTGAGGTATCATGCAAAACAAAAAAACAGACAAAAGTTGCTGAGGACTGGTACTCCTTCTCATTTCTGTATTCCCAGTACCCAAGAGTGCTGGCATGTGATAGGAACAGATACATGTGTATAGAATCAATGAATGAATGCATATGTAAGAGGGGGAAAAAAAAGTCAGGTGGCAAAGGGACTAGACGCTAGTAAGCAACAAACTACGATGAGTTTCTTGTTGAGGCAGTACGCGGCAATAAATTTAGCAAAAAGATTTTTACACAATTAGAGGAAAGCAAAAATAAAATGAGGGAGTTTTCATTGTCTACAAAAGTCTACAAGATCCTTAAAGAAAAAAATCCTCTTTTAGAATTAACTGCTAGAAAAATTTATGGACTGAATCCCTACATAATAAATGTCTTTATTGTCTTGAGAGAAAAATAGTTATGTCAACACTTCTAACATTGGCCTCCTAAAGTTTGTTAGAACATTGGTAAAACTTAACACAGCAAACGTATTTCTATAGAGAAAAGAGATAATGGTCCAGAAAGTTTGCAATTTTATGATCTAATTTAATATGGGGAAATTAATCATATTTTTAAGTTCTATTCTATATCTATTAAGAAATATCTCTTCTTATGAGTTATTTCAGAATCTTGCTACAGATCGCATTTTAACAACCCAATTCATAATTTACTAGGAAAGATAGTGAACAAAAAGATCAAATTAAGAGGTTTTGTGTTACCATATCACAGAAATAAAACTGGACAAATTCTCACCAAAATTAGAGGGCATTCTTAGAGTTTTCTATGTAACACATAGAAAATTCACTTTGAAAGATCACAAATGAGTTAGAGAGGCAGGTAATAGCGGCATCTTAGAAGGCAGCCTTCTTCCAAAGAAGCTGCAAGACTCCATTTGAAATGCAGTTATTTTCTCACAGAAGAAATGAGCATGCTTCAGAATAAGCTGCATCAGGGATTTATTAATCGTGATAGCTGATGTGTCCAGAAATTCAGGGAAGGTTAGCCAATAGATAATAAAATTCATCATTCACAAATTCATTTAACAACTATTTATGATTGCCAGTTATGTGCCAGGAACTATGTTAGATGCTGAATTTACAGTAATTAGCAAAACATACATAGAAAGCCCTTGATCTGAAAGAGCTTCTAGTCTAGGATGGAAAGCAGACATCAAACGAATAACCCAGGTATTACATGTAAACTATAATACAGAAAAGTAAATAAGTTCTGGGGTGCCTGGCTGACTCAGACGGTGGAGCATGAGACTCTTGATCTCAGGGTTGTGAGTTCGAGCCTCACTCTGGGTATAGAGATTACTTAAAAATAAAATCTTTAAAAAAAATAAAAGTAAATAAGTTCTAAGAGTTGGGAACTGGGAAACTGAATTTGCATAGTAGGGGAAAGGTCAGAGAAAGCCTCCTTGAGAAAGTTACATTTAAGGTGTGATGTAAAGGATAGAGAGGGGTGATTGCCCTAGGCCAAGGACAAAGGAAGCAGCAGCACATGATGAAGGAACTGAAAGGGGAAGAGTGGAGCAAGAAGAGTACGAAGTGCTGTCTCGAGTACATACTATTTTACAAACGTTCATTCTGCAGCACTCTGTGGTGAAGGCGTTAGCATCCCATTATACATAAGCAAAGCAAGGCTCAAGGAGATAGGTAACTTACCTAAGAATACAGACTGCCACTAAATAGAAGGGGCAAGACTCAAAGTTAGGTCTAGTTTCAGGCTATACATTCCTTTTACTCAGGCTCTAAGTTAGAACAAATGACATTAAAGTTCTAGGCCTGGGGTGCCTGGGTGGCTCAATCAGTTAAGCATCTGACTTCGGCTCAGGTCATGATCTCACTGCTCATGGGTCAAGCCCCGCATTGGGCTTTACACTGACAGTTCAGAGCCTGGAGCCTGCTTCAGATTCTGTGTCACCTTCTCTCTCTGCCCCTCCCCTGCTTGTGCTCCCTCTCTCTCTCAAAAATAATAATTAAATAACTATTAAAAAAATAAAGTTCTAGGCCTATAAAATATAAAGTTAAATATTTTCTCTTCCATCCTTTAGACATATATTTTGGTTTCTGTGGGTTTTATACTTGAAAATCCTTTTTTTATGTGTATCCAAACTATGACTTACGCATATATAGTTTAAATGGCTTTTAAAATCTTTCCAGCAAAGATTTTAAAGCAGCTTAAGCCTATATAAAAATATAAAAACTAACAACTTCATGGTAATACCTTACACTACTATGACCCTTTAAAATTTTACAGTGCTCATATAAATTTTAAGACATTTAAGAAGATAATTGGCTTACTGTCAGAACTATAATTATCACATGCCAGATAACATAAATGTATCTAGGTATCTCCTCTCCTTAACAAAGCTAGAAGGTATGTTTTCATTAACTGTTAATACTTCTACTTTCCTACGTTAGAATAATGACCCCCCCCCCAAAGATATTTACACCCTAATCCTTGGGTCTTGTGAATGTTACCTCATATAGCAAAAAGGGCTTTAAAGATGGAATTAAGGTTGCTAATTAGCTGACCCTAAAATAGAGGGACTATGCTGGATTATCCAGGTGGGCCCAATTTAATTACATGGGCCCTTAAAAGTAGAAGAGAAAGCCCTTGAGAGATGGGTAGAAGAGATTTGAAGAGTAAGAGGAACTTCACCCACCAGAGAGACCTTGTAGACGGAGAAGGGGGCCGTAAGCCAAGCAATGTGAATAGTCTCTAGAAGCTGAAAACAGCCCTCAGCTGACTGTCAACAAACAGGAACCTTAGTCCTACAGCCACAAGAAACAGAGTTCTGCCACCAACCTGAATGAACAAGGAAGCAGAACTTCCTCAGAGCTTCTAGTAAACAGTGATGCCTGGCCTACGCCTTGATGTTAGCTCCGTGAGACTGTGTCAGACTTCTGGCCTATAGAACCGTGAGAAAATAAATCTGTATTACTTTAAGATCCTACATTTGTGGGATCAGTTCTGGCAGCAATGAAAACTAATACTTTTATCATTCCTGAGCTTCTTGATTCAACTTCTTTGAAACTGATGTTACTAACAAAGTCATTTTTAATTCTATTGCCTACTGTTCTCCTGACTGCTTTCCTCTTGGAGTCATCTCCTCCCTTGGTTTTTATGTCCCTGTTCCTGATTCTTGATTCTCTTCATCTTCTCTGCCCCCTTCATGGGCACTTTCTCCAATCTTCTGTAAATGTTGCTATTCCTTAGGGTTCCATCCTCAGGCTCTCTTCTTACATTATATATACTCTTGATTTCTAACTATAAAAGCTAGGTAAGGACTCCCAAATCTTACCCACAGCTCAAAAAGCACTCCTTTTTTTTTTTTTTACAAATATAATTTATTGTCAAGTTGGCTTACATACAACACCCAGTGCTCATCCCAACAAGTGTCCTCCTCAATGCCCATCACCCACTTTCCCGTCTCCCCCACCTCCCCATCCACCCTCAGTTTGTTCTCTGTATTTGTGAGTCTCTTGTGGTTTGCCTCCCCCCACTCCCTGTTTGTAACTATTTTTTTTCTCCCAAGCACTCCTTGATTTCATATCACTATCCATCTTCAAGGGTGTCCCAAAGCTTCTGCTAATTTGAACGTGGGCTTTCCACCCAAATCTGCTTCTCTTATCTCCTGAACGCTCTGCTTCCATTAACCATACCTCCAGTCAGCTAAATCAGTCAAGTTACTTTGCCATTCTCATAAGACTATTGTTTCTTACTGATCCCCTATGTCATTGGCAACTGAACGCATTTGGGCATTTCTTAAATGCCTCAATCTATCCCCACGACACAGCCTGATTTAGGAACCTATCATTTCTGAAGAGGATCAACAAACTCCCACTTTGCCTCTTCACTTCCAGTCTTGCCAATCTCCAAATCTATCCTCTCTACCTTCTCTCTAGCATGAGTTTTCGAAAACAAGTCTTACTGTTTATAAAAATGTACAGTAGTTCTTCGTAGTGCTCAGCATAAATTCTGTCCTTTTCAAACTCCTTTCTTTCTCTCCAACACTCAACTCTGTAACACATTAATACTTTTCTGTATGCTGTATCTTATAACTGAGAGGCCCTTCTGCTGTTCAGCTTCACTGAGGACTCCCCCAACACTGGTATGCCTCAAAAGTGGTGTTTCAAAGTCACTATTTTTAAAGTCTTAGTTGTCCTGCAGCTTCAGGAGGAACCCAACTACAAGATGATACAACAGAAAGTTATACACTGAACTTGGCACTATCACACCAAGCTTCTAGTTCTATTATTAAAAAGGCAAGAGGTTAAAACTGCTTTGGGCTTGTTTTTCATTTTGCCAAGTGAAAGAGTTAAACTACATGATTTAAAGGTCTATTAAAGTGGACAATTCTAGCTTTCTAATTAAGAGCACTAAAACTCGGTCCTGAAAAGCAGTAAGGCTAACTTATAACACTGTTCAATTTCTAGAGATCCATCAACATACTTGCATCATTCATACACAATTAACTTTATCAACTAGATAATATAATTATCTTTGTTTAATTAAAAAATGTTTATTTATGGGGCGCCTGGGTGGCTCAGTTGGTTAAGTGTCTGACTTCAGCTCAAGTCATGATCTCACAGTCTGTGAGTTCGAGCCCCGCGTCGGGCTCTGTGCTGACAGCTCAGAGCCTGGAACCTGTTTCGGATTCTGTGTCTCTCTCTCTGTCTGCCCCTCCCCTGCTCAGGCTCTGTCTCTCTCTGTCTCAAAAATAAGTAAAAACATAAAAAAAATTTTTTTTGTAATGTTTATTTATTTTTGAGGGGCGGGGAGGGGCAGAGAGAGAGGGAGACAGAAAATCCCAAGCAGGCTCCACGCTGTCATTACAGAGCCAGAGATGGGGTCCACTCACCAACCATGATATCATGACCTGAGCGGGGATCAAGAGTCCCAAGCTTAACCAACTGAGCCACCCAGGTAACCCTATCGATTATCTAGTTCCAAGGCATCAGGGATAGGTCTACATGGTACTGGAAGACCAAACCAATTAAATATGAAGGCAAAACTGTAAAGTGAAGAGAGGCCAACTTAAGGTGACCAAAAGGAAGGATACCTCGAGTGATTAAATGACATAGAGTGATGTAAAAACTTTAAGAATTTTTTTCTTAAAAAAATTTCTTTAAATTTTTTTTAATGTTTATTTATTATTGAAAGACAGAGACAGTGTGAGCAGGGGAGGGACAGAGAGAGAGGGAGACACAGAATCAGAAGCAGGCTCCAGGCTCTGAGCTGTCAGCACAGAGCCGGATGCGGGCCTAGAACCCACGAACCCTGAGATCATGACCTGAGCCATAGTCCGACACTTAACCGACTGAGCCACCCAGGCGCCCCTCTTAAAAAGTTTTTAAGTAAATCTTACGACTACATCAGGGGTTTGATGGCTTTTATGCAGCAAAATTTTCAAAATAAATTAACTTCTAATTTGAGACTTCTTCCCATGGCCATTCAATTTACTTTCTCGCTCCTTGCACCACCCCCTCCCCTTCTGAGCTTTATTGACACTTGATTTTAAATCCCAAGCAAATGTCTTCTTGTTACTTGGGCGATGCTAAAATAATATCAGCTAAAATGTCTTGATTGATCGTAAGCAGGCTTTAGGCGATAATGAGTCTATAGTAATTAGGGCTTCACTGGATTCAACCCAACTCTTTTGCTCAGTCCCTGGAGGCCACACACCGGGCTCCAAGCAGCGCATCTAGGGAGTGGCCAGGAATTACAGGCCACCACTGCCAAGAGGGTTGAATCTGTTCGTCTTTACAAAGCTGGGAATTGCGTAAACTGAGCCTTTTTTGTTTTTGCTCACGATTTTAAAACTAGTGGGTGGGGTGAGCCGCGCCCTGACACGCCCGGGCCTTCCATACATCCCTCGGGAGCGCGCACCAGGGCTCGAGCTTGGAATGGGGCTGAAATGGTAACCGCTGGAATAACGGACTCGGCTCGCTGGGGCCGCGCAAGCCTTGGAGGCAGAGAACACCAGCCTCCTCGGCGCCCCAGCCCCCGCCTCAGCGCAGCAGGTGGACACCGCGGTTCGGGAGGACCCAACGGACCCGATGTGGCATCAACTCCCGCAGCCCTTGGTGGCTTTTCTCCTCCCGAGGACAGGACAGCCCACCCAAGAACCTCGCTCGGGGCACCTCCATCCCAGAACTCAAGAACCACTCCCTCACCTGGCCCCAACCAGGTCAGCCTGGCGGGTCGCCAAAGAAAGGTGTGCGGCCCAGGAATCCCCGCCCTGGGCGTAAATGCAATGACTCCGATTCCTCACTCTAGCCGGAGCGCAAAAGGCAGTAGGAAAGTGGCGTACTGCCCACGCACCTGTCTTGCGGGCCCGTTTTCAGCAGTGGCAGCTCAGATGTCCGAGTCGCTGCCACTTGGTCCCCGCGTCTCCCCAGACCAATCCCGCCGGCGGCCGCCCAGAAGCGACTGCTAACCGCGCATGCGCGAGCGGCCACAGGCAGGGAGGAGGCGGCGGCCCGCGCGCACCTGCGTGGAGGCTCAACTGGCGCGGAGGGGGCGCTGGCCAGCGAGGCGAGACTGCAGCTGCGGGGCCCGCCGTAAGGCGCGCCCTTGGGCCTCGCGCCCGCTCAGCGGGCCAGGAGTGAAGTGGGCTGGCCGGGCACGAATTCCTCCCTCTTAGCCCAAAGAGTTTCTCCTCCCTGCCCTCTCTGCAATCAGAGGGGTAGTGCCTGCTATTGCACATAAATGGATCCTGAGTTTTATATAACTCACATTTTTGAACAGTGTCCAGTTAGTACCCCAGGCCTTTCCTAGAGTTCTAGATGTTGAGAGGTCGTTGTGCTCAGCAGGGAGGCTTCCTATTTCGTGTGGCTGTGTGGTTAAGTATAGACATATTAAATGTTAACGTAACACATTATTTTCTTTCTGAAATTGCTAATATTTATTGTGTTCTCTGTACTCCAGGGGTTTTACATTATTTTATTTAACCATCACAATCCTGGTGAAGGAACTAAAGATAATTACTTGCCTGAATCTATGATTAACAAATGGTGGAAATAGGGTTTAAATCCAGGCCCATCTCTCTCATAGTCTGTACTTTTAACCAAACACATCAAAATTAAAAATACAACATAAACGTAGTATTGAATCTCAAGTTTCCTTGCCTCATTGATAGTGGATCATACACATTTCGCTAATATTTTATAGCAAATCTTGACTGAATTAGAATGTTTGGGATGTATAGTAGGCATATGTTTAACTGTTTTAAAAAATGCTGAACAAGCTTCCAAAATGGCTGTTTTACATCCCCACCAGAATGTATGAGAATTTCAGTTACACTACATTTTCACTATTGCATAGTATGGTCAATCTTAGTCTTTCTAGACACCAATCAATGATGTCTCAATGTGGTTTTAAATGCTATGTAGTTTTCTTATACATACCAAATCCTCTCCTTAGGACTTCTATCATTTTGTATTTCCAGTGTATGAGAGTGTTTATTTTCCACATAACCTTACCCAACAGAATGCATTGTCAAGCATTTGAATTTTTGTCAACCTCATGACTGATATCTCAGTGTAGTTTCAATTAAAAAAAATTTTTTTTTTAATTTTTTTTAACGTTTATTTATTTTTGAGACAGAGAGAGACAGAGCATGAGCGGGGGAGGGTCAGAGAGAGAGGGAGACACAGAATCGGAAGCAGGCTCCAGGCTCTGAGCTGTCAGCACAGAGCCCGACGCGGGGCTCGAACTCACGGACTGTGAGATCATGACCTGAGCCGAAGTCGGACGCTCAACCGACCAAGCCACCCAGGCACCCCTAAAAAAATTTTTTAATGTTTATTTTTGAAAGAGAGAGCACAAGCAGGAGAGGGACAGAGAGAAAGAAAGAGGTAGATACAGAATCTGAAACAGTCTCCAGGCTCTAAACTGTCAGCACAGAGCCTGTCACAGGGCTTGAACTCTGGAATGGCAAGATCACAACCTGAGCCAAAATCCAGCACTTTAACTGAGCCACCCAGGCGCCTGCCCTGGTTTTGATTTTTACTTGTGAGGTCGGATAAATTTTTATGCATAAGGACAATGTTTCCTTTTTATTGCGTCCAGATTTTGAGTCATTGAATACCTTTCCCTACTCCAGGTTCATCTATATTTTAACACTTATATAATTTTATTATTTCTTTTTTATTATAGTTTTTTATTATACTATTATACTTTATTTATTATACTTTTTTATTATAAGTTTATTATTTGAAGTTTATTTTTCTGTAACATGTAAATATTTCTTTAAATGGCTATCCAGTTGCCCCAATATCATCAGAATATCTCTTTGCCCAGTGATTTAAGATACTGCTTTTATCATTTACTAAATATCCATATTTACTTGGGTATATTTCTGGACTTTCGATTCTATTTCACTGATCTGTGTAGTGCTAGCACAAAGTATCACACTATTTTAATTATAGAGGCTTTGAAAAATGTTTTAGTATCTGGTTGTTTCAGATGCCCTCTTAGAACTTCCTTTTCAGTGCTTTTCTAGATATTCCTGAATGGGTTTTTTTTCCATATGAACTTGAATATCAATATGCCAACCCCCAGGAAAAAAAGGATTGTTCGCGTATTTATTGGAATCACAATAAAATTTTAAGTTAACTTAGGAAGCACTAATATTTTGATGAGATATCCTGTCCAAGAAGAGAGAGGTCTATTTGCTTGAGTCTCCTCTTGAATCTTTAGGAGAGTTTCATAGCCTTCCTCATATAGGTTTTACACAGTAGTTTACCTTTAGATCAACTTTACTGAGATTTACATACAATAAATATCATTCATTTAAAGTTTACAATTTGACAGGTGTATGTATACACCTTTGAAATCACTTCCACAATCAAAATACAGGATATTTCCATCACTTTCAAATGGTTTCCTGGTTTTGTACATTTCTTCCTAGGTTTGTTCCTGAATCTTTTTCACTGCTGTTATAAAAGAGATTTTCTCATTCATCACATAATCTAAGGATTTATTTTCACTTTTAAGAAGTTACCCATTTATATATATATAATATATACATATATATATGAAATTTTTTTTTGAGAGAGAGTGCACACATGAGCAGGAGTGGGGGAGGGGGAAGTAGAGGGAGGGAGAATCTGAGAATCTCAAGCAGGCTCCATGTCCAGCACAGAGCCCGACGTGGGGCTTGATCCCACGACCCTGAGATCATGACCTGAGCTGAAATCAAGAGTCTGACATTTAAATGACTGAGCCACCCAGGCACCCAAGTAGTTAATAATTTTTGAATGCCAAATTTATATCCTGATTCCTTGCTAAATTATTTTATTTGAATTAGTTTTGTGATTAAGTCCCCTGACTTCTTCAAACAGAATTTTACTTATTTTCCAATTCTTATGTCTATAATCTTTTTTTCTTATCAAATTTCACTGGCTAACTTTGCCAGAACAATTTAACAGTCCTGAAGATAGCAGGGGATCATTTGCTCTGTTTTCTGATGTTAGTAGAAATGCCATCAGTGTTTCCCCATTAAATAAAGAACCATTTTTAGGATTGAGGTACATACCTTGTATTTATGATTGTCAGATTTAGCAAATTAAAATACACAACACCCCATAAGATTCTAATTTCATATAAACAAGTAATTTTTTAGACATACTTTTAGACATGCATTTTTCATATGTGTTTTTTATCTGGCCTTTAATTTTATCATGTTAAGAAAGTATCCATTCATTGCAATTTTCTTTAATATTCTTATTGAAAATAGGTCTTGCCTTTTTTCCAAAGGCTTTTTTCAGCATCTATGGAGGTAATCATTTGATTCTTCTCCTTAGACCTATTAGTAAGAATCCTACCCAGATTTTTACACCTCTGGTATTAAAAAAACCAGGTCATGGTATGTTGTTTTCTTAGCGTGGCTTGGGAATTTATTTCTAATATTGCATTTAAGATTTTTGCATCAGTTGTCATAAATGGTATAGGTCTGTGGTTTTCTTTTTTGTGCTGTCATTATTAGGACCAGGTATTCATGTTATACTTACATCATTAAAAGAATCTGTGAATTTTCCTTTATTTGCTATACTCTGAAACAATGTTAAAACATTGGGACTATCTGGTTTCTAGGAGTTAAGTTCCCCTGTGCAATCATCTGGGCCTGGTGGCTCTTTGTGCTTATAATTTCTCAATAAATTTCTCTATTTCTTCTATGAAAATTTATTGCTTTAAACTTTCTGTCTCACATCTCCAAAGGCAAGGGAATTAAAAGCAAAAATGAACTATAGGGACCTCATGAAGATAAAAAGCTTCTGCACTGCAAAGGAAACAATCAACAAAACTAAAAGGCAACTGACGGAATGGGAAAAGATATTTGCAAATGACATATCGGACAAAGGGCTAGTATCCAAAATCTATAACTAACTCACCAAACGCCACACCCGAAAAACAATCCAGTGAAGAAATGGGCAGAAAACATGAATAGACACTTCTCTAAAGAAGACATCCAGATGGCCAACAGGCACATGAAAAGATGCTCAACTCACTGTCCCTCAGGGAAATACAAATCAAAACCACACTCAGATATCACCCCACACCAGTGAGAGTGGCTAACATAAACAAATCAGGAGCCTATAGATGCTGGAGAGGATGTGGAGAAATGGGAACCCTCTTGCACTGTTGGTGGCAATGCAAACTGGTGCAGCCGCTCTGGAAAACAGTGTGGAGGTTCCTCAAAAAATTAAAAATAAATCTACCCTATGATCCAGAAATAGCACTGCTAGGAATTTACCCAAGGGATACAGGAGTGCTGATGCATAGGGGCACTTGTACCCCAATGTTTATAGCAGCACTTTCAACAATAGCCAAATTATGGAAACAGCCTAAATGTCCATCAACTGATGAATGGATAAAGAAATTGTGATTTATATACACAATGGAATACTACTTGGCAATGAGAAAGAATGAAATATGGCCCTTTGTAGCAACGTGGATGGAACTGGAGAGTGTGATGCTAAGTGAAATAAGCCATACAGAGAAAGACAGATACCATATGTTTTCGCTCTTATGTGGATCCTGAGAAACTTAGCAGAAGACCATGGGGGAGGGAAAGGAAAAAAAAAAGTTAGAGAGGGAGGGAGACAAACCATAAGAGACTCTTAAAAACTGAGAATAAACTGAGGGTTGATGGGGGGGTGGGAGGGAGGGGAAAGTGGTTGATGGGCATTGAGGAGGGCACCTATTGGGATGAGCACTCGGTGTTGTATGGAAACAAATTGGACAATAAATTTCGTATTTAAAAAAATTTTTTTCTAAAACTTTGTCTCTACTCACATCAATTTTGGTAAACCGCATTCTAAGAAATCCTCATTTTATCTGGGCTTTTAGAAAGAAAACTAGTATCAGCAAAACAAAAACCTATCAGCTCACATAAACTTCCTCATAATTTGTTGCCTATGACTGGCTATTAGTAACACAACATCTAAAACTGTAATTAGTTTTCATAGGAAAATGCCTGCCCAGATAATTACTGAAATTCTGCCACAGGGTGGATGGTCCATATTAAGAGTGTACAACCAACCCTGAGATACTTTTATACACCTATGTTGGTGGAGGGTTAACTCTCTCCCTCTCCCCAAGAGTGTAGTCACATTTACTATTACTGCTAATATTAGTTATATTACCGTGTTACTGTTTACTTCAATGGTAAATAGTGCAGTTGTTGGTAGCTTATCTCAATACTTGAATTTTTTGTAAAAGGGAATTTTACCTATCATGTCTCCAAAGTTTGCAGAGCTTCTATTTACTTCAAAAGTAGTGTTTGAGGGGGGAAAAAAAAAGATTTCAGTAGAAATTTGTCTGAATGTGGTTTCTACAAACTCATCTGTTATATTGAGCCAAGGGCATAAATATATCATATGTTTTCATACATATGCTTGAGGGAAAGTGACTTTTAAAAGCAAAATCAGTATGAATGTTATAAAACAATGCCCCAAACAGCCAATATGCGCTATTTGCTCTGCTATATCCCAGATGAGTGTCAGGGATTCTCCAAATCACCCCTTTCTCAGACACCTCAGTCCAGGGACCATGGGTGAGGAGTGAAACGGTCCAAACATCCAGCAATTGGGCAGAAGAGATGGGGATGGAAACTGGGGGTGTCTCTCCTGGCTACACTATGAACATTTTCTGGAAATGCTTTGTGTTGACTGCCAAAATTCTCTGTTCTGGAATCATTTCATTAAGGGCAACAGTTATTGTGTTGAATCTTTAAGGCTTCTCTTCAACTTCTCTCTCTTTTTTTTCTTCTAGCATCTGCCACAGGTAACATCCATGTAATGTCTTTTCTTCTTCTTCCCCCACCAACCACCCTACCCAGATTCACTGGACACATGTGAACAGTTCATCTTTCATATTCTTTTTATATGTTGGTATGTGACACAGTTCATACTGAGGTAAATATGTAAAGTTTTGGCACTCAAGGATAGGTAATACACAATAGGAAGTACAATTTTCATATTTTATTGATGAATAAGAAGGAAGAAGAAATATCTCTTATTATCTCTCAAAATAAATAAAATAAAACTCAACAGAATAACAAGAAGAATAGTGGAGTTTAATAGACTCCTATAAGAAACTGATAATCAAGCAGACAAAAATCAGGAAGAATTTTAAAAACCTGAATAAGTAAATTAAAAAGCCTGATATAAGAGAATTCTGCACCCAATAATTGGGAATATTTAAGAAGACGTTTTCAAAGCACAAAACACATTTATAAGAAACAAATGAATGCAACATATTTTAAAGGGAGTCTACAGACACTATACATTCTTTTCAAATTCACATGAAACATAAGCATTCTTAACAATTCTCAAATCTCATCACACAGATAAAATCCACTAAGAACAATGTAATTAAATGAGAAATCAACAGTAAAAGATGGCAAAAACCAACATATTTGAAGAAAAAAAAAAGAAAACACTCCCAAATAACCCATGAGCTAAGAAAGTAATAATAAGAGAAATTACAAAATCTTTTAGAACTGAATGACTATCGGAATACATAAATATCAAGAGGCTGGTAAACCAGTTCAAACAGCATTTTAGGGGTAAGTTTATAGTTTTAAATGCATTTATTTAAAAGACAAGAAGATATTGTGGCACTGCCAGACCCAGGCTTAGATTGTGCTTTCTTTAGATGTCCTAACAAAATGGATAAGAACATATACCAATTTACACAGAACCTGTCCATGACAAGTTTCTGAACTATTAGCTATTTATTAAGATTATGTGATAGCATAACTACGTCAACAAAATTCATTTCTTAATTTTCAAAAACTTCCCTGCCTTTACTATTTTTTTAATTAAATTATAATAGTAAGGGTACAAACATCATAAATAAACACTGTAATTTTCCTTGACATAAGAGGGAGCTTAACACTTTCAAGCCTACAAGTGTGTTAATTTCTGAATTCTCTTCTATACAATTATGCATTTTCATTATTATAATTTCTGAAAGATGCCATGAGAAATCAGGCTTATCTGAGGTTCCAATGTATTACAGAATTTTTCTTGTTATGCTTATTATCTTCATATTTTCTGAAATAAAAACAAGAAGTGTATAATATCTAGAAAATTAATTAAATAGAAATTAATTAATTCACAAGAATATAATTATTTTTATGAAAAATTTTGATAACATTCTTTATTCTATCCTTTTGACCACTCTTTCATCTTATAAGTAGAGAAGAATATTTAAATTGGCAAAGACATGATTCTTAAGATATATTAGACAATATCAATTTTAATACCATCATGGTGTTAAAATTATTGAAAATAGATTTCCATCACTGGGATACCTGGGATTATCACTAAAGCCAACCAACTGTTATAGATAAGGTACAAATATTTTTAAATAAACTGTACACCTAACATGGGGCTCAAATTCACAACCCTGAGATTAAGAGTTGCATGCTCTACTGAGCCAGCCAGGTGCCCCTAATATGACAATATCCAGATATCTTTAAACATTTACTTTATTTTTATAATTTAAAATATAAATAAATATAGGAAAGATTTAAGATTGAAACATAATAAACATAAACATAAAATTGAAACATAATAATCTTTTAACACTAATATATGAAAGAAAATCAGAGACTAAATATAAAATTAGAACTGGAGAAATTTTGCTGTGAATGCAAGAAAATATGAGTACTACATTTCATATTAAATTAGTTTTGAATTTCTTGTTAGTCAAAGGGAACAAAAATACCCACAATGGGCCAAAGAAATCATGACTACTCCTTGGGAAAGAATATCCTTTTTCTAGCTAAGAGAAAGTTGTCACATGTATCTTTACATTAAAAAAAAACAAAAACAAAACTTTAAATAATACTCTTGAAAAACATGCAAATATGCCATATATTGTTATTTAATAAAAGTCAAAGGCATAAACTCAAATAATTCAATTAAAGCATTTTGATGGGCGATATCTATCTACTTCCTTTCCCTCCATCACCTCCAACGAGGCTTAGTAGATTTAGCAACGGCAATAAAACAAATGGGTCACACATACAAAAAAAAAGTGATTGTTTAACTAAATTCAAAGTTAATTAGGTATACTGTATCTTATTTGGTAACCCTACTTTAACACATTGAAACACTTTGCCCTATGCCCAGTGAGCTGCAGTAAAACAACAATAACTTTTCATGTAGGATGCAGCGCTGGCAAATTATAAAAACACACTATTCTCTTGCTTACCAACTAATAGAAAAACTAAGTATCTTATTTGAGTTTTCAGAAATTATTCATACAGAAATATTTTAGTTGTTTCTAAATCTCTTTTATGTTTATTATAGACGTAGAACATGAAATGATAAAGAACATTTAAATTGATGGCAGGCAAAATTTTTAAAAATTTAAAACTTAGAATATTCATCACCAAAATAAATGTTTTTATTAAATTATTTTTGAACTACTAGCTAGATGAATAGAAATAAACTAAACTATTTTTCTCCTTAATGAACTATAGAAAATTTATCTTACATTTCAAAAAGTTTTGTGAGAAGTGTAATATATAATTTAACTGGTTAAGGAACAAATTTTACATAAAAGTTTTTTAAAAAGACTTAAAGAAATGAATATTAAAGTGTTGCTATGTTAGACCTGGTTAAAGAAAAGAGGGTGACATTTATCTTGCTGGGGTCATGAATGTAAATTTTATTTTACTTAATAAAATTAAAAGTTGACAAAAGTTGAAATGTAATATCTAAACTCTTCTAGGTAGTGGACGGCTAGGCCTACTGAAATGATAGTAAATGAACGAAAAAGATGTAATTCCAAATGACATAAAGAATAGAGGAGGCCCACAGCTGAGGAGACATTTAATCAAATTAACGAGAGACATAAATCTGGTGGAAGAGTGGGGCCTGACAATGGAGCCGAGCAGTCTGTGACTTCAGCATGTGGAACATAGGGCTAGAATGGAGATAGCAAATTTGATGAAAGATGGAAGCCAAAGCGGAGCTAACCCTGAAGAAGGAAGGGGGAGTGTTGTCAGGAGCACGGGAGAGCTGCAAGGCCTTTTCGCCCCAGGCAACTGATACACATAGTCTTCTCTAAGGAAAGCTCAATGAGCCACCCAGATGTAACTAGCAACTAGGGCAGGCACTGGGTGAACCTGTGTCCCAGAACAAAGCTCTTTGGGACATAGGTTGCGATGTTGGTGCCCCTTCACTCAAACCACTGGGAAAACAAAAAACAGAAAAACACTCCAACACAAAACAATCACAGCCTAGTCACCCACATACTCTACAACAGAGTTTGTAAGCCAACAAATTCTTTTTTTCTTTAAATGTTTATTCATCGTGCAAGAGTGCACGCACACACGTGTGAAAGGGGTGAGGGCTGGGGACAGAGGATCTGAGGATCTGAAGTGGGCTCTGTGCTGACAGCAGAGGGGCTCGAATTCATGAACCATAAGGTCATGACCTCAGCCGGAGTCGGAGCTTAACCGACTTATGGTGGCCATAAGCCAACAAATTATATCCATGTACCAAAAACTCTCAGGAAGCCTCATTCCTTTCAATTTTATAAAGGAATATGAAGATAAATGCAGTGTGGGGAAAGGAGTGGGGAGGGAGAGGAATTAAAATTACCCATATTTGCCACCAGACAACCAAGAATCACTAAATATTTGAGGAAAGTGTGTAACCTAACAGACAGATCAAAATAGACAAGCAGATAGATTTATCTGGTCACAGAAAAAACAGCGCATTCAGAATGCAGAAAAGAACTTTAAAAATGTTTCATGAGGGGCACTTGGATGGCTTAGTAGGTTAAGCATCTGACTTCGGGTCAGGGTATGATCTCATGGTTCGTGAGTTCAAGACCCACATCAGGCTCACTGCTGTCAGCACAGAGCCTGCTTTGGCTTCTCTGTCCCACTCTCTCTCTGCCTGTCTCCTTTCTGCACTCTCTCTGTCTCTCTCAAAATAAATAAATAAACTTAAAAAAAATAAAAATGTTTCATAAAGAGATCTAATAGTATTCTGAGATTTGAGAATAATTGTATCCACAACACAAGTAGATGCTAGGGAAAAAGGAATAAAATAAAAATGAAGTAAACATTCATTAGAAAAGTTAGTCAAGGAATCCACCTAGTGCATAGAAAAACCAATGATAGGACATAGTAAATAAAAGCTATGACATATAGAAGATCAATTCAGTAAACTTAATATTTGATTATTCTTTCAGAAAAGAAAACTCAGAAAAGAAAGGGGCAAAATAATCAATGTCATAATATCCCATCAACTGAATATTTGCATCTCCTTCCTCAAATTCGTATGTTGAAGCCTAAATCCTCAGTGTATTTGGAAATATAACCTTTGGCCTTTGGGAGATAATTAGGTCAAAAAGGTGGAATGTTCATGAATGACTTTAGTGCCTTTATAGTGGGATAAAGAGACCAGACCTTTCTCTACTCTTGGCCATGTGAGGATATAGTCAGAAGACAGCTGTCTACAAACCAGGAAGTGGGCTCTCACCAAAAGCCCCCATGCTGGCATCCTGATCTTGGACTTCCCAGCTTCTACAAATGTGATAAATAAATTTCTGTTGTTTAAGCCACCCAGTTTGTGTTTTTTTGTGTGTGCGTGTGTTTTGTTTTTTGTTATGGCAGCCCAAACTGACTAAGACATGGTAAAAATGAATAAGTAGCTAAATTTTCATCTATACTGCAGGAAAAATAATGTGGATAAATAAAAATTAGCAGCGTAAGTGTATTATTTAGCAATATAAAGAAAACTACCAAGCATTTAAACCAGAATGATTAAATGTCTTTGCCTCTGGTGAGTCAGATAAGGATGGGGAAATTGCAGAGGATTGTTGCTCTTTTTGTTAATGTTCAGCCGGATATATGTACATTATTTAATAAATATAAACAAAGCTAAAAATCTGATACGACTGAATTTTATTGCATTTTGAAACGCACCCTTTGGAAAATGGAAGGGGTAACCCATTCTGCAGCTCTTTCATCAGTTTGGAAACACCTAATTTTAAATATCTAAAAATGTTAGCAAAAGGACAGTTCCCTATTTCCCTGAAATTGTTTTTGATAGGGAAATCTGGTTGCAGTGGAGGGTGCTGAAGGCATTTCAAATTCCTAATGTGGGAGGGAAAAAATGAGGTGGTGGTGGTCTCTTGCTGTTCTTGCAGGAAAGAAGGGAGACCTTCCGAAAGGAGCTTGTTAGAAAGACAGGTGACTGAGAGGGTAACAGATAAAGAAGTTGCCTGGGAAATTTGTTACCTGCGCTACCTTCTTCAAATTTTGCTGACCTCAGTCCCACTAAAAAAATAAATAAAACAAACAAACAAACAAACAACATGATGCAGGTCTAATTGAACTCACAGAATGCAGGGTTATCTTCATGGAAATGCACCCACATTTTCATGGTGAAGTGGTATGTATATAAATAATGCATACTTTTGGTTATATACTATGTACCTTTTTAATTTATTTTTATTTTTTTTAAGATTTTGATGATTTTTATTAGTAGTTTATTTATTTTTTAATTTACATCCAAGTTAGTTAGCATATGGTGCAATAATGATTTCAGGAGTACATTCCTTAATGCACCTTACCCACTTAGCCCATCCTCCCTCCCACAACCCCTCCAGCAACCCTCTGTTCTCTATATTTAAGAGTCTCTTATGTTTTGTCCCCCTCCCTGTTTTTATATTATTTTTGCTTCCCTTCCCTTATGTTCATCTGTTTTGTATCTTAAAGTCCTCATATGAATGAAGTCATATGATATTTGTCTTTCTCCAACTGACTAATTTCGCTTAGCCTAATACCCTCTAGTTCCATTCACATAGTTGCAGATTGTGCCCCTTTTACTGTTGAAGTATCAAATGTTAATTCTGCATGAACACCCTTCCATCCATAGAAATCATTCTGAGGGAGTGTCAGATGGAAAGCATATGAGACCAGATGAGAAGGGGAAGTTTTCAAATTCTAAAACACACTGGCACCAGCTACTAACAAAGGTGAGAGTAGCTATAAGGATGACCCAAACTGAAGAGACAGTGGATATAGGGGAACAGGCAAGGGCCCTGGGGTTAACTGGAGAGTCACAGTTGGAATATACATGCTTATGCAGAGCAGCAGACACCAGAAACGACCACAGATCGACCATAGAAACTATGCAGGAATAAGAAATTAAAAAAAAATATTTTAAAAATATTAGAATCCTCAGAGGGTTAAGTAGAAGTATTTCAATCATAAAATAAGAACCAAGGGTTATAAAAGAGGGCAATGACATTAGGAGAACAAAAGGAGTTCTTCAGACATTAAAGCTACAATAGCAAAAACAAACAAACAACCAAACCAACCAATCAATGAAAACTGCCCTCCTTCCCAAAAAACAAAACAAAAAAAAAGCACTCATAAAAAGGATATAAGCCAAAATTCAGAAAAACTTTCAGACAGTGAAGCAAATAGAAAGAAAATAGGAAGGAGAAAGTAAGAGACAGAGAGTACATCAATCTAAGGAATCTTACATTTGAAATAGGGTTCCTTAAAAAGAGCACAGAAAACAGAGGGAGAAATTTATCAACAAAATAATTTCTGAATATTTTCCAGAATCGAAACACGAGTTTTCATATTAAAAAGCCCTACCAAATATTAAGCACAATAGATAAAAATAGACCTATCTTATCATCATGAAATTGTAGAATCTCAAATAGAAGAAAAGTTTTAAAGGTCTACAGATGGGAAAATTGGTCTGATACCAAGAAACAGGAATTAGAATGGCTTTAACTACTTTTCATCAGTTACAGTCTTGAATACCTTAAAAAATCAGAATTCAGAATCTTTTGCCTAACCAACCTAACAATTAAGTTTGATAGACTGCAGTCATTTTAAGATGTTTTAGTTTTCCAAGAATTTACCTCCTACACAATCTTTCTCAAGAAATTACCAGGGAGAGGGGAGTGTGCTTTACTAAAACAAATGAGTTGACCAAGAATGATACAGATTTGAGATATAGAAAACAGCAAAATCAACTGCCTGGTTCCTAAGATATATGCTAGAGCTGGTCAGAAGGCTGCAGGAGAGAGATTTTTCAAGGTTAGGAAGTGGTAGAAATGCAGAAAAGCATTCAACAATATTCAACATTCAGCCATGATTTTTAAAATGTTTGAATACATCAGGAACAGATTTAGATAATTCGCAGGGAATCTGAGGATGAATTAGTGATAAGTACATTGAAATAAAGCAAATTTAAAACAAAAAAAAGCTGCATAATAAAGGAAAAATGGAGCATACTATGCAGTTTAAGTGTAAACAGGTTTTATATTCTCGTTATGAAATCATTGAATACTGAACTAAGCAATGACATAACTATATGGACAGAGTGGAGGTTTGGGTGGAGTGACCTGTATCAAGGTGAAAATCTTTCATTCATTGAAAGGCACTGTTAAGAAAATGAAAGAGCAAGTCATAAGCTGAGACCATGTATGTACAAACAAAAGTAAACAGGTGAACAACCCACTTTTTTAAATGGGCAAATACTCAGACATTTCATAAACTATATACTACATTTCATTAAAATCCATATTTGGTAAAAATCTATATTTCATTATATACACACACACATACATATATACATACATACAACTAGCACATGAAAAGATGCTCAACATCATTTGCCATCAAAGAAATGCAAATTAAAATCATAATGAGATATCAGGATCTGCCTTTTCTAGAATTCCACATTGAATCATAGAGTATATAGTCTTTTGCATCTGGCTTTTTTCATTTAGCACAGTGTTTTAGAGATTCATCCATAGTGTTGCATCTATTGATAAGAATGAGGCTTCAAACTGAGATCTATTGTCTCCAAATTCATTGTATGTATACAGTATATGATAAAAAGGAAAAGAAAATACTCATTATTCTCAAACAAAATATTAGAGAGTATATCAGAAAGTTATATGTATAAAGTTTTAAAAATACACAAAATATGATTATAAAATAAGGCTAAACAATATCTGATAATTTTCTATATATTTATATCAATCTTTATACTTACCACTATATTATCAAAGGCTTCATTTTTTATATGAGATAGTCTCTTAGCCACTATGAAGAAAGTTGAGAACTAAGACTAATCCTCATTATGTCATTTTTTCCAAAGAATGATGCTGATCATTTTTAAAGAAGGTACTCGAATTATGAAACTCCTAATAATAAATATCCTGTTAGAAAATTTTAAAATAATATGATTAAATAATTATAATAATTAAAGTAATATATATTTTAAAAATATACAATCCACATTGGACATGTCACTAAATTGTTATTTATTTCTATTTTACATGGTGTGAGGTATAAAAAGGTTAAGAGCTAGGTTATAACATTAAAATATGAGTGATTAGATAAATATTCTACTTTATCGGTTGTAAATTTACAAAGGTAAGGTTAAAACAGCTCATCAAGCAAAAAAATACAATGCAAGAAAAGAGTTCCATTATAACAGCACCAACAAATAGAATGGTATAGACCAATTTCTTTCTGCATCACCTGCAGCTATGTTTTATGTATTTTTATGGTGTTATTTTTTGCATGCAGATTCATAAATTTTCAATATACCAGACACTTGTCTGTTTTGCTTAATGAATACTTTCAATCTAGAATTTCACCTTGCATAATAGCTAATAGCTAACATCTACTAAATTCACACTATGTTTCAGGCAGTGTTCCAAAGAACTCAGTACAATAAATATATAGAGATAAGGAGTAGAAAAGGTGGAAGGAGGGCTGATCATAAATAATGAATGAAATGATGAGAGTATGTGCACGTGCATTTCTCTCATTTCAACTGCCAAAGATTAAAGCAATCATTTGCTTTGTTGTGTGAAGAAATGAAGGGAGAGATGTCAGTAGTATTTCAAAGGTGGAAAACATCTTAAGGATCATCTAATTTAAACTTCTCCCTCTTACAGACTGAAGAGAGCACAGAGGACATAAGTCACCGTAACTAAAAACTAGGTGTTTTGACTCCGAAGTCTTTGCTTCTTCTACCCTACCAAGATGCTAATTCAATTATAAATAACATTGTTTCCAAAAATGATGGAAAATTTAAGAATGATAAAAACCAAACAATACCAAAAAATCAAATTTTTGTTGATACAATAAATAGTGATCTGAAATAAGAATGTTGATACATCTAAATTAGATAATAGGGACATTTTATTTGGAAATATTCTTGTCTAATTTTAAATATTAGACTAAAATAGTGAGTATATTATGATTTTTAAAACATGTTTTTAGTCATTACTTGAATTGCACAGCTGTTACATAATAGTAAGGCAAAGAAGTTAACATAGGCTAGATTTTTCTAACCATGACAGATAACTTGGGTCTTGAAAAGATGATTGCTCTTCACAACATATAGCTATTGTAAGATGAACTATGTTTAAACAACCATATTTCACAGTCTGTCTCATGTTTCCATCTCTCCTTTCCTGAACAATATTTTATAAGTTCACAAGACATTATATATTACTCAAGTAACATTTCAAAATCTTACTTTGGAATATTGTTCTCTTCCAGGGAATGATGACTGTATACCCACATGCTGGAAAAGAGAAGGTTTATATCGAATACGAATTTGCTTATTTCGTTCTGCACATTTTTCCTGGGGAAAAAGAGAAACAATAATCTTCTGTAACAACCCAAATACTCCTTTTTATTGCTTTTATGGATGGAAGAATTCTGTATTATATTAGTTTTTGCCAGAGTTCTATTTTAATACTTAAACATTAAATAAAACTTTATTACTTAGATTTTTCTTCATAAGAATAAAAGTTGAGGTACAAAAAGGTGTTAGTTAAAGCATGTATTTTCTTGAACTCTGTCATAGAAAATCAGGCTACTGCTGTACCAACTATAATTTTCCACTCCCTTCTTGTTATTTCAACAACATAAATGAAATTTTTTGTATTTTTCTATCCATTCACTCAGACTATATTATTCTTTGTCTTTTCATATTAATTAATTCCTACACTGTTACACCCCCCTCAATGTATTAAGTAGAAAAAAAAACGTGATTAAAACAACCAATATTATGCTTTATAGAAAAAAGATTTGGTTAATCTCATTAAAAATAAAAATAAGAAAGATGACCTGTGAAACCACCCATTAATATTACAAGCAAACATTTGAAATTATTATGATCACTGAGAATTACTTAAATACTGTATACTTAAAAATTCATAAAAATACATCTCAAATTTATATACTCAATGTATTCAAGTATAATTAACATAGTGTTGTATCAATTTCAGGTACACAATATAATGATTCAACAATTCTATATATTTCTTAGTGCTCATCAAGATAAGTGTTCTCTTAATCCCCTTCACCTGTTTCTCCTGTCTCCCCACCCACCTCCCCGCTCTGGCAACCACCAGTTTGTTCTCTACATTTAAGGTTCTGTTTGTCAATCTCTTCATTTGTTTGGTTTCTGAAATTCCCCATGAGTAAAATATTATGGTATTTGTATTTCTCTGATTTATTTTACTTAGTATTATACCCTCTAGGTCCACCCATGTTGTTGCAAATGGCAAGATTTCATTCTTTTTTATGGCTGAGTAATTTTCCATTGTATATATACCACACCTTTATCCACTCCTCTATTGATGGATACTTGGGTTGCTTCCATATCTTGACTATTGTAAATAATGCTGCAATAAACACAGGGGTGCATATATCTTTTCCAATTAGTATTTTGTTTTCTCTGGGTAGATATCCAATATTGGAATTACTAAGTCATATGGTAATTCTATTTTTAATTTTTTGAGGAGACTCCATACTGTTTTCCACAGTGGCTTCACCAATTTGCATTCCCACCAATAGTGCACAAGGGTTCCTTTTTCTCCACATCCTTGTCAACACATGTTATTTCTTGTGTTTTCTATTTTAGCCATTTGAACAGGTGTGAAGTGCTATTTCATTGTGGTTCTGATTTGCATTTCCCTAATAATGAGTGATGTTGAGCATCTTTTCATGTGTCTGTTGGTCATCTGTATGGCTTCTTTGGAAAGTATTCAGGTTATCTGCCCATTCTTTAATCGGATTAGTTGAGAGTTTTTTGGTGCTGAGTTGTATAAGTTATTTATATATTTTGGATATTAACCCTTTATCTGATATATTATTTGCAAATATCTTCTCCCACTTGGTAGATTGCATTTTTGCAATCTTTAAACAGCAGGCTTACTTAAATGTATTTCTACTCAGTACAAACATGTAGGAAAGTATTATATTAAAGGATTGTTTTTATAACTGTAAAGTATTTAAATAATCTACAGTTAATTTAATTTGAAACTAAGGTCAGATAAAATTAGTTGAGGAGTTAAAAACCAGAAAATATGATAATATTTGCTAAGCTATTAATAGAAGTTCCAATGAGATGACATTATCATATGCTGGCTTCCCACAAAATGCCCTTTTAGCTCTGCTAAAGGAAAGCTGAGTTAATTGCTTATTGCAGTAAGGGAGAAACTACCTTAGCAGTGTCTACTCAAGTGTTGTGCTTATTTTTTAATTGGGTTATTTTCCTGTTATTGAGTTTTGGGAATATTATATATGTTGTGAATACAAGTCCTTGTTGTATATAGAATTTACAAATATTTCTTCATAGTCTGTGGTATGTTATCCTCTAACAGTAAAATTTACAGTACAAAAGATTTGAATTTGATGAAATCTAATTTAGTAATTAAAAAAAATGGATCATAGTTTTAGTATCATGTCTAAGAACTCTTCTCCTGGATCCTGAAGATATTTTTTTACACTTCTAAAGGTTTTAAAGTTTGTTTTATATTTAGATAGGTGATCTACTTTGAAATAATGTTTTTATCAAGCAAGATGTTTAGGTTGATATGTAGATGTTGGTATGTATATACACATCTACATATCTACATATGTACATACCTATCTACATATCAACCTAAACATCTTGCTTACATACATACTTATCTGCATATCACATTTACACACATCCAATCCATGATCATGGTATGTCTACTTCTTTCATCAGCATTTTTAGGTTTTCAGCATATAATCTACATATCTTGTTAGTACACACACACACTCATACATATGCATCATGATAGTCTCTATTATTGATAATTTGTTTTTGAGTCTTCTTTGTCAATCTTATCAGTTTTCTTGCTCTTTTCAAAGAACTACTTTTATGTTTTCAATTTTGTTGCTTTCGGACTTCATAGCTAATATTTGCTTACTTCTGCTTGATTTGGGTTGATTTTGCTATTTCTAGTTTCTTAAAGTGGAAGCTGACATTATTAATGCAAAATCTTTCTTCTCTTCTAAGATAAAGATTTCTTCTAGGATAAATTTCTCCTTAAGCAGTGCTTTAGCTGAATGCCACAAATTTTGATAGGTTGTATTTTCATTTCATTCTATTCAAAGTATTTTCTAATTTCCTTTGAGACTTCCTCTTTCGTTCATGGTTTATTCAGCAGTGTATTGTTTAAATTCCAAGTGCTTGCAGATTTTCAGTTATCTTTCTGTTATTAATTTCTTCTTTTTAAATGTTTATTTATTTTGAGAGAGAGAGCGAGCAGGGGAGGGGCAGAGAGAAAGGGAGACAGAGAATCCCAAGTAGGCTCTGCACTTCAGCACAGAGCCTGATGCAGGGCTCAAACTCACGAATCACAAGATCATGACCTGAGCTGAGGTCAGATGCTTAACCGATTGAGCCACCCAGGAGTCCCCATGTGTATTTTAAAATAATGTGTTTTGTATTGCTGTTGGACGTAGTGCTTTTTAAATATCAATTAAATCCAGATGGTAGATGGTGTTGTTCAATTCTTTTATCTCACTGCTGATTTTCTACACACCAGTTCTGTTCTTGAGAGAGGAGTGTTGAAGTCTCCAACTATAATTGTAGACTAATCTATTTCTCTCTTTAATTCTGTCATCTTCCAATCATGCATTTGAGTCTCTCTTATTAGATGCATACACTTTTAGGATTGTTGTATCTTTTTGGTGATTTGACTCTTTTACCAGTATATAGTATCCTTCTTGATCCCTGGTCAAATTTTTTGGGTTTTGGCACCAAAGTCTACTTTGATATTAATATAGCTAGTACAGATTTCTTTTTGTTATTGTCTGCGTGGTATTTATTTTTCCATCTTTTACTTTTAACCTATGTATTTCATTATATTTTAACTGAGTACAGACAGCAATAATTGCATTGTGTTTTTTAATCCATTCTGATGAACTATCTCTTAGCTGGCATATTTTGGCCACTTATATGTGATGTAAATATTGACATATTTGATTTGTATCTATCATTTTATTATTGTTTGTTTGTCACTTTTCTTCCACTTTTCACTAAATTTGTGGCCTCTCATTACTTCATGTAGTAGGTATAAGTGTCAGTAAAAATTCTGGATACCAGACTTAAAAACTAGTGCACTCATCAGGTTTAGTTCTGTAAACAAATTTCAGGGAATTACATTAGACAGATAGTATTTTCCTAAAATAGTTTGTATTTACAAAGTAAAGAAATACTCACAGGAGTCTCTCCTGGGTTACACATCTTTACCTGAAAAATATCCCCCAAAAGCAAATCTATGGGTTTATCTTTGTAGAACATTAAAAAAAAAACGCACCAAGTCAGTTAAGTCCTCAGATTTAAATAGCTTTCCTACGAAGAAAAAGTAAACAAATCCAAATAACTCTCGAGTGTTTATACCATATATTATAAAATAACCCTTATATATAGTTGTTCATTCTATTAACAAGAGAAAGGACGAAAAAATCATTAAAAATTAAATATATCCTTATATAAGTATATCCTTAAAGCATTCATGAAGTTGAAGGATAATAAAATAATATATCTGCTTAAGTATTACAGATTACCACTTCTGGGAGAGAGAAGTGTGAAGCAGGTTTAGAATAGTGAATACCCTCAGGAAACCAATTTTGATAACCAATGAGGATCAATTTCTAAGTCTTGTGAAAGATACATACATAAAATGAAATGTACAGAAGCTATAATTTTTACTTCATTTTGTAGAAGCGGATCTATAACCTGACTTTTGTAGAACTTTATCAATCTACCACATTTTTTATGTTTAGTATTTAATTTTGATTAAAATATAGCATTATTTCAATATTTGAGCATCATTTTATAAGAATTAAAAAAAATTTTTTTTAACATTCATTCATTTTTGAAAGGCAGAGAGAGACACAGCGTGAATGAGGGAGGGGCAGGAGAGAGGGAGACACAGAAACAGAAGCAGGCTCCAGGCTCTGAGCTGTCAGCACAGAGCCCAACGCGGGCTTGAACTCACGGACCGTGAGATCATGACCTGAGACAAAGTCGGCTGCTTAACCGACTGAGCCACCCAGGCACCCCTCATTTTATAAGAATTTTATTTCTATCTTATATTTGTGATACTTAAAGATTTGCTATACTTTAAAATAGGATATTTCCTTAGGTCCAATTGCTTTCTTCTAATATACTGCATCTTTGATTTTAAAATGAAGTTGAAGATATAAGATTCAGGTAAATGTTAAAGTAAATAGTGTAAAATACACCTATTTAATAAATATGATAGTAGGAAGTAATCATGCTTCCTTTTCTTTACTAGGAGTCGAATCTGTATGAGTTATTTAATCAAATGTATAGTTATATTTTAATTTTTTGGTTTTTATATAGTAACCAAAGTAAGTGATTTAATGATGGAAATAGTTGAATCAATATTTGTCTTTTCCTTATCTGCTGTCAGCATGCTGTAAAATTCTATTTAGCAAACTCATATTTTTGGTAATATTGAGTAAGAAAATTGTTAGTTTTATAACAACACTAACAACAAAAAACAAAACTGTTGTAAACTTAAGCTTAAATAAGACTTCAGCATTACATATACAATGCTCCTTGTTCAGTGTGCTCTTGGTCAGAATGTGAATATCCTCCAGCCTTCTCACACCGGGCTTTGGTGAGAAAGATACAAAAAATTTCAAATTTTCACAGTAATGTATCAACAAAATTACTTCCTCTTCAAGCTTATCAGGTATTGCTGTTACCTATAATTTTTCCTCGTATTTAAATCAAAGCTGAGCATAAACCTTTGGGGTTTCAAAATTGGATTCTGCAATACTTGACAGAAAGTATGGAAAAGAAAGTTATCAAGTAAGTATATGAATAACAGATTTCACTAGCAATCAGAGAAATTCTTAACACTCCTCCCAATGGCAAAAATAAATAAATAAAAAATGATGTAATAAAATCACATGTTGTCAAGCATATGGGGAGGTGGGAACTCATACGCACTGCTTAGGGGACTATAAACTGTACAGCCAATCTGCAAAGTAATCTGGCATGACTTAGAAACACAGTCATATTCACCCTCAGTGGTCCTGATCCAGGGGACAAAATATGTCACTTCATTTCTTTGTGGCAGCAGAGAGTTGGGAGCAAAGTTGACCTCTTTGAGGACGGAGAAGTCAAATGCATTATTATGTGGGGCGTATGCAACAGCAGTAAGAAACAATAAACTAAATTGACACAAATCAACATGTTGACAGTTTCAAAATCTAGTTTTGAGGACAAAAATGTTAAGGGGCATGAAGAGGGATATCACATCACCATTTATGTAAATTTTAAACAGATAAAAACATGATAAACACCAATACAAGCATATTTATATGTATACTTTGTTTTAAACATTTTAAAATGTCTATTATTTATTTTCGAGAGCGAGAGACAGACAAAGCACAAGCAGGGGAGGGGAAAAGAGAGGGGAGTCACAGAATCTGAAGCAGGTTCCAGGCTCTGAGCTGTCAGCATAGAGCCCGATGCGGGGCTTGAACTCACAAACTGTGAGATCGTGACCTGAGCAGAGGTCTGACGGTTAACCGACTGAGCCACCTAGGTGCCCCTATATGTACACTTTGAACATATTAGAATGGAAGCCTATTGGGGGGTGGGAGGAAGTGGGAGTAGGGACTGGGCATAAAATGAAAGAACAAAGTAGGGGCGCCTGGGTGGCGCAGTCGGTTAAGCGTCCGACTTCAGCCAGGTCACGATCTCGCGGTCTGTGAGTTCGAGCCCCGCGTCGGGCTCTGGGCTGATGGCTCGGAGCCTGGAACCTGTTTCCGATTCTGTGTCTCCCTCTCTCTCTGCCCGTCCCCCGTTCATGCTCTGTCTGTCTCTCTCTGTCCCAAAAATAAATTAAAAAAAAAAAACAAAAAAAAAAACGTTGAAAAAAAAAAAAAAAGAAAGAACAAAGTAAAAGAGGGCTCCTGTATGAAAGCAAGGATGATATGCACCATGAAATAGTGTGGTAATTCAACTTGCGGCCTCAAGGTTCAAACAAAAGAAAAAGTATAGGAGGGAGGGTAGAAAGAGTGGAAGGAAGAAGAAAGAAAGTCTATAAAAGAATTTTTTTTTAAAATCCCATGATTGGCCCAATTTTAGGCATTCTTCCATGGTGGGTATGATTCACATATTTTTATACTTTTCTAAGTATGTCACATTTGGCATACTGGAAATTACCAGGAATTTAGAGTACGGTAGTCCTAAATCAGAATTCCTGTCTTACAACTTTAATTCTTTGAGTTTTCATGTAAAATAGAGCAGTACCCCTTAGTCACTGAGTTAACATGTGGGCCAGACTTGCAGCAAGCATTTAGCAAGTAGTAGCTTTCTTACATTTTCATCACATGTATAGGCTGCTTATTTATATTGTCTATCTCAGGAAGATTGGTTTAAAAATACATTTACTGAAACTCAAGGTACTTGAATTTGATCTTACTGTTAAATTAACAGTATCTTCACAGAAATCATGCCATTCCTTTCCATTAAGTAACAAACTAATAAGTTTAAGAAATTTTAAGATTATTGTGTGCTAGAAAATACAAGGCTTACCTATGAATCCAAGAATTGAAAACTCAATATAAAACCAATTATTTGAAGTGATATTATGCACAAAATCTGTGATTTTTGTAAAGTACACCTTTTTAGCTATGATATCATCTTCTAGCTGGAAAAAAACAAAAGTCATTAGTTCCTTTGATGCTTCCATTGAATAAATTGCATTTGCTTGAGAACTGAAAATACTTTCTCAATAGAATACACTGAAAAACCAGTTTTTATGAGGTTATTTTATTTTTAGTTCAATTCACTGAGGGTATTTACTATTAGTTTTCACTTTGAGATTCTGAGACCAGAGATGAGGTTTCTTTCCTAAGTAGTAATATGCAACACTCAATCTAAATCCTCATTGAAAAAAATCTATTTATCCATATCTATTTACATCCTTACAAATACTTCCATTCCCAGTTTAAGCCTAACTAGCTTTATGTTTGAGATGATAGGCGCCAGGTCCTGTCACAAGAGAACCAGGGTCTGTGCTTGGCAATGAGATGATGAAAGGGAACTGACACTCTCATCCACAACTATCTGGGTAGATGAATGTTGGTATACATAAGCCTAAGAATAGTTCTCCATAAGAGAGGGGGAAAGAGAAACTAGAATTTTCTCCTAAAAAATATTTATTTATTTATTTATTTATTTATTTTGAGAGAGAGAGAGAGGGAGAGGAAGAGCACGAGCGGGGCGGGGGGGGGGGAGTGGGGGGGGCGCGAAAGAGAGAGGGAGACAAGACAATCCCAGGCAGGTTCTGTGCTGGCAGCACGGAGACCAACTCGAAACTCCATCTCATGAACTGTGACATCATGACCTAAGCCGAAATCAAGAGTTAGACACTTAACATACTGAGGCACCCAGGCTCCCCTAGAATTTTATTCTTTTAATTTTGTATATATTATGGGTAATCTATACAATAAGAGGGCCTCCTAAATGATTCAGAAAAATGTGGAAATCCGCAAGCACGTTACCAGAGCACAAACTAGAATCACATTGTTTCAAATTGGGAAGAATACATTGGGTGGATCTCATGTTTCTGTTAACCAGAAATCAAAAGGCTCTTTTTTTTTCTTCTGGTAAAAGAGAAAGACCTTGCTTCAGGCTTTTTTCTAACGTTTCTCTCATCTCCAGTGATATCTTACAAACTCTTCTTACAACTGCACATTGTCACATATAGTGAAGTATATACTCACGGCTGAAACATAAAACTCTTTATTTAAGAATATGCCAGAATTCAGGGGATCCAAACTATATACAGTTTATTTATTTCAGAAATATAGTAAGGCACTGTAGAAGTGGGTAGAACATAAAATACAAGAGGAGACAATGTAGGGTACCAATGGCGTATATTAAGTGTTCAAAATGTTTGTTTAATGTAATAAATTTGCGGCGAGAGAAATGTAGGGAGCATAATTTCTATTTTTTTCTAACTTGAGAAGTTCTTTTCAGTTTGCTTCAGGTAACTATGATTTCCTCTGTTAATAGTAAACCCTGCTAGAAGACTTAGTTCAAATCAACTTTCAACTTCCTTTTGGCATTTTCTTATTTTCTGAATACATAGTAAGGTAGAGGAATACAAGCAGGAAGGAAGGAGAACATAATACTTCCACTTTAAATTATACATATATATACCAAGGTCTTACCTGTAAATAATACATGGCCTTTGGTTGGGCATACAGCATCAAAAAACAAAAATCCAGTACTTGTTTGATGCGCCAACTAAAGATAAATAATAAAATCTGTTAATATTTGTCATTATTATATAATTATTTATAAGCACACCAGTAATTAAACACAGACTTTGTTTAGCCCTTTGCTAACATGGAGTACTGTCTATAGTAAGTGAAATTGAGTGTTACACTGAAAAGTTACATCAAAAAGGTTCCCATCTTCATTTAGTGGCCGATATCTGCCATCGCTAAACTAGAACAAGCATAATCTATTAATTTTACGTTTTGGTCAGTTAATTTTTGATCTGTACAAGAAAGTTAATATCCTTTCTCATCTTAGGTCCCGTTCAAATAAAAGTAAGAAGAAACTTGATTCTAATTTAACACTAAGCTAGATGCAAGGCCAGTTCCTTAAGATACAAAGAACAATACACAATGCACCTCTCGCCCTTCTGGGTTTCATAATCTTCTATGAAAATATGGAAAAATAATAAGATCTGAATGATTAGATAAGTGATATACAAAGACGTTGGCAATGATGATATAACATAAGACAGGGCGGGTGGAGCAGGGAGCAGGGCATTCAGTGAGAGGACCAGTATCGCAAAGACATGAAGCATGTGAGAGAGCCTGCCACCTTAGATCTACAGCACCAAGAATGGATGGAAAAGAAGCTGACGATGGTAAGGTGGGAAGAGACCAGATCATGAAGGAAACTTTGCACCTGATCTCCTATGAAAAGGGATTCTTCTGTCTACACTATGGAGAATGAACTGGAAGACAGGCTAGGTGAGGCTTAGGGAAAGCAAACAGATCATTAATCGCCTGAAGCAGAGGAATGGTCCAGAGCAGAGGAATGGGAAGGAGAGGGATGATGCAGAGAGAGATTTTTTTTTTAAATAAATGTTTATTCATTTTTGAAAGAGAGAGTGTGAGTGGGAGAGGGGCAGAGAGAGAGGGAAACAGAATATCTAAAGCAGGCTCCACACTGACAACAGCAAGACAGACGCGGGGCTCGAACTCACCAACTGTGAGATCATGACCTTAGCTGAAGTTGGGACACTCAACTGACTGAGCCACCCAGGCGCTCCAAGAGAGATTTTTTTTTAAAGAAGAAATGATAGAGACATAAAGGGCAGAAGGAAAAACAGGATCTAGAATGCCTCCCAGCTTTATGACTCTAAAAACTGACTACTTAATTAAAACAAAATCCTTAAGAGAGTTCCAGATTCTGACATACCATTTATTATTATAAAACAAAACAGAACTAAATGAGTTTCCTGGGATAAGATGTTTTTTCTGAGTTCTGGCATTTCTTTTACTCTATTAAGTTTTGAGGAACCAAATTACTACATTTCTTATAATACCTTCCACATGTATAATCAAACAGTAGTGTTCCTTTGTACACATACAAACCTTTTAATTGTTCAAAATTCTTTCATAAATACTATCATATTTTATTCTCACCATGATTTTTCCAAATATACAATGTAGATTTTATTATACACACCAGAAAGTGGAAGAAGCTAAGAAAACAAAGGCTAAATTGCCAGGATGACCAACAAACAGAAAAGCTGGAATTAGAAGGCACATGTAATAATTTATAACCCCAGGCTTTTTTCCCCCATCATTATGCCCTTGCTAATTATCAGCTGAACATGTGAACACTGATAATCCAGTGCTGGTGGTAAATGTTTTCTGGGGAGTGGGGTGGGGATGAACCACGATTTGTAGCTTCTGCCCATTTCCATAGTGTAATTGCTCCTACCATCGCTGATTTCATGCTACCAACCTGACGTCGCTGGACGCAGACTGGGAAGGGACACACATAGTCATTCTTGCAAGAACTGACTGTGAAATGGGATCTATTAGATGCTGGTTCCAACAGTACATCCGATGACGTTTGTTATTTGAGAATACTGTCTTCTAATACATCATACCTAATTTTTTTTAATGTTTATTTATCTTTGAGAGAAAGATCCAGTGTGAATGGAGGAGGGACAGAGAAAGAGAGGGAGACACAGAATCCAAAGCAGACTCCAGGCTCTGAGCTGTCAGCACAGAGCCCAACGCAGGGCTTGATCTCACAGACTGTTAGATCATGACCTGAGCTGAAGTCAGACACTTAACCGACTGAGCCACCCGGGTGCCCTGATACCTCTCTAATTTTCCTGAGTCCTCAGTTGACTGCTTGACATGTAACATGTTTGGATAAAAAAAGGCAGGTATTGAAATGACTTCCAAGGATCCAGACTTCAGCTGCCTTTTGAATCTGTAAACAGAAGTGGAAGTTTGTAATTGAATATTTGATTTACCAAATGAACAAATACTTAAAAAGAATGTCTTCATGCACGTCCATGTAATATTTTTATTCGAATTATTTCACAGGTTGATACATGATATCCACATTATGAAACTAATACTTTTTAGCTAAAGTATTTCTTTTATAAATTAGTGCACAATATAACAAAAAGTTAAAATATACAATATAAAATTAGTTTATTTTCATAAAAATTATAGGCACTTTAAATTTTTGCAAGTTTACAACCATATATATATACTAAAAGATTCAAAATAATGAAACTAGTGAGTTAGCCTAGAACATTAGGTGATTTTTAAAAATGCATAGTTTTGGGGCACCTGGGTGGCTCATTCAGTAAAGTGTTTGACTCTTAGTTTGGGCTCAGGTCACGATCTCACAGTTTGTGAGTTTGAGCCCTGCATCAGGCTCTGCGCTGACAGCACACAGCCTGCTTAGGATTCTCTCTCTCCATCTTTCTCTGTCCCTTCCCCCATCTGTTCTATCTCTCTCTCTCTTTCAGTAAATAAATAAACTTAAAAAATAAAAAAATGCATACTTTTGAGTTTAATAAGATTCCTACTGGATAACAGCACTGTGGTTCCTGAAACTATAGACTCATCACAGCAAGAAAAGATTAAGGGTGACTCTTGTCCACACTCATTGGATGACTATGTATGCTTTTTATAATCTTTATTTTGTTGAGTGGAGGGATGGGATAAATGGATGATGGGTTTTGGGAAAGGCCCTTGTTGGGATGAGCGCTGAGTGTTAAAAGTTAAGCGTCGAATCATTAAATTCTACTCCTGAAACAATCATCACACCATATGTTAACTAACATACAATGTATGTTGGATTTAAATAAAATAAAAATATATATTAAAATTGAAGAAAATTGAAAATTAAAAAAAAATTCTAAGTTAATATTTATAGACCATCATTAAAATGCACAACACACGGCTCACAAAAGCTGTTATACAAATCTTCCACCATCAAGGTAAAGGATGGGACACCAGGTAGAGCATTTTGAATGATTTTCCTTTAGACAGAATACGACTTTAAGTGGGATTTACGCTTAGGCATTACATTATTTATTAAAATGTTAAAGTCTCGAGAAAATGTTTGTTTTTTACTAATAGGTGGAAAAGCAGGGCAGAGTTTTACATGCACAATCTCAATTATGTGCAAAATAGGCAGTTCTCACTTTGCATAATTCCAATACGAATGAATCTCAGTTACCATGTATTAGATAACACGTCTCCCTCAACAACACTGTTGGAATTTGAGTCATCATACTATATTCACCGCGAATAATTCCATAAACTACGAACTTGCTTCGGGCTCTTCAGCCCACATACCGCTACACAAATAACAAATGCACATCATCATCTCACCCCTTCTTCCAAAGTCTGTTGGCGCCTGATCACAGTGCTTGTGTCGCCTTCTTGTGACATTAGAATGCAGACAATTTTATTCCTTTTGTTTGCTTTTAAAATGGTTTCCAAATTTTTGAAATTGGTGTGTATCATGAGCATGGGGTGGCAGCAGCAGCATGTGCTACCGAGAATGTGGGGTTTGAACCCAGAAAAGGGTCTCTGCTAATTTTGCTTCCATCACTTACAAACTTTAACCAGCCATTTACTTGCTCTAACCTTCAGTTTCCTCATCTAGGAACCTAGATAAAACCTAGCATAGCAATACACTCCCCTCCAGGGAAAGAACTGTTCTACAGGTAACTCGATTCTAACGAGGCTCTATGCATCAGCGGAAGAGTTTCCGGTTATTTGCTTGTTGACTTATTATTTATTTAGGTGGGAGTGTAAATGGGGAAGTGCAGGAGATGAAAGTCTTCCTGAATCCTCTGATTTTATGGTGTATCAACTGGAAAGATTTTTAAACACTGATTTTAGTATGTTCCTTGGAGAGTAGAAAATGCTGGATCAAAGAAAAGAATGAGGAATTCTGCTTGCTTTGGGGTAAAAATTAGTAACACAATACCTACATTTTAAAAAAGTAAAATTGCATAACTTTGTACAACAATTTAGAATAGCAGAGGTACATGAAAATAACATTAAGTTGCAGCACATACAATCATCAAAAAATAGGATTACAGAAGCTTATAAATTTTGTCCTCTAGAAAATTGCACGCAAAGTCTCAAAACAACAAAGGCCCAGTTACAAATAATTTCTATCTTGACGGTATAACTTCCCATTACTGATAAAGAGAAAGATTCCGGGCTCATTTTTTTTTTCCAGTCTGTCTTAAGCAAGACCCTTGAATCTTGTGTGGTGACATCTTTCTAGGATTCTTTAAACCTTTCCTAGCTTATGAGGTTACGGATAGTGTCAAAAGTCCTGGAGATAATGATACCAGAATTGCGAATTGCCAATGACTAGAGAAAATAATATAATTGTATGTTGTTGCCATTATAAATGAATAATTTTACCTTACAGTCATAAAAGTATGGAAACCATACAGCTTTACATTTTATATAAAGCATATAGCTACATACAGTTTCATATAAGTTTATATATAACCTTAGTCGGGTCCTTTAACAATTACTATGTGGTCTCAAATTTAGGGTCAATAACATATAGAGCAATCTCTCATTAACCCCAATGAGAAGACCTAGAAAAAGGGTTTTGAGCTAAATTCAATACAGAAAAATGTAGGCATATAAATGAAAAGTTATGAGTCTACATTAAAATTTTAAATTATAGTTTTATTCTAGTCTCACAAAAAATAAAATTGTATTCCAACCCTTTATGCTGTATTGTTAACATTAATATCCTTATCATCATGCAAATCTTTTTGAATCATCTAATACAGTTCTCTGATACACATGATCTTCAAGCCTAGCTAAAATACCAGTTAGTGACATCGTCTTTGTACATTTTATAGCAAAATGTAAGTATCCCTATACATCAAGTAATATTTTTGTGATCTCCACAAGTAACCATATACTAGAATTCTTTTTTAAAGTCATCTTCAAAAGTTTTGCAATTATGCAAAGACATCCCCAGGAATTGTTTATAAACCTCTACCTTCTTTGTAACGGATCCTATTAAGACTCCCTTATAAGGACCAACCTAGTATAGACTGAAGTCATTTCAGGCTAATGTGTATTCTCCAAATAGTGGATTATTATGCAGAGTAAAGCAACCAAGAGAGCATATCCTGGATTAGGAGAACATTTCAAGTATGAGGCAACTTTTCTCCTGGGCAATCTTTTTTGGGAAAAAACAGACATATATGGGTGTTTTCCTTAATCTTGCCCAGCTCTATCTCCCTCCACACACAACATCTACTTCGAGGCTTCACTACCATTCTCCAGTTCAAGCTCACTGCCAATAAATCCCTCATTCTCAACATACTATTTTTCTTTCACAGGGAACAGCCTTTAAGGATGGAATTCTTTAGTTTCACCCTCCTTTCTCAAACTAATTATTTTTTTCTGCTCCTTCACCTGTTCTTACTGTTTTCCCCCTCATCGTAGCTTAGTCCTGCCTAAAAGTCCTTCCACATGTGCCTGGTATCCACTGCCCCTAGACCTTGTCCATCAGCTTCCTCCCATGGATGAGATCACATATAAAACCACTCCCGGAGCCCCCATCTCCAGACCTCCCCTAACACAAGTTTTCCCTCAGGCTGCTGTGTTTAACTTTACTCCCCATCCATCAAGCTTGTTGAAAATAGTCTAATTCAATTCTTTAAACTTTTATTATGAAACTTACCACACACACACAAAAGTGGGAATACAACGAATCCCAAATCATCTGATTTCAACAACCATTATTATTTTTTTTTTACCACACTTGTTTCATCCATACAGCCCACTTTTTGTTGTTGAAGTTTTTTAAAACAAATCCTGGATATCATTTCTTACCCTTAAATTCTTCAGTGTCAAAATCAAAAAAGGGCATTTATTCACATAACTGCATGCCATTATCACACCTTACAAGACTAAGAATAGTTATGTAATATCACATAATATTCACCTGATAACTCACATGTCCCCAGGAGCCTGACAAGTATTCAGTGGGGGATGTGGAGTGTTCAAATAAGCATCCACATAAGATCCCCTCGTTGTAATCTGTTACCTCTTACTTCTTTTCTAAATTTACTACCCAGACCGATCATTTCAGTTTCTCTTTCTTCTTGTTCTCAAATAAGTCTTGTTGAAAGAACGGGGTCACCTGTCTTACAGAATGTCCTCCGTCCTCATTCTGGTGGCTACTCCAGACTGCTTCCTCTGTTCACTGTGTAGACGCCAAACTTGGATTTAAAGTAGATGTTGTATTTTGTGATTGTGTTATGTTATACGTCGGAGAGTGGCGGGCAATAATTCCCTAGAGTTGTTTCATGGTGTATTTCATTTACATCACAACAGAAGGCACAAAATGTCTCGCTGTCTCACTTCCAGGGGTGCTGTGACTGATCACAGGTTCAGGTGGGAGCACTTGACCCCCTCCTGCGGATTGCCCATGTGCCCTCAGCCCCCATTCTCACACTTCTGTTCTCCCAGGTATTATAGGGGGAGGGTTCCTGCATACCACAATCCCAGGCCCCCTTGCTAGACACCTTCCACATAGGTTCTGCCCATGGGAGGCAGTATGAAGAGACTGGAAGGCAGTCAACAAGGAGGATATCCTTCCTACTTTCAGGATCTGGTGAAGGCCACAGCAGCAGCAGGATAGAGTAGCAGGAAGCAACAGAGAACTGGAGATCCCAGCCGAGCAAGGCGGCACAGCTCAAACCTGCGATCATGGCTGTTTCAACAACACAGCAGCAGGTGCAGCCCAACATCAGATCCTGTGGTATATATACTCCTGTCTCCCTTCATGCTTCTCCCATTTCCTTTCTTCTCTCTTTGGTTCTCTCAGCCCCTGTAAACACTTTTTGACCAATTCTTTGTATCAAATTCTATCTGAATTACCAAAGGTTTTCCTGTTTGGATGCTGGCTAGTACACCTTCCTTGTAAAGCTCCCCATCACTTAATGACATGCCTGACTCCGTTGTTTTCAAAATGGTGATTTTCTAATTCTATTCATTCTACACTTATCAGCTGGAATTCTTTTGACTAAAATAACTTTGCCTCATCCCCTTGAGTTATTTGGTGAGGAAACAAACAAACAAACACAGAACACTTTGCTGTCTAAGCCAAACGCGTCTAGTAGCCAGATTCAGCTGGAAGGCCATGTTTTGCAACTCTGGGCTGTGGAATCAAGTGCATATTCCTTAGCATGGTATCCAAGACTCCTCATGATCTTATTACAGCCAGCCTTAACTCCCACTGATACTTCTTCCTCAAGCCCAAATATCCACACCTCAGGATATACTTATATTTCCAAAACTCTAGCATACTCCTGTTTGGCCTTGCTGCCTTCTCAAGCAATTCTCTTTGCCAGGCATTCCCTTTCTCTTTGGATCTACCTGAAGAAGATCTGCTCACACCTTTAGACTCAGCCCGTTACTTACTTCTCAGGAAGGACCTTCTTGATATCTTGCAGGCAGAATAAAATACTTCCTCCTCTACATGTTCTCATATTGCTCTCCCCATACCAATGCGAAACACCAGCTTCCTTGTTGTGATTTGTTTTTTACCAGTTGTATCACCCACGTGAACATAAACATCTAACAGGCTGGGACCAATTCCATAGGGTCTTGCTGGATGAATCACCTCATGTACATTCGTCAGCATGTGCTTGCTTCTCCTGGGCTGCGTCCAGTAGGAGATCATAAGCAGAGGCGGAGAGTGTAACTTCATACGGTAAGGAACACAAGATCGCTTAAAAAATAATCTAGTAGGCTTCTCTCAGAAGAAGTGGATTTCAGGGAGAATAGATATAACAATCATAACATGAAAAAGATGGATTTTATGAGGCAGATAACCTACAAAATTGGGGAAAGTTGTAAGCTATACTTCATCACAGCTTAGAACTACCCTTAGTTCTAAGTAGTTCCATCTACACTCATCAAGAAGAATATGATCACTAATAAAATAATTGGGCAGAAAAAATAAAAGAAAAAAAATGAAAGAACAACTATTTTTAAGCTTATCAGACAGTACTCACCTTTTTGTAATCATGTCAACAACAGATTTTAAATAATCTTCATTTCTCTAAAAATGAGAAAAATATTTTACTGAAATTAAGCATGTCTCATAGTTTTACTGATACGTTTGCTACATGTAAATCTAGTTTATGTGTGGAATGTCACTGTGTCCTAAGAATTTTTTTATTTTTTCACTTTCTATAAAAGAATTTAAAATATCCTTGTGTCTAAAAGACCTGACTGGAATACTTAAAATATTTCATTCTTCTTTTGTCACAATACAAAATATCACTATACATTATTTGCACTTAAAAATTAGTATGCAAAAACCTATGTATCTAAAACAGTTTTGTCCTAAAAATGGGATGGCTTATTTCTAAGAACTGCTCTTTTTAAAAAAAATTTTTTAGAGGCACATTGGGTGGCTCAGTTGGTTAAGCATCCAACTTCAGTTCAGGTCATGATCTTGTGGTTTGTGAGTTTGAGCCCCATGTCGGGTTCTGTGCTGACAGCTCAGAGCCTGGAGCCTGCTTCACATTCTGTGTCTCCTTCTCTCTCTGGGTCTCCCCACCACCTGAAATTTAAACATTAAAAAGAAGTTTAAAAAAAATTTTAAGTTTATTTATTTTGAGAGAGAGAGAGAACACACACACGTGTGTGAACAACGGTAGAGAAAGAAGGAGAGAGAGAGAGATTCCCAAGCAAACTCTGTGCTTTCAGAGCCCGATGTGGGGCTCATTCTAAAGAACCCATGAGATCATGACCTGAGCTGAGATCAAGAATTGGACGCTTAACCAAGTGAGCCACCCAGGTGCCCCTAAGAACTGCTCTTTTTGAAGATGTCTTCATTTTGTGAGTATTATATGGTACTAAATGTACCTCAATACTATACCACAGTTTTCCAGATAGTATTACTCAGCCTAATTCCCAAATTTTTGCCCATTAACAAACCTTATTTGCCTACTCTTCATCAAATGCTGCGCTAGATTAGATGGCAGACTCATTTGCAAATATCTTTTGGTAGTTTATTCTCAGATGGCATTTTTTTTTTTTTTTTTTACAAAAGTGATGGCATTTAAATGATATTGCTTCAGGGCCACAAGCACTCTCAAAACAAAATTCTGAAAAATGTCTGAATGATGACAATTGTATTGTCACATCTGAGTACCCTGAAAGGTATATAGTCAGATCATTTACTTAAAAATATCTGTCATAAGGAACACCTGGGTGGCTCAGTCAGTTGAGCATGACTCTTGATTTCCATCCAGGTCATGAACTCGGGGTGCCTGAGATCAAGCCCTGCTGGGCATGACGCCTGCTTCGGATTCTCTTTCTCCCTCTCTTTCTGCCCTTCCCAGCGCACACTCTTCCTCTCCCTCTCTCTCTCAAAATACATAAACATTAAAAAATATATATCTGTCATGATACAGATAACTCTATGACAGTACTTAAGGTTCTTAAGATAACCATACACTGAATCACCAGCTATTTGTTACATACTGAAACATATTACTTATTTTTTTTAAGTAGGCTCCATGCCCAGCGTGGAGCCCAACAAGGGACTTGAACCCATGAACCCGAGATCAAGACCTGAACTGAGATCAAAAGTTAGATGCTAAACTGACTGAGCCACCCAGGTTCCCTGAAACATATTACATTTTAAACATAGTACTAAAGTTACACTTCTTAAGCATTCTACACTCCATTTTAAAATCTGTCCCTAATATTTTATCATTGGTCTAAACATTTTAGGCATATGTGCATGTGTCAGCAGCAAAGAAATGAAGACTGTAATATGTAATATACAGAAATGTGGCAAAACATTTTGGAGATTATGTATATTCTTCCAATATTAAGAAACTAAACTTGGACAGAATGACTATTTAATCTTTTACTTATATTTTCCTACTAGTTCTTCTATTGCTTATTTTGAGTTTTTTCTGCATTCAAAGACATGTTTATTATAGAAAATTCAAAAGAAAGGACAAAGGATCCCTACATCTCCTACTATCCAGAGATAACCATTATTTATATTTTGGAGACCATTATTCCAAGGTTTGCTCATTTTTTTTCTTTATACATTTCATCTATCTGTATATCTTTTTTTACTTCTTTCCTTCCTTCTATCGCATTTTACATAGGTAACATTATGTTAAATGAGATGCTTAACAACTTTTTTCCCACTCAACAGTATGATAGGGACATAATTTCATGTCAGCGAATATAGATATTCATTCTCTTTTCAATGGTTACAATTGCACTGCAGATTATCACAATGTAGACAAGTATTTAGCCAGTCTCTTATTGATAGACATTTTTGGTGGTTTCCAATATTATGCTTTTAAAAAGCAATTGTGCACTGAAAATCCTTGAAACAATTACTTATTGAACACTTACTATGTGTCACGCATCATTCCAAATACTTTAAATACAGTAGCTAATTTAATTGACAAAACAACACTATGACATAGGTAATATTATGATGCCTGTTTTCAGAAAAAGAAAGTGAAGCATAGAGAAGTGAAGGAACTTGTTCAAGTTCACAAGCCAGGAAGCAGAGAAATCTAGATCGAGTCTGTGTTCTCAACGACTATAGATACTGTCACATACTGTCATATTTTTATTATTTTGTAATTCTTCCTGATTATCTCCTTAGGATAACTTCCCAGAATTGAGATTTCTGAGACAAAGGATATAGACATTTTAAATCTAACACAAACTCCCAAATTCCCCTCCAAAAAGTTTTATGGTATTAATATTTATGCAGTGTTTTATAGTTTTACATGGCATTAGAGGCAAGATAGAGAATCTATTAGACATAGACTTGAATCTGCTGTATTAATTACTGGGCAAGTTACTTACTTTCTATAAAGCCCCGGATTTTTCAGCTGTAAAATCAGGAGAGCTATACCTATTTTACAAGGATGTAATGCAGGCTACAAATAAGGTATATAAAAATAGTCCACAATCCTTGAGATACAGAAAGGAGTGCTTCAATATTCATGGTAGTTATTGTTACTTAATTTAACAGAAATTACCTCTTGATTCATATGCCAACCTTTTATTGGGCTGGGCAGGGTTTTTGCTTTTTTGTTTTTGTTTTTACAATAGCTTCAATTTTGATGTTCTGTTTATAAATATAATTTCTGTACCATATAGTACACAGGGCTCCTAGTAACATATTTAACAATGCAATCTTATTTCTCTGCATGTAACCATTATCTTTTCTTTTTAGGTTGACATATTTAATTCTTTCTCAGTGGTGTCAAACAAGTATCAAATACATTGTCTGCTATCCAAAACTGGCATCTATGAATTGCTTTTTTAAATTTAAGAAAAAACATCTGAAACGATACAGTGATTACCATGGAGGAAGGGTATTTGGAGAGCTACTTATTTTTCATACGTACATCTGCGACCGAGACAATCACCACAGAGTCCTTCTCTTCTGAGAGAGTCATCCTGGAGACAACAGAATTCAGGGTTTGCTTCAGGTAACTTTGATTTCCTCTGCTAACAGTGGAAATACCCAGCGCAAAAGAGACTGCAGACATAGGTGCGTGGAATCATCATTTTGAACCACAGAGAAAAACATAATTTATCATTAATATCTATGCTTATCACTATGCTTGGGTTAGTTGTATGGTCAAAAAAGAGTGTCTGAGACTGTATTACAAAAATAATCCAAACTACTACTAATTTTTATTACAAAGTTCATTTTGTGCTTAAGCAAATTCCAATTTGCAATGGAGTCTTGGTAAATGCATTAAGTAGACTCCAAGATTTTCTCATGTTGGAGGGTTTCAGTGTAGTGAAAAATAAAACTAACCACTCTCTATTTATTATAGCTTTTACCTAACTGGATACAAAATGTGACACACTGGCCGATTGTCTACTCTTCCTAAGAACACACTGGAACCCAAAACAGGAAAAATACTATGAAATATTTTCATCTGTGGAAAAAAAAAACGTACGAAGTAATTTCCAAGTGACTTGATGGAATGAATCCATGCCCCTGAGTTACTTTTATTGCCCAACATTGACTGGAACACTGGTGGAACAGACCTCTTGCCACCCTAAATAGCTACCAAGATTGTTATCACTGAAGTCTGCACAAACTCAACACCAGTGCCTGGCTGTATGAACTTGGGCAAGATACGCAGCCTCTCCAGCCTCAGTTTCCCCTCCGTTAAGACAGGGATAAGGACTTCTAGAATGGCTAAGTGAGGAATTTAGCAATAATAGAACTTGGCAATAATAGAACCGGGGGGAAAACATGTTGAAACAATCAGGGCTCTGGTATACAACAAACTGAGAAGCATTTATGTAACAAAAAATTATTGAACTTTGGTGAGAACAGTAAGAATCAGTATTTCCCTGACTACTATTGAGTTGAACGTATTTTCATATGTTTATAGGTCTTTGGATATTCTTTTGTAAAATCTCTGTTTAAGCTCTTACCTGTTTCCCTATTAGAGTTGTCTGGATTTCTCTTATCTATTGATGCACTTTATAGATTCTGAATATAAATGCTCTGTCAGTTATACGTATTACAAATATCAATTCCTATTCTGGGTTCCCTTTTCAACTTTTTACCTCTTGATGAACAGAAATTTTTAATTTTAATATAGTATAATTTATCCGCCTATTATTTTATACTTAGTGTTTTGATTCCTGTTGAGAAATCTTCATTTATCTTCAAGTCATAACAGATATTCTCCTAAATAACTGTTTGCCTTTTATATATAGGCTTACAGCACATCTGGAATTGATTTTTATGGGTGGTGTGAGGCAGGAATCAAGTTTCAAATTTGGGATCCACTCTAAAATGCAATTGCTGAAAGGGCGTCTGGGTGGCTCAGTCCGTTGGGCATCCGACTTTGGCTCAGGTCATGATGTTGTGGTTCGTGAGTCTGAGCCCCACATCGGGCTCTGTGCTGACAGCTCAGAGCCTGGAGCCTGCTTCGGATTCTGTGTCTCCCTCTCTCTCTGCCCCTTGCCCATCTCTCTCTTGATCTCTCTCTCTCTCTCAAAGATAAATAAACATAACAAAAAAATTAAAAAATAAAATGCAATTGCTGGAATGACTTCCAGTGCCTTAGGATAAGGAATACATTTACAAACATTTCCAAGGCCTTTAGTGACCTGGTCCTAACCTACGTCTTCTATTTCAACTGTCTACAAATCATCTTTCAGCTTCATACACTGACCAAACAGGACTCTCACACCTCCAAATCGTTGCACATACACCATTCCTTCTCTGCCTAGAACATTCTTCTTCAGGCTCCTTGTGCCAATTCTACTCATTCTTTCTAAATGAGGCTGAGTGTACCAGCTATATATTTGTCTTACATAGTACTTATCATCCTTTTTGTTATTAGAATACATCATAACAGCAATATATTTGGAGTGAATAAGTGAATGGCCAAGCCCCTTTATTATTTGGCCTCTGCTTCATGTCTCACTGCCCCAAACTTCCAGCTCCAATTGGGCACATATGCCACACTTTTTCTCTAGGCCCTCTTGCTATTACTGTTAGACCTCTCCTTTCCTTTTCTTCTACCTGGATGAACATCCTCTACTTTTCCACTGTCCATCACATGCTTTTTCCCCATTCAGCCTATTCTAATTCTTTCTACCCTTCATGTCTCAGTTTAGATGCCACTTTGTCCAGAAAGTCTGCCCTAATTCCCCAAGTATGGATTACCTGCCCCACCTTGTATTTCCCTTGTCATAGCACTGGTCACTTTATACTGTAATTGTTTTCTCACACGTCTCTAGGAGAATTAGGGTCACGTCTTGCCCACCACTATTTCCCAGAGCTTAGTAGAGACCTGGTAGAAGCTGGTCCCTTGAGGACGTGGAGGACTGCACGAAGAAGTTGTTAGCTAAGCTGAAAAGTCATATTGGATAAAGACTTCCATGACAAGTGAGTTGTGGTTGACAGGAGGTGGTATGTTCATTACAGGCAGTGATTAGCATGTGCTAATCACTTGGTCTATCTGTGGGGACTATAAGTGGTTTGGGGTTGCTGGAAAGGAAGGGAAGTGGCAAAATTTGAGATTTGAAAGATATGGTCTATTGTGCATATACCATGTCAAGGAGCTAACATCCTAAATATACTGACGATCTAGCAAAGGACTTTAAGCAAGAGTTGAGCATGATATACATTTTAGTACATAGCTCTGAGGAGGATATGAAGAATGGATTGACTTTAGTAACACTAAAACCATGAGAAAAATTACAAGTCTATTACACTGGGCAAGAAATGAAAGCTCAAGGAGAATACTTATAGAGGGTAGAGAGCAGAAATTATTTGAGATATACTCAGAATACAGAATAAATAAGCCTGATGACAGATTCCCCAGTAGACCTGGCTATAGTCTTCAGTGCTTTTACAAATGTCTTATGTGTTAGGGTCTATTAGTTACTGGGCTTCTGCTTATCTTTGCTGATGTTTATTCAAGGGTGTGCTTATTCTTGGTATCCAATATTTTATACGTAATGGGTTTCTATGTAATGGATTTTTGTTCTATGACTTTCACCTCATCCTCCTGTTACCTATAGCTTTTGTGTAGCACACACTTTCTCATATGTACACACAGATACACATGCATGTGTATGTACACATTTACATGCCACACTCAAAATACTCCTAAGAGGGAACCTGACACTCAAGTGTTACCTCAGGAAGTACCTTAATATCTCTAAACCTCAACTTTCTTAGGCGTAAAAGAGAGATAATCGTATTGGGTTGTGAGGATCAAATGAGATAATGAAAGAAAACATACTAACTCAGTATATGGAACACTGTGAGAATTCAGATGTTAAACACCGCCGTCTGGCATCCCCATCCCAACACAACAGGCTTGGCAGAGGCATGTGATATCAAACAATCCTACATATTCCCAAGGAACTACCTAGATCAAACAGAGATCAATGAGCTTTTTCTGTAAAGGACCAGATAGTAAACATTTTTGTCTCTCAGGCCATACTGTCACTGTCACAACTCTGCCACTGTGGTGGGAGAACAACCATAGACAAGTAACAATGAACACTGACCAGGTCCACCAAAACCTTATTTTAAAATAGCAGATTTGGCCCAAGGGCTGTAATTTCCTGCCACTGGCCTAGAGTGACTCACTCATTAGAATGATTGAGGTTTGTGAGAATGGCAAGCATTCAGACTCGCCCTAATATCCCTGCTTCCAACTTAAATGCTTTTTCTCTTCTTTAATATCTGCTAAGGTTAAATTCATTATTTCAGGCTTAGCTCAAACATCACCTCTTCTGTAAAGACTTTGCTGACCTTGGTCCCCAGAAAGATGGGGATAGGAAGACAACTGAATAAGAATGCACTTATCAAAACCAAGGGAGATAAGGGTTGCCAGATGCTTCATATAAGTCACATCTGCATGTGACTTATAATGACTTGTTTTTAAAACATCTGTATTAAAATTGAATTTGAATTCAAGTCTCCAAATATCTACTGAACTAGTTTCTTCTTCCAGATAATGTACTGATTTCTGGCAGTCCAAATTAATGCCACATAGGCTGGTGGTCTATGTATCAGAGTATTATATCAATGGATTACATTTTAAAACATAAAAGCATGCATAATAATAGAGAAGTGTTCAAAAAAACTTAAAAGCTTGTCCCCCAAGATCAAAATATCTATAGTTGATTTTCTAAATCTAAGTTTGCTTACCACCTGTTTTCTCTTTGCCAATGATTACATCAGGATAAATTCTGCCCACTTTCCTTAGATGAGGGAAAAAGAACTTTAGGACTTCAAATGTATTATTAGACACTGTTTCATCCTTACCCAATGTATTCATTTTCTTCTCAACTGAAAAAGAGAAAAAAATAGGGTTTCTAAGTTCATGACTATAGAGATTTTTCTCTCTTTGGTACAATTTTCATAATGTAATTATCAGATTAATTCAGTATTCAATATATAAGAGAAATACTATTAAATGTGAATTAATAAAATCATTTGGCTATAATTTATAGCTCAAATGTTATTGATTCCTATTTCTTTAAACTTGTAAGAACAGATAATACATGTGATCTTAGCCAAAAGGCCTAGAAGTGATGATTCATATTTATTTAAAAAGTAATATTTAAGTCTAGCACCCCGAGCTACATAACCAGAGACTAACAGAACTGTCAGTTCCAAATGAAGTATAACAGAAACATGGTATAATTGATCTGATCTGCTATTCAGATTAATATCACCTTAAAGTTTGTATCTATAACTTTGTTTTGTAGCTCAACATTTAATTACTCTACTTGTACCATTCATTTGAATATACCTCTACAAATTTGAAATAGAAGAACAAAATTAAAAGACTCACATTATCTAATTTAATTCATAATACATAATACAGTAATCAATACAGCATAATATTGGGGTGGCTGGGTGGCTCAGTCAGTGAAGCATCCGACTCTTGATTTAGGTTCAGGTCACGATCTCACGGTTCGTGGGATCGAGCCCCATATCAGGTTCTGCACTGACAATGTGGAGCCTGCTTAGGATTCTCTCTGCCTCTCTCTCTGCCCCTCCTCTGGTCTCTCTCTCTCTCTCTCTCTCTCTCAAAATAAATAAATAAGACCAAAAAAAAAAAAAAGACAGCATGGTATTACATTAAAAAGAGATACACAGACCAATGGAATAGAATAGAGAATCCAGAAATATACCCATATAAATATTGTCAGTTGATTAAAAAAAAATTACAAAGGTAATTCAATGCAGAAAAGACAATCTTTTTGACAAACGGTGCTAGAATACTTGGACACTCACATGAAAAAGACTGAATCCTGACCTATACTTCATGCCAGTTATAAAAACCAACTCAAAGACTTCATAGACCTAAATGTAAAGCCAAGACTATAAAATTAAAAACAAACATATAAAAGAAAATCTTCATGACCATGATGTAGGTAGAGTTCTTAAAGATAACACCAAAAACACAATAAAAAAGAAGAAAAATTGACAAATTAGACTTCATCACAATTAAAAATGTTTGCTTTCTGAAGGACATCACAAGGAGAAGGAAAAGACTAGCTACAGATTGGGAGAAAACATTTCCAAATCACATATCCATCCGATATGTATTCAGGATATATATATATGCTAAAGAAAATTCTCGTCAAACAAAAAAACCTATATGTGAATGTTTATGTACTTGTAATCGCCAAAAAATGAAAACCCAAATGTCCTTCAATTGGCAAAAGGATAAACAAACTGTATCCAATCTACAACCATATAATGAAATGCTACTCAGCAATATAAAGGCAACAGTTGGTCACATAACAACTAAGTGATTACCTGCAAAGAAAGCATATGTGTATCAATAGTATCATACAATTTATATATGTATCAATAGTATCATACAATTTTCTATAATACATAACAAAAAAGTAAAATACATGCTTTGATGTAGCTATATATAACATTCAATGTGTGCCTGTGTGTGCGTGCATGCACATGTGTGCATGTATATGGTTTATATATAAATTGGTCACGTAACAACTAAGTGAAAGAAGTTAGTCTCCAGGGATTACACACTGTATGATTCCATTTGTATGGCATCCTGGAAAAGGGAAAACTATAAGAACAGAGAACTGACTAGTGGTTGCAAGGAATTAAGAGCAGGGAGTACCTGGCTACAAAAGGAGAAACAGAGGCAGGACTTTTTATCCTGGAGAAATGGGAGCCGCTGCAGGATGATATACAGTAGAGTGAGCATTCACTGTCTATGGTGGAAATAGACAGGTGGGAACAAGTCTGGAGAGGGAAAAATAGAAGTGTTAGCAGTCATTCAGATGAAATATGAAGATGTCCTCACTAGAGCAGCAGAGATGGTGATAGGAAAATGTGGACAGATTTGTGAAGCACGTAGGATTACCAACCTACAGGATTGCTTGCTGACTGAAATGGAAATAAGCAAGAGGGAGAGGGGAGGGGTCAGAGTGACCCTCAGGGCAGTGGCTGTGTCTTTTGGATGGAACACGAAGGCGGTGCATTTCACACAGAAAACACAGGAAGACCATTTCTGGGCTACAGAGAAGAGGCGTATCAGTGCTATCTCTCACCTGATTTTTGTATGTCTCACAATAAAAGAGCAAATACTAATTTAGTTCTAGTGGTTGGGGAGAAATGTCCTAAAATCAGAAAGCAGAAAATCTAAATTTCCAAACACAAAACACAAAACACAAAACCAACAAACAAACCACGACACACAAAAACAAAAGTAACACAAACCTAAGTCCGTGGACGTATTTTCTCTCTGTGTCATTTCATACTTCATTTTACTCAAGGCATTGATCAGCTCTTGGCGATTTCTTTCAGTTTTATTTTTTAAACGTAGAATTTTCTCCTTAAATTCCAAAATATGGTTTCTACAATTAATTAATTGATTACCTGCAAAGAAAGCATATGTGTACATGCTCATATATGTATCAATACTATCATACAATTTTCTGTAATACATAATAAAAAAGTAAAATATATGCTTTGATGTAGCTATATATAACACTCTCTGTGTGCCTGTGTGTGTGTGTGTGTGTGTGCATGCACATATGTGCCTGTATATAGTTTATACATAAATATGTACATATGATACACATAAAAGGTTGGAGAAAGAGTAAGACGTTAAAATAGTACTATCTGAAAGGTGGAATTATTATAAATAGTTTCTGCTTTATAACTCTGTGCTATTTAATATTTTCCAAATTTTTCATTTTGTGCATGTATTAGATTTGTAATTAAAGGAAAAAACCAATTGAGCCAAAATACTGGCTTTTAAGAATTTATCTGAAGAAAACGACCAGAAATATATACACAGATTTGGCTCAAAGGATGTTTAATATAGGCAGCATTACTTATTATTGTAAGAAAATAAGAAACAACCTTAATGCCCAACAATGGAAATATGTTAAATAAATTACAGAATATCCTTTTTTTTTAAGTTTATTTATTTCGAGAAAGAGAGACAGAGAATGAGACAGAGAGAGAGAGAGAGAGAACGAGTGAGGGAGGGGCAGAGAGAGAGTGGGAGAGAGAATGAATCCCAAGCAGGTTCCACACTGTTGGTGCAGAGCTTGACATGGGCTTAATGTCACAAATCATGAGATCATGACCCGAGCCAAAATCAAGAGTTCAATACTTAACCTACTGAGCCACCCCGGTACCCCCAGAATATCCTTTTAAAAGTTATATTGGCTCTGGTATTAAATCATATATAACTGAATCCTAGTTTTGCCACTTAATACCCAAGTGATCTTGGACAAGCTATTTGATGCTTGTTAGCCTATGTTCCTTCATATGCAAATGGATAAAAATCCCTGCCCCACACCTGGGTAGCAAAGTTGGTTAAGCATCCAATTTCTTGATTTCGGCACAGGTCATGATCTCACAGTTTATGGGATCGAGCCCTGAGTTGGGCTCTGTGCTGACAGTGCAGGGCCTGCTTGGGATTCTCTCTCTCTCTCCCTCTGTCTCTCTCCTCCTCCCCATTCACACATACATTCTCTCTAAAAATAAATAAATAAACTTAAAAAAAAAAATTCTTGCCCCAGAGTTGGGAAGAAGAAATGCAATAACGCATGTAAACCATGTGGGAAAGCACATGAAAAAAATGCTTTGATAAATGTGTGAGAAATATTACTTATCAATGGGCTACTTTTTATTCATTTATCAATGCAATACTATGCAGCTATGAAAATCATCTTATATAAGAACATTATATTTAATGTTGCACAAACAACTGATTTTTGTTATTTTATTTTCTTTAATGTTTATTTATTTATTTTGAAAGAGTGAGAGAGCATGAACAGAGGGCAGAGAGAGGGAGACAGAGAATCCCAAGCAGGCTCCTTGCTGTCAGTGCAGAGCCTGATGTGGGACTTGAATTCACAAACCATGAGATCATGACCTGAGCTGAAATCAAGAGTCAGATGCTTAACCGACGGAACCACCCAGGTGCCCCAAAACAACTGTTTTTTAAAAACAAAACTGTACATAAAATCATTTCCTTTTTTCAAAAAAAATGTACAGATAGTAAAAAAGAAAAAGTATACAAGTTTACATGCTGTTAATATATAATCTTTAGTTTGTTGAATCACTTTTTGTTTCCTATTTTTATAAAATTCTTTTGTTCTATCATGCTGCATTGCTTCTATAATCAGAAAAAAAGTTAACAAATAAAATAATTAAACACCTTTTATGTGCCACCTACTGTGTGTCAAGGGACATACAGCAATAAAAAAAGATATGGTAGTTCTTGCCTTCAGGAAGTTTATAGACTAATTGGTACAACTAAATTAATTGATAATTTAAATCATTGTGAGATTTCGGATGTTACAAATTTCCTTCTCCTTATTAGGGTTTTAACTTATTGGGTACACATAGATAACACCAGCCCCAAACACTGGCTGTCAGCTTTATTTGGGGCTGCCTGACAATGGGTACATTGCAGTGTGTGCTGGGATGTCCTATTTCCCTATCCAAGTTAACTTACCCCCACCCCATTATCAAAAGAGCCGCTGGACAACAGGGGGGCCACACCCACAAAGGGGGTGACTTGTCACATGTGCTCACTACTTCGGGGGAAAAAGTAGGGAGAACTGGCCCTTCTTTCATAGAGTACATAAGAGATGTTATAAGAGAAAGAGCCCAGAGATGGCCCGAGTTGCCTTTTTAAGGAAGCCATTCTGCCCCCCTGTCAGTGTGGTCTATAGAAGTCGAGTCTGACCAATTTCCCCATTCAGATGAATCTCTCTGTCTTCTGAGAAAGGTAATGAGCTTCTGAGAGAAGGCCCAAGTGCTCACTTTAAAATGGCCTTTCTAGAACGAAATGAAAGATGTCCCCATGAAGGAAAATATGAGCACAGCAGAATAAGGTTTCAGCCCCTAACTTGTAGTGATAATGGTATGCATAGAGGACAGAGCCCAGACAGCTGGTGGGGGGTGGGGGGGGGGTGGGGGGTGGCAGGGGGCAGGGGGAGAATACAGAGAAGCATTCTGGAGGATGTGCTGCCTGAGGGGACTCTGGAAGGAGTGTGAGTTAGGTAGTCAAGGGAAGCAAGGGAAAGTGTTCTATTTGGAACACTGTGTGCAAAATGCAAGGAGGCATTCAAAACATGGTCTCTATACTCCTAGAAGCTATTCAGTATCTCAAGGATAATAGTGGGAAAATTCAGAGGTGAAAAGAGGAATCTGGCTCTGCTGATCGTTTTGATAAGCCATGATAAAGACCTCGAAGTTTTCCCTATACACCAGTGTCTCTCAAACATTTCTTCTAAAAACCCTCTAATGGCAGTAAATTTGAATAAAAGGGATGTGGGTGGAGGCATAACCTGAAATAGCCCACCACAGTCATGAAACGTCTGTGAAGTTCTTTTAAAATGTGTGCAGTTTTGCAGCCCATTCTACGGTATATATTTGTTTTGTTTTGTTTTTCAGTTAAGTAATTTTTAGGGGTGCCTGGGTAGCTCAATCAGTTACACGTCAGATTCTCAATTCCGGCCCAGGTCATGATCTCGCAGTTCGTGCGTTCAAACCTCCGTGTCCAGTTCTGCAATGACAGTATGGAGCCTGATTGGGATTCTCTCTCTTTGCCCCTCCCCTGCTCTCACACATGCATGCTCTCTCTCTCAAAATAAAGAAACTTTATACAAAAATTTTTAAAAATGATTTAATATTTGCCTATATTGTGAAATGGTCACCACAATAAATCTAGTTAAAATGTATTTGTTTTAATATAAAGATAATGGATGGAGTCATGTTCTGCCCTTCTCCCAACCTTTTTTTCCGATGACTTTACATACCTTGGAACATCACTACAGGCTACCACTTCAGTTGAGAAACACGGCTGAAGACTATCATGTGCAATGTGTGTTTTAGAAAGATCATTCTGGGGCGCCTGGGTGGCTCAGCTGGTTAAGTGTCTGACCCGCTCAGGTCGTGATCTCACAGTTCATGGGTTCAAGCCCTGCGTCAGGCTCTGTACTGATGGCTTGGAGCCTGGAGCCTGCTTTGGATTCTGTGTCTCCCTCTCTCTCTGCCCCTCCCCTGCTTGTGCTCTGTCTTGCTCTTTCTCAAAAGTAAATAAAAAACATTAAAAATTTTTTTTTCAGAAAGATCATTCTCGTAGCCATATATTGTTTCAGGAAGGCAAAACTGAGGCCAGAGAAACCACCATTTAGGAAACTATAGTGATAGCAGTTTCATGTGAGAGATGACCAAAGAATAAGCCATAGCAGAAAGGACTAGGAAGTAGGGGTTAACATGAGAAATATCTGAGAGCTTTCATTGGAAAGACTTTGCACTGACTGAAAGAGGGAGACTAGAATCCCTGCTAGGATTCAGACATGACCCCTAGATTTCTTCAGTCGGAATTGGGGAAACAGGAAAAGAGCAATTGTGATGCTTATGAGGTTTCCAAATATGTGGCAAACATTTGAAGTTCAAGGGAGAGATTAGGCTTTGAAGCTCAAGGGAGAGATTAGGGCTGGCATTATAGTGAGAGCAAAAGTAAGATTCACTTACAAAATGGAGTAAGAAAATGTAGTGATAAAAATACTGTCCCAGTCTTATCTCCTGCATGTTTCCTTCATCCCTGCCTTGGTGCACATCAGCTTTAGCCTAGGGCAGAGGGTTCAGTCTTTGAAATCCAGCAGGGTGCCTAAGTGTCTGGTTCCCAGAAGTCTTGGATCCCCGGCCATGGGCAAAAGTGGCCCCTCTTGACAGCACTGTAGTATATCCATCTTGCTGGTTCCATTTACCTTTCAGATATGACAGCTTGGAACAAAACTTGTGTCTTGCCTGAATTCTACCTAACTGAAGATAGGAAGCAACTAGTAAACTGTAATATTCTAATACTTCCCTGCGAAGGCTCAATGGACCATCCACTCCAAGATACAACAGAGGAAAGTGAACCTGCTGCTTCGCTGCTCTCTAATAGGATGTTTTGTTTCTCCCCTTTGGGTTGGAGGGAGCCCCATCGCTCTTGTGCTCAATTGGCAGCCAGCTCCATCTCTAGGGTCTGTCACAACACCTCTCCGTCTCCAGTTACCTGTCACTGAATCTCTCAAATGCAACAGTTTCATGTTATATGGATTATCCTGCCAACAGGGACACCCATCAATAGAATAACACAAACAAACAAGTTGATTTGGGTTTTATGGATGGTTGGGCTGGCTGAAACAGGGCTGTGGAGGTTTAGGGAAAGACCCAACTGACTGGCTAATCATCGCAGAGAATTGTGTAATTATGAGGAGTTCTGGCAGTCCTCGGCAATGTGTTGTACCCCACCCATGCACAAGTCCCTGGCCTTTTATGATACAACCAGCAGAACTCAAGGCTCTACACCTGCAGTCTTCACTAGTGACTGGCTGGTGGCACAAGATATATGGTGTCTTCCCTCCATCCACCTCCAAGGGAAGGCCAGACAAGAGTGAAAGACAAGTGACAAGGGTGAAAAGGCACTGTTCGATCCAAGCCACAATTTCGTCTGCACATATCAATCACTCAGTCACGATTAGATGGAGGATTTGGTGCTCTGAACTAATTTTTTCTCAGCAGCCTTGTGAAGGCCTCCTAATTTGGGCCCCCGAATCGATCCAGCTGACCCAGTGAATAGGCAGATGTCTGGGACCGGTCAGTTTACTGGTTGGCAATTTGTGTGGGTTGTCACTGCCCTCACACTGCAATACTAGGAATTTTGCATATTCTCTACAGATGGAAAGACGGGGCTATAGCTGAGAGATCACAAACCATTTGGTTTCAGTAGACAGTGGGGTGTGAAGAATAGAAGCAACTTGCTGTTTCTTCCTGAAACACGGTGACGAAGTGTTCAGAATTCATTTACGATTCCAAGGAAAGCCTGAGTTTTTCTTTGGGCAGGACTGCTCTTGTCAGGGGCCTCTACAGCTCACTAGCCAGAACAGTCGCCTGGCCACTCAATTCATTCACTTGTTCAACAAATATTTATTAAACTAAATAATGTTACATGTCCTGTGGGTATGACAATGCACAGAACAGACAGAACTCCTGGTCCCCTTGGAACTTACATCCTACTGGAAGGAAAAAAAAGAATAAGTGAATTATACATTTTATTAGAAAGATGGTAAGTACAAGAAAAATATAAAGCAGGGAAAAAGGATACAGTGTTGATGACGGCCGGGTTGGGGAGGTTTTAACCGTCAACAGGGTGATCAGAGAAGGCTTTTCTAAGGAGGTAACACGTGAGCACAGACAGGAACAAAGTAAAGGAAGGAATGCTGCGAGTAACTCTGGTGCAGCGAGAAGAGCACGTGCAAAAGCCCTGAGGCAGGAATGCACCCATTATTTCCAGAAATAGCACGCAGCCCAGTGTGGTTGAAGCAAAATGAATGACAGGAAGAGTAGCAGGTGATAAAATCACAAAGCCACCGTTGTAAGGACTTTAGCTTTTACTTGAAGCAAAGTGGAGACCCAACAGAAGTCCATAAGCACAGACTCAAATAATCTGATTTACATCAGGACAGTTCCTTCTATCTGCTGTGTGAAAAACAGAATTAGAGAAACTGAGACTGAAGAAGGGAGATCAGGGGAGAGATGTCTGCGGCTTAGAAAATATTGTTAAGGTAAGTGGTGAGGAATGGTTTAATTCTGGATATATTTTGAAGGGAAAGAAAATAGAATTTGCTGACATTGAATGTAGGACATGAAAAAAGAGACAGTGATATTCTGAGCAACTAGAAGAAGGGAATAGCCATTTACTATGACGGAGAAGGTGAAGGGAGCAAGCTTTGGTGCGAATTCTAGGAGTCTGGCTGGAGATGCATGAGATTTGAGGTGCTTCTCACACATCTCAGTAGGTAGTTCCACATGTGAGTCTGGCAGGAGGACTGGCCTGACCTGGACATATACATTTAGAGAGCCCTGTTTAGATTCAGGAGATCACTAGGGGAATGAGGATGAGTAGAGAAGAGATGAGGTCCCAGGGCTAAATCCTGGGGCACCCCAAGTTACAGGGTGAATAAATGAGAGAAGACAGTAACAAAGCTAAGATGGATTAGCTGGTGAGGCAAGAGGAAACTCGTGTGTGTGTGAAATCCTGGAAACCAAGTGAGGAAAGTGTTTCAAGGAGACGAAAGGCATCAACTGTCAACTGCTGCTGAACAGGACGAGGGGGATGAGGACGGGGTGGACGGTGACTCAGCAGTGTGCAGTCGCCAGTGGCTGTGCAGCGGTAAAGTGAAAGCCTATAGCTGGATGGGTTCAGGAGAAAGCAGGAGGAGAGGGCTTAGAGACAGGGCAGCTAGACAACTCTTTCGAGGAGTTTTGCCATGAGAGGGGGTAGGATGATGGGCAGTAACTAGGGTGGGAGTGGAAGCGAGAGAGAGAGAGAGAGAGAGTTCTTCATTTTCCTTCATAGGATGGGAAAGAAACACAATGTTTGTATACAGATGGATGTGATCCGGGAAAAGGGAGAAAACTGGAGATACATGTGAAAGTAGACAAGAGGGAATGGCATCCAGTATGCGAGGGGAAGGTGGGCTTCAGCCAGAAGCACAGATGGTTATGCACAGCCATAATGGGACAGAACTCAGGATGCCTGGCCCTTAGCTACCCCAACGATGGTGGGATTTCCATTGACTATGGAACTTCTGGAAGCTCTCTTCCCATTGCTTCTAGTTGTCAGTGAAATAGGAAGTACGGTCATCAGCTGAGAGTGAGGGGAGGAGAAGGTACTGGGGCCTGATGAGAAAGAAGTATGGAATAGTTTCCTGGGAGAGCAGGAGGGCAGACAGGACAGGGAAATGTAGCATGGTTCTGATGCAGCCTCCGGGGCCTGCTGGAGTTCAGGGGGTCATGAATTCGAAGTGAGACTGTCACTGTGGCTGTTTATTTCACTCCAGCCACATTCAGTCATCAGGAGGCAGATGCAGAGTAAAAGGAGGACAGGATTTCACCAGGGTGTGATTTAGCCAAGTGGATATAACTGACAAAGAACCAAGGGACTTGAGGGTGTACACTAGGGAGCTGTTATAATGATTGTCCACGGAATCGAAACCTGATGAGGAAGAACACAGTGAGGGGGAGGCATGTGAAAAGGTAGATGAATCAACAGATTGTAGGTCTCGGTGTGTCAAAAGATTACAGTAGTTGGGGTACTAAAGACAACGGCCTGGAAATTTGGGAGGTGGTGGTCAGAGATTTGGTTGCATGAAATGGAGATTACGGAAACATGGCAATTATTGCTAATGAGAGAGAGTGACCCGAGAGTTTAAAGATGATTGCAGAAGGAGAGAAAGTGGGGTATCGCTTGATATCGTCAGGGTAAATAATGAGGCATCTTGGGAAGAAAGGTGAGAGAAAGATTTGGAAGCAACAATGAGAGGGAAGGCGGGCATCTACCCTACCTTGAGTACTAATGGTGTGGGAGAGAAAACACCACTATTTGAGAACAGTGTCCTCAGGCAAGTGTCCTCAGTGTCTCAGAAGCAGTGTCCTCAGGCAAGAGCTAATTTCAGTGAAAGAAAGAGGGCAAAAGAAACTTAAAGGGATGAAGACATACACAATGCTCATAATAGCCGTGAGCTCTAGTGAGCAGTCAAGGCTTTTGGGCACTGGGAAGGCTGGGGAGTAGAACTGGAAAGGCCGGGGGCACAATGTGTAGAACCATGTGTGGGTTAGAGTCCAGAAGAGGATTAACGTGGGAGTCAGGGGCTGGGATAAAGGGCTTAATGAGATCAACCTCGATGGTCTCAACGTAGAATGTGGGGACAACATTATGAGCGTTGGGAAGACAGACGGATGTGTATCTATCTTGTCAGGGGCTCCAGGAACACCGCCGTTCTTTCTTGAGCTTTATTGATGGAGGTGTGAGGGCGAGGGGTGGGTGTCTTACTCTGACCATTAGGGTCTCTGGGACTCTCTTTTGTCCCTGATGACAGAGGCATTGAGACTGGGAGGAGAGGTCTTAACTCTGAGCACATGCAGCTCCCTACTGAATTAGCTGCAGTCTTGGAAATCAAGTAATTTTAGGTGATGCATTGCTGGCCCAAACAATATCACAGCTCTGTAAGTGAAAAAGAGGCTGAGGTTGCACATGGATGAGCAATCCGTGGTGTTTGCCATAGTCAGGGAGATAAGAGATAGCCCAAAGAAGTCGGGAGCCTATAATGGGCGTGTGTGTGTGTGTGTGTGTGTGTGTGTGTGTGTGTGTGTGTCTGCCTGTCTGTCTCATCTCCTCTTCCCTCTTTCTCTCACTTTCCTTCATTCCTTCTCCATGAAGTTGCTACAGTAACACAGGTATTCTGCCTAATGAATAATGAAGAGCAAGGAGTTGGAAGGAACCCAAAGCCTTGAATGAAGTTAGGGAGAAGAGTCTCCCCACCAGCCTATTATTTAAATGTTAAACCACTGCTGTTTTGGATACCTGTTAACACATTGGAACTTGCATTCTAATAGATACAAAGCAACTAGAATATGGCCCAGAGAAAATAAGGGAACAGGGGCCCCAACTGGCTCAGTCAGAAGAGTACCATCTTGGGGTCATGAGTTCCTGCTTCATGTGGAGAGTAGAGATTACTTAAATAAATAAAACTTTTGGAAAAAGACAAGAAGAAAAGAAGGGACCAAAGCAGCTTCCAATCTTGGCTGCTTTGTTAAAATATTTAAACATTTAATTAGATAAGCAATTCATAGGTTGACACACACACACACACACACACACACACACGATAATCACCTCTAATGTTTTGTTTTACATGGTTGTAAACTTTAACCTACTTTTTTTTCTGTCATATAAAAATCAGATAGAATAATGCAGGGGAAAAGGCATTAAGTTAAAGTGATTCCCTTTATGCTGAAAAAGGTATAATCTATGATGAAAACAACATAGTTATTTTTTAAGTAGTCAAATACCAAAATACATAAAGAAAAAACTATTAGAGACAAGAATATAGGATATTGTATTTCAATTAGGAAAAGCATAGGAAATGGCTAACAGTTTGGATAGAAAAAAGGTAAATTCACAGTTTGGAAAATAAATTTCAGATGGGTTTTTTTTAATTAGGGTAAAATATGAAACTGTAAAAGTAATGGTGGTATTTTTGGGTTGAAACACGTAATACTTTTTTCATTCATCTGCCTCGTATGAACCAAGGGCACACAATGTCCAGCCAGTGTCAAAACTGGATAATGCCACTCCCCTGCTCAAAATCCTCCAGAGATTTCTCCTCACACTTAGTAAAATCAGCAAAGCCCTCACCATGACAGGATCAGTCCTCTGACTCTCCCTGGCTTCATCTCCTACCTGTTCTGCCCTACTCAGAGGGAGCTCAGCTCCAGCCACACTGGTAGCTGTTCCTCACAGGAATCACCCTCCTACCTTGGGGCTTTGACTTTTGCAATTTTCTGAGCAGGCAATGTTTGTCCCCCAAATACTGATATGGCTAGAGTTTTCCAATTTCATTCAGTTTTCTGTTAAAATGTTACCTCCTCTGAGAAGCCTACCCTGCCACCCTATGTGAAACAGTACCCCTTTCTCACTCCTCTTACCCTTCCCCATCCCCAAATTTCTCATCACTACCAGACTTTCTATCATGTATATGCTGTTGGGGTTTTTTGTTTGTTTGTTTTGTTTTTTGTATTTACTGTTTTTTATGTCTCTCTCCAGAGCTCTCCAGAATGCAAGCTTGAGAATAGCAAGAATTTGGGGGGTTTTGGTACTAAATTCCCAATGTCCAAAACAGTAATAGGCATATAGCCCCTCACAAATATATGCTGAAATGAATGAACAAATTAATGCATGGACTTGCCAACATAGTAACTGAGTGATTTAAAAAAATTTTTTTTAATGTTTATTTATTTTTGACAGAGAGAGAGAGAGAGAGAGAGCGAGCATGAGTGGAGGAGGGGGAGAGAGAGAAAGGGAGACACAGAATCTGAAACAGGCTCCAGGCTCTGAGCTGTCAGCACAGAGCCCGAGGCGGGGCTCGAACTCACAGACGGAGAGATCATGACCTGAGCCGAAGTCGGACGCTCAACTGACTGAGCCACCCAGGTGCCCCTTTTTTAATTTTTTAAATGTTTATTTATTTGAGTGATTTTTAAACTGAATTGCGCTTTAATCAAAAGAACTGCAGCTATCCCAGATAAATCTTGAATATTCATAAGGTAGATACTGCTTGAAGATTTTTACAAACTTTAGAAGTGGACATAGGTTAACCAGTATAACACCACGTCCTGGGGCTCCTGGAGTGATATGCTCTGTGCAAATTGGATCATGTGTTTGAAATTGATACATCATGGGTGATGCAACATGTCTAAGCTTCCCCAATGTAAGTCAGTCCCTGAGGGATCAATTTGGTAAACATGAAAAGAAAGAGTTTTCTCTAGAGGAAACAGTATTTGCAGAAACATCCATGCAAAAAAGGTAAAAGAGATATTCCCTAGTCTTACATCTGCTTCTTATATATGTTTACTTGATAATTCAACAAGAAAAATATGTATATTATTTGTGTATTCATTCAGGTATTTTGTGAGGATGAAATGTTATAAAAATATGTTGCAAAGGTTTGAAATTAATAATAATATGATGTTTTGAGTCAATTGTGGTGAAATTATAAAAACAGACACCAGTCCATGTGTGCAATGGGCCAATGTGACTTCCACCCATCAGAAAGGAGCCAGGTGAGGTCCTAAGTACCACTGACTTTTGCAAGAGTCTGAGGTACAGCCCCCCAGTAGAAATAAAACGTAAGACTCTTTTGTAATTTTAAATTTTCTGTAGCCACATTTAAAAAAGTAAGAAGCAGCAAGGTAATTGTCAAGAATATATTTAATGTAATTCAATATACCTGAAACATATAATCACCATAAAAAATAATTAATGGAATAGTTTACATTCTTTTTGTACTAAGTGGACTAAATCCTGTGTATATTTTATACTTGTAGTACATCTTCATTTGGATGCTAAATTTTAATGGTAACTGACATGCAGTCTTACCAAAACAATAAAACTTTGCTTAGTGGAGAAATATTTTGCACTGTTTCAATCCTTACATTTAAATTTAAATTGAGGCGCCTGGGTGGCTCAGTCGGTTGAGTGTCCGACTTCGGCTCAGGTCATGATCTCACGGTCTGTGAGTTCGAGCCCCGCGTCGGGCTCTGTGCTGACAGCTCAGAGCCTGGAGCCTGCTTCGGATTCTGTGTCTCCCTCTCTCTCTCCCCCTCCCCTGCTCATGCTCTCTCTCTGTCTCAAAAATAAATAAAAACATTAAAAAAATTAAAAAAAAAATTAAATTAGTTAAACAAAATTTAAAATTCAGTGCCTCAGTTGCACTAACCATATTTCAAGTGCTCAACAGCCACCTAGTTAAGGGTCACCATACTGGACAGCAGGTCTATGGCACCAGCTGTGAGGTTATTACAAATGCAGTATCTCATGGGGCACCTGGGTGGCTCAGTCAGTTAAGCATCTGAATCTTGGTTTTGACTCAGGTCATGATCTCGCAGTTTTGTGAGTTCAAGCAGGCTGTTAGTGCAGAGCCTGCTTGGGATTCTCTCTCACTCCTCTCTGCCCCTCCCCTGCTCATGTTCTCTCTTTCTCTCTCCCTTTCTCAAAGTAAGTAAAAAATAAACTTGAAAAAAAAAAAAAAAGAGAAATGCAGTATTTCAAACTGCACCCCAGACTTACTGAGTCAGAATCTGAACTTTAATAAGATTCACAGATGACTGGTATGCACGTTCAAATTTGAGAAGCAGTGTTATCAGTCTCTTTAATTGTTTTATCTTTCTCATCATTGGCTCTACCATAGTGTAGATAATTATTGCTTCTAGCTGCGCTATTATAACTGCCTCTTAATTAGTCTCTCACCGCCAATCCACACTTAATCTTCTGGAAATACTTCCCAAAGACTTTAAATGGTTCTCTGAATGTTTACTGAATAAAGTCCAAACTGCTTGCCTTAGTATACAAGGTCCTATCCATATGGCCATGACCTGACTTTCCCACTCTGTTTCATTCACTAAATACCTCCAGCAATGAGAAGTATCCCAGGGTCTGCATTCTTTCTGCCATGTAATACTTACCACGTGTCACTCACTGAGCTATGTGAAAGGTAAACAAACATGGATAAGTCAGGTCCCTGCTCTAAATTACCCGACAAGACATGGGGGAAGGAGCATATATTTAAACAACCAGTTAGTGTAATTGTGAAAACAGAGTTATGCTCAAATACAGAGGCAAAGGGAGGCAGAAATGCTTAACTAGTAAGGAAGACTGAGGAGTGGGGGAGGGAGGGAAAAAGGTCTCAGAGCAGAGGAAATATTTGAGAATTTGAAGAATGTATAGAATTTTGCAACACAGCAAAGGGCAGGGAAGGCCATTTCAAACTAAGAAAATAACAACATAAATGCATAAGTATGAAATGGCAGGACGTTCTGAGGGGAAAGCAAGTAATTCACTCGGGGTAGAAAGAAAGGAGAACGAACGGCATGAAGTGAAAGTATTGGCAGACCACTTCAAATTTATTATTCATTTATTTGTACCGAACATGGTTCCAAAGAAAGACTATCTGAGGCAGCTGGTAGGAGATGAAGTTAAAAAGGTACAATACATTTTGGATTATTCCAGCCCACATAGACTTTGCAATAATCAAATTACACTACGAACCATGCGCTTTGAACTCTCTCTGAGTGGTCCCTCTGTGCATGGGATTTTTATGATGAACTATTTCAGACATTGCAAAGAGTATGTAAAACAGTCTGAGACAAGAATGAACATCCATGAAGTCACTACCTTAGACTTAAAAATATTCCATCTGTTTCCTTCCAAGATCATGTTCCCCTTCCTCCCCACTCCTAGATCAGCAGAATTTTGAATTTTGTATTAATCATCCATTGCTTTTAAGTTTTACCACTTTTGCAAGCTGATTCACATTTGTTTTTAGACATTAGTCAAAAAATAATACTTATATGTATTCTTCTATACTTGTTCCTTTTGCTTAATTTATGTTTTTGAAATCAATCCAGAGGCGCCTGGGTGGCTCAGTCGGTTGGGCGTACGACTTCGGCTCAGGTCATGATCTCACGGTCCGTGAGTTCGAGCCCCGCGTCAGGCTCTGTGCTGACATCTCAGAGCCTGGAGCCTGTTTCAGATTGTGTGTCTCCCTCTCTCTCTGACCCTCCCTCGTTCATGCTCTGTCTCTCTCTGTCTCAAGAGTAAATAAACATTAAAAAAAAAATTAAGAAAAAAAAAAGAAATCAATCCATACCGGTAAGTCAAGCTCTAGTTCATTCATTTTTACTATGTTAAGTGTTCCATTGTTTTGAACATACAACAACATATTTACCTCTTCTACCCTTGCTGAACACTTACAAAAAATGCAACCAAGAATACACCACATATGTATGTTCAAGAATTTCCCTTGGATATATCTGGTGGTAGGGACGTTATTTTAAACACTGAACAACGTGTATGGCCTGGGTACTGATCACCAAGAAGAGGACTTGGCCATAAACCACTGAGTAAAGCTGCGCACCAGTGTCAGCCCTGACTAGCAGAAAAATTGCTAGGAAGGAAATGCACGTCACAGAATGAAAGTGATTGAATGTATACGCCCCACTCCCAAGGGGAGTGTGTGTAAATTCCTGCGCTTCCATATCCTTACCAAATGTCTGATTTCCTAAATTTAAAAATCTGAAAGGTATGAAAGGGTATCTTGTGTTTTTAATTTGCATTTCCTTAATTGCTAATGAAGTCCTCCATGTTTATTCAACATTTATGTTACACTTGGCCTTAGAGCCTACTTTGCTGATAATATAGCTATACCAACCTTCTTTTGGTTCAGGTTGCTGATATAAATTTTTCCATCCCTCTTCCAACATTTCCAGGTCTTTGAAGTTCAAATGTATCCCTTGTAAACAACATTAAGTTTGGTTTTGTTTTTATATCCAGTCAGAAAATACTGTAATTTCCTCTTTGGAGCATTTACTATAATGAGTGATATTGTTATGCATTATTTTGCTATTAGTTTAGTAGTCAGACTAGATTTCAACCTGAGTCCTTGACTTATTGCAGTCTCATACTCATACAAATTCTTACATTCTCACTTTTCAACAGTGCTGCAAGTCTGTACCATTTAACTCCACTGACCCCTCTCCTATCTTGTGATTGTTCATGCATTGTTGTTCTAGATATACTTTAAATTTCACAAGACATTCCAATTATTGTCTTTTTAAAAATTTTTTTTTAACGTTTATTCATTTTTGAGACAGAGAGAGACAGAGCATGAACAGGGGAGGGGCAGAGAGAGAGGGAAACACAGAATCCGAAACAGGCTTCAGGCTCTGAGCTGTCAGCCCAGAGCCCGACATGGGGCTTGAACTCATGGACCGTGAGATCATGACCTGAGCTGAAGTCGGATGCTTAACCGACCAAGCCACCCAGGCGCCCCTCCAATTATTGTCTTGAATGGACCCCATTTGCATCCTGGACTCTGCTGATGTAGAGCTACAGCTGGGACGGCTCTCCTCACCACTTCTGCTCCATGGCATTTTGTAGGCATATTCTCACAAGGTCATACACTTTGGTATTTATGTACATACTACAACACATATAGTTACAACAGTATATACTATGTACTTATCCCGATTGGATGGGATGGAGGCTGCTTTCCCTCTACCAACGGTAGAAAGTGAGACCCCAAGAAATTCATTTATAAAGAAATTCATTTATAAAGTGAGACCCCAAGAAATTCACTCATTCTGGTGCTCCAGAATGAGCCCTCTTCCCACCAAGTCAATGGCTGGAGAGCATTTCTACCCTGAAAATTGCTGAACTGCCAAACTAACAAAATGTCTCATGCTGACAGATGAAAAGGGGCAGGAGAGTGGGAGAGAAATTGCTAAGCTAAGAGAAAACGTCTGTGAAGTACCCTGCATGCAGCTAGAAATGGCAAAGATGCATGAGTCAGCTATGGCTCAAGTGCATACTGCAGGTCCTGAAGAGGGCCACCTGCTAGGCAAGAAAGTCCTAGCAACAAGAGGCTGTGGCAAGGGCAGCACAAGGAAGGGGGCCCTCAGGCAGATGGATACCCCACACCAGGGAAAGGGAAGTGAGGAGACCCCAGCAGATCTCAGAAGTAGTCACAAACTACTGTGTAAGAGTCAGGACTGGATTTCTGCCACACATAAGCACTCTCCAGAGAGACTGAAACCATCAGGCTGCCATCATGCAAGGAAACCTCTGTCCCTGCACCCCTTCCCACCCCAATACCACAGGGGTACAGAGCAAGGGTGGAGGAAGGGTGCAGCAGATTATATTTTCCAAAGATGGCTACAACAGTATCTCCCACAGCAAATGCTCTTCTGCAGTCACCCGTCAAGAGGTATTCAGTTTCTCTGTTCCCTCGATTCTGGGCGAACCCATGATGGTTTTAAACAGACCAGCAGACTACGGCAGAAGTAAGGCAGTACTAATTTGGGGGGGCAGTTTCCTAACTGGCTTGGAAACTAACACTTCCTGCCTTTTGAAGGGTAGTTGCCTTATAAAAAGTAAAACCCTGCTGAGACCACAATGCTATGAGGAGCCCATGCCAAGTGGAGAGGCCATGGAGGATAAGCCACTATGTGGGGGGACAAGAGAAATGCCAGAGTGAGAAAGCCTCTTAGGAGATCCTCCAGCCCCAAGGACCCCAGCTGATACCACTGCAGATCACAAATCGCTCAGCAGAGCCCATCCTAAATTTCTGATTTAAATTTCTTTGTAAACCAAGAGTTAAACAAAATTATTGTTTTTAAGCAACTAAGCTTTGGGGAAGTTTTACACCAATCCCAGGACAAGTGTCTCAGAACACATCATTTTCTTCTCTTGCCATGGAGTTTTCCTAGAACCACAAGACTGGTCTGTCCCATAGGAAAAGGTAAAGAAAGCCCTTAATTGACTATGAGGTTAAAGTTCTAAAAAGAATGGGATAGGGTCTCTAGTAACAGGAATGAGACGGTTTGAATAACCAAAAATAAACAAAAGAGATAAAGAATACGTCTTAAATATCACTATGAATCTCTGTGCCAACAGAATAGGGTGTTTGACGAAATACACATGGGCCATTATTGGAAAAACAAAAGTCACTCATATTTATAACCCTCACAAGTTGAACTGCTTTTAAACATCAGTTACAAGAGGTATGGGGTGGCGCCTGGATGATTCAGTTGGTTAAGGGTCTGACTCTTGATTTCGGCTCAGGTCATGACCTCATGGTTCGTGGGATCAAGTCCCACATCAGGCTCTGTGCTATTAGCTTGGGATCCTCTCTCCTCTCTATGACCCACCCCTGCTTGTACTCTCTTTCTCTCTCTCTCTCGAATTAAATGAATATTTTTAAAAAGTCAATTACAGGGGTGCCTGGGTGGCTCAGTTGGTTGAGCATCCAGCTCTTGGTTTCAGCTCAGGTCATGGTCTCACAGTTTCGTGAGTTCAAGCTCTGCATCTGGCTCTGTGCTGGCAGCACGGAGCTGCTTGGGATTTTCTCTCCCTCCCTCTCTTTCTGCCCCTTCCCTGCTCACACTGTCTCTGTCTCTCTCAAAATAAATAAACTTAGAGTAAATCAATTACATATGTCTGTAAGAGTACTGGCATTTATTTTAAAATGTCTTAAAAATGCATTCTGATTGTTTCTATATTCTCAAGTGAACTGAGTACCATATGCTTCCTATCATTTCAGTGTTCTTGCTTTCATATTTTACACTGTACAAATTCTTTTGATTTTTAATAACTTTATACATACAAAAGAAAAATGTGGAATACATAGGTAAGCTCTGTAGCATAATGTGAAATGAACCCAGGTAACCTATCACCCAAGCTACTAACTTGAACACCGCCCAGTGCCTTTGCTTCCAAGAGTGGATCCCTGCCCCATCCCATGTCACTAATGTCACTACTCTCCTGAGTTTTCTGTTTATTGTTCCTTTGCTTTTTAGAGTACAGTTTTTATCAACTTATATACGTCTCTTCACTATGTGCTATTTAGTTTGGCTTGTTCCTGGACTCTGTGTGCTGACATCCGGTCCTCATGTGCCCCTTCTAGATCCTCTTCAGTTTGATTAAAACCAGAAGTCTGCTACTTGTCCCAGACTTCCTTACCAGCCATGCTCTCATCACATTTTGCCAAGGGGAGGCAGTTGTGCCAGACTGGAGGCTGCAAAAAGGTGGAGTCCTCCTGCTTCTGGTGGTTCCTCCACCGAACTGCTAGCTCCTGCTGGAGTGTCAGATGTTCAGGCAGCAGCAGACCAACTGCAGCCCCACTATTGCCAATGGTAGTGGCAGGCCAGTGCTGGCTTTTCCAGGGAGGTAGCTTTTCCATGGGTAGTGGCACTAAATGCTGCATTACCCAGAAACACACTCAGGAGAGGATCTGGAATTGGTTATCTGCCCTACATGGGCTTATGTGCCCTACTTGGGCTTAAATGCAGGGATAGCCTACCACCTGCCAGAGAAGACGCGATACTGGAAGTCTGGGACAGGCACTGGCAAAACACTTACCTAAGTGGTCTTCTGTGCTTGACCGGGAAGTGCCTTCTCAGACTGTAGCCTGCAGAGGAAGTGGCTGCGGCATTCACCGATAATATAGGAATGAGGACTGTAAGGATTACGAGTGGATGGGTGTTTCTTCCTGTACTGAAGAACTTCATCAGCATTTCTGACACTGTGAAACTCTCCTCCTTGAAATATTTTCTTGGCTCTCTCAGTTTCCTAGTTTTTCCTTGACTTCGAAATGTTAGTATTCCCCAGGGCTCATTCTTTGGAATCTTTCCTTATCTATGTCAACTCCCTATATGATCTCATCCAATCTCGTAGCTTTAAATACTGTATGCTGACAGCTCTCCAATTTTTGTCCCCAGTCCTGACCCAGAATGACATAGCCAATCTCCTATTAATACTTTCATTGGGATGTCTAATAGGCGCCATGGAAATACTCATTTCACCCCGATCTACCCTTGTCCCGGCCTTCACCATTCCAGTACATGGCACCTCCACTTCTCCAGTTGTCTGAAGTCCACAGTTTCATTTTAATAATATTAACTGTATTAAAATGCCTTCTGAGGTTACTAAAGTGAATTGCCTTCCAAGATTACTAGAAAAAGGAGTTTATGTTTTGCTTTCTCATTATGAGTTATGATTTATTTATTTTTGTTATAAAAAAGTGCAAATTGTTTATTGTCCTAAAATACATGAAAACACATTTGGATAACGTTCCTTATAGAAAATGAAACAGAAAGTGTACAAAATGATCAAGTATTAGTAGCATGAATCAGATCAATTAATACACATGTCTAATCTCTGAAACAAACGGAATAGAATGTCGGTATTGTGTGTACATGACAAAATTAGGTATTAATTAGAGGAATAAAGCCACTTCCACACTTGATCCTTGACACTACCACCAAGGTTACATTGTGTGAACCTGAGTCATAAGTGTGTTTAGTAAGAATGAAAATTCGGTGTGCCTGGGTGGCTCAGTCCAGTAGGCCTCCCACTCTTGATTCTGGCTCAGGTCATGATCTCACAGTGTGTAAGTTTGAGCCCCAGGTCAGGCTCTGTGCTGACAGCATGGAGCCTGCTTGGGATTCTCTCTCTCCCTCTCTCTCTCTCCCTGCCCCTCCTCCTGCTTGTGTGGTCTCTAAACAAACAAACAAAGAAACAAACAAACATTAAAAAAATGAATGAAAATTTAACCTGAAACAACCTAAGAGCCATCTTGGAAGGCTTAATATATTTACAGGATTCTTGAGCTTAAATTCAAAATCCAATTATATGGACGCTAAAATGTTACACTAGACATTGGACAAGAAGAGCTGAAAGATAAAATACAGGAAATCTAGTTAAACTTGAATTTCAGACGAACAATAAATCTTTTAGTATAAATATATCCCGTGCAATTTTTTAAAACTTATTTTTAAAAAGAGAACGAGCGAGTGGGAGAGAGGGGCAGAGGGAGAGAGAATCCTAAGCAGGTTCCAAGCTCAGTGCCAAGCAGGTGGGGGTGGGAGAGCTTGATCCCACAACCCTGGGATCACGACCTGAGCCAAAATCAAGGGTCAGATGGATGCTCAACTGACTGACTACGCCACCCAGGAGTCCTACCTCCCACCTCACCCCCGTGCAATGTTCATACTAAAAACTTACTCATTGTTTATCTAAAGTTCAAATATCACTGGGCAAATTTCAAATTGAGAACCCCATAAACAAAATGAATTAAAATCTTGGTGTTTCAAAGTTGCAACGCAAGACACATGGCCCACTTTAGAATGTTCGGCTGCTATACCAGTGCTCTAAGTTGTCTCTCTCCATCATCTCACCCCTTTTCGGCTTCGCAAAAAAATACTCTCGGGAGCCTTCAAAGGTGGCTCCATAATTTAACGGTGGAACACGAAAGTGGAAAGGGTTCTTAAGTCGGACATTCACCCGTTTCTGGAAACGATGGGAAAGAAGAAGACGCTGGTGGCGGCAGGGAAGCAGGGAACACCCTGGGCCGTTGAACCTTGGGAGGGAAACCGAGTGCGCAGGCAGGAGGGCGTCGGGAGGTCCCCGCAGGCCAATTGGTTAGCGCGCGCGCCTGGCAGGGGTCGCGGCCACCGGGGTAAACTAGGGGCGTCCGTTACAGCTTAACCGCCGGTCGGACAGGAGCCTGGGGGCGGGGGTAGGGCTACAATTGTAAAACACCTTATACGAGAGCGGGCGACAGTGTCAGGCTCTCACGTCGCCCCCCTTCTCTTACACCCGGCCGCCCCGGCAATCCCGGAGCCCCGAAGTCGGAGGGGCGGCAAAGGGGGCGGAGAAGCCACCCTCAGCTTACTAGTTTGAGTCATCCTGGAGATGCAGAAGCAGGAGAAGCTGAAAAGCACGAAGGCGGCCAGCGCGATCAGCACGTTCACGTGCTTCGTCCTCATGGAGCCGGCCTGACGCGGGCGACAGCGGCGCGGCGAGTGAAGGCAACAAGCAGCGCCCCCCCCCCCCCCCACTCCCCCTCGCAGCGGAGGATGAGCGCGCGCCGCCGCGCCTGCTCCTCTGGACGCGCGCTCTCGCGCCCCCTTGCCCTCCCTGTGTCGGTGAGGACCTCAGCACGCCTGTCCTTTGGCTCAGCACTTAGCATCCCGAACCCCTTGCTAGGACTAAGGGTAGTTAAATGCCATCAACTATGGGAAAGCTCTGCACTGCGTGGCACAGTGGTGGGTGCTCAGTAACTGTTAATTTATTTTCCTGTAGCAGTGGCTTTTGCGCCAGACCCTAGGCTAAGCAGTTTGCATGTATTAGCTGGGTAAATCCTCACAACATCCCAATTTTTTTAAGGTAATAAAGATAATAGTATCTAATATGCTATTGGTATCTTTTACCTTGAAAGAAAGGAGCCGTTGTGAATTTGAGCTACAGGATACACAGCTGGAAGTAGTTCTGCTACAAACCTTGTACATAGATAAGAAGTTTATAAATAAAAGTTCCTAAATAAAATATGTATCTTTAGCTTTAAATGAAAGCCATCAAATGCCCAAATAATTTAGGGGGCTTAGATTTTTGTGTGGGAAATGGGCAACGCCAGACTTTCAGCTTTATCCCTTTATCTTTTATATTTTGGTACCCCCCCCCCCAAAAAAAAAGGATGAAGGAGTCAACTATTGTAAAAAAAAAAAAAAAAAAGTTATATATACAATGAGCACTGCAAGGGAGGTTTGCTAACCTTTGCCAAGTTCAAGATATCAGTTTTTCAGCCCTTTACAAACCAAGGCTGGGAAACACTAGGAGAAAATCAGTAGGGTGAGACTCTTTGGGCTCCATGAACTGTGGTTTGCTATTGGGTTCTCCACACTGAGCAATCTTCTTATTGTCAGTGTCTGGTTATAAGCGTTTTACTTCGAACCAGCACTATACCACTGGATGGGCTGGTTTCTGGCTCCTTGAAAGAAGAAACATTTGAACACATATCAGCGTAAGGATGCCATTGTAAGCTGTGTTTTCTCATGTGATGATGGCCAGGAGTTGTGACCTTCAGTTGAGCAGTGACCCAGCCAGGTCCCAGGAATGGCAGCTGGGAGAGACACCTCAACTTCATTCTCCTTCATCCCTTTGGTCCCTTGCCAGTTCCTCCCATTAGCTAACCTCTACTGGGAGCCAGAAGGCAAGGAAGTTCTGTGCATTGTATTAGATCTAAAGAACTGCCTCCTGTAGAGTAGACTGACATGTGGGAAGAAGCTATCCAGCACAAGATATCTCCAAATTCAATAGCTCATAGTCCTCTTACTTGGTCTCCAGTTTCACACCTTTCAGCTTTTTGTTGGAAAGCAAACGATGTCACAATCCACTAGCAGTATCCAGGGAAAGTTTTTAATCCTCTCTGAGCTAGTGTTCCTCAACAGAAAGATGGGATGAATAATATCTGTCCAAGGTTGCTGAATTAAATAACATTCAAAACCAGTTGGCATATTTCTTGTCATTATGTAATGCTCAATACGTTTTGGTTTTCTGTTGTTGCTCATCAGAGCAATATTCATTTTCTCACTAATTCTATTATTTTTTCTATGGCAGACTCCCTGCTCAAAAATCCTTCAGCAACTCTGTGTTAAAAATGAAAAGTCCTGGAATCCAGGACCTTACACAATCTGGTTCCACCTACCTTTCCAGCTATTGTATCTATCCCAGCTATTGATATGCCTCCAATTTAGTACTCAAAAGTTCTGCTGCACTCAAACTCACCAAATACCATGTTCTCAAGATTCAAAAAAGCATTTTGCTCTCACATCTTAATGCTTTTGAAATCAGCATGTGTCTTCTGATTTTTATATTTTAGTTATTTCTTTTTGTCTTTTTTTCCAAAGAAAGGAAAATCCAAAACCCTGATAATCAGGCAATGGCTTGTCTATGAATCAGAACACGTGATAGTTATTGAACATCTACACTGTGCCAGTCACTGAACTAGGTACTGGAGCTACAAGTAGTCGATTGCTGGCTCTTGGCTCCACCTTCTTCATGCACAAACACGGACTACACCACACACACACACGCGTACGCCTACCTTTCAAAAGTATTCAAGACTCAGCTGAAATGTCACTTCACGAAGCTTCATTGATCACCCACGTATAAAGAAGTTTCTATGCTCTTTGAAAGCCTGTAGCCCTTGGGTTCTCTCTCAGGACACTCAGTCTGCATCACTTATCTGTTACGTACGTATTTTACTCCCTTTACCATGTTAGAAATCCCTGAAAGAAAAAGATGATGCCTTACATATCTCCATATCATATTCCCCACTGTGTGCTCCAGGGTGTTTTACAGATGAAAGGTGTTGATTGAAACACAAGCCTATAGTACAACTGGGCTATGTTCACAACTAACCACTATAGTCACTACCTGCTACCATTCAAGCCAACAATAAGTATCACTCCAGGAAATCCAGTAAAGAATGCAGTAGTATTTTCAAAGACCTTCACACCTCCCTTTTGTGATTTGTTTTCTAAAAGTATTGGCACAGGGGCGCCTGGATGGCTCAGTCGGTTAAGCGTCCAACTTCAGCTCAGGTCATGATCTCACTCTCATGGGTTCGAGCCCTGCGTCGCGCTCTGTGCTGACAGCTCAGAGCCTGGAGCCTGCTTCGAATTCTGTGTCTCCCTCTCTCTCTGCCCCTCCCCTGCTCATGCTCTGTCTCTGTCTCAAAAATAAATAAAAAACATTTAAAAACTTTAAAAATAAATAAGTAAAAGTAGTGGCACATTCAGAGCACAGGGAAGTAGAGAATTGCCAGGCTAAATAATTGCTAAATACTTATAGGAATAATAACAGGGATGAGAAGAGTATCCTATGGGGGTATTACCAGCATTATAGCCCTCAGGGCTTCTAGAGTTAACTTCAGTCTAAATGGTGGTCTCGCGACTGTTATTAGTACAGCAGAATAAACTTATTAGTGGAGACAGATTTTTCTAGTCTTGTATAAATATAGGATCCTGAAGGTGAAAACAGTCTGAAAGATAAGAACTTGATAAAATGCCAGTTGTCTTGGTCCTATTTTCTGTTTCAAGTGATTTAGAAGTAAGTCATCTGTGCCCAGGGCGAGTGCCATCTGTTCAGCACAATTTGGGTAAATGACAGTACTGAAAGGAACTTTTATGGATCATCTAGGACAGCCGTTGTTCTTAAACAAGAATCACCTAGACACCTTGTTAGGCAGATTTCTGGGCCCATGCTCAGTTTCTGATTCAGCAGGGTAAGGTTGGGACTCCAAAATTTGCATTTCTCACAAGTCCCAGATGATACTGATGCCTCTGGTCCAAGGGATGACACTTTGAGAACCACTTCATAATAATAACACTGCATGGAATCAAAGGTTGGACTTAGAAAAAGGTATAGATTGCCTAATTTATTCTCTTTGCTCAAACCATCCCAAAATACCCATTTATTTTTTTAAATTATTTTTTTAATGTTTATTTACTTTTGAGAGAGAGAGAGACAGACAGACAGACAATGTGTGAGTGGGCAAGGGACAGACACAGAATCTGAAGCAGGCTCCAGGCTCCGAGCCATCAGCACAGAGTCCAAGATGGGGCTAGAACCCACGAACCATGAGATCATGACCTGAGCTGAAGTCAGATGCTTCACCGACTGAACCACCCAGGCACCCCCAAAATACCCATTTAAAAGACACCACATTCTCTGCCACCAGCGAGGGGGATTCCATTATGTGCCCTGGTAATTATATTCTACAAGTTAACGATATTTATAAAAATTTATTTCCTACCCCTGAATGTACCAAGATGGGCCTGGTTAGGTAAACAAAACAAAAACATAAAAATAAAATAAAACCAAAAAAAAAAAAAAAAGCTTTCAGTTTCTAGGATTGCCTCCTGAATTGAAAGGCTGTAATCCCACCAAAGGGGCCTTGCCTAGGTGAGGGCTGAAATCAGCCCTTGTACCACCTGCATTCTGCTGCCTGGTTGGTTCTGTTGAGAGCAAGGAGTGCATCTTGTACGAATGCACACAAAAGCATCAGTTAGGCGGCTGAAGCCTCACCGTCCCTGGAAGGAGTGAACAAGGACAAGACATTGTCTTGTCACTAACACTAGGAAGCTGTGTAGGTACCACATAGGGTACTAGAAAAGCAGTAGAAAAACAAGCATGGCTCATAAATCACAACCCGAATGATAGTGCCACTCTGTTACTGTTGGGGCAGGGGTTCAGTGGTCCTGTGTCACAGTTTTTCTCCAGATTACCCTGGCAGAGTTTTCAAGCCAGACATCGAAATCGGCTTCAGTCTAATTTTCAGGGGAGAACAGCTCTTAGGGCTTCTCCCGTCATCAGCCATGATGTAGCTTCACATCTGAGAGAAACCACTGTAGTAAGTATCATTCTCTTACTCTCAGACATCTTGAGGACTAAGAATGACAGTCTCTTTTCCCAGCATCGCCAGTTACTTGTTCTCCTTCTTGTAAAATGTCGTCTCTTTTCCATTTATCATCTGTCAGAATACAAACCTGGTCTCCCCTTAGGTTCAGCCATACTCTCAACCCACAAAAAGAGCAGCAGTTGGAAACTTGCTGGGGCCTCCCCTTTGTCCATTCCCGGGAGGAAGTGGGAGGCTTGCCTCAGTCAAGTACGATGTAGTAGCTATCTTCCCACCCTACGGGGTGACTGGGAGTGAGACCTATAGTCAATCCTTGTTTGGCCACAAGATGTGAAGTTGAGTAGGGAAAGGGTTAACATTAGGCAGGGAGAGATAAGGGAGTGTCAGGGAGGCAGGCAGGAGCTGTAATCTGGAGGCTGAAGAAGTGGGGATTTCGGGTCGGGGGTGTGGGTGGATAAATGTATTCCAGACCTGCCTAGGCTAGATGTCATGAGTGGAGTCTTACAAACTTTCTGATAAAGTGCCAATAAAAATTCAGGGACAGAAATCCTCTGTGGCTACCCAGTCAGGACCCCTCTCACTCTTGAGAGAGCTTTATACTTTCCCCTCAATTAACTCCATTGCTTTGCTCACTCTCTGTGGTCCTCGAGATTCATTCTTCGAATCCTTGAGACAAGGACCAGTGTCTCTCCCACCCTCCTGTGACAAAGTCACTATCCAACACAGGGGATTCCTTAAAAAGATGCACATTTAGGGCGCCTGGGTGGCTCAGTCGGTGAAGTGTCCAATTTGAGCTCTGGTCATGATTTTATGCTTCATGGGTTCAAACCCCACATCAGGCTCTCTGCTGTCAGCACTGAGCCTGCTTCAGATCCTCTGTCTCCCTCTCTCTCTGGCCCTCCCCAGCTCACACTCTCTCTCTCCTCTCAAATAAATAAACATTTAAAAAAATATGCACATTTATGTCAAAAGGAATGGAAATTGTGTCTTGGGCAGCAAGTCTTCCTTCCACTGGGTCTTCCAAGGGTAGTGCTGGTCCCTTACCCATGGGATCCACTAAAATAAATTTGTAAAGTGGGAGAGAGAGAGTCAGAGCACCATCCTCCACCTCTTCACTCCCATTGCAATATTGTGATTTATAATAAGAAATATTGTGTCTTTAGCTGGTCCTGGCACAGAGCTCCTAAAACCCGTGGAATTTCCTAAGATGAAGAGTGATAAGAGTGGTTTTTGTTATGTTAATGAAGTCGCTTTCAGAAAGCACCTAAGTAAGGTGGGATGTGGGGGGTGTTAGAACATTTAGTCCCATCTCCCTGACCTCTGAGGATGGGAAAGGGGCAGGAGATTGAGTAAAAATCACCAAGGGGGGCAAAGTAATAAAGGCTCCATAAAAAAACCAAAAGATGGGGGGAGGGGAGCCTAGGTGGCTCAGTTGGTTAAGCTTCCAACTCGTGGTTTCGGCTCAGGTCAAGATCTCACAGTTTGTGAGTTTGAGCCCGGAATGGGGCTCTGCACTGACAGCACAGAGCCTGCCTGGGATTCTCTCTGTCCCTCTCTCTCTGCCCGTCCCCTGCTTGCATACTCTGTCTCTCAAAATAAATAAACTTAAGAAATGAAACAAAACAAAAGGACAGGATTTGGAGAGCTTCTGGATTGGGGAATACATGGAGATTAGGGGGAAGTGGAGCTCTCAGAGAGCGTGGAAGCTTCATGCCTCTTTCTCCATATACTGCCCTATGTTCCATATGACTGTTCCTGAGTTATATTCCCTTATAATAAACCAGTAAGTAAAATGTTTCTCTGAGTGCTGTGAGCTGCTCAAGCAAATTAACCCAACCTATGGAGGGGGTCTTTGGAACCTCTGATCTATGAGAGTAAGTCAGAAGCACAGGTGACAAGTTTCAAGCGGTATCTGCAGTAGTGGGTAGACGAGAAGTATTGTAGGACTGAGCCCTGTAGGATCTGACACTATCTCCAGATAGATAGTGTCCGAATTGAACGGAACTGTGGGTTACCCAGCTGGTGTCTGAGCATTACCCGGAGGTGTGGGGGGGGGGAAAAAAAAAAGAAAAACCTATACACTGGAATTGATGGCCAGAATTGTACCCATCCCCAGCACTCAAAAAAGCCATTCCTCCTTTACTACCCCTCTATTTGGACAAAACACATTTCACCTAACTGATCCAGCCAGCCCTCCGTATCTTTTACATCGTATTTTCAATAATGTTTCAATGACCAGTTCTAGCATTGATTTAACAATTACTTTACAGGTAGCAAAGAATTTGATGTGTCCGTATCATGTTGGGATTTGGGGGGCCTACTTCTGCACACCGGAATGTAGAATGCATTCTTTGGTCCAGAGTTTAGAGCAAGGCAAAAGGGCCCACAGCAACCACACAGCTGGATGCAAATAGGCTCATTAAGCGACCCACCTCGAAATAGCCAAAGGCCCTAACTGTCCACTTACAACCAGGCACCCTTCTTATGATTAGCAAAAAAGGGACAATTCCATATGTCCCCATACTCTCTCACTCTGCCCTAGAACTGTGGGCCCTCACCACCACCTGGTCACAAACAGTCTCTCCTTTGCTGTCCTGCCCACTGCTCCCTGGCAGTGTATTCAATAAACTTTTATCTCTTTTATTCGGCCTTAGGTGAATTGTTTCACCACCCGTGCCACCAGCCTTCACCGGATCAGAGCGCCCCACATTTGGTGCTCCCTGCGTCATCCTATTGACACAGCCCACACAGAGAGGTATTATAGGGAACCAAATAGCACTGGACAGTGTTTGTTTGGGCTTTAGTCCAAGATAGAATAAATGTCAAATTCATTTGGATCCTGTAGGGACTGCAAACAGTAATCTTGTATAGTTCACTGGCTTTTATGCTTGGATCCTTTTGCCCAGGAGATTTTTCTGAATGCCATCTTTAAGTAGCTAATTTTGTTGCTGTTGTTATTAGCATTCAATAGTCTCTTACCACATTAGTGGCACAGGTAAAACACAAGTGGAATACATCATTATTCCACGCACTATTGCATGGCTTTGGCTCACTGTACCCACTTAAATTACGTGGCTACTTCTAGAAAATGGCAGGGCATCAGCTTGACATTTCATCCTCCTCCTGAACAACTCCATTCTCTTTTTTTTTAATGTTTATTTATTTTTGAGTCAGAGAAAGCACAAGCAGGGGGACAGGTAGAGAGAGAGGGAGACAGAGGATCCGAAGCCAGCTCTGTGCTGAGAGCAGCAAGCCCGATGTGGGGCTTGAACTCACAAACTGAGATCATAATCTGAGCCAAAGTTGGACGCTCAACTGACTGAGCCACCCAGGAGCCCTTCACTAACTCCATTCTTATGATCCACTATAATTGAGGCCCCATAGGGTCTTCCACAATTGCATCACCTACAATAGGAGTATTCTTCATGTTCATGCACCAAGATTCTCATTTGGTTACTGGCTTATGACCATTTAAATGTGCACACATTGCCCTGAGTTTAAAAACCTACGTTCTTCCTGCACTGCCATATATACTGCCCTCAACTTGGCCCCTTGCATGAACTTACCTTGGCATTATTTCACTGGGTTTTTACTCCATAGAGCAAATAGTAGCTGACTTTTATATGGCAGTTTCTATGCCACAGGACTTCTCATGGATAAACCAAGAAAACTTACCTTTGTTTTTGTTTGTTCATTTTTAAGAAACTTGTTTTATTTTGTTGAAAGGGGAGTCATGAGATTCAGACGCTTCAGCAAGAGAAGTGAACTGCGAATCAGGCCTAATGCCAAATGCTACTTGGTCACGGGTGTGTTGTAACTCCTCAGAGATCCCTCTGAGGACATGAAGTCCATTTTATTTGAGAACTTTGTTGTGTAGCTTCCTATTTATCACAACCTCCTTTTTTTCCCTGTTATTACCCATGCAATATTATAGGTAGTTCAGATCTTCATTTGCTCAAGTTGTGGGGTTTGTTTTCATTAGAGCCCAACATTATGCTGGCAAAATGGCTCTCTAGCGCCATCATTAGGAACTTTTTGAGTAAAAATATCCCAGTGGTCGCCACAAGGCGGCAGTATTATCTACATCTTATTCAAAGCTTCCAATTTGCTTGTATTCTGGCATCAGAAACTTCTAAAATTATCCGTGAATGTATTAGAATCGTAGGGTCTCAAAGCATACTTAGGCCACTGCCCATTATATATTTTTCATAGCTTGCCAACAAGTTCATAAAGGTATTGTGCCTTTTTTAATTGGCGGAGTCCTGGAGGGAGAGTTATTATTTACTGTTCATAGAATACCTCTGGTAACCGAAAGTTATGTTGATAAATTTAACTGATTGTGGTAAGTGCTGAATTTTACCTGAGTTAATGAACCATTTGGGTAGTCATATCTGCCTCTACTTATCTCAAATCTTCTGAGTTCCTTCCTCCAAGGGGGTAATGATCATAATATCATCACTGCAATAAATTAACTTCATTTTGATGGTGATCATGTCTACATCCAATCTCATCAATTGTGGCAGTGAATTGGAGAGGTCAGATGTCTTGGGGAAGGACTCTCAACAGATATTACATTCCTTTTCATGGACAAGCAAACTGTGCTTGATTTCTGAGAGTGGGATCAAGAAGACAGAACCAGCTGAAATGATCACAAAAACTCTCAGTCCCAGTTAGCCTGTTGAACCTCTTACAGTTTTTACAATGTCTGGCACAACAGACGTTTGTTTTTGTTATTTATTTATTTATTTATTTATTTATTTATTTATTTAGAGAGGGAGGGGCAGAAAGAGAAGAAGAGAGATTATACTCTGTGCAGTCAGCACCGAGCTCAACATGGGTCTCAATCCCACAACCATAAATAAGATCCTGACTGGAGCCAAAATCAAGAATCAGATGCTTAACCAACTGAGCCACCCAGGCACCCCCAGACACTTGTTTAAATCATGGAGACTACCTTGTTGAAATCGTAATAGTTAACATGTTGTTTTCCAGAGCCTTCTTTTTTGGTCCTGGGTCGCAGAAGATTAATACAAAGCATTAGTGGAGATTAGCTCTTCTGCTCTCCTTTAGTTACTGAAAGGTGAGATTTTCTGTGTCGTTCCAGAATCTGACACTGCCCAATATTTACTACAAAGGAAGGTTTGGGCAATTCTCAGGGCTTTCATTTTGCGTGTCCAATTAAAATTACATGAAGGCAGACTTCTCTGGCTCTTAAAACCTTTTGGCTTTAAGCTGGTAGTGACAAGGACCATCATCACGTCGATTCTAATTATATATTCAGGTAAAGTCAAGAACTGGATAGTTCTTCCTTTCTTATTCATCTTTGGCTTCATGGTGATTCTGGTGTTACCTACCCCAACATTCTCATATGTTCCACTTGTCTTTCCAATGCCCTGTAGGCACTATGCTACATATCACACCATCATTCAATAATCCCCCAAAAGTATTCCACTATCCTCTGCTACTCAACATTAACAATATCAAGCAATCTCAGACCTGCTACCAGGGCCCAAATGAAGATTTCTTGACCCTCAAGTTAACTGTCATTTTCTCCCACAACCTTAATAGATGAATTAAAATCACCATCCTGTGTTAAACACACCTCTCTTCCCTATTTCTCTTTAGCATCATTGGCTTTAAACTCTTCCAGGCTGGGATCATTGGAGCTGATCTGATAGGTTAACTTAGGTGAGGTGGATGCCGGGCTGGAGTAGATTTCCCTCATCTCAACTATTACTACCAAACGTGCTAATGAACCGCTTGTACATCGTTTCCTGCTTCTCCATTCCAATTTCCTGCTTCTCTATTCCCTCTCACCCTCTCTTCTTTTTAAAAACAATCATATAAATCATTTGACCTGATTAAATGTTTATTTCCTTTGTTCTGGTTACCATTTTCACTCCAGTGCATTAGCTTACTTGTGAATAGTTTAAACTTTCTTTTCATTGGTAAAGCTCATTACCGGTAGCTAGGGGAAACAATCTGCTTTGGCATTCTGTGTATTTCCTTGTTCTCCCACTAAAAGAATCCAATGGTAAACCATATACATATGAGGTGTTTCCCCTCATTACAGTGTCTAAAATAGTATTTAAAATAGTTTTAGAAAAAAATAGTTTTAGGGAAGTGCAACACAAATCATAAAACCTTAACATTTTTAATGCTTCCACAGAGATAATCCATTTCACTGTTAGTGAAAGGAATAAATAATTTTCCTTCTCACTATAAATTTGCTGTATTACAGACCTCACATACTCCAAAAGGGGGTATTTGATTTGATATTAAATACCAAAAGGGGATATTTAATTTGAGTCCTTTATGAATCAAATACCGAACACTGCAACAAGTTAACAGTCATGCCAAACAACATGTCCATTAAACAATTTGTAAAATTTTTTTATGTTTATTTACTTTTGAGAGAGAGAGAGAAACCGAGATGGAGCATGAGCTGGGGAGGGGTAAAGAGATGGAGACACAGAATCCGAAGCAGGCTCCAGGCTCTGAGCTGCCAGCACAGAGCCCTACACGGTGCTGGAACTCATGAGCCGTGAGTTCATGACCTGAGCTGAAGTCAGCCACTCAACTGACTGAGCCACCCAGGTGCCCCATGCAATTTCTAAAATTAATAGTGCTTGATTGTTTAGTCTGAGAATCCAAGAAAACAGGGATTCCTCAGTACTACTCAAAAATATAACCAAACATCATTACACTGAGGCCTTTGTTTTCCATGTAGGTGATTTGATAGGGCCAGCTACAGTACACAGGTTAGTTCAGAGACCTAAGTAGGTTCCACCTTCTCCTTAAACCCAGAATTCTAATCTCAGGACTTAAATACCATTTAGCCAGAAAACCAAAGAGAATAAGAGAGAGAGAAGGCCAATCTTCCCCGAGAGACAAGAAGGGCTTCATGTATCTGCCAGTTATATGCAAATGAATTAGTGGAAAAGAGGAGAGGCAATCATATGCACATGACATTTTAACGTACAATGACCTTGCTTCCAATAAATGCAGTTCGATCAACTTTTCAGGTTCTAACCAAACAGGTTACCATTACTTTCTCTTAGAGAAAAACATGGACAGAAGTGGGCCATGGGCAGCATGGAGACAAGGCGAGAGTTCCTCTGTACTCCCGACTCTCAGCATAGCAAATTTAAAAGGTAAAAAGATTATATATAATTGCACCACAGGATTATTTCACTTTAAATCATATAAAGGTCTTGTGTAATAATTGGAAGACCCTTGAAGTAGAAATTTGTTTCTATTTCTTAACTTGCCAAATTGGCTGTGTACTTTGCCTTTCTGGATCTTTTTTACGTACAATAAGAAGTGTTCACTGAGATGATCTCTAAGTTCCCTTCAAGATCAGAGATTCTAGGGGCGCCTGGGTGGCTCAGTTGGCTAAGCGACCAACTTCGGCTCAGGTCATGATCTCACAGTTCGTGAGTTCAAGCCCCGCGTCAGGCTCTGTGCTGATAGTTCAGAGCCTGGAGCCTGTTTCAGATTCTGTGTCTTCCTCTCTCTCTGACCCTCCCCCATTCATTCTCTGTCTCAAAAATAAATAAACGTTAAAAAAAAAAACTCATTAAAAAAAAAGATCAAAGATTCTATAATTTTATTATTATAGTAGATGGTCAAATTTCATTACCAAATTGATTGTTGGTTGCTTTTACGGAGCAGGGATGATGGCTCAACCTTCACATGTCTAATTTTCTACAATTTAGTACTTTTTAAAAAATATGTTGATTTAAGTGTGGAAAAGTGTGTATTGCTGCTTCAATTTGTGTTAACAAGGGGCTGCAGGGACTATACAAATATCACTTGCGAAAACACTCCTGGAGGTATAAACAAAAAACTGACTGCTTTTGAGAAAAGGGGTTGAGGGATTAGGAGTTGTGGGTAGGTAGGGGTAAGTCATTTCTTAATGGAAGTTGTCCTTCTAACTTATATTCTACTCTCCCCTTGTCCTTTCTCCTCCGGCCACACTGGTCTTCTTGCTATTCCTCAAATGTATGAAGTATGCTCCTGGCTCAGGGCCTTTGCACTTGCATTTCTAGTGCCTGTAATATTCCTCCTACAGAAACTCAGGTTTAGGACAAAGTTCAAATTCCTTTTCTCAACATACAGAGCTCTACTTTTTTGCCATGCATTAGCCATGGGCAAGTCATTAAACGTAAATCCTGTTTCCTCTTCTATAAAGTAGGACTATTAATAATCACTTCGCAAGATTAAGATTACACGTAGGTGAAAGCGCTTTTGTAACCTTGGTGCTCTGAAAGTTACCAAAAGTACGCTGTTTCTTCCGTGCTTGGAGTCTAGGGGTAGTACAGTTTCAATCAGCGGAAATGACCTAGGTTTAAGGCGAGAAAAACCTCCAGAGCTGCACTTTGAGACCAACCTTTGGCGCCGGTTAGCCTCCAGGTAGCCGTTGCCAGGGAAACCGTTGGGAGTCCGGAGAACAAGAGCACGCGCGCCGGCTATTCAGCGCTACCTCCTTTTAGCGTTAGCAATTGGTGGAGCTCGGGCCAATCGTAGTGGCCGGAGGGGCGGGGGCGGGCAGGGTCCCGGGAAAGGCGTTCTCGCGGCCTCGCTCCCCCACTTCCGGGTCGCGGTGCTTGCAGGGAGCGCTCCGCGGGTAGCGTCGTTTCCGTTGCCGGCTGTTTGCAGTTGGGGAAACCGAGGCAGCTCCAGCTTTCCCCCTAGTTCTTCCGCTCCTGTGAGGTGGCTGCTGTTTCTTTTCCTCTCGCCCCGTGCTGCTTCGGTGCGGCTGCGCTGAGGGCGCGCGGGCTGGTTGAGACCCTCGGTGTCCTAACGAAAACCGTGGGGCGTCCAGGCCGGCGGGGCTTTGTGCGAGCCGTACCTTCCCACTCGCGGCCAGCGCGCGACCTGGGCTCGGCCAGGCTCCGGAAGGGGGGGCTCCGCGCAGCCACTCCCCGAGGTCTGGGGAGCTCAGGCGCCTCGAAGCTTGTGTTCCCTGCGCTTAGCAGTTCTTGTTTCTTTTGTCCTATTGAGCGCGGACTAGGTAGAGTCATTTTAGAGTAACAGTTCAGCCGATCTCTGATGATGGGCGCTGCTTCTGCACTGGCCTGCGGGGATTTCAAATTTGACAGCCCCCTCAGACCGTAGTCTAGAGATGATGTATCTAGGGAATGTTGAAGACAGGAAGGAGATAAGCGTTTTTATTTTAAAGTAACTCCTCACTTGTATTCCCCCCACCCCCGCTTCATTTAGAAGCTCAAGATTTTTCTAATGGCATAAAGATTCATTTCGGTTGAGGGTGTAGTTTGTTACTTTTCTTAGTGTTTCTGCCCTTCTCCTGTTGAATGGAAAATCAACAATTATTAGCCAGGGTGCGGTCTACTTTGTGTTCAACTTATATACTTCAATTTGTAAGCCATATGTAGTGGTTTTTTTTTTTTTTTTTTTTTTCTGGAATCTCCTTGACTGTGGGACAGATGTAACTGGAATTATACATAGGGGTTAAAAGAACTCTTCCTTTTACAAGCGATTCTGATATAAGGCATATTTGATATAATTGTTGCTAAGTTGGGCCCCTTTTGTTCTTGAACTGTTGAGCCCCATTTTCAAAGATGAGAACATAGGGAACTGAGAACTTGAATCTAAGTAAGTAGTTTGATTTTTACAGTTAATTCCTAAAAAGTGATAAATTGGCCATTTGACCATCCGTCATTTAATTGATCTAAATGGTATTTATTACTTCTGTCTTTGTTTTCTTACATGCCTAAATAACTGCTACAAAGTAGACCCAGTGGAAAAGCATGATAGGTATAACTTGGGATTTGATGAGTTGGATAAACTGTAAATTTTTTTACATTTTAAAATCGAATTCAAGGTCATTAAATCTGTCATATATTTCCTTCTCCAGGAAAAAAAATGTTTATTTCTTTGTGGGAGTTCTTCTATGGGCACTTTTTTCGATTTTGGATGAAATGGCTCTTACGGCAGATGACTGGAAAGTGTGAATTGCAGCGAATTTTTGATACCTATGTAGGTGCGCAAAGGACACACAGGATAGGTAATGTTATTTGAAAAAGGGTGATTAAGTAACTCTGAGTGAATATTTTTCTCAGTATTCATAGTGGCAGTTGCACTCATTGTGTATCCTGATCAAGAAACTTAGTTTTTAATCTTTGAAATCTAGCTTTGAATGATTTCTGCTCTAAAAGTATATTATGATTTTATAGGAAAAGAAACGTTATTATTTAATTCCACATCTGTGCAAAGAATGATCTTGGCCCATAAAATTCATCAGTTATGCCTTAGATTATAGTTGCAACCTATTTTCCAGAGAAAAATTTCTGTATTTCTATGCCCTTTGAAATTTTTACTTAACTGGTGGGGAAGACTGGGTGTCTGAATCTGGATCCACTTTTATATTCATCATCTTTCATCAGTCTTTTAGTGTCTTATGTAATTCATGAAAGAACAGTAACAGGTATCTAGTGATCCCTGGTAGAGATTATTGCACTCAAAGTCTGCACTGTCCAGTGTTGTAGCCAGCGGCCACATGTGGTTATTGAGCACTTAAAATGTGATTAGTCTGAATTAAGATGTGCAGAAATACATAATATACACTGGGTGTCAAAGACTTTATATGAAAAAGGAATGTAGAAAAACCTCATTAATATATGTTGAAATGATAATGTTTTGGATATATTGGGTTAAAATATATAAAATTGTGTGTTTTATTCTAATGTGGCTACTAGAAAATTTTTAAAGTACACATGTGGCTCACATTTTGCCTTGCATTATATTTCTGTTGAACAGTGGTGCTCTGTTACCTCCTAAAATTCATCAGCTTTCAGTGCTTAATTGAAATTATTGCTTTAAATTAGAACACAGAGGAGTGAGAAATATGGTTGAGGTCATCACTCTTTGACCAGAGTAAGGGAGATCAGGAATTGGTTACAGTTCATGTTCACTGTGTTAAAGGGAAAATCATGACTTAACCAAATCCTCCTTTGTGTTGAACAGCGTGCTTCAAGGAAGAAATTCACCCCTGTGAGATCTGGGGGGGGGTGGGGTGGGGGGGGTGGGTGTTGGTATCCAAGGCAACTTGGGAAGAATGAGAGATATAAGGAGGGAGTAAGCCTCAGGGCAGCTGGATGATTGAAGTTTAATTACTTCCCTAGTTTTTTCACAATTTTGTGGCTGACTTCAATTACTGCCTGCTCTTTTGATTTGCCCTTTTGGCTGCTCTAAGAAGAACAAAGTACTTTTGATGAGAAATCTTAACAGAAGTGGTTTATGTTCTGTAGTATGGGGGAAGAACATGTTAAGGCATTAATTTGTAGCAAAACTATTTGTCTTGAATTTTTCAAATTGCTGAGAATAAAGAGACTGTTAGTACATGTACCAGAAAAAAAAATGTTAAATAGTCTAGTAAAAATGTTCTGGTCATTCTTAAAATAAAAGACAAGAATGGAAAAGCTGTTTTTTTATTTGTCTGTTAGAAGATAGTTAGCCAAATAATCTCTTATTTTTGTCCCTTCGTTGTTGTGTGATTCACTTGCTAGTTCCTCAAATCTAAATGCCTACTCCATAAGGCTAACAAATGAAAAAAAAAAAAAAAGTAGTAGAGAGCACTTTCCTTATATAGTATTTAGATGAGTTTCTGGGACCCAAGCTATTGTGAGGCAGCCATGAATGAATTGCAGTGATTAGTAGACACTTGGCAGTTTGCATAGAAACAGATGACCCTGGGGAAATTAGGACAGTCCCACCTCTTTGGCTCTGGTGTGTTGTGTTGGGTTGAGAGTCTTGGAATCATATCTAGTTATCTATAAGGATAATTTTTAAAAATTTTTCCTGTGTTATTCATGTGGAAATTACATCTTCTAAACTATTAACTTATTGCTGGCTTGATATTTATACTATTTTTTATAAAGTAATTCACAAACAGCATTTAAGTGGTAACATTCTTTTTTTTTTTTTCTTTATTTCAGAAAATTCCTTGACCTACTCCAAGAATAAGGTAGGATTATATCAAGCTGGTAATTTTAGAAAACTTTTTCTTTAAAATAATACCTCAGTTTTTGAATTAGTTATTTTTTTATGTTCTACAAGTCTTTGCTGTAAAGAGTATTGCATGAAATTTCCCACTTTTTTAAAAGTAATGTCTCACAGTTGTGAGATCGAGCCCCCTGTGGGGCTCCTCGTTGACCTGGACCCTACTTAAGATTCTCTCTCTCCCTCTCCCTCTGCCCCTCCCCTGCTCTCATACTCTCTCTTTCTTTCAAAAAGAGAGGTAATATTTTATTTTTGAAACATTTTCTTTATGTTAGTGTGCTACTTGTGCACAAAGAAGGTATTTGAATAATTTGTCTTTATCTGAGGTTTTGCTTGTTTATTTTGCCTCAGAACTTGATAGCCTTTGAAAAAGCAAGTTCTCAAGAGAAAAACCTCATAAACTGTTTTTGGGCCAGATTCTTACGTGAGAGATAAAGCAAACGATTTTGGATAGTTATAAAAAACTGTATCATGTGTCTTTTGATCTAAAATAAGTCATACCTCATGCTATTCATTAGTTAGCTTCTGCTGTGTAACAAACTTATAAAATCTCAGGGGCATATATAATAATACATTGTTTATTTCTTGCTCATGGTCTGTGGGCCAACTGGAGAGGCTCTTCAAGTTGGTCCCAAGTTCAGATCTGTTACAATTGTGTCATTATGAAACCCAGGTTGAAAACGCAGTAGATACCTGGAGAATGTTCTTCTTGCAGTAGGTCATTATTTGTCCAACCACACAGACATGTCTGTCATGTCTATTAACATCTCATTTGCTAAAGTAAGTTACATAGCCAAACCCAAATCAAGGAGTAGAGAAATACACTATGCTCGCTATAAAGCCATGGTAAGCATGTGAGTATATAATTTAATTATAGGGGAGTGAAAAATTGGGACCAGTAATTCAATCTACTGCATGCTGTTCTTTTCTATAGTAGTTCACAGTTTATATATATATATATATATATATATATATATATATACACATACATATACGTATATATGTATGTATATGTATCACTCGGTGTGACAAAGGTAGAGTATGGGTCATTTAGATCATTGTTTGAAATCCCGTAGGAGATCACAGCCAGCATTAACAACAAAAGGAATAGAATAGAATAGAATTAGAAAACATTGGTCATAATAAGGTTAAATACTGTTTTATGAAATTTTAATATTCATTATCTGTGTGTGTGCATCTGTTTATATTTTAGATATCCATGGGTATGTTTGTACTTGGTCATGATGTACAATGTGGATAAAAAAGAGTCAAAAACTGTTGACTTACTGTTGTCTAGTGATATTGATATGAGTTACTAATTCATGCCAGAGAGTAAATGGACATTGTTGAATATTGCAAGCATATCAGTTATGTTCGGGAAAGTGACCTATAAAATAAGTGTTTTACTGATTAGTTACCATCTTTTTCTATTAATGGTCAAGGTAAGAAAAGCTCATGTACATGAATATATATTGGGGAACAAGAGTCTGGAGTCCTACTCTTTTATTCCAAATCCTAGAGAGATTAATATTCTTCGTCTTTTTTAATGAGAATGTAAGGATCTAAAAAGTTAATAAGTTGTTGGTTCTAAAAACTTATTTTTACCTTATACACCCATATGGTTCCTTCCATTAATTGAAACTTAGGATACAATTTCACAAAGTAACTATCAAAAATTGTGGAAGAACCTCAAGAGGAATTCTGAAACTAGCTGCTCAGTGTCACCGTGTGTAACTATTGTTACCATAACTGTAACAACAGTTTTGGTCACAGATTTTACTAATGGGATTTTATGTGTAGTAAAATTATGCCAAATTTATGTGGGACCATACATAACATTTTACTTTTTAAGAACTCTAGTGCCTTGGCCGAATCTTTGACCAAAGATTTGAGCAGTGCTATATATTCAACATTCCACCAGAGTCTTTGCAATATACAAAAGAAATAAAAACCAGTGTTGAATATACTTATGAATAGGCAATTTGTGAAAGTATAGATAAATAGAGGCTGAAGTGTTTGGGAACTTTAAGGTAGGGGTAATGAGTTAAAGAGTAGTACAATGTTTATTATTTTTTAATCTGATATACTGACTCTGAAAAGTCCTTTTGAAAAATAAACATTTGTATTGTTACAGTTTTATTATTAAAAAGTATAGATTGCTGATAGTGTTATGTAGGGCATACTAAAAAAAAGGATGGGTGGTGAACAAATGTAGTTACTGAATTATATATCACAGAAGCTTTGTTTTCTTGAAGTTTGAAATCTAAAATAAACTTGTCAATAAACAAATGGAGGAAGCCTCATCAATTTAAACATACCATTTCTGGTATGTATTGCATCTCACATATTTCCAATTACTTTGTAGAGTAAAATCAAATTCTGATTTTGTGATATTTCTACTAACCTGATCTACTTTTTTATGTACATGAGAAAAGTCTGGGTTCAAATCCTGATTTTATCACTTGCTAGTTGTTTGACTTTTGTGTAAGTTACTTATTTTCTCATTGTAAAAGGAGGTGTGAATGCCCAAGTGATTGTTTTAGGTTAGGAGATATTAATATGAAAGCAGTCTAAGAGAATGCCTAGTACACGATAAGTATCCAACAAATAGTAATTATTGGTAATATTAATGGGATTAAACCAATATACACTACAAGATTTTGAGAACTTTAAAATATTCATGAAAGCTTCTTAGGTATTTCAATTCTCAACATTACTGATGATTGCTGTGAATAAAAGTGATTTTAATCTAAGGCCAGTTTCCTGAAGCAGTGATAGAATGGTCCTGTTGGGTTGTGAACTATTTCATAGTGGAAATTCTTTTCTTGACTGTTAAAAATTGAGTCTCATTTGCTGGTATTTTAGGCTAAGGACTACTTATTAATTATATATTAAGATTTATTAAACTTTGGGATTTATAAATGAAAATGGAAACTTTATTAGAATTTGAGGAGTCTAATTCAGTATTCTGCTAAGAAGCATGGCTGCTGTGGAATGTATGGTAATGTTACAAAACTTCACTGTACTAATGCATATACAAGTATTTGAAATATTTGAAATTTAGGAAAAGAACACTTTGTCAATCTAATAGTGTTTTTAACTGGCTGCATTGTTTCAATTGCAGCTGCTGTCTTAGCTTTTAAATAATAATAATAACATTCTAGCTGTGGAATAATAAATTAGTTTTATGGCATCAGTTTAGTCGCCTGTGGGTCATTGCTATAGTGATGTGTATTTGCATATTTTTTGGTCTCTAATTTTGCAAAAGCTAGACTTTAAGTACCCAACCTTTAAGTATATAACTACATAGGCATGGTGTTTCAAAAACGAAATGTTCACACACTGTGTATACAAACACAAATGTATGTATAATCTCCCCAAATTTGCTTGCATAGTGAAGCTTACTGTTGATATTTGCTGCCTATGAATATGTGTTAATCATGTAATTTGTAATCTATCAAGGCAGGTATAATAAAAAAGACTATATTACTTTAATGTTCATCTAATGTTTTATAATAAAATCATATGTATAAGCATATATATCTTTTCTTACAAAATATATGATAAGTGATTCATATTTGTTGTTCTTATACTGTCACCCGCTTTTTCTTTAGTAAAAAGTAAATGATATTGGGAAAATAGTCTTTGGGTGCTTACATGGTTTGAGGTTAAAAAAGAAAATTTTAGAATTGCTGACCTCAGAAATTCTCTGAATACTATATATTCCAGTATGGAATATACCTTCAAAATGGTGGGGTACATAAGAACTAAAAAACATTGTAATGTTTTATATTTATCCTCCATCCAGGCTGCTATTTTGTTTTTGATGGGGAAGCAGACCTACCAAAAAGGTAGAGAATAAGCCAGGGATTGACAGATGGATAAAAAAGTAAGAAACCAATTAACTGAATATTGTTTCAAGAAATATACTCTAAACATAAAGACACAAACAAATAGAAAACAAAAGGATACACCATGCAAACAATAAGCATAAAAAAGCTGTTGTGTCTTTGTTTCAGAAAATATAAACTTGGAGTATTACCAGTGACTAAATACTTTTTTGTATTGATAAAAGGGTTAATTTATCAAATACAACATATTAAGTGTATGCACTTATTAACAAAGCTGCCAAATACTTGAATAAAAATTGACTCAAAGGGAGAAGTAGATGAATCAACAATTGTAGCTGGAAATACCTCTCAATACTTGATGGTACAAAAAGACAAAAAAAATCAGAAGGGATATTTACCATTTGAACAATACTTTTAACCATCTTGATCTAAATGGCATTTATAGTCAACAAATGCAAATGCAAAATGCACATTCTCAAGTACACATGGAATATTTATATAGACACATCAATATGTGAGTCTTTAAGTCTCAATAAGTTTCAAAGGTTTGAACTTACACAGAGTATGTTTTCTGTCTCCCAAAGTACTAACTTAGAAGTAAGAAAAGTATGACATCTAGAAAATTCCCAAGTATCTGGAAGATAACCCATGAATTAGAAAAGAACTCACAAGGGAAATTAAAAAGAAAAGAAACAAAACTGAACTCAGTGATAATGAAAACACAACATATCAAAATGTAAAGTGCACCTAAACAGCTTTTAAAGGCCTTAAATCAATGATCTATGCTTATGCCTTAAACCAGAAGAGAGCAAATTAAACCCAAAGTAAGGAAAAGAAAGGGTATAATTAAAAGATAAAAAATTAATAAAATGGTAAACAGACAAAAGTAGGAAATAACAAACTCAAAAACTGATTCTTTGAAAAGATTTGATTCTTAGTAATATTAATAATCCTCTAGGAACATTGATCAAGAAAGAGAGGAAACCCAAATTACCAATATCAGGAATGATAGAGGGGACATCAAACTACAGTCATTAAAAGTATAAGGGGATGCTATGAATTTATCCCAATAAATTCTGTAGCTTAGATGAAAGGGACAAAGTCCTTGAAAAACACAATTTATCAAAACTAACACAAAAAGAAATTTAAAAATATAAATAGCCATATACTTAACAAATGGAATTTATAATCTAAAAGTATTGCACTAAAAACTCTCCTTCACTAGTGAACTCTTATTAAACATTTAAGAAGAAATAATACCACTATTACATAAACTCCTAGAAAATCAAGTAGGAAGGGGCGCCTGGGTGGCTCAGGCGGTTAAGCATCCGACTTCGGCTCAGGTCATGATCTCATGGTCTGGAGCCTGTTTCAGATTCTGTGTCTCTCTCTTTCTCTGAGAGAGACTTTCAGGTCTGAGGTCTGGAGCCTGTTTCAGATTCTGTGTCTCTCTCTTTCTCTGACCCTCCCCTGTTCATGCTCTCTCTGTCTCAAAAATAAATAAATGTTAAAAAAAAAAAAAATGAAAAAAAAAAAAGAAAATCAAGTAGGAAGAAACACATTTTGTGAAGCCAGTATGACCCTGATACTAAAACCAGACAAGGACAGTATACTAAATAAAAATTACAAATCAATATCCTTCATGAATACAGATGTAAAAATTCTTCATTAGCAAATTCATCCCGGTAATGCATAAAAAGGATATTACATCATGATTGAGTTTTCAAAATCAATGAATGTAATTCACCACATTAACAAAATAAATGAGAAAAATAAGATCATTTCAATAGATACTAAGAAACTATTTTGACAGAACTCAATACCCATTTTTGATTAGAAAGCTAAACTAGGAATAGGAGATTCTTCATCCTACTAAAGGCCATCTGTGAAAAACATGCAACTAACATGATACATAGTACTGGAATATTGAATGCTCCCACATCGAATGGGGAAAAAGCCCAGGATAGTTACTCTCTGATTTTATTCAGCCTTGTACAGGAGGTCCTAGATAGTCCAGTAAGGAAAAGAAATCTAAAACATATGATTAAAGAGAAAGAAAGAAAACTGTCATTATTAACAGGTGGAAGAGTTTGTGAGTGCAGAGAACCCTAATAAATCTACAAAAACTACTAGCATTATTAATAAATGAATTTAGCAATGTCTCAGGACACTGTGTTTCTGTAAGTTAGCAACAAACTTTTGGAAAACAAAAGAACAATACCGCTTACAGTAGCATTTAGAAACAAAGTACTCCATGATAAATTTAATGAAAACTACACAAGACTGCACTAAAACTCGTTTTCCTAAGAAACGTTAAAAGCACAAAGATTAATCATCAATTGGAAAACTCAATATTGTTAAGATGTTAATTCCCAAATTGACCTGTGGATTCAGTGCAATTCCAGTCAAAATCCCAACAAGCTATTTTTGAAGAAAGTGACAACTCATTCTAAAGTTTATACAGCAATGTAAATTTCCTAGTACACCCCAAGTAATCTACTAAAAAAACAAAATTAGAGGACTTAAACTACCTGAATTGAAAACTTTCTAGGCAAATAGATCAATATAACAGATGAGAAACCAGAAATAGACCACATGTAATTTTTTCTTAGAGTATGTGTATGTGCACATGTATAGGAGCAGGGGAAGGACAGAGGGAGAGGGAGAGGCAGAGAGAATCCCAAGTAGGCTCCACGCCCAGTGTGGAGCCTGCCACCAGGCTCTGTCTCCCAATGGTGAGATCATGACCTCAGCCCAAATCAAGAGTTGGATGCTTAACCAGCAACCACCCAAGTGCCCCGTAGAGACCACATGTCATTTTTAACAAGGATTCCAGAGCAATTCAGTGACAACAGGAAAGTGCAACAAATAGTGCTGGAACAATTGGATATCCAAATTGAGGAAAGTCGGGGCTCAACTCCTATTTCCCCTACATGTGAAAATTAATTTGATACGTGCTTTACACCTGTGTTTAAAATTTTAAAGCTTCTCAAAATATTGGAGAATATCTACCACCATGGGTTAAGCAAAGTTTTCTGTTAGAGAAGATAGAGTGCTACCATTTAAGAAAAAGTTGAAAAATTAGGCTTTATCAAGATAAAAACTGCTTATCAAAGATGTCTTTTAAAAATGAATTGGCAAAAAAAAAATGGATAGGCAAGCAGCATGCTGAGAAGATATTTGGTTAGCACATATATTTGGTTAGAGATTTGTATCTAGTAAAGTACTTTGAGATCTCTAATAAAAAGACAACCCAGTTTTAAAAAGGGGAAAAGCCTTGAATAGTCACTTCACAAAGGAAAGAGATGCATATGCGTGTATACACACATATACATGTATATAAATATATAAATATACATACGTACATATACATGACATGGAACATATATTCATATATATGTACGTATAAAAGTATATATAAATAAAAATGCCAAAAAGCACTTCTAAAAGTTCTCTACATTATTAGCAGGGAAATGCAAATTAAAAGCACAATAAGGGGATGCTACATGCACACTAGGATAGGATGATGAAATTTCCTAAATGAAATGGGCTGACAGCACCAAATGTTGGTGAGCACCTATGGGAGTATAAAATGCTACCATTACTATGGAAAATGGTTTTGGCAGTTTCTTCAAAGTTAAACATATCCTGTGTCTTAGCAATTCCACTCTTAGGTGTGTAAGAGAAATGAAAACCTGTATTTACAAAAACATAATAAAGGATCTTTATGGCGACTTTATTGATAATCATCTAAAACTGGAAACCGTGCAAATACCCATCACAAGAATGAATAAGCAAATTAAGATCTATTCATAAAATAGAATATTACTTGACAGTGAAACAAATTACTGTTAAAAGCAAGAATGTGAATGAATCCTAGGAACATTGAAAGAAGCCAGACACAAAAGAGTACCTACTTTCTGATTTGATTTATGTGTACACTACAAAGTTATGATGATAGAAATCAGGGTAGTGGTTGCTTCTTAAAAGAACAGTTGATTGAGAAAGGGCACGAGGGAACTTTCTGGGGTTATGGAAATGTTCTACATCTTGATAGGGATGTGTAATACTTGGTTATGTGCATTTGTCAAAATTGATCAAATTGAGTAACATCTGTTCCTTTCACTGGATCTGTAATATACCTCGATTTTTTTTTTTAAAAGTCAGTCTGCTGGAAAAAGTATTTGCTAAGAGACTAGACATTGTTTCTAATATGAACTCTGAATTTATGTAGGGCTTTAGCAAGTTCAGTCACTCATTCATTCATAATGTAAGAGTAAATAAGAGAGACAAAGCCCGTTGGCAAATATATAAAATAAAAGTAAACAAATATGGTGTAGTCAGTGCTCTGTCACTGAGGTATGAGCATAAAAGGAAGTAGCTGACTCCAGGGCCAAGGAAGGCTTTACAAAAGGAGGTGATATTTGATTAGGTTTGTCATGTTTTAGGAGGCAAAAGGCTTCTATCCATGGTAAAGGTAGCCCTTTCATTAGTCCTGAGTTTTAAGCTTAAGTTTTAAGTTTTAAGATATTTCCTGTAGGCATATGACCTCAGCATTTGACCAACTAGACCTTGTTGACCATATGTGTATCTTTACTGTCAGTCTTTGATCATTTTCCTTCTCATTTTTTAATTTACTTCGGGGAGTCTTCTTTTTCTTCCCTTTTCTTCCTTTTAAATAATAGTATGCATTGCTGTACTTATCTTTTACTGAAACAGTTGCCTTCCCACAGGTTTTTATCTGTTAAATATCTCCATTTAACAGTTATTTGTTACTTATCTTTTACATGCAGGATATGAAAAGATGAACTAGATACAATCTCTGTCCTCAAAGAATTTTCTACTTAATATAAAAATAACTATAATATAGAAAGTAGAATATATCATAGAAAGGTTATAGATAAATTATTATGGGGATTCAAAGAGAGGAGAGGTTAATTCCACTTGAATAGAATCAGTGAAGGCTTCTTTGACCTGGTATGTGAGCTAACTTAAAAATGGGAAGTATTGATATGTTAGTGATTGGGAAAGAGCATTCCAGAAGAAAGGCCCAGGATATGCAGAGGTATAACTCCAGGTATGATGAGAATATTTTGCCTGGAGTTATAAGGGATACCAGAGAGGATTTTGATGGTAGTTTACAGAGGGATAAGAGTTAAAGAAACTTTTTAAGGGTAAGAAAGACCTGAACTTGTTTGATTGTTGAAAGAAGGATCCAGTGGACATTTATAGGACATATTATGTAAGAAATCTGCTTTATATGCATAGAAAAAAGACTAAGGATATCTGTTACCATGGGCTATGTCTGGGGGGTCAGTAATTACAAGAATATTTGAGTTCTTTCTGCTCTTCTGCATTTAAGTTTTTTAACTTTTTTTTTAATATTTATTTATTTTTGAGAGAGAGACAGAGAACGAGTAGGGGAGGAGCAGAGAGAGGGAGACAGAATCCAAAGCAGGCTCCAGACTCTTAGCTGTCAGCACAGAGCCCACTGTGGGGGCTCAAACTCACAAGCTGTGAGATCATGACCTGAGCCGAAGTCAGAAGCTTAACCAACCGACCCACCCAGATGCCCCAAGTTTTTTTTAACTTCTGCATTAAAATTTTTGTACACATATTTTTGTTATGTAATTAAAAAAAAATTATATATCTGCTTCATGCACCCACTGTGGTGGTAGCTCATTTGCTAAGAACTTACCAGTTGAGAACCTATTGATTCCAGTTGAAGAAGCCTTTATCTGATACATCATGCTGCTTCTCTTTTATATATGTTTGTATGTATGTATGTATGATTTTAGCCCTAGTGAAGCAAATTTGGTTTATTTTACATTTTAATATATGCATTGTAAAGACTAAATGCCCCCAAAACTTACTGTTGTGTTTCAACTATAAGAGATTTTCCTCATTCAGCTTTCTTTCACATAAACAGGTTTTGCAGAAAGCAACACTTGTTGTTCAGAGTGAAGTAGACAAATGTGTAGAAGATATAATGAAGGAAAAGAATATTAACCCTGAGAAGGATGCCAGGTATGCTGTCTTTACAGTATTCTCTTTTATTATACACTAGTATGGTGAGGTGTGGAGATCACATACACAGTTATAAAATATTGGAGCTGAAGGATTTGTAGAGATCATCCATTTCAACCATTTCACTTCACTAGATGAGGAATTGAGGAGATGCTTTCTAAATACACATATGAACCACAAGCTATGGAAGACATTATTGTGATAAGAAGACGTGATTTTTAAAAATAATAATTTTATCATTTTCAGTTTTAAAATCTGCATGAAGGCATGCTTACTGCAGATATCCGGTTATAAACAGCTCTATTTGGATGTAGAGAGTGTGAGGAAAAGGCCATATGATTCTGATAACCTCCAACATGAAAAGCTGCTTCTCAAGGTAAAATTTTGTTTTCAGTATTTGGAGTTATTGGACACTGGAAAAATAAATTGGGCTTGAGCTAGTAAGGTCTGTGTGCAAATTCTAGAGGCTTACACAGTCATCCAATTTCTTTGCCCCTTTTGTTGGCAAAAGATTTTGAGTTAACTATTTTTATAATATTCTGATAAGCCTCTTTAAAATATATTCACATAAATTTTAATGTTTTTAATTCTGAAATAAAAGATAAACTTATTAAGAGAGATATCTTTTTAACTGATAAGTATGAGTCCATAAGCTTCAGATGTTCCCTCTACTTTTTGTATAAATCGCTCATTTAAGTTAGGCATTTTTTTTTAGCTTACTTTCAAATTGTGAACATGGATGTCCCATTTCATATTATTATGTCAAATATTTTAGGATTTATGGAATGTGAATTGCCAAATAATGCCACCACAGATTTAAAAATTAATAAAGTAATAAAATTTACTTTGAATTTTCCTATTTCTTATTTCTAAAGTATAAATACGTGAGGCTGGTGAGAGGCCAAAATTAGAGATTAGTATACCCGGAATAAGCTTTCCAGATCATCTGGTCTAGCATCTTCATTTTAGGTTTAGGGATGAGGATTCTAAGGCCCAAAGGAGATAAAGTAATTTGCTTTAGGGCCAATTTTATTTTTAATGGTTAAAGTCAAAGAAAATAGCACATTGTACTTGGAGTTAGGAGTTTGTTATACATAAAAATGCTGTAGAAAAGAGGCATTAGTAGTATCTAAGTAAGAGACAAGTTAAAAAAAAAAAACAACACTGTTTTTCAAAAAGAGTATAAATACATACTTCACTTAATTTTAAAATTAAAAATAAAACTTGATTTTGTCAAATGAGGATGATGAAAATACGTATCTCAAAGGGCTGTTAGTGTAGACTGAATTTGTATATTTAAAGTTATAGAAAAAAATTAAAAAACACAAAGTTTTAGAATTGTGCTGGGCACTCACTGTGGCTTGGCCTCTGTTTATATCCTCATTGTTAATCATTATTCCCTTAACTTCTGACCCTTTTTACATAATACCTTCCCTTTAGAAGGGGTAAGATGTAAATCCAAGCATTTTAGTCAAGGGAATTTTTATCTTAGTGATTCATCATGAAACCCAGTTTTAAAGGTAAAAAGCCAGTTGCTGGCAGTGAACCACCCAGCCATTGCACAGACTCAGCAGTCTCTGTGGGTAAAGTAGGTACGTGTTTCTGTAAGTGTAGTTTAAGGCCCACCTTCACTAAAGTTAACGAGTGTCTTAATATTTAGAACTGAAGGTTCTACTTTTACCCTATGAAATCAGAATCACCAGAGATGGAACCCAGCAGTTTGATATTTGTGTATTTTATTTTACTTTATTTTATTTTTAATTTTTTTAAGTTTATTCATTTTGAGAGGGAGTAAGTGGGGGAGGGGCAGAGAGAGAGGGAGGGAGAGAATCCTAAGCAGGCTCTGCACTGTCAGCACAGAGCCTGATGTGGGGCTCAAACTCACGAAATGGGAGACCATGACCTGAGCCGAAACCAAGAGTTGGACACTTAACCAACTGAGCCACCCATCATCAAACCCCTTGCCAAACTCATGGAGAGATGCCAATATGTTAGTAAAAAGAGAAGAGACCAGGTAAAATCTAATGTAATGCCTGGATTCACTTCAGGGCCAGAGTCTTGACCCTGTCTTAAAGTCACAAGTCTTCACATTTTATTTTAGGTGACAGGATACTCCTTTCATTAGGAGTCCTTTACTCAACAATGCCTGAAATTGTAGTGAAATGGAAAAAAAATGCAGGTATTTCTGTTCTGCAAATATTCACAAACTTTTTAATAATTTTTATAAGTCTGTTTTCTTTGATGACTTTTGTGGTATTGAATTTAGAAAAGGATTAAATTTTTTCAACTTTATTTTGCTTTGGTTAGTTTGTTGCTAATATTTGATTTCTGTTCTTAAATCCTCAGTCTTAAGGAACATATTTACTTGAAACCAAGCCATATTATATTTTTCTTTTAAAATTATGAAAATTTATAAAATAATGATCATATGGATTGAAATACTAGCAGTCTTACTTCTTCATGATTCCCTCCCTGTCTCCCTTCTGATTAGGGACTAATCACTCACCATTAGAGTGGAGCCTACTTAAGTATTTAGTGTTTGAGGCAAGGACCAAGTACCTAACAGTGTTTTTCTTAAGGAGGCAGTTTACCAATGCTGGTATATATGTATTACTTAGTAAATAAAGATACTTCACTGTTTTAGATATCTGTATACTTGACACTTTTTCAAAGTCTACTGTTCTTTATATCAGTCTTTTAAGTTAGGGTAAGTACGCTGCATTTTTTAGGATAATTGTAATGTTCTCTTAAGTATAGTTTTTGTTGAACCTATAATTTGTCTACAAAAGCTATTTAACATTGAAAGCATTTGACTTAACTCATATTAGCTATGAGAAGAAAAATGTCTTGGTAAATTAAGAACATCACTATTATTTGTAATATGGAAGCATGTTTGTACAGCTTTGGAATCTTCTAATGCCCACGAAAAAGTTGAAGGCTAGAATCTCCAAGCAGTGGGCCGACATTGGTTTCCAGGGTGATGATCCCAAAACAGACTTCAGAGGCATGGGCATACTTGGATTAATCAATCTCGTGTAAGTGAAAATAAACTTTTTTTTCTTCTTTAAGTGAAATTACATGGAACCTCCAATATTATTAAACTCTAATAATTGATCTAGTTGTTTCACACTTTCTCTGAATTTGAATAGCTACACTGCTAGAAGTATTTACTGATGTGCTGGCAACAATATGAAAACATGGGAAAGATTTTCTGTGTGTATGATTTCTTTGCTGACTAATATCTTTCTTCTTCCTTTCTCTCCCTGGCCTCCTTTCTGATACCTCTTAAGTAATTATATACTCTCTTTTCTTACTCTTTTTATCTTCTTGCCTCTTCTCTCTTGATTCTCTAATTCCATTTTGGGAAATACAACTCGATAAGATACAAATAAAGTGTCTTCACACTTATTCTTCACCATCTGTAACAAGTGATCCAAAGCCCTGACTTTTCAGAGCCTATATGAACTCTCTCTTTTTGTTTTTTCCTCCTTTAATACTTACACTTGGGCACATACATGAAATTCCAAAATATGTGATTAAAGTCAGAATTGATGGCAAAACTATTCTAGAAAATAAACTGAAAGATTAATATGGATGTGGATATGCAAATTAAAAGATTCTAGTGTTTGGGTCTCTCCTCGAATTGTGATTTATAGACTATAAAGTGCCTAGAATGGGAAATGTAACCAGTAGCAAAGTTTGGATGGTTGTCACTGTGAAAAAATTATTCCTAAAACTGTGCTCGATTGTTAATATTGAGAAAAAATGACTAGATTTGTATGGAGAAAGCTATTTTTGGGGAAAACAGACACAGGAGGGTTTTGATATCTCCAGTTTTTTTTTCCAGTTACAAAAGTATTTAATTTTCTGTAATATCTAAATTTTATAAGTGTAAAGATTCCCTGTAAGTACAACTGCCAAAGATGTAACATAATATAAAAATAATAATTACAAAAAGCGAGATTGCCAGTTTTCTACTTCGATAAACAAACTTCCAGTTGGAATTGAAGTAGAATAAATGCAGTTTGTTTCCACTTGGAAGAATTATAAAATATTTTAAAATTCATTGTTTTTCAGAACACATGGATTCTTTGTTCTTAACCTTTAAAAACCATCTTTTTTCTTGGTACTTGTAAATTACACAGATACTTGAACCTCAGTTAGCTGAACACTATTCTGATGTTTCTTTTCTTTTTATGAGTAACATTGCTTCTTGCTCTTTTCCTAAGAAATCGAGATTTTTCAGCATTTGCCAGGGGGGCACTTAATTTAACTTAACATTGAAATAAGTTGGTAGGATTTGATTCAAGACTGTAGCAAGGGATTCCAATAGACCTTTAAATGATTTACAGACACTTGTATGTGGAGCTAATATTACTAATTTGAAAAATGACCAAGACGCACATATGTTAATAGTTATTTGATTGCCAATGATGTACTACAGATGGTTGAAAACAGAAAAAATCAGAGCTGATTCCTCTACAGTTACGTTTGTTGTTCTGTGTATGGAGCTATGAGTCTTCGGGGTCAAAGTAGCAATACAGTCAACAAGCAGGCGAGCTGTTCAAATATCCACATGTAATTTATTTATCTTTCTCTGCCTTCATTATCTAATCTCTTGAGATATTTTGTTGCTTTGAAATATAGCTGGTAGTTTGATAATAATGACTTAGGTTGAATGAATGTTGAGGCAGGTGTAGAAGAAAGGATACTGTACAGAAAATGAATTCAAGAGAGACTGAAGAATTCAAGAAGAAATCTGAATAGAGGAGCAAATAGAAGCAGGTGACTAGAAGAACGTACAAATTAAAGCCAAAACTGTATGTAGGAACAGAGAAAAGTTAGGAAGGAAGGAGAAGGATGGAAGGCGGGCAGGCAAGCAGGTGAGAGGGAAGGAGGATAGGAAGGAGGGAGGGAATTCAGTGCAGATTATTGTAAGGAATAGTTTTCCTTATTGCACAGATGTTCCTTTTTCTTAGATGCTGTTAAGATAGGGGTTGACTATAAGTTCATCAAGGAAATTAAATACTGTTCTGTGTTACAGATTGAGTATTTTAAGAGTAACTTGATTATTGAAATAATGTAATACTGAATTATATTAGTATCATGTATGAAAATGAAATATAAATAGTTTAGTAAAGGCATCCTTAGAGCCAACCTAGGGATAAAGAAGAAAAATGAGAGTATGTAAGGAAAGCATTGCACTAAAACCGAACTTTTCCTTTTTGGGGAATTATAGATCCCTTTGAGAATCTGATGAAAGTTTTGTATATTCTCTCCCCAGAAAATGTATACTCAGGAAAATTATGCATAATTTAAGGTGGTTCATGGGTACGCCTTCATTCATGAATGATCCTTCATTCACAGACTTCTGAGTTAACAACTCTTGTTTTTTAATGGGTTGAATGTTAGAGCCAGTAAAGAAAAATGGAAATCTATATTATTAATCTATAGAAGGAAAATTTGGTTAGAAATTTCTGTACTTTATGAAAATCTCAATGATTATGCCCTCTAAAATTTAAATGAGCCATGGAAATCCACTTTTTATTCTACTTCTTATCCTCATATAAGTATACATGTATATGTGTAGGAGTACCAGTGCGTCATGAGGTGATCCAGAAGGTTGAACAGAAGACTAGTCCCTAGCTTTAAGAACTCAAAGAAGTTCATTACTATAAGCCAACAGGATGTATGAGCCTGCAAACAGATAGCTTTATATATTTCTCTGTGGTACCTGCTAATACTTCTGTTTTATGGCCAGCATTTTAGTTATACCACTGACCAAGGAGGATATTTTTAGTGCAGAAGAAAGGCTATTGACCTTCTTCTCTTTGCACGGAAAACACCATTACACAATACTGACCTAAGCTGCAATAGAAGAAATAAGCCAAGGTGAAAGGATGATGTCCCAACAAGCACACATGGACTATTTTATAGAAAATTTAAAATCACAACAAACAAACAAGAAGAACTCTAGATCTGTTTTAAAGATAGATAGAATGCCTCTTGTTAAATCATTTGTTTGCTTAAGTACTTTAAAGCCTTGCCCTGTACTAACAGGATAGGCCTGATAGCTCAGAATTAAATTTTGACTCAGAAGCATTTCCAAGTCCCTGAAATGATTTGAGATGGAGATTGGGATGATTGTGGCAGTGTTATCGTCTTAACAGTAGTTTTTTAAATTTCTCCTGGATCTCTTCAATTTGAATGATGTATTTTATTATTTTTCCTAAACTTCTTAAAGGTATTTCAGTGAAAACTATACCAGTGAAGCTCACCAGATTCTTTCCCGTTCAAATCATCCAAAATTAGGGTAAGCTGGATAGATCAAGGCAACTATAAATTCTTGAATGTTAAAGTGTTGATGAGATTATCTGGATTTGAAAGTATTTCATGGTATTTTAAAAAATGAGATTATTTTTAATGAGAACTTTATAAAGGATATTGCATGATACAGTATTTTAAAAGTTAAGTGGATCATAAATCAGTTTTGTATTCAGTATATTTTTGTCACAAGATATAGTTTGTCTATAAAATGGGGGTAAGGAACTTTAAGGTTTCTTGAGGAATAGATTTGAAAATAGGAATAGGAAATAGCTTTGAAACAGAAATAGGAAAATGAAAAATAGCTTTGAAAATTGTGAAGTGAAATGCAAATGAGGCCCTATTATTAGCTTTGTCATTATTATTTTATTCTCATATTCCAATGAGACCTATCTTTGAAAAAGCGTTATTAAAATATTACATTATAAAAATAAATACTCTGATAATGGAGAAAATGTCAGGTTACCTTAGAAGTCAATGAGAGTGTATGTAGTACTCTTTTTAATTTTTTTAAGGATTTTGGTTTTTGGTATTTGTGTGACCAAAGCTTCATATTTATTTATTTATTCATTTATAGCTTTACATATATGTGTGTGTATATACATACACGCACACATATGCGTGTATATACACACACACAAACATATATATTGGATTTTTTTTTCAGATTTTTATTTAAATTCTAGTTAGTTAACATAGTGTAATATTGGTTTCAGGAGTAGAATTTAGTAACTCATCACTTACATACAACATCCTGTGCTCATCACAAGTGCCCTTCTTAATACCCATCACTCACCTAGCCCATTCCCCACTCACCTCCCTCCATCAACCCTCAGTTCTCTATAGTTAAGACTCTCTTATGGTTTTCTTCTCTCTCTCTTTCCTTACCCTATGTTCATCTGTTTCGTTTCTTAAATTCCACATGAGTGTAATCATATGGTATTTTTCTTTTCCTGACTGACTTGTTTCATTTAGCATAATATACTCTAGCTCTGTCCACATTGTTGCAAATGGCAAGATTTCATTCTTTTTGATGGCTAAGTAGTATTCCATAGTGTGTGTGTGTGTGTGTGTGTGTGTGTGTGTGTGTGTATGTGTGTGTGCGTGCGTGTGTGTGTACATACATACACACCACATCTTCTTTATCCATTCATCAGTCAGTGGACACTTGGGCTCTTTCCATAATTTAGCCTTTGTTTATAAAGCTGCTATAAACATCAGGGTGCATGTGCCCCTTTGAGTCAGTATTTTTGTATCCAAAGCTTCATTTTTACTTTCTTAGATTATATCCAGAAAGTCAACAGCCTCTAAAAGAACAGAAATCTTTTATCTATTCTGGTTTATTTTTCTTAATAGGTAGAGATTATTATAGAATCAATACTGTATTAGAAATGGATCAAAGTAACTTTTCACTGATTTCTTGCATAATTTTAAAGTTATTTTATAAGCTGTTTGGCTAGCTGCTATAACTGGTAATGTTTCTGACATAGGTATTCTTATGCAATAGTTGGAATCAACCTTACTGAGATGGCTTATAGCTTGCTAAAGAGTGAAGCTTTGAAGTTTCATCTCTACAACTTTGTTCCTGGTATACCGACAATGGAACACTTTCATCAGTTTTATTGTGAGTATTAAAATGACTTAAAACTAGATATTTCTAAGAAAATCTTTAAATCATTAGGAAGATATATAATTTAATATCTCTATTAAGTATATAACTTATGCTTTTATTTAGGGTCTTTGAAAAACAGGGAAATAATGGTAGATGGGTCCCCAAGAGTATTTTACCATCAGTTTCTATATTTGCTGAATAAAAAAATTTAGCAAGGCAGTTTTTTCACATATATGCAAATTTAGGATTTATGCAGTTTTTCTGTAGACATCCATTTTTGTAGTCAACTATAAAATGAATTTTCTGTCTTGAATACTGGTTAGTGAATGCTGCTGAGTCAAGGACAGACCATTCACAGATTATTTTGTTAGTCTTGTAAGAAAATTTAAAGGAACGTTCCCCACCTCCTATCCCCACCCCCCCCCCCACCCCTTTTCAAGGCCAGGTTTTCTTGTATTAGGTTGGTGGTACTTAATAAGTGTTCCTAATGCTGTCATTATTACCACTGTTCCATTAACTTTTATTGTGATGGTATTTGCACACTGAAGGTTTAATCAAATGAACTTATCTTGTGAAGCTATTGCTCAGAGGCAAAGAATTTAAACCTAGCATAGTTTCCCATTCTACTTTTCTTGATCTTTTTGTAACACCTTTTGCATGCTGGCAGGATATAGGAAACTAGTTAGGTAATAAATTGCCGAATCATAACTTCTTCATCTCCATTGTTGAAGGTGTCATCCAAGTCTCTCCTTCACACAGCCTCCCCGGCCTTCACTTGATCTCTTACTCCCGGCGTGTCGCTTCCTAAATTTCTCTTGCCTTTATCTACTTTTTCCCATCCCCCTTGTAACTGCATGACATCAGGCTTTTGTTACTAGATTACTGTTTTAGCTTTTTCACTAGTCTTTCTCTGATGACCTTCTTCCAGTTCTTCTACACATTGAAGATAGGACTATTTAAAATGAAAATCTAGGGGCGCCTGGGTGGCTCAGTCGGTTAAGCGTCTGACTTCGGCTCAGGTCATGATCTCACGGTCCGTGAGTTTGAGCCCCGCGTCGGGCTCTGTGCTGACAGCTTGGAGCCTGGAGCCTGCTTCCGATTCTGTGTCTCCCTCTCTCTCTGACCCTCCCCTGTTCATGCTCTGTCTCTCTCTGTCTCAAAAATAAATAAACATTAAAAAATAAATAAATAAATAAATAAATAAATAAATAAATAAAATGAAAATCTAATCGTTTTGCTCCACTGCCTACAATTCTTTAAAAGGTTCCATTAGAAGGCCTTTCATAATCCATACCTTGGTAACTTCTCCAGGTTCATCTTCTGCCAAACACCAACTCCCCACAGTCTGAAATTTAGGCACCCTGGTCTTCTTTTAGTTGAGCAAATGTGTCGTGCTCTCTCTTGACTCTGGACCTTTCACTCTGCCTGGAGCACTGTTCTGGTCCCTCCTTTCTTTCTAGGTGATGCTACTCATCTTTCAAATCTCAGTTTAGACATGACGTTCTCAAGTCTTATCAGAGACTTTGTTCCTTTGGCTACCCATTTCTTTCTCTATTATTCTTCTCTTCTCCTCTTTTGGAATATTTTTATCAGAACTAGTGACCTGCTTTGGTATCTCCCATTCATTCATTCATTCACTTGCTGTGTGTCAGATGCTGTTCTGGGCACTGGGGATATGGCAGAAATGAGGCAAAATCTCTGTGTTTATGGAGCCTTCATTTTCCAAACCAAAACGAAACATTCCCTTAGTGCGGCATCCACCTCCAGTTACCACTCCCATTTATCTGCTCCCCTTCTTGTTGAACTTTTAAAATAAATGCTGTTTTCACTTCCTAACTGCTAATCTTTTTTCTAACTCCAGTTTGGTTTCTCTCCCTACTACACTGCTAAAACGGATTTTTTCAAATACATGAACAACCTTTTTTGTTGCCAGATCCACTTGCCACCTTTTTTTTCTTCGTGTTATTTGATACTTTTAGCAGCACCAGGCGTAAACCACCATGCCTTTCTTCTTGCAACCTTATCTGGGCTTTTCTGATGGCACATTCTTTTGTCTTTTCTCTGGCCCCAACTGACTCATCCATAGACTTTTTATGCTGAGCCTTCATCTACTCCCTTACTAAATGTAGGAGCACCTCAGAGCCCAGTCCTAGACCCCCTTCTGTCTTCAGCCCTTCATTCTATCTGCAAGTGGTTTTATCTAGTCCCCTGTTTGACATACCATATATGTACTAGTGATGCCAAAATGTACATCTTCAGCCCAACCTCTCTCTTTAGCCTCCAGCATTTGGATGTCTAGGGTTTTTTTTTTTCTCTTGTTTTTTTTTTTTTTTTTCAATGGAAAAGGTTAAAGGATCTCATGGGGATGGGCACACAAAGTAGGAGTTGATACAATGTGTTTTCAGATGGAGGGTCAGGTTTTTCAGGTCCCTAGGACCCCTGTCGATGATCTGCCTGAGGGCACTGGTTTCCTTTACCATAGCAGAGTTATCATTGTAGTTTTATTTATACACCCTCCTGGCCCTTCCTGACTGTACTGGAGATGTCTCTGTGCCTTGGCTGCTCCCAGATACAAATCGTGAAACCGGGTCAGTATAGCCCCAGCATACCTATCCATTAGTACAGACTCTAAGTGTGTGTGTTCGTCCTATGAGCTGGGAAGAGACCCTTCCTTGCCTTGGGTCAAGCTCAGCCAGTCTCCTTTTTTAGGGGTTGGGCATTTTGAACAGATTTTTATCCAAATCTGCATCATCTTTTCCCTGTTCTCCAGGTCTTATCTTTCATCTTGTTGCCAGGGAACTATTTATCCCCATTAGTCTTGTTTGATTTACTCCCCTAAACCTCTCATTGACTTTTAGCATAGTGTCTAGACTCCTGGGACTTCACTGACGGCCTCTGATAATTTGTTTTCTCTATGAAATATATGCTTGTTTAAAGATGCCAATTGAACATAAAACAAATATAAAAAGAAACAATCAAAAAATTCTCCCCTCCCCCAAATTAAACATTTTACCATATTTAAGTAAATACAAAGTGTGGTAGGTAAGAACGCAGTGCAAAATGACTTCTGCCCAGTATTTTTTCCCCTATTTATGGGTAACATGAGCATCTTTGAATATTGTTGATCTCAGTGCCCTCAGCATCAACATCTTATTTGGCTCCTGTCTAGGAAGAGCATCAAGGTAATATCTGAGGTGCAAAAGTCATTATAGGACCTTCTCAGTTGCCTTGTTTTTATCAGTTCTAGATTCATAAGAGCTGTGCATCATCCTAGAAACAATTAAGCTTATGTCTCAAATTTCTTGGAACATTTAAAGCAAACACACACACACACACACACACACACACCTCTCTTAATCTTACACACTGGAGTTTCCTCCCCCAAATTGATTTTTATACCCTTTACTGTAAAGTTTTATGTCTTTTTTAAAAAAATCTTTATTTATTATTATTATTATTATTATTATTATTAATGTTTATTTATTTTTGAGAGAGAGCACACATTGAGCGGGGGAGAGAGACGGGGACAGAGGATCCAAAGCGTGTTCTGTGCTGACCACAGAGAGCCTGACGCGGGGCTCAAACTCACGAACTGCAAGATCATGACCTGAGCCGAGGTTGGATGCTCAGTCTATTGATCCACCCAGATGCCCCTAAATGCTTATTTTTTGAGAGAGAATGAGCAGGGGATTGGCAGAGACAGGGGGAACAGAAGATCCAAAGCGGCCTCTGTGCTGACAGCAGAGACCCGATGTGGGGCTCTCACTCAAGCTCTGTGAGATCATGACCTGAGCCGACACTTAACTGAGTCACCCAGGTGCCCCTGAAGTTTTTTGTCTTAATTAAGGTTTTATTCTTATATTCTTTATTTTTAGATATTCTTTTTAGATATTCTTTTAGATATTCTTTTTTAGGTATTTAAATATTCTTTATTTTTAAGAGCATATTCTAACTAGAAAATAATTTCAAACCTTATTTGTTGGGGGACCGGGCCCAGTTCATTTGCACAAATCAATTCCAAGGTCAAAGTTTTTGTGTAGAATAAAGAACTATAAAAAGACTAGCTTTCACATATATTATTTCCCTGTGATATATCTCCATCTCCCATTCCCCTCGTTATCCCTACTGCTTTTTTGTTGTTGTTACTGTTCTCTATAGACAAGGCTGGAAACAAGTGAGTGCCAATTCAGTTTCTTAGCTCCATTGTCACCCTTGTGTTGTATGTCAAAAATGCAAGCAGATATCCATTGTCACCTGAGTGGTTTGGTGATTCAAAAAAAAATAACTCAAGTTTGTATAACAGAAAAGTTATGGCTCAATAACAACTTTATTGAGGTATAATTTATATACCATAACATTCACCCATTTCAAGTGAACAATTCAGTGAGTTTTGGTAAATTTGCCGAGTTATACAACTAACACCATAGTCCACTTTTAGAACATTTTTATCATCCCAATAAATCCCTCATGCCAGTTTACAGTTAATCCCTGTTCCTATGGTTACCTTCTTTTAACCCCTTTTGGAAAACCTTAAGTGCCCCTGTGGCTTTGGTCAGGGACAGTAAAAGCATACGGGGAATTTTGAGGTTAGAAATTTTGTATGGTGTTTCTGTTGAGTCTAGTGTTTGAAACCTCCTAGAGGCAAAACAGCAATAGATGTGCTTTGTGGATACAACTCTTTTCCATCCTTTTCTGCAAGGCTTTCGGAGTCTTGCAAGGCCCTGTCAGCCCTCTGTAATTTTGTTCTAATCTCCTGCAGTTTCCTGATGTCTCATTAAATCAATTTAGCCATTATAGTCTCAGGCTGGTCTTTCTCTGAGACCAGTTTACATTATAAACCAACAACTCAGTTCTGAAGCAAGAAATTGCTAGTACCTTATACTTGCGCAGTTTGTTCGAAACCTAAATACTCATTTGCTTAGGCAGTAATGAAAAGCAATTTAAAGGACTTACAAGAATGGTAAATAGATGAGATATAATTGCCAAAAATAATAAACCAAAAATATCAAGTTTGCATAGATGTCTTAGTTTTCATACTACCCAACATATTAATCTCCAAATTTTTTATTGTACGTCCCTATCAATATATTGGGAGTAGGCATGGGGGGGAGCAAAGGTTCAATTTATATATGAATGTATAATTTCTATAGATGTACTATTCTAATGTATGCACAAAGTAAATTTTGAATGAAATAAAGATTAAAAACAATACCACTTAAAAATAAGTACAAGATTACCATTCTCAGTTTGGCTTTTGGAAATGAAAAGCCCTCTGCTCAAAGAGGCCTTATTCTTTGCTGTTCTCATATATCCTAGTTAACAAAAATCTGTTTTATCATATCAAGAGATTACTTTGAAATCTTTTTTAAATTGGCCTTCTTATGAAGTGATATTTCAATGTTGAAATGTCATGGTTCTTAACTGTTAGTATTTGCTTTATGACTAATTTCTAAAATGGAATTTACTTTTTTTCATATTAAGTGATTATGATAATCTAGTCACACTTTTATGTAGTCACTGTCTTTCCCTCCCCTCCTCCATTTATCTGAAATAAGTCACTTCTATCTCTTATTAAAAATCCTCTCAGAAGAGGAAATGAGATTCTGGTGGATACAAAGTCTAATTTATAACATAATAGAGACCACTTTCGAACTATATGATTTGGGCAAGTTACTTAAGCTCTCAGGGCACCTGGCTGGTTCAGTCACTAGAGCATGCGATTCTTGATCTCAGCATCATGAGTTCTAGTCCCATGTTGGGCATAGAGATTACTAAAAAAAAAAAAAAAAAAAAAAAAAAAAAAAAGTAAAAACTCTCTGTGCCCCCCATTTCTTCATCGGTAAAATGGGAATAACAATACCACATCATAGGCTTGCTGGGAGAGTAAATACACACATGAGCGAGTGGTGAGCACGACTATAGTAGCATTTGTTAAATAAATACATACATTTGGTTGAATCCAAATATGGATTTTAAGAGTGATTTAAGAGTGATTTTAAATTCACATTTTTTGCTTGTAAATGTATCTATTTACGTTTTTATTTTTATTATGTACTGTTAATACTTTGAGGGTTAACTTGGCTACTGTCATGAGGATATTGAAAAACAAAAACATTAAGCCTACTATTTAGAGTTTGTGTATACTTTTTTTTTTAGTGTATATGCTGCCGAAGCAAGCACTGTGTATTCTTTTTAAAAAGAGAAGATGTTGATATTTCATTGAAGAAAGTAGAAATAATTATTAGATTTATAAATCAATAGAAAACGGCTCTTGTGTACTTTATCCTTGTCTAATGTCTTCTTGTTATTTCAGATTTTTTGTTTACTTGAGGGGGGTGGAGAGAGAGAGAGAAAAAGAGAGGGGGGGGGGGAATCCCAAGCAGGCTCTGCACTGTCAATGCAGAGCCCAACGAAGGGTTCAAACTCACGAACCGTGAGATCATGACCTGAGCTGAAATCAGGAGTTGGACGCTTAACCAACTGAGCCACCCAGGTGCCACATTTTCTCATTACTTTCATATTTGTGTTTCAGGGGTCTCTGGGAATAACTTTTTTTCCTATTCCCAAGGCATCTTTTGACAGTACTGTATCTCTTACATTTGAGGGATTTTATTGATACTTGAGACAAACAGTAAATATACTAAATATTTTATTGAAATTCCTGCTTATTTTGAACAAAAATATTTCTTATAAGGTTTTTCAGGTTTCTAGTAGTTTAATATGATTTCTGATTATTGTATTTTAATATATAATTTAAAGGATGGTCCTGTACTTTAAAATGAGGTGGTTTGGTTGTGATTTCCCTACTGAGACTATATTTATGTTTTGTTTTTCTTTAACCGCAGGTTACCTTGTCTATGAATTTGACAAGTTTTGGTTTGAAGAAAAGCCAGAAAGCATTATGTATTTCAACATGTATAGAGAGAAGTTTCATGAAAAGATTAAAGGACTCTTACTGGATTGTAATGTATCACTTACTTTAAAAATATGAATCATCCGTAGTATCTTCTATTTCTACCACATTTTGCACACACAACAGAATTTATATGTTGTAATAGAAAGTATCTGATCAATTACACTCCTTATATATAATTTCCTACAAAAAGATTTCAGAAATTCTATTTAAGAAAGCTAGTGGACAATCAGTGTATGTTTACAGTTGTTTATACACTGTTTTCCAAAGGTACCTTATCCTTCCAAAGATCCCTTCTGTAGAGTCCTGTGAACTACAGTTTGGAACTTGGGACTTAGCCCATTTAGTGTAAAAGTACAAATCAGGTATTTGTATTTAATTGGTTGATTAAAATGTGTCAGAATCAGTTTTCAGTTTTATGTGTTGTACTATCAAGTCAGTATCGTAACCTTTCAAAGCTCTTTTAAGATTTTTTTGTGTTTTAGTTTGGAGATGATTGTTCTTTTTCTTTGTCATGTTTTCTTCCTAGGTTAATTAACAGGAAGAGTAGTTCTTCATGGTTTTCTTTGTTTGCATCTCAATCACATGCCCTAATGTTGCTTCATTAGTAGCAAAAAGCATTGATATGTCAGACAGGATAAAGAATCATGGCCTCTTCCTTTTTGGTTTCCCTGATTATTTAGCATAATGGATAATGAGAGAATGACGGTATTGGTGACTAGCTTTTTTGTTTCTAAATACCACACTTTAAAATATCACAGTGGTATTTTAAAGCTTAAAAGCATTTTCTCATCTTCAGTTATTTGCTTTTCAGTCAGTTATAGAAAAGAATAATAATGCTTGGTGTGAAGGCCTTTTATGAGGCTTCTCTGCCTGTGAGTGTTTATAAAAAGATATGTATTGGCTAAGAAAATCTCGACTGTATTCAAAGGACAGTGGCTATTTCAATAAAACTGTCTTTGAACTTATACAAAAGGAAAACTTAAAGCTTTTCAAAAATACTGGTGAAACATCATTGGTTTATTTTATTTACGATTAACTGTTGCTTCTTTTTGCTTTGCCTCCATGGTGTTTCTGGATAATGGTATATGGACTTTATGGGTATTCTTTGAGTTAGTGGTCTGTGGGATTCAAAAGTAGCCTGAGGATGATGACTGTGCATTTCGTATAGCTTTATTCTCCTAAAATCTCAGGAGGGCATCAAGTGCTGTCAAGGATTATATAGTGATGAGCTTCTCATGGGAATGATTTCTTCCTTGTGTGTTTTAGACATTTGTACTCCTAGCAAAACTAAAAGAGTTTGAAGATAGGTTTGTCTGATCACTAAGTTCTTAAATCCTACAGAAACCGGCCTATTAAAGACATATTTTAAATATGATGAGAGTTAGCCCGTCTTTAAATGTGTATATCAAGTGCTTAAGGACTGACTCATGTGGTAGCAAGACCCGAGACTTTCAGTGTTCGTTCATGTCTCTTGACAGACCTCTTTCTGCAAACTTGTCAAAGAGAGGTAAAAAACATCTGAGCGGAAAGTAACAGATGCAGTGTCGTATAGCACACACATTGAAAGCGCAGCATCTAAACTATTACTTTCTCAACAGGATAAAACACGTAAAAATTGGGTTCACTTTATTATTGATTGTGGTGGTTTAGTGTCTCCATATCACAGGCATTTAAAATTGGTTTCTTGTAGGAGACTTCTAAACCCTGGGATTATCTCAATTTTTTCTTTATGCTTTCAGTGCATTAGTTTCTAGCTCTGCAGTTCTAGGAGATGTAGCAAAATCCTGGTAAGGATCAGGTGCTAACCATTAAAGCTCATTTTATAGTGTTTACTATTACATGGAAAGCAATTCTGTTAGTCTTTTAATGTTTATGCTGAAAATTCTTACCTTTATATTTTAATCTTTCAACAGCTGAGGTCTTGAACTGATTTAAACCTTTGTCAGTATGCTTAATAAAGAATGACACAAGTATGTATGGAAGGGAAAACTTTTTAAAGTAATCAAGTTTTTCGTCTTCTATGGAGGAAAAACACTTTGTAATGTTTTGAAAATGTCATTTGAAAGTTTGGTCAGTAATATGTTCTTTAAATCCATCACTGTTTGTACAATATAGATACTGTCCTGCTCTTGCTTCAGATACTCAATAACCATTTCAGAAGCTCTGTAGTGAATTGGTCTAAAAGATACCAATAAAAATTTTAAAGTTTGATAGTCTGGAAGCCAAGCTAAGCGTCCCCACTTGTAAATTAGAATGTAACATAGTGACATACGTGAAAAAATATAATTGTGTCTCCTGTCCTATTTTTCCTTGCTTTCAGCATATGTGTGTTAGAATTTTATGTAGTCTTAAAATCCATGTTTAGGATCTTCCCTGTTTCTGTAATAATGAATAAAATACCAAAGTAGTGATAGAATTGAAGTAGCAGGAAAATTATGTTTGTTTTAGCATCAGAAAAGTGAATCGATGTTAAAATCAATTTTTGTATATGCCAGATCAAAGAGAGCGTGCCAGTGACAAGAATGGTGTAAAAATAGAATTATACTGGTCGTAGTTCAAGTATGTTCTGAAAGACAATCTTTAGGGAAATGGGAGAATCAGGGGATATCAGTATGTCAGTGAACCTAGATCAGCCTCTCTTTGTATATAAATATGGTGATATAGTTAGATATAAAAATCAGTGTCTTACTGGCACCAGTTTAGAAAACAGGATCTTTTTCTTAAAAAATGCCCATCCTGATTTTTTTTCTACTTTAACAGCTACTTGGATTTGTATGTATTTTTCTATGTGAAAAATATATGTACTCTTCATTTTTATTCCAGTATTAATAATTGTTTAAATACTGTTTCTCCCCTTTGCATTCAGCGAAATAGAACTTGGTCAAAGATTTGCTCAAAGGAGCAGCATTACATGAGTGGAAAGTGGAATTCTCGTTTCCAGAGCAGAAAAGATTACACACTATCATGGCACAGAAGAGAAGTTTGGCTTGGAGGGCAATAATGTTTAGAATTAATGATCAGGGGCCAGCAGCTATTTTCTCAGGATAAATGGTCCACCTAACTTCTCTCTGAACAAGTCTGGGGAGGCTTCCTTTCCATTTTCACATTTATGAACCTCTCTGCACAAGCAGATTTTTAACAAAGACGAAGGGACTTATTAAACATCTGAGAGAAATCATGAGTGAGCTGGTTCTTTTTTTCTGGCTTCACCTTTTGACAAGAAAAAGTTTAAATGTAGTTCAGGTAAGACCTAACTATTATAGGGCAATCCTTTCTTCTTTCTTTCTTTCTTTTTTTAATTATAGGGCAATTCTGTGGTTCTGTTAATGTATTAAAAAAATAAGCAGTGGCTTTCCCTGGGGGAAAAAGTACTGGTTGTCAACTTAAAGAAATCGATTTTTGTCTACTTTGGATAAAACAATTAACTTCATATGTAAAAGCAATAGTTTAAATGTGATGTCATTTTGTTCAGAATGTTGTGAACAAATAAAAAAGTGTGTCAAAATTGTTACAAGCCGCTCTGCTAATCCTTCGGTCTCTTCCTATCCTCCCCATCCCTTAAGCCATTTATGTTCATGAAACAGTGACTTCCTTATTTAACCCTTTAATCATGTTCCTATAGGGTAAATCAGAATACACAGAAAATTTTTATTTTTGTGACTAACTCATCCACTAATTACCTATTTAAGATGTTACTGGGTAAAAACAATTGGTTATGAGACCAGAAAAGAGCTGGAAAAAAAGAAAAGAAGCTACCACTCCCACCCCCCATTCTTACAAAGGATAGGAATAATTCATACTGCACTGCGGTGTGCTTTTCTTAACTTTACAGTGTATCTTAGATACATTTTTATATTAATACATAGCTTCCTTATTCTATTTATTTACAGCTGCAGAGCATTCCTCTGTGTGTGTATCATTTTGAACTAAATAAAAATACTACATATGGAACTGGTTGGATTCAGCAAATGAACTTTATTAAAGCTAATACTAATTATAGCTTTAAAATGTATGTATTAGAAAAAAGTGGCTGAAAATTAAAGACCAAGCAGTCATCTCAAGGAGTTTGGCGAAGATCAAAATAAATGTAAAGAAAATAAAGAAGGAGATATTAAAGGTCAGAGCTTAGATGCATGGAATAGAAATGCATACAATAGAATCAACAAAAGTAAAAATTTGTTGCCTGGAAAGACTAATAATACTGATTAACCTTGGTGAGATAAATAAAGAGTAAGGGGGGCGCCCGGCTGACTCAGGTCAGTTAAGCATCCAACTCATAAATTCGGCTCAGGTTGTGATCCCAGGGTCGTGGGATGGACCCCGATGTCGGGCTCTGTGCTGAGCATGTAGCCTGCTTGGGATTCTCTCTCTTTCTCTCTCTCCCTGCCACCTGTTCATACTTACTCTCTCTCTGAAGTAAAAATTTTTAAAAATTTTAAAGAATAAGGAAGAAAACAAATAATGATACCAAGAATTGAGTGTGAAACATCACTACAGATCCTGCAAATACTGGAAAGAAAATGTATTGAGGATAACCTCAAAAATTTGAAAATTGAGATGGGATATAAACATTTCTAGAAAAATATAACTTACCAAAACAAAACTGTACAAAAAGAAATAGGGAATCAAAAAGTCCTAGCACTATTAAATGGATTCAGGAATTAAAAACCTTTCCATTAAAAAACCTACAGTTCTGTGTAGCTTGCACTGGTAAGTTAACACATTTAACAATAAAATGGTAACAATTTTCATAATCTTTTCTAAATAATGAAGGGTGGACACCCTATAATTCATGAGACTATCATAATCTTGATGACTCAACCCAACCAGGACAGAACAAAAAAGAATAATTATATGCTAATGTCACTTTGGATGCAGTAATCCTAAATAAAATAGAAGCACACTGAAATCCAGAAATATATTGAATTTCATATATTACATAATAAATAATGAACTGCATATAGATATGCTGTTTTAATGTGTGATCAATTATAGCTCAGTTGGGTTAATTCCCAGAATAAAATTAATGAAATTTACCACATTAATATTTGAAAATCACATGATGATCTTAAAAGTCACAGGAAAAGCATTTGATAAAAACTCGACATCCATTCATGTTAAAAACATAGCAAATGAGAAATAGGGGTTACCTTAATTTTACAAAATGTGTCTTTATAAAATAAACCCTAGCAAATATATTTAACGGTAAAATGTCTGGATCAGAAATAAGAAAGGGTGTCACCACTTGTATCAGTCACCTTTTGCCACAGGAACAATGCATAACAACCAATCATACAAAAATCTTAGGGGCATACAAAAAAGCATTTCCTCCTCACACATGGGTAGGCCAACCAGGCAGCTTTGCTAATCCCAGCTGGATTCAGCTGGCCTTAAATATAGGTCGTGGGTTTGCTTCTCGTCAGCTCCATGTGACTTGTGCGTCTGGGACCAATGGGCTACCTGAGGTATGCTCTTTATACGGTGCAGCAGAAGCACAGAAACAACAAGCCCAGTGGCTCAAAGGTATTTCAGGCCTTTGCTAACATCATGTCCACCAACGTTCGCTTGGTCATCTAGCAGGCCACATGGACAAGTCCAACATCAATGAAACAGCGAAATATACTCTATTAGGAAGGGGTAAGGAGTGAACATTTGACGAGTAATCCAAATCGTCACAGCACATCTGTTCAAAGTTGTGATAGAAGTCCCACCTGGTGCAGTAAGACAAGTGGATGGAAAGAAAGAAAAGTGACTATTCATAAGTGATATATGTACATAGAAAATCCAAGAGAATTGATCAGCTATCAATGGTAGAGGAGGAATTTGATCAACTATCAAGGGTGATCATTTATCAAAGGTGAGGGATTCTGGCTAAACCTATTCAGCCTGATTTTTTGCTAAAACTGAGCTTTGAAGACATGCCTAACAATGGCACTTCTTGGGAAAACACGGCTCAGAGGAGCCTGATTACAATTTGGTCAAAGGGGAGCATCTTGTTACTACTGCCTATTGCCTGAGCAAGATTTCAGCAAAGAAACGAAGTTTTATGTTTTCTTCCTAATCCTTGACAGAAATGTGCAGCTGTAAGGTGGTGATGTTTCATCATTTGGATTCCCCCAGAATCAGACCTAGAGATAAAGAAGTGTCATTCATTTGGGAGGTGATCCCAGGAAGTGCTGGTAAGGGAGTGGGGAACTGAGGGAGGGAACTGAAGTCCTCCTATTAAGGGTATTTTGTATTAAGTAAAATAACACTGTGTGTAACTGGATTCTGAGCCCTTGGATGAAGGTGAGGGGTGACTCCATCTGAGGATAAGGGGACTGAAGTATTTATACACCAACTCCCATCAGTTATTGGGCAAGGGCCCTCCCAGGGGTGTGTTATTTTCCCTGCACTTCTAGCATGCCGTGCACAGGTGTGCAAAGATGGTTCTGATGGCCAGAAGACCCTGTAGAGGTGCTGACATGACAATAGGAAGTCAGGCCCGTGTGTGCTAAAGTGGTGAGAGCAAGGTGACGGGTGAGGGATATTGAAGACATTTGCTACAAGACACTTTTGCAGGTAACAACAGGGGAAATAAGCACCAGGGAAAAACCTCATAAAGTCAAGGGGAAAAAGACAACAGTAGATATAACATGGAGCCGATAAAAACAAATAGAATGCTGCCTGACAGCCTGTGGGCTTCCTGGACCTTGTGTCATTCCTTGTTTGGGGTTGAAAACAAGCTTGGGCCATGTCTTATACTTTGTAAATCTCTTGTTTATTCTTTCCCTGTCTCTTCTGCACTCAGTTTGTAGGCATGAAAAAAAGGTTACTGCAGGTGTTAATAATGAATTTAGCTTTGCTGGAAAGATGCCATGAAGATTCATTTTTATCCCAGTAGAAATCTAAGACTGTTCCTGTATCTAACCAAAGGTACCTTCTGGCTCAAAAATGCTGTAACTCTGGGATAGATACCACGATTCTAAAATTTTTTTTAATGTTTATTTATTTTTGAGAGAGAGAGAGAGACAGAGAGAAGGGGAGGGTGGAGCAGAAAGAAAGGGAGACACAGAATCTGAAGCAGGCTCCAGGCTCTGAGCTGTCAGCACAGAGCCTGACATGGGGCTTGAACTCACAAACCATGAGGTCATGACTTGAGCCAAAGTCAGACGCTCAACTGACTGAGCCACCCAGGTGCCCCGACACCACGATTCTAATAACAATAGGCCCAAATGATTATAGTGACTTAGATTAGAAGTTGTTAAAAGTGCCGTAAAATATAGATTCTAAAAATTAAAAAAAAAAAACTAATAATTACATTTAAAGTAAGTTTCTGCCTATTGGTTCTAAAGACATTCACTTGTTATTGGACCACTTTGTAGTCTAGGTGAACTGCAAGTCTTAGATTCAGATATAGGTCCAAAACGGCAAACCTTTAAAGGTATTAACAGTCCTTTATCGAATATATTAACTTACAACTGGGTTAATAAGTTAAAAGGAAACATTAAATATTTATAAACCTAAAATGCACCGCTCCATTTGCCTCTTCTGGCAACCTGAATTATAATTAAAACATATTAAAGTTCTTCATATCCAATCGTAAGACCCCAGCCCTCCCCAAACAGGCAGATTCAGTCATTTATCCGGGCACTGCATTTGCCAGGGTGCATACTGAATGTTTTATTTTCTCCCTCTTAAAACAGTGAGAATAAAAGTCACAAGAAATAAATACAATTTTTTCTTTAAAAAGTCCAAGACTCAATTAGTATTCCTCTATCTTTTTAAGGTGAAATAAAATGAGTAGGTTCTGTTTGTTTTGGATTTTAATTATCTGGTCAGTCAGCACAGATTCCCACCATTGTGTTACATCCTTTTCCTGAAGACGATTATGTGGCACAGTCCATGGTCTGCCTTGACTTCATCAGTTCCCGCTTCAGCTGTTCAAAGCACACAAACATAATGACGTTCCAGGATCCGAGTCGCAAGAAGGAAGGTACAAATCTAGGAAAGTGCACATCACCATTCTCTGAGTTTGTTAGAATTCTTAAAGTTATTGCAGCACAGACAGCTTATGCTTCTCACTGTGCCACTCTTCTCATATAAAGGCACTTAAAGGTAGCTATTTTTCACCCTTCCCTACTGTGCACCTAAAATAATATTGTCTAAAACTTCTTCAAAACAACAAAACCGAGGTGCTCACATCTAGACACATACATACACAGCCTTCACTCCCTCCAAAGCATGTCTCGTTCCTGAAGGGGCATTTTCCAATAACTCCCCTTTTTTGAGGGGTGGGGAAAGTTCTGCTTTGTTTTGCTCTGCTTTCTGGATGGGAGATAGAAACTGTTGAAAGAGGAAAAGGAGAAAGCAAAGAAAAAGTGATGAGTAAGTGGACCGACCATTTTCCAGAGTGAAGAAATTCGTGCTGTCCAGATCTTGGCAATTCTTGTCCTTAAACTGTCAAGAGACTAAGTGCATTTTTTTGGTTTTGCTTTTTGTGGGTTTTGTGTGTGTGTGTGTGTGTGTGTGTGTGTGTGTATTATGTTTAAGAATTATGTCAAACTGTGCAGACCAAATGATTGACTTTGAACGCCTGCTTGCAGCAATGAGATATTCCAGAAAAAGATGTCATCAGTTAAATCTGCCTTGGATAGATTTTTTAAAGAGATCTGGCCTATAAAAATCAGACCCCCAAGGTTTTTGTGTGTGGTTTTGTTTTTTGTTTTGTTTTGTTTTGTTTTGTTTAGGTCTCAATACATTTCTTCTGACTCCTGGATGGATGTGTGTGTGTGTGTGTGTGTGTGTGTGTGTGTGCGTATTTTAATTACATATTTTAAATGTTCATAAGTCTACCATTTTACCATTTTAAGTGTGTAGTTCAGTAGCATTAAGTACATTGTGAGCAACCACTGCCCATCTCCAGAACCTTTTGGTCATCCCTAACTGAAACTGTACATATTAAACAAGAATTCCCTATGCTCCTACATCCCCCAGCCTCTGCTAACCACATTCCACTTCTGTCTCTATGAATCTGACTACTCTAGATGCCTCATATATGTGAAATTACACAACATTTGTCCTTCTGGGGCTGGCTCAATTTATTTAGCATAATGTTTTCAGGCTTCATCCTGGTTGTCACATGTATCCCCAAAAGGTTTTAAATTTGAAAAAAAAATATTGTTAAATGGTTAATGGTTGATAACTGATATATCCATTTTAAATTAATTTTGTAATGTATTTTATTTGTATTAACATATAAGTGCTGATTATGGTGAATTAGAACCTTGTGGATAATGTGATTGGTGCATCTATGCTTTTGATAAGGTTTGAGGCATTGCCTTACAATTTTAAAGCGTTATAGAATTTTGTTATATTATCACTAGTTTAGTCCTTATGAAGTATATCCATAAATTAGTTCATACTGTATTTTCTTAGGAAGGTAGTTTCTGATATAATATTGCTTAATGGGAAATGGGATCTACACAATACTAGTTTCTAGGTGAGTGTAATAATTATCTAAGCCACACCATTTTCTGCATCACTTTTCCAGGTCAGTGGCAATGATTTTTCTCTACTTCTACTTTAATACAATCTAAAAATCTGAGTCCATCAAGTCACAATAGTGAAAATTCCAGCTATCGCACTACTGGATATTTACCCAAATATAAGAAAGCTAATTCAAAGGGATACATGCATCCTTGTGTTTATAGCAGCATTATTTACAATTGCCAAGATATGGAAGCAGCCAAAGTGTTCGTGGATAGATGAATGGATAAATATGTGGTACACACACACACACACACACACACACACAATGGAATATTACTCAGCCATGAAAAGAATGAAATCTTGCCATTTGCAATGACATGGATGGAGCTAGAGAGTATAATGCTAAGGGAAACAAGTCAGTCAGAGAAAGATAAATACCATATGGTTTCACTCATAAGTGGAGTTTAAGAAACAAACAAGCAAAGGGAAAAAAATAAGATAAAGAAAACCAAGAAACAGACCCTTAACTATAGAGAACAAACTGATGGTTACCAGAAGGGAGGTGGGTGGGGGATGGGTTAAAAATGTGATAGGGGAGAAGGAGGGCACTTGTGATGAGCGCTGGGTGATGTATGGAAGTGTTGAATCACTATATTGTACACCTGAGACTAATAGAACACTGTGCATTAACTGGAATTAAAATAAAAACTTGAAATTAAAAAATATTTTTAAAAAATTTAAATAGTAAAAATCACATCCTATTTTCTCTTATTCCTCTATTACACTTTCTCTCCACTTTATAGTTCTCTAGCCCTGATCAGGCAAAATCCCATCTACGTTTCCAATAGACTGGGGCCAAGTGAGAGTTCACTGATTTTAAGTGAGCTTCTGATCAAGGCTGAGAAAATTTTAATATCACAGTTTTAAATGTTCTGGCCCAGTGTTGGAGGATTGGAGATACTTATGGCAAGGAAAAATAGATACTAAGTATACTGCATAGACAAAGGCTGGTCAGCTATATGTCAACTATTTGGACAAGACAGCACCCCAAAACACATAGATACTGTGAACACAGCATTACAGATAGAGAAGACCATATCCTACCCTTTGAAAAAAGCCAGTGGTCCTTCTTTAGTGAGCATTGTAATTGCACAGTTGGGCACACTTGTGTACTGTCCCGGTGGAGAATTAACAAATCTGGTTTTTACCACATCCACTGGAGAGGACAGAACAGTTGTGCAAAATCCGGCGATGAGAGCTGACACAAAGTGGCAGGGTAGGTCATCTAAAATGGACCAATGAGACAAGTCAGCATCAGACTTTTGGAAGAAGCTTCTAATTTTCAGTTCTCTATCAGATCCTTATAAACTTAGTGATATCAGGAGACCAACGTGGATGTCTGATAAATAAAATATAATAAAGAAGGTTATACTTACCTTACCAAAAAGACAGCAAATAGTACCTGGCAGAGTGGATTGTAAATGCTTTAGGAAAATAACCTGTCAGTTTTCTCTGTGCCCTTAGGATATGGGACAAAGCCTGATACATAGGCATCTAATAATTTTTCAGTGTGAGGCGAACGTGATAACCACTACACTATGGAAATGGCCTAATAATTTTTTTAGTGAATTAAAGTCATTGTTCAGGGAGAATTTCAATGTCTCTAGAACCTGTTAGAATATTTTAGGAAACCTATCCAATGGTACTACATTTTAGATAAAAACACTGATGAGCTCCTTATTTAACCAGCTCATTTGGATATAGTGTGGGATGGACTCACCTTCTGAATTATGCTATATAAAGAATAAGATGCCAACAAAGTCCCATATATTAGTATTAAATGAGAATAATGCTGATTAAGAATATAGTTGCATTTTCTTTTTGTTGTAGCAAAAAAAAATCTAATATTTAGAGTTTGGGTTTTTTTAATTTTTTTTATTTTATTTTATATTTGAGAGAGAGAGAGAGACACAGAGCATGAGCAGGGGAGGTACAGAGAGAGAGGGAGACACAGAATCTGAAGCAGGCTCCAGGGTCCAAGCTATCAGCACAGATCCGGACACGGGGCTCAAGCTCATGAGCAGTGAGATCATGACCTAAGCCGAAGTCGGACCTTCAACCGACTGAGCCACCCAGGTGCTCCCCGCCCCCTTTTTTTTTCTTAAAAACTCTATCTAATGGGGGCACCTGGGTGGCTCAGTCGGTGAAGCATCTGACTTCAGCTCAGGTCATGATCTCAAGGTTCCTGAGTTCAAGCCCTGCATTGGGCCCTCTGCTGACAGCTCGGAGCCTGGAGCCTGCTTCAGATTCTATGTCTCCCTCTCTCTCTGCCCCTCCCCTGCTCTTACTCTGTCTCTCTTTCTCTCTCTCTCTCTCAAAAATAAATAATCATTTAAAAAAAGTTATATCTAATGTTCAAAATTACTTAATTTTTTAAAAGAGAGAACTGTTACAATTAGGGGGTTCAGTACAATGTGGCTGGAGAAGCTCCAGGATGAAATTGTAAATGTGCAGACCTGGTTGTTATCAACAATAGGAAGTTACCTGCTAGTAGTTTGTTTTTCACGAGGGCCTCCTTCATTAGATCATATGTAACTAACTCTGTACAATTGATGATGACATTTCTCGTCAGGTTGGGAGTAGTCCCTGAAAAGAAGAAAATGTTTAATAGCTCCAGTATACGATAAAGCGGTAATTGAATACGTGTGTTTTAATAATTATAAAATTCACCTTAAAGTTAGTTACCTTTCCAAAGGCCTGTCAGGCCTTCCGTTGTTGCTATAATTCGGTAAGCGTTGTAAGTCCCGGTGTATCGGGGTTTGAGACCATGCAGATGGCTCTGTGCTTGAAGTCTGACCTTCACGACCTCTGTGGGTTGCCCTATGAATACTGCTACTCCTCCAGTCGTTAGACCAGCTGAGATCTTGCTTCCTAAACCAGCTGTTGCTATTCAGAGAGAAAAAATATTTATCAAGCAAAAATTTAAAAAAGCAAAAACCAAAAAACAACAAAAAACCAAGACCCAGAATGCAACTCTGTCTTTTTAATTTTAGTAGTTAGTATTATTCTATCTTTATATCTTTTCTATTTCCCCAATGCTTGTGATGATCATGCACTAAGTATGTGCTAAATCACTATAGGCTAGAAACCTCAAAGTTGACTAGAATTTTTTAAAAAATAAAGACTTTGAAGCGCCAAGAAACACAATACTTAGTTCTTTCCTATATTTGGCTCTCTTTTTCTGTATATCCCAACTGGGAGGAGGCACCAGTCACCAGGAAGGCTTAACCTTCCTCTCATCAATGGTGATGTTAATTATCGGACTTCGAGGTCTTAGGAAAATCCCAAGTGGACAAATGGCCCCCGCATGGGATGTCAAGTGGTATCAGGCTATGAAGGGTTACAAAGGGAACAACAACAACAAAAAGAAGTGAAAAAAGTGATTTTTGATAAAATTTTGAAACCTTTTAGCCTAAGTTACTCAAGACAGATAATTATTTAATCAACTATAAATAGTCTTGGAGCCCTCCTTCCCCACCCCCCCCATGCTCATTCCCATAATTAAAGTATGGATCAAAAACATTTACTCATCAAGGGCTTTCTCAGTGATTCTGTTTCCTAATCTGTAAAATAGAGACAATAACATCTACCTCATAGAGTCACTGTGTCAGTTAAAATAATATCAATTCAGCACTTAACATACTAACCTGCATATAGGAAGTATAGCAATTCTTTTCCTAACTGTATGATTGTACTGTTTTCTCATCATGCTTGTCTAGGAGCTGAGCATACAATAGATAACCATCTTTTAAACTGGCAAACTTAAGTCCACTGTAGTCCTTCCTCACCGCTGCACCTGACTCGGTTCTCTGGTCTTCTCTAACACTGGAGACCTGACAAGGAAAATCTTCAAGGAAACGAGTTTTTTCCTGTCCTCTCAACTCTCCTCATGAGGTCTGATTTTCTTCCCTTCAGACCAAAAGTTTTCAAATTTGTTGCATGCCAAAATGTCCAAGAAACTTGTGACAACATAGATTCCCTGGTCCCAACCTGAGCAATTCAGATTCGGAGGACAAGGCAGTCCTCAGCACTTGGGAGTTTTAACAAGCTCCACTGGTGTTCCTGAGAGACTTCACTGTTTGGAGAACTTTGACTTAAATATTATTTTGCAGCCCATCCATCTTCTCCAGATGGATATCCAAATGAGGCCCCAAATATCTAGGATCCACCAGGTGATTTTTACAAGTATAAATCTGCATCTGAAAACTCGATTTTGCACACTTTTCTTTCCATGAACGGTGAGTACCAAGCTAATATTGGATGCTTCCTTGACAATTTGTTATGAGGACCACTACCCTGCATGTAACATTGCTTGACCAGAGCTGGGCTCAGGGCATGTCTTTCTACCTGTCCTTCCCAGGAATGTTCCCTGCTTACTTTCTTTCCCTGCGCTGAAGAACTCCTGGACGGTGTCATAGAGGCCGATCCTAAGAGAGGCAAAGCTTATTTGTCTCTGGAGGCCAGCAGGCAGCCCACTATAGAGTTTCATCGGCCCTTCTGTTTTTGCCAGAGTGCTGATTGTTCCCAGGACACCTTTGTACTTAATGGTACTGGAGGTCTGGCATTCGCCTTGGATCTGGAAATGAGAAAGAACAGGTCAGAGCGAAGTTAAAATTGAGTAAGGGGATCCTAACTGGTGAGGAAAAAACGAAAACTGGCCATAGGTGGTCCTCGGTGGAGGAGAAACTTTAAGCCAAGATTTTTCCGGCTGTGTTCCTATTTTCAGTTCCTTTTCCCTTTACAGCAACGTCTCCCTATATATCTCTGTATCTCTCTAGCTATGTATATATGCAGAGAGATCAGCTATAATGCACATTTTGAACATTCCCACCCTCCCTGTATAAATTCTCCAGGACCCCTAAGCGGCAGATGCCAATGTGACCCCTCCAAATTAAGGAAGGCAAAGAGCCTGGCTTGTAAACTGGGAGAGGCTGGTATTGTTAGCAGTTAGAACACTTAGTACACCCTAACTTTGGGGGCTTTGGCAGCCGGCATGGTCAACCTGTCTTCCATGGCTTCTTGTGGTTCTTCCGTTACTCTCAAAGCATTCCAGTTTCCCACCCTAATGCATCCAGTGCTGTGACAATGCCGCACCATTTGTTAAGGGGCCGACGGCCCTGCCTTGAGAAGGGGTGGTTAAACCAAAGCGCTTGTCAAAGGGATGCACAGAATAGATGTCCTCCCTCTCCTTGAGACACGTCCCCATCTCGCTCGCTACCTGTAGCCGGACTTTGGCCGTGTCCAGCGGGAAGGTGATCACATCCGCCACACAGGCCGCCACGCCAGCAGAGAAGATCTTGACCGCCATGGTCGGGGGCACGTCCGAGGCTGTCAGGCCCACCATCTTCGCTCAAATTGCGGAGCGACGAGAGGGCGCAAGGACGAAGCACTTGGGCCCCCGCAAGGTGGAATTTCTCCCTGCCTCTCCTCCCCTGTCCCGCTGGGACAGCAAACAGTCTCCCTGACTTCAGAGAGGCGGGAGACGCTCGCAGCTTGGGCGGCGCGCGGGCAGTGGCTGCAGGTGGAACCGGGCGCACCTCTCGTCTTCCCGCCCTCGCTCCGGGGAGGACCGAGGGTCGCTGGCTGGAAGCTCCCGTGCGCCCTGCCAGCGCCGGGTGACTTATATAGGCAGCCGCTCGGGGGCTGCGGCTCGCCAGGTCTCCGCAGACCGGGGGTGGACCTGGCTGGGGCGTGCCCTGGGGCGCCAAGTCCCTCCCACCCGCATCCTCGCAACGCGCCTGGAGAGCCGGCTTCCACCCCGAAAGCAGTCGCCGCGCACCTAGCCTTCTGCGCCCTGCGCCCTGCGTCCGGCACTTCCGAGGGAGGGCGCACCGCAGCAGGGACCAGCCCCGGTCCCACCTGGGGCCGGGAGCAGGTGCGGGCTTCCTAAACAAGCGCGATCTCGGGGATTCTGGTAAAAGGTCCTGCCGAGCTGGGAATTCACCCAAGCAAGAGTGGAGCGCCCCTTGTATCCTTCGGGCACCCTGGGAACCTTGCAGGCATCCTCTCGGCTTCCTTTCCTCTTTTTAACTTCTCATCCTCCTTTCTTCTTTCCAACCAGCAAATCCAGACCTGGGAAAATCCCAGGCAGGAACCAAGAACACCTTGAATTTTTAAAAGAAATAAAGTGTTTCTTTTGAACGCTTTTTGCAGAGGATGTCAAATGAGATCACTGACATACTAGAAAGCAAATAGTAAATTGCTAATGCACTCTATGAAGCGAGATATAATTTGCTCCTTTTACTTTCCTTTCTTAGGACAGGGCGGTGGAAATGACACCCGCAGATCCCTTGGCTCCAAAGGGCAGTTCTTCTGATCTGGCTTGGTCATCTGGACTCCCACTTTTGCTTCCTTCTAGTAAAATATGGTTCCAGAGACATCCCAGGTGGGAAATCTGTTGCTAGCTTACCTACAGTGATAAATTAAATGTTGCAATGTGTATTTGTTCCTGCTCCTACCCTGTGCAAAGCTGTATTGTAAGCATTCATTTATTCTTTTGGTTCAAGAGTAGGGAAAATAGGATACAGAGCCCCTAGAGAATGATTTCCAAATACTCTGTATGAACAGGTTGTGTGCCCTGTGCTAAAAGCCTTTCTAGAGGACTTCCAAGAGAGGACATGGCTGAGCGATATTGAGGAAGTCAATGGTAAAGGTAGGGTGGGCTCTGAATAAACAGGAGAAGAAGACAGTGGTTTTCCTCCTCTGCAAACACCTGCTGAAATAAAGAGCAGTTGAGGCAAGTAGGTGGCATATACAAAGGCAAAGACTTGGGGAAAGCAGGGTGAATGTATGGGGATGTGTTCTGTTGACCTGCCTGAGAAAAATGGGTGGTGGGAAGAAGGAGAGAGGCAGGGCATGAAGTTGGTAAAAGATGAAAATGTGGAAGCCAAACATGGCCAGCTGAGGGCTGATCCTGAGAGTCTATTCCAAATGTGTGTTCATGTTATCACTTCATGCCTGTGTAGTTCTTTACAGATTGTACATGTTGTATTTGATATGGTAGACAATACAGCTTTGTGAATAGTTTGATATAGAGTCAAAGATTTTTCAGAGATGACTCTAAGTTTAAGAACATGGATAGTAGTGGGGCGCCTGGGCAGCTCAGTCAGTTAAGCATCCGACTTCAAGTCAGGTCATGATTTCACCCCGCAGACGGTGGGGGGGGGGTGGACCTGGCCAGGGCATCCCCCCGGGCCGTGCTTGTGGGTTCGAGCCCCACTTCAGGCTCTATGCTGACAACTCAGAGCCTGTAGCCTGCTTCAGATTCTGTGTCTCTGTCTCCCTCTGCCTCTCCCCTGTTTTCACTCTGTCTCTTTCTCTCTCAAAAATAATATGATAAACATTAAAAAAATAAAAGAACACGGGTAGTAGGCTCAGTGATGGTGCCAGCTGATTGTCATGAGACAGTTGGTAAGGAGAGGTGATTTTAGGGGCAAGAAGATGAGATTAACTTTTAAAGTCTTGGAATTATTTGAAGAGAAGAGTGTTTATCATAGGTAAAAAGCTACCATAGGAAACTACATATAACATACTAAAAGAGCAAGAAATCAGAGCTGGGAGGTATTTGGGAGACAGCAATATGGATGCAATGAGAAAAGGTACGCTTTAAATGGGAGTGAGTACAACAGGATTGGGCCAAGTGGTAGGGGTACCCAGAGTTATGGTCTGGGAAGAATGATCTTGTCAAAGGTAAAATTTGTAGTGTGTCCAGTCATGGAGCCGTGATATTAGAGAATATAATTTAAGGAAGGGTGGGGTCTCGACTAGCATGAAGTTTAGAAGATGTGTCAAAAGAAGACAAAAGTGAAGAAAAGCCTATTGAATTTGGCTCTAACACTATCGGTCATCTTAGGGAGTATGCTGTGGTGGAGTCATTAGGTTGAGGCTGATGGCTAAGCAGAGATCGAGAATGTTCAGTATAGTGTGACTAAGTGTCTAAGAGGGTGTCTAAGAGTGACTAAGTGTCTAAGTTACCATTTTTCCTTGGTAACTCTAGTGAACATCTGCTATCAACTGGTTAGTCCCCAGCTCACAACTCACCCCTTCTAAGAGGCCCTTGGGAGGAAGTAGGAGAAAGTTTGCCTCAGGTCGGAGAAAACAGTAGGGTAGAGGGTGGCGTCCCCAAGGTCAGACTTCTCTTCTGGCACAAAGAAGAAGAGGTGAAGAATAGGTCAGTGTGACCAAGGGTAACAGCCCTTTTATGACGTGGTTAAGGAATGGCAGCGAGTTCTTAATGTACTAAGTTCCTATTTCCTTTTTGAAAATTTAGAGCAACATTTACAACTGTACTTGCTCAAGCTGTGGCCAATCAGGAATCACTGAACAAATGTCTCTATATTACATTAAAAAAGATAATGCTGTGCATTTGAATACTGTTCTACACTTTCCCATAATTCTGTCACTAACCACCAATAGGAAACTCTGTGTTGTAGTTGTATAGATAACTGTGCAAACGACAGAAGAGAGGATTCATAAAAAAAGAAATACAAATTTTAAAAATAGAGGTGATATATTTAATGTCATTGATAAAGTAATGTACCTTTTTCACCTAATAAATTAATACCTTGTCTCTACCAAAATTATAATTATTACCACATTGACATGTATATTTTCATATTGTAAATTTAATCTTATAAATATACATAAATAATGAGTTAATTACAAACTGTGAATGGTAAAAACATGATAATTATACTATCAGTACTATATTAATGACAGCATTATAAATTTGCATAGTTCTTTTAGAAAACAGTTTGGCAGTATGCAATGAGCAAAGACAACGTCCATGTCCTTTGATCTAATGATTCTTCTTCTGGATACCTTCCCTAAAATAATTAGCCAAAATGTGAAAAAGTCATATATATAGGATGATGCTTACTGCAGTCTAATATTTGTAAGAGCAAAGTAGTGGGGGTACCTCAGTTTGTCTCACCTGGGTTTGTCAGAAGAATCATGCGTATTAGTGACCCACAGGTGTCCACCTGTATGCAACGATATGTAAATGGAAGGAGAGACTGCCCTTAGGAATTGGGAGAGTAGGGAGAGGGCAGGAAGGGGTTCTCTTAGTCCAGCCCAGCCCAAAGAGAGAGACTATCAAATTGTGTGTTAAAGGAGAAAATATTCTGTTTTCATAGCACAGTAATTTAAGAGAAACAAGCCCATGTGCAAATTCTAGCTAAGATACTTCCTGGCTGAGTGGGCGTGGACAAATGACTTCTCTGAACTCAGATTCTTCACTTTTACAATGACTATTCCTGTGTCATGAGTTTATTCTCTTTTTTTTTAATGTTTATTTTTGAGATAGACAGAGCATGAGCGGGGGAGGGGCAGAGAGAGAGGGAGACACAGAATCCAAAGCAGGTTCCAGGCCCTGAGCTGGCAGCAAAGAGCCCGATGTGGGGCTTGAACTTCCAAACCATGAAATCATGACCTGAGCCCAATTTGGACACTTAACTGACTGAGCCACCCAGGTGCCCACATTAGGTTATTCTTATTAATGGATCACTCTTTGTGCTTAGCACCAGCTGCACATAACTGTCATAAGCCTATGAAAGATTTATCCACTTCATGCACCTAACAAATACTTACATAGCCTGTAACAAGTACTGGACACTGTTCTAAACACTTTCTGAAGTTTAACACACTTACTCCTCATCTCAGCCCTTTGAAAAATGTACTACTGTTGTTCCACGTCATGGATGAGGAAACTCAGAGGCTTAGAGTGGTTTAGAATGTTCTCGTAGGTCATGTAACCACTGAATGGTACACTTAGGGTCTGTCTGAGCCCCAAACCCTCTGTCGCTATATGATACCCAAACTGCCTTCCCAATATATTTATGACAATGTATTTTCCTATGCTTTGAAAATGTAGAATGGCTAGGTATACTTATATATTTTCTTAATAAATTACATAAAAAGTTTCAAAGAAGTCATGTGAAATATATATCCTTTACTTGGATTGTATACATGATGAAGGGATTTACAAAGAATAAACATTGCAACACTTCTACTTTTAAAATCACTTTAATTCAAGGGCGCCTGGGTGGCTCAGTTGGTTGAGCACCTGACTTTGGCTCAGGTCATGATCTTGCCATTCCCAAGTTCAAGCCTCACGTAAGGTCTGTGCTGACATCTCAGAGCCTGGAGCCTGTTTCGGACTCTGTGTCTCCCTCTCTCTCCGCCCCTCCCCTGCTAGCACTCTGTCTCACTCTCTCTCACTCTCAAAAATAAATAAACATTAAAAAAATAAATAAAATAAAATCACTTTATTTCATTTCATCTTCAGGAAGAGCTGGTGGAAGAGGTGGAGAAGGTGATATATGAGATTTAGAAAAATTTGATTTACAGGGATTGAGGCCCAGCGGAGGGACCAGAGAATGAAGAGGAAGAGGTGACTTGGAGAATAGGACATTCCTGTCCTCAGATACTTGGAGGCACATGCGGTGGACAGGTGAGATTTGTTCTGTACACAATTAGGGAAGAGCATTAGTGCCGAGGTAGGGAGAGTACTGGTAAACAGATTTTAGGTAAGCGTAAACAATATTCTACTAGTCAATGTGATGAGAGATAGAATGTGTTGCTATTTTGGGTAAGGAGTTTGCGTCACTACAGATATTTGGTTCTAGGTAGTTTTCCTATGCTTTAAAGATGTAGAATGCCTAGGTATACTCATATATTTTCTTAATAAATCATATAAAAAGTTTCAAAAAAGTCATATGGAATATATGTCCTTTACTTGGTTTGTATACATGATGAGGGGATTTATAAAGAAAAGAATAAACATTGCAACACTTCTACTTTTAAAATCACTTTATTTCATTTCATGAAACATTTATTTGTTTAATCTCTTTACACCTGTTTTCCTGTGTGTAAAATAGGGATGGCAGTCATAAGTGCAGTTATAGTGGGGCGCCTGGGTGGCTTAGTTGGTTAAGCGTCCAACTTCGGCTCAGGTCATGATCTCGTGGTTTGTGAGTTCGAGCCCCGTGTCTGGTTCTGTGCTGACAGCTCGGGGCCTGGAGCCTACTTCAGATTCTGTGTCTCTCTCTCTCTCTGCCCTTCACCCACTCACACTCTGCCTCTGTCTCTCTCAAAAATAAATAAACATTAAAAATTTTTTTAAAAATTGCAGCTATCGTGATATTGTGAGGATGTAATTAAATAATACTAGTAAGATTTTAGCACAATAACTATAGAGGGGCACCTAGAAAAGGCATAATAAATGATCATTACAATTATATTTTATTAATGCAGTTTGGATGACCATTTTTCAGGTTGTTGTAAGGAACCAAAGCATTCAACTAACCGTTTTTTGGGTTTTTTTAAATTTTTTTTAACGTTTATTTATTTTTGAGGCAGAGAGAGACAGAGCATGAACAGGGGAGGGTCAGAGAGAGGGAGACACAGAATCCGAAGCAGGCTCCAGGTTCTGAGCTGTCAGCGCAGAGCACGACGCGGGGCTAGAACTCACGGACGACGAGATCATGACCTGAGCCGAAGTCAGATGCTCAACCGACTGAGCCACCCAGGTGCCCCATTCAACTAACAGTTTTACTGAAAGGTGTAAAAGTCCCTTCACACTCTGAGAACTTGAGTTCCGGATTCTGTGACCCATCCTGGGATGCAGTTATCACGTAGGGGAAGCAGGACTGGGACCCAGATCTCTTGGTGGAGGGCAGCCAGGAGTGGCATGAAGGTGAAATGGGGCCATTCCAGCTGAGAGCCAGCCTTGAGGCTCCCAGGGTGTAGGGGCTGCTGGGCTCTGTTGTGATGAGGACATGGTTGCTAGGTTAGAGGTCATGGCCCAGTTCCAGGATCCTCTCCCTCCCCCATTTCTCCTCCTAATCTCCCAGACCAATGGAAATGTCAGAGCGATGCATCCTGCCTGGCGGAGAGGACTTGGCTAAAGGTCAAGGATTGCAGTCCTAGTGTGAATGTGAAATGGACATGGGGGGAAGGAGCAAAGACTAACTGAGGTTACCCTGGAAGCCTTCTCGGTGATGTCTGTGGTTGTTGCTTCAGTTTGCCTGTTTCCAACACTGCTCCCAAGTCAGAGACGTCCAGGAGGCCTTCTTGGCCAGACTGTGAAATGTCCCACTGCAGCCCCTGTGTGGCAAGCTGTCTGGGAAAGATGCAGCCTGACACTAAAAATTAAAGGATGGATTTATCTCATCTACAGCATGATGGAGCCAGGCAAAGTAAAGAAATGACTACCTTGAACTATTTTCACATTGTTGTTTGAATGTGCTGGGTAAGATGCCAAAGGGGCAGGCAGTGGAGAATCTCCCCACGGAATGCAGTCTCCCACACCTGATGTGCCCAAGGTGCTGGGTCTGGAGGCAAAAAGATGGGGGAAACATCTGACTATATGCACTCTTTGTCATGTGCAAATGTATTTGTGTGCTTAAAATTCCATACAAGTTCTCTCTTTTACATTTTACTTGTGTAGTCAGAATGACTGTTTGGAAAGACATAAGCGACTGATTTATAAATGTCTAAATTTCTGGGGTGCCTGAGTGGCTCAGTTGGTTAAGCGTCTTCAGCTCAGGTCATGGTCTCACAGTTTGTGAGTTATCTCTGCTACCAGCACAGAGCCCGCTTTGGATCCTCTATCCCCTTCTCTCCCTGCCCCTACCCTGCTCTCTCTCTCTCTCTCTCTCTCTCTCTCTGTCTCTCTCTCTCTCTCTCTCAAATAAATAAACATTAAAAAAAATTCTTAAGGGATGCTTGGGTGGCCGGTTAAGCAGCCGACTTTGACTCATGTCATGATCTCCCAGTTCATGAGTTCAAGGCCCGAGTCAGGCTCTGTGCTGACAACTCAGAGCCTGGAGCCTGCTTCAGATTCTGTGTCTCCCTCTCTCTCTCTCTGCCCCTCTTCTGCTCACGCTCTCCCTTTCTCTCTTTCTCTCTCTTAAAAATAAATAAATGCTAAAAATTTTTTTTTAATCTTAAAAAAAAATAAAATAAGATGTCCAAATTTCACAGATAAGAAAACAAAGTCTTTTCTGCATTATTTTCCTGTGATCTGTAGAATGACCTTTTGATCACTCTCCTGGAGGGTTTCTTTGCCCAGCTAAATTTCATAATGAAGTCACTCTCTTGGAGTTTAGTCTACTTAGAAGTAGACTCTTAGCGTTGTGCTCTATTTCATGTCTCTAGCCCTTTCCCTTTGCAGGTGCTCCCTCTTTGTTTAGATCCTGTGCTAAACTCTTTTTTAGTATTTCTTTTTTTTTTAATGTTTATTTATTTTTGAGAGACAAAGAGGCAGAGCATGAGCAGGGAAGAGGTAGAGAGAGAGAGGGAATCCAACGCAGGCTCCAGGCTCTGAGCTGTCAGCACAGAGCCCCACTTGGAACTCTAACTCACGAACTGTGAGCCAAAGCTCACGTGTTCCATGACCTGAGCCAAAGCCCGACGCTTAACCGACTGAGCAACCCAGGCGCCCCTCAATATTTCCTGATAGGGTATGAAGAGGATTGGCATTTGGGGGTATCTATTCATTGGGTGGAGCTCTTCTCCCATTCTAGCTGTTCTATCATTCTACTTGTTTATGCAGCGAATGTGATTCCACATGCATTTATTGTGCACTTGCTGCATGCACTGTGCTGAAGTCTGGGGAGATGGACACACTAATAATGATCGTGATATAATATGCTAGGTGCAGTGTTAGAGATGTACTCAGGTGATCAGAGAGCAGAAGAGAAGGGTATCTGATGCAGACTGTGGGCATGTGGGGGGCTTCCGGAAGATGATGCAGATGGATCCAAGTCTTAGAGAGTGAGTAGGAATTACCCAGGCAAGAGGTGTGGAGAGCAAGGTCATGCTGGTCACATGGGACCACACAGCCAAGACATGGAACCAAGGAACAGCACAGTAAGTTTGGATAAATAAAAGCTTATTGGTATTTTGGGATCATAAAAGGCAAGGCGGGGGGAGGCAAGAGACCAGACTTGAGCCTAAGGAGGCAGCGCAACTCTGGGAGGCTCTGATCTTATCGTCTTCTAAGTAATGAGGAGGTTTTAAACACGGGAGGGACAAACTTAGTTTTGTGTTTTAGATACATTTATGTGGCTTTGGGGCAGATGTCTTGAGGACCGTGAGGAAGAATCTGTTCCATGCCTCTTGCCTACCTTCTGCTGGTTTGCTGCCAGTCTCTGGAAGGGGGAAGCATCATCCTGACCTCTGCCTTCACCTTTACATGGTGTTCTCCTTGTGTGTGTGTATGTCTTTTAATAAGGACACCAGTCCTATGGATTAGGGCCCACCCTAATGACCTCATCTTTTCTTTTTTTCATCTATAATAATTGTATATATTTAAGGTGTATGACATGATAATCGATAAACAGGCATAATTCGGAGATGTTTTGGGTTGAGTCTCAGACCACTACAATGAAGAGAAAGTCACGATAAAGCTAGTCAAAGTAATTTCTTGGTTTTCCAGTGCATATAAAAAGTATGTTTATACTGTAGTCTACTAAATGCACAATAGTATTATGTCTAAAAAATTAATGTGCATAACTTAATTTTAAAATATTTTATTGCTAAAAGATGTTAAGCATCATCTGAGCTTTCAGCAAGTTGTAATCAGCGATCACAGATCATCATTACACATATAATAATCAAAAGTTTGTAATATTGCAAGAATTACCAAAATGTGACACAGAAACACAAAGTGAGCAAATGTCATTGGAAAAATGGGGACACAGAGTTGCCACGAACCTTCAGTTTGTAAAAAATGCAGTGTCTGTGAAGCATAATAAAGCAAAGTGCAATAAAATGAGGTGTGCATGTACATATACATAGTGAAATGATTACTAAGTTAAGCTAATAACATATGCATCTGCTCACATCGTTACCATTTTTTTCTTTTGTTGTGGAGACAGCACCTGACATCCACTATTAGCAAATTTCCAGTATTCGATACAGTATGATTAACTACATCATGCTGTCCATTAGATGTCTAGACTTATTCCTTCTACAGAACTATAACTTTGTACCCTTTTTAAAAAAAAAAAAAGCTTACTTATTTTGAGAGAGGGAGGGAGAGGCAGCGAGAGAGGGAGAGAGAATCCCAAGCAGGCTCCACACTCTCAGCTCAGAGCCCCATCCAGGACTCCATCTCATGAATCATGAGATCATGACCTGAGCCAAAATCAAGAGTTGGATGTTTAACCAACTGAGCGGCCCAGGTACTCCTCAGTTTTTTTTCTTTTCTGTGTCTGACTTATTTCATTTAGCATAATCGTCTTCCAGCTTCATCCATGTTGCCTAATGACCTCGTCATTAATTGATTAATTAATTTAACGAATTACATCTGCAGCAACCCTATTCCCAAATAAAGTCACATTCTGAGGTACTTGGGGTTACATCTTTTAACATATGAATTTGGTGGGAGAGGGACATAATACAACCCATAACAGGTGCCAGTGATAAGCTGCAGAGGACTTTTTTTTTAAGCTTGTTTATTTTGAGAGAGAGAGAGTGCGTGCATGCAAGTTGGGGAGGGACAGAGAGAGAGGGAAAGAATCCCAAGCAGGCTCCGAGCTGTCAGCGCAGAGCACCTCACAGGGTTCAATTTCACTAACTGTGAGATCATGACCTGTGCCAAAACTGGGTGCTTAAGCCGACTGAGCCTCCCAGCCACCCCTGCAGAGGGCGCTTTTGGCAAACCTTGAGCTTAGATGTCACTGTTGGGTTAAAAAGGAATAAATAGAAAAACAAAGAGGAAGCATGGTGGCAAACAGAACTTCCCTCTTCAGGAGCTAGAAGAAAATGTAAGACAAATTTCATGGCCTATTAAAAAGGATGTAGGGGGGGGCGCTTGGGTGGCTCCGTCAGTTAAGCGCGGGATCTCACAGTTCGTGAGTTCAAGCCCTGCTTCGGGCTCTGTGCTGACAGCTCGGAGACTGGAGCCTGCTTTGGATTCTGTGTCTCCCTCTCTCTCTGCCCCTCCCCCATTTGCACTCTGTCTCTCTCTCTCTCTCTCTCAAAAAAAAACCCACATAAATAAACATTAAAAAAATTTTTAAAGATGTAAAGAAGATATGAATTTTGAAAAAAGAAGCAGAAAGTCCCATGAGAAATCATGCCAAGGGAAATATTAAAAGAGGATGAGAGGCAGGCGAATCAGGAAGAAAAGGGACCCGTGAGAGCTAAGAAAGAAAGGCAGAGAAATCAAAATTTCAGTAGCCAAATGGAAATATAATCTGGTGGAAAGAATACACAGAATTTGCATACGGCTACTTAATGTTTCAAAATATTATTTTATGGGTTTTTTTCCCCTTCCTGTATTTTCCCTTTTAACTTCATCTCATTCAAGTAGGTAGCTGGCTTTACACTTACTACTTTAGAGGTAGATACAAAGTAGTGGAATGGACACATTGCCCTGAAAAGACTTTCTTCCTTGCTTTTGTGTCCGAGAACCCAAGTCCCAGAAAGGAAGAGGGTGTTTGGTTAGAGGTAGGATGGCTTCCATGAACAATGGGACCCAGTGGACTGCCCCCTCCTCCTACCCCCCACCAATCCCCAGGAAAGAAAAGCAGCTTCAGAGAGTTTTACCTGCCCCAGGTGTGGGCGTGAAAGCTGTGGAGACAAGCAACGAAAAAACTCTTCTCCCACTCTTGACACTGTAAGATCCATAGCACGACCCCAGGATGCAGCCCAGAATAACGAAGAATAAATTTTCTGCCAGACGTGCAGAAAGGAACGGGAATCAGAAATGAAGTTGCATCAGAAGTGAATTTGCCAACATCCGCAAGGCACTCACTAATAGAATTTAACAGTGATTTGAGAACAAACCAGAAAACTTCCCAAATGTAGAGAACATCGGACAGGAAAATAAAGCTGATTAGAGAGATAATAAACATGACAAAAAGAGAATAGTGATCCAATCATAAGGTATGGAAAGCTCAGAAACATCCAGATACTCAGGTAAAAATTACTTGAACAAGTAGGCCAGCTCATGGAGGGATGGATCAAAATTAAGAGCCCAAGAAAGAAGCTGGAAGAGGCTGCCTGCCGCCTTGGCTTACCTGAACTGCTCTCAGAACAAGGAGTGGACCCTGGTCAGAGGAGGGCTTCCTGGCCCCATGCCTAGTCTGGCATCCTGTCCCCCAATGCTGCAGGACCAGGTAGCAGGCACTCGCTCCCTGCCTCCATCACCTGCGTGCAGGTGGGCAAGCGATCCCCTCTGCCACAGCTCCTGCCCTGCAGACAGCCAGCCACGTTAGGAATCCCCAGACCATCTTTGCTCAGGGAGGAGCCCACAGGTTTGGTGCCTTAACTGTCCACAGCTTTCCAGTGTGGCAACATCAAGCTGTACAGAGACAAGTAAGAGAATACGTAGTGGAAGAACAGAAATCAAGTCACTATTAACCAAGAAATGCCACTGGGGGTTAGAAATCCCTGCTGGAGAAGTCAGGACATAGAAAATAAAGCATAATAGTGCCACATGCATACGTATTTCAGCAGGACTTCTGAAGTTTAACAAAAAGCGTGTGAGTGTTTCCTGGGCACCAGAATTTTAAGCACCAGTCGTCCAAACATCCCCAGATGATTTGAGAACAAACCAGAAAATTTTTGAAATTACATTTGGGAAACTGGTGTTTTTGAAATTACATTTGGGAAAACATTATGAAAATCTTCTGATAGGAATGTAAGAAAACACCCATGTGTTATGGAACATTGTGAATTTCAGTAGCATTCATCAATCTTTCACTTTTGGTGACTTATCCATCATATCCTGTTTCAAGATTTTGTATTTCCATGCACTGAGTTATTAAAGAGCTGTCTGTTTGGATTACTACTTTTACTTGTGGCTTTTTTTTAATTAGTAAATTGTTTAGTTTATTACTTAGATTTATCTAAAAACCACCAAGCATCCATATATTCATTATACAGACTTCATTTTCTTACAGCAACTTTAATTTGTTTTGCAATTGCCTGTATTTCTTTTGGAAGATCCAGCTACCTATCAAAGCCTGAATTCACACAACTCTGCTTTTGTCCATATCTTTTCTATTATGTGATGACTTTCATCTATATGACTTTTGTAATCTGCTGGGCAGAAGTTGCTACTCTGGGACAGAGGACTAAGATAGTTTTCAATATGGATGAGCCTGTCCATAGTTTCATTTTGGATGTGATTCTACACTGTAATCCTCCCTCGTTTATTACCTATTTCTTGTAAACTGGGCACTTTATTTATTATTTCAAATAATAATATTTTTTTCTAGTAGTATGGACTCCAGCCTGTATTGAGATGAACATCCCTTGTGTGTATATTATCAGTAGTTTTATTATTTTTACAGTTTACTAGTTTAGCTTTCATAAAGTAAATTAAACAGACATTGAATGTCTGTCTAACTAGCTTTAAATGCAGCTTATCTCATTTAAAGTCCATGATCTTGAATAAATGGAAAACCAGATCGTTAACAGATTGCCGTGTTAAAACAAATCAAAGAGTTCAGGGGGCCCCAGGGTGGCTCCGTCAGTTAAGCATCTGACTCTTGGTTTCAGCTTAGGTCGTGATCTCACATTTGTGAGATCGAGCCCTGTGTTGGGCTCTGTGTTGACAGTGCAGAGCCTCCTTGGGATTCTGTCTCTTCCTCTCTCTCTCTGCCCCTCTCCAGCTCTTGCGTGTGTGCTCTCTCTCTCTCTTAAAATAAATAAACATTAAAACAAAACAAAAAACCCAAAAGTTTGTTATGTTTAAATAGATGGAGGGCAAGATTAAATATTTTGCATTCAAAAGACAAGAAAAACTATAGAATATCCAGAAAAGGATAATTCAAACCATATAAAAATGCTTACTTAGATGAATGAATTGGCATTCATGCTATAGTGGTAATTGGGGTTTTCATACTCAAAGTTTATTGAAGTGAAGTTCCGCATGAAGCTTCCATCTATTCAAAAAGTGTCATTCGGGACACTGTTCATTCCAAAAAAAGTATTACCTTATCCAAGAAAGTTATCCACAAATTTGTTTTTAAGACAAACGCAGAATAAAATTGCATACACTTGACCATATTAAGGTTTACGTTGATTGAAATTTTATTGAATGTTAAAATTTTTTATGTTAATAACTAGATACTTTTTATACTTATTTATGTTAACCTGAGATTTCCTGATGACTTTGATATCATGATATCAAGATTTTGCTTTTTTTTAATTAAAAATTTTTTAAATTTATTTTTTGAGAGAGAAAGAGAGACAGAGAGAGAGAGAGACAGAGCACGAGTGGGGGAGGGGCAGAGAGAGAGGGAGACAGAATCTGAAGCAGGCTCCGGGGGGGCTCCGAGCTGTCAGCACAAATGATTTTGATATTTTTGCCAATTTAAAAAAATGGAGAAGTTGGAACATGGACAAGGGGCGGTACAGCCAGTTAAATGTAGATTTACATGTTGTAAACATGGTTATAAAACTGAACATGAAAATGATTAAAAAAATGTTTTAATGTTTATTTATTTTTTAGAGAGAGAGAGAGAGAGAGCACAAGTGGGGGAGGGGTAGAGAGACGGGGGGACACAGAGTTTGAAACAGGCTCTGGGCTCTGAGGTGTCAGCACAGAGCCTGATGTGGGGCTTGGACCCACAAACCATGAGATCATGACCTGAGCCGAAGTTGGCTGCTTAACCGACTGAACCACCCAGGCACCCCATCACAAAAATGATTTTTACAAGAGTAGACATAAAATGTACAAAGGATAGTGTTTAATCAATAAGTTTAGTCTCTAGAGCCATATTAGATTATCAGAGACTACAAACACAGAGGGCCAGGAAAGTCGATTGGTGAATGGACAAACTGTGTTGTTGTACCCGTATAGTGAAACACCACATAGCAGTAAAAACAACATGTATGAATCTTAAATGAATTAGTGTAAGTGAAAGAAGCCCATCTCAAAGGCTACACATTGTCCATCTGACTCTCTTGCTATAACATTCTAGAAAAGGCAGTACTCTAGAAAAGGAGAAGAGATCAGTGGTTCCCAGGGCTGGGGGGAAGGGTTTGTCTATAAACAGGTTAAATGAGAGAGTTTTGGGCCAGAGGTAGAGCTCCAATGAACCATAATTATAGTGATGATGGTTGTACAACTCCATGAATTTGTCACAACTCCTAGAACTGTATACCAGAAAGATGGCAGTTTACGGTATGTAAATAAAAAATACACTCAAAATTATTTTATTTTTTAACGTTTATTTATTATTGAGAGACAGAGAGTGAGCAGGGGAGGGGTAGAGAGGGGGAGACACAGAATCTGAAGTAAGCTCCAGGCTCTGAGCTGTCAGCACAGAGCCTGATGCAGGGCTCGAACTCACAAATCACGAGATCATGACCTGAGCTGAAGTCGGTTGCCCAACCAACTGAGCCACCTAGGCACCCCACTCAAAATCATTTTTAAAAACCAACCCTTGAATGGATTACCTTTAATAATTGGCAGTGAGTGAGTATTTCAGAGGTTCTTGACTCCGATCTTCTTCAATGGATTGGGTTCTCTTGGTTTCTAAGTTGTTTTGGAATCCAGATCTGTTGCTTATAGACTTTGTCACATATGCTCTTAATTTTAATCAACTAAAAGATTTAGTCCTTTAAATTTCAACCACTCCTTGGGGCACCTGGGTGGCTCAGTCGGGTGAGCGTCTGACTTCGGCTGTGGTCATAATCTCACGGTTTGTGGGTTCAAACCCATATTGGGCTCTGTGCTGACAGCTCAGAACCTGGAGCCTGCTTTGGATTCTGTGTCTCCTTCTCTCTCTGCCCCTTCCCTGCTCACACTCTGCCTCTCTCTCTCTCTCAAAAATAAATAAACATTAAAAAAAAAAAAATTCAACCACTCCTTTAAGTACCAACCAAAACTTTTACTAAGGTAAATCATAATTTTTTAATAATGTGGGAGCTACTGACCTGGAAATGAGTGCTTAGACTTGCTATTATATAGCAATTCATGAACTATAGAGTTTTCTGTTAACATGGCTATAACGAAAAGAAAAAGATAACCGTAGGCTCAGAAAGGTAGGAAAAATCATTCCTTTTTAGTACATTCAAATGTCTAGGTTCCACGTTTCCTCAGAGGAATCCTCTGCCCTGTAAATTATATGTCTGAATTTTACAAGAGTTATACACTGTGATTTTTGAGAATTTAAGCTTGCCTCCTCTAGTGAAAATTCAACTCATTAAAAAACCAAACAAATCATGCAATGCATTTTCCACCTGTAGCATTGTCACTGGCCAGGAGTATAGTGGTCCAGGGGGAGCTGAAAAAGCGTGGGAAAAGTGACTTGTGATATTTCATCTCTTCTGGGCTTGCAGGTATCTCCACCTTCCACCACGCTCCTGGCTGGGGATTTAGGATAACGCCTCCCCCAGCCTGCCCTGCCCTCACCTGGCTGCAGCCCTGGTAATGTAGGTCATCCTCTGGGGCTGGACCCAAAAATTACATAAATGAATATGATGCCTTGGGAGTCACTTGCTGTTTTCACTCCCTTGTATGATTTAAAAATGTATCTAACCCATTCATCTTTTTAGATATTATGATTAGAGTATAAATCGATTTAGCACAGGATTTTGTCATATCTGTTTGTTTACTTCATATTTCCTTCATCCTTTAAGCATAGTGCTTTGTATGTATAGGGACTCGATATGTATATTTCGCTTAGTTAACAAATACTTTTCAATATGTTTACGATTCAAGAGCTATTCTAAGCCCAGAGGATAAAGCAGTATACTTGCTTCCTTGGAATTATGTTGGGTAGGGGAAAGAATAGAGATAAGAAGCAAATAAAGACATTGATAATATCAGGTGATAATAGGTGCTACGAAGAAAACTAAAGCAGAATAAGAGGACACAGAATGATTGGGGACTGTTGTTTTTGACATAGTACTCAAGAAAGACATTATTAATAAGGTAGGATTTGAAAAGAGATCAGAAGGAAAACAAGCCATGCTGATAACTGACAGAAATGTGCTCTAGGTAGAGGGCAAAACAAGTGCAAAGGCCCTGTGGCAAGAATTTGATCACATATTTAAGCAATAGCAAAGAGATCAACGTGTCTGAAGCAGAGGGAACAAGGTGGATGTGTTAGAGCATAAGTATTGAGTTAGAGCAGTTGCCAAGACTGGATCATTTACGCCATGATGAACCCCTGGAATCATTAGCGTGGTGGGAGGTTACTGAACAATTGAGAATAGAAGTGATGTAGCTTACATTTCAAAAAGAATGCCTATAGGAGAACAATGATTATAGTAAAAAGACCAGTTAGGAGACTTTTACAGAATGCAAGTAAGTTTGGTAGTGGTCTAGACTAGGGCAGCAGCAGTGGAAATGGTTAGATCACACCTGATAGGATTCTGTGACATATTTCATATAGCATGTGGTTGAAAGAGAGAAGTCAAGAATAATTCCAAGATAATCTGGCTTGAGCCATTGGAGGAATGGAGCTAATGTGGAAGGAGCAGATTTGAGGGAGTGGGTGAAATACTGAATTCAGCTTTGGACTTGTTGAGTTTAATCTATGAGATATCCAAGTCATTTCAGGGGCACCTGGGTGGCTCAGTCTGTTGAGCATCCGACTCTTGACGTCATCTCATGGTTTGTGGGATCGAGCCCCACAGCAGGCTCTGTGCTGACAGAGCAGAGCCTGCTTGGGTTTCTCTCTCCCCCTGTCTCTGCCCCTTCCCCCTACCCCCGCATCTCTCTCTCTCTCTAAATAAATAAACTTAAAAAAAAAGACATCCAAGTCATTTCAATCAAGCAATTGAGTATATGATTCTGGGGTCAGGGGAGGCTCATTAATATCCAGATGATATTTATTTATTTATTTATTTATTATTTTTTTAATTTTTTTTTCAACGTTTTTTATTTATTTTTGGGACAGAGAGAGACAGAGCATGAACGGGGGAGGGGCAGAGAGAGAGGGAGACACAGAATCGGAAACAGGCTCCAGGCTCCGAGCCGTCAGCCCAGAGCCTGATGCGGGGCTCGAACTCACGGACCGCGAGATCGTGACCTGGTTGAAGTCGGACGCTCAACCGACTGCGCCACCCAGGCGCCCCAATATCCAGATGATATTTAAAACACAGGACTGGGGAGCCTGGGTGGCTCAGTCGGTTAAGCGTCTGACTTCAGCTCAGGTCACGATCTCGCAGTTCATGGGTTCGAGCCCCACGTCAGGCTCTGTGCTGACAGCTCAGAGCCTGGAGCCTGTTTCAGATTCTATGTCCCCCTCTCTCTCTGACCCTCCCCTGTTCATGCTCTATCTCTCTCTGTCTCAAAAATAAATAAATGTTAAAAAAAAAAATTAAAAAAAAAACCACAGGACTTAATGAGACCACTTAGAGTGAGTGCAGATGGAAAAGAGAAGAGGATCCAAATCCAAGTCCTGGGACACATCAACATGTGGACGTCAGGATGATGGGGAACCAGCAAAGGAGACTGAGCAGGAGTGACCGGCGATGTAGAAGGTGGAAGGAGCGAGAACAGTGGCTCTGTTGCTGAGTGCAGAAAATATTTCAAGGGGTTTGCTTCAAATGACTGTTCATAAAGTTTTGAGTAGGTACCTGTAATTTGGGAGTGATCACAAGTGTAGACCCGATCCTAAGAAACTGGTTAGGAGAAGGAAATAACAGGTACCCTGTGTCTGTCACTGAGCACCCCAGACCCTCTTCCTTCCCAGTGCTGCAGCTAGCCTGCTTGTGAGGGCCCCTTCTCCTGTGGGGAAGGGTTGCCCGGGCTGAGCTGGGAAGTGTAGAGTGAAGGGTCCTGCACCGGGTGAGCACCGCCTTCACCCCCAGGCCAGGCAAACCCCTAGGATTCTAAGGCGTGAGGCTGGGCTCTCAGCAGTGACCTGAGGATGACAGGAGAGGCATTGTGCTAGAGTTGGAGGGTTGGGGGCTTTGGAGTCAGAAAGGCTCGATTTTGAATCTTGGCTTTACTATTCACTTACTATACAGGACTGAGCAAGTTCCTTAGTTTACCCTTCTGTCAAGTGGGAATAATAAAGACTTGCCTTGAGAGATGAGTGTAAGAATTAGAAATAATATACTGCACGTAGGGCTATGGGCAACACAGCATTGACACAGTAAACGGAAGCTGTTATTATGGCTACAGGCAAAAGCTAAGAGCTATTAACAAATACAAATCCTTCTGCCAAAATGATGGAGGGAAAGAACGGCAAAGCAGCAGATGAGGCCAAGCCAGATATGAATGACCAGTGGACACGTTAGTAGTGGTGCACCAGGGCAAACGAAAGCCCAGGAAGACTCAAGTGCTGAGGGGATTTAGGGAGCTAGTGGCCCCTCACTCTTCCTGGAAACCTGCAGAAGGCCCGGGTTTCCTCACAGGCTTCCCAGCAGTTATGTGAGTGCCTCCTGACCTTGCTGGACCGGGGCACTGCCAAGGGAACCAGGGGGCCTTTATAAGCGCTGGCTGGACGAGCGTGTCCCCCTGAGGCAGATGGCTACCCCCTGGTTCTGAACCTCATTAGGGAGGACGGCAGGTGGGAGGCCATGATACTCAGGCTCCAAATGGTGTGGCAACTCTGGCTGAGTTTTAAAAATCTTTCTGGGATTTCCGCTTGAACTCACTGGCTTTTATCTCCCTGTTCAACCAGGATGCCTGAAATTCTGCTCAGCTTCTTGATACGCTGCTTAGCAATGAGCAGAAGCCTTGAAGGGAGAGGAGTGTTCCATGTAGAGTTTACTTCTCTTTGCTAACATTCTCTCCAGAATTTGGGCCCCTCATGTCCTTGCTGCCTTGTCATTCCTGCATTCCTGTTTTTGTCTCTCCAGCCTCAAGACCCTACTAAAGGCTTTATTCAGCACCTTTCCTCTTTGCCATCACATTTTGCCCTCCGCTTGTAAGTAATTGACTAATTCCTTACGGGGGAAAGCTGAGCAGAATGTTGGGATTGGCTCCGTGCATATTTCTTCTTTCTAGGACTTTGGTCCCTGAAGTCCTAGCTGCTTTCAGACAGCTTTGTTTTTATGTCTTTTTTTTTTTTTTTTTTTTTTTTTTTTTTTTTGGTTTTTGGTGTTTAACCCAGCTGTGCTAGTTATTCAGGCACAGCTGGCCCACCTTACCTAGAAGCAGAAGTCCTCAGTAACATTCTTTAAGAAGAGTAAAGAAGGGTGGGCCGCTGCTTTATCTTTAAGGTATTAGAAAGTCATTATTAAGCTACATTATTATTATTCAAGCATTATTATGCTTTGTTTGCTTATATGAAGCATTTTTAAAAAAATGTTTAAAAATGTTTATTTATTTTTGAGAGAGAGAGGAGTGTGAGTGGAGAAGGGGCAGAGAGAGAGGGAGACACAGAATCCGAAGCAGGTTCCATGCTCTGACCTGCCAGCACAGAGCCCGATGTGGGGCTTGAACTCACAAGCTGTGAGATCATGACCTGTGCCGAAGTGGGAAGCTTAACCAACTGAGCCACCCAGGTGCCCACATATGTGAAACATTCTAAATAAAAATCTATATGTAAACAACTGGACTGGATTGTATTCTGCAGCCATAAACTTACATTTTAGTGTCATTTGTACAAATTGAGTAATTTTGACTGCCAGCTAAAAACAAAGGGGATTCTTTTTACTGTAAATAGTAAGAAGCAGCAGAGAGGTTTGCATTTCCATTAGAAAATGAATTCTAATGTTTCTTGGGGATGAGGTGGCCTGTAGTCCCAGAGAGAGGATAACTGACACTCACCCCCATCTGTCTAGTGTGTGCTAAGGAAAATCACTCAGGACATAAATATCCCAAGGAGAGGCTGCCTGGGGGATTTCACATCAGGGAGAAAAGCACTGTGTGGGGTGCCTGGGTGGCTCCGTCGGTTGAGCATCCGTCTTCGGCTCAGGTCATGATCTCACGCACGGTTCATGGGTTTGAGCCCCGTGTCAGGCTCTGTGTTGACAGTTCAGAGCCTGGAGCCTGCTTCAGATTCTGTGTCTCCCTCTCTCTCTGCCCCTCCCTCACTCACCCTCTGTCTCTCTCTTTCTCAATAAATAAATAAATAAATAAATAAACAAATAAGTAAAAATTAGAAAAGCGCTGTGAAATATTGGCAGTTCTCAAAGGGAAAACCTGACTATTAATATCTGTACCTAACGTGTGTTTTGACAAATTGCAAAATGTCTGAAGCTCTTAGAGTTTCTTTAGCTGTCTGGAAATAAAACAAGTTTGAAACTGAAGACTGTCAGATTCACTTTTATTCTTTGACCCTGCTTATGCGTCGAGTTATAGTCTAATGGTTCCTTTATAAATTGATTTCATAGTAATGAGTAAGTCATTATGGTTCCATTTTGAAGAATGATTGTTAACCCAAGCTGTCTCACTGTAAGCATTTTTGGGTGAGGCAAGAATATGCATGAATGCCTTAAGCCCACCCCCTTGTCTTATCACCCGCTCCATATCTCACCCCGAGTGGCCTTATGCACATGGCGTGACATCCCAACTTTTACACTGAGGCTCCATAAACATTCCTCCCAACAGGCGACTCACCGGCACCCTTCTGCTCTAGGATCCCAGATCTAGGATATATGGATCCGCTCTCAGGGGGGTGGGAGGAAGGCCCGGCAGGCCCCGGCAGGGGCTCAGGACTCTTTGGGGAGGGAATAATGGCGCCTGGTTCTGGAATGTGGTGTACAGGGTGAGGGCAATGAAGCTTCACTGAGTAGTCTCTGTGGTTCTTCTGAAGTGGTATTTCAGGAGCCATACAGCCTGATTAGGTGGACAAAGCCAGAACCACTAAAGCATGGGGCTCAAGACAAGGCACCAAATGCCCATGTCTGAGGGCAGTACTCGACCACAGTGGCTCTCTGATTCATGGTATTTCAGACTGTATTACAGTAAATAATATATATTTTTAAATACAGACACAGGAAGGACGAATGCCAGGGGTAGAGTCAGCCCACAGGTTTAGCTTCTCTGAGTGGTTTTACTGAATCTCTTCCTTTCTGCCTCTTAGGAACCAAAGGGGTCACTAAAAGCTCCAGGTTAGTTTTTTGCTCGCAAGAGTTTAGTGGGAAGGGAAGGAAAGGAGAGAGAGAAGGGGGTGGATTTGGAAAGGGCAGAGGTGTGTGTGTGGGGAGGATGTTTATTCCCAGAAGAGGTGACTCCACTGATCTGTCTTCTGCTGGCCAACTCCCTGGCTTTTTATTCTCCCCAACCCCCGCCCCCCTCCCCCACACCCCTCAAACTCTCAGGTTCTAGACTTTACACTGGGAAATAGTATCCCTTCTCATTTCCAAAGGCTCCATCCGTGCACGGGGACAGGAGCGCGGTAGAAAACATGGGGAGCGTTAGCACGCGTTTGCCCCACCTGCTGCCTCCTGGCTCTCCACGCTGCCACGTCCCCGCTCCTCACAGCCAGGGATGACAATCAGAAATAGAACTGGACATTTCTATGGGGGTTAGCCACCTTGATCCTTGATGGTTTGGAACTTGGCATGGCTATTTTACTCAGTGAGCTCATATATCCTCTCGCATACGCACACACGTATGTATGTGTGCATGCTCTCTCTGTCTTCCTGTCTCCTTCTTGCCAAATTTGGGAAAGAACGTTACCCGGCTTGTCTGCTGGTGCTGCTGCTGTCTGTGAGCTTTCATGCTGAAGGCCGACCCTGCATCGATCCCTCTGAAAAGGTTGAGGCTTTATTATTTTTAAAGTAGCACCTTTGAATCCTGAAATGGCTGTCTCATTTAACTGAGATCATCCTGGCCTTTAAGTTTCTTCAGACGTTTCATGCATTTAAAGGAGCTTTTAGAAGAGCACCTGAGGTTGCCTCCTTTGCAGAGAAAATAAAAAGTGTGCAACAGAGTGAAGGGACCTTGGGGGGTGGAAGATCTTCCAAAGGTTGAAGAGTCATCCAACCTAGCTCGTGCTTTGGTACACGATTTTAGTACCGGCTTTTGTACAGAAAACTGGCTTCCGCCTACTGTGTCTGTCAGGGGAGGCCACCAGGGGGTCACCTGGGTCCCAGGCCAGCTCCTGAAGAGAGGTGCCAGAACACACTGGCTGTGGAGGACGAACTCTGTGCCCCTGGAGACAGGCTGGCACTGGCAGGGCTGTAAAGGGAGATTTTGCCAGCTTAAGGCCATGAACCCAAGAGGAAATTACATTTCGAGCAAAAATAAAATGCTGTGGAAATACGCAATGTCAGGAAATGTTCGCATCATGAAGGCATCATCTACCTTCTATTCAATCTTGTCTCCCTTTGATCCTTTGGCTTCCTGTGTTCATAACAGAATAAGGTGCATTGTCTGCGGGGTGCTGCCTGAAGCTGATGCTTCTGTCAAGCTCTTCTTGATAATATCCTTTCAGTTACACTTGCATTCAAACTCCCTGGTCTTTTTCTGCCCCAATTGTCTTGAGCAGTAAGGGGAAATGTTATCCTTTCAGTTTTGACTGGAGAAGTAAAACTTTTACCAGAATGTATTAAATGGGAGTCTCAACTTTAGTCACAGGAAACATATATCTTTAGCCCAACATTACCCCCTAGTGGGATGTAACAGAACAGATATTAACTAGGGTATGTGAGATGCAACTGAACAGGTGTAACTAGAGGCTTTGCATCAAGTCTGCTCTGTGGCAAATATAGTGGCTCTTAAGAATACCATTGAAACGTCTCACATTTGGTAAGCCACAAGCCTTCAGAGAAGGTGGATCAATTCACTATACTTAATAAGCTGCTCTTTTTCTTTCATTTTACTCTCCTGTTGTTGCCATAGTGAATGGCATGTAAGAACTAGAGAAACAAAAACAGAAGCCATATTTAAAAGCAGACCTGATGTCATGAAAATTACCCACTATTGTAGAACACAAGACACCAAAAGTTAAAAGACAAATGCAAAAGAAATCTAAAGGACCAGTAAACATTTCAAAAAATATTCAACATCCTTATTATGAGAAAAATTCAACTTAAGATGAAATATCATCTTGGGGCACCTGGGTGGTTCAGTCAAGCATCCGACTTTGGTTCAGGTCATGATCTCGCAGTTCAAGCAAGGCCTGCGTCAGGCTCTGTGCTGACAGCTCAGAGCCTGGAACCTGCTTCAGATTCTGTGTCTGCCTCTCTTTCTGCCCCTCCCCTGCTCCCATCTGTGTCTCTCTCTCTCTCTCAAAAATAAACGTTAAAAAAAAATCAAATATCCTCTTTCACTGACAAGAATAAGACAAATTAAAAGGTTGTTAACTTCACGGTCAGTGAAGGCTGTGAGAGGAGAGCACTGGCTGTTGATGGAAGTGTAAGCAAGTAGATTATTTTGAAAGGTGATTTGGCAGTATTTGTTACAATTTTAAATGGCCATTTTACTCCGTCAATTCTATGCCAAAGAAATACTCTTATATATGCCCCAAATGTCTTTATAGTGATTTTTGCTACTATAATGTTTATAATGAGAAGACTCTACCGTAGTAAAAGCCCATCACCTGGGAGTGGGAAGGTGGGTATGGCATGGGATATTCTGTTTCTATGGAATATTGTGCTGCCATTAAAATAAATGAAGTAGGGGTGCTGGGTGGCTCAGTTAAGCATCCATCTCTTGGTTTCAGCTCAGGTTGTGATCTCACAGCTCTGCACTGGCAGCGAAGAGCCTACTTGGGATTCTCTTTCTCTCTCTCTCTCTCTCTCCCTTTCTCTCTGCCCCCCCCCTACTCTCTCTCTGTCTCAAAAATGAACCTCAAAAAATTTAAAAATATAAAATAAATGAGGTAGTATCTGTATATTCCAACATGAAAACATCTCCCTGACACTTAGGTGATAAAAAATGGAATCACAGAATGACTTTAATCTGATCTCATTTTTGTTTTTTAAAAAATGCCTGTACACAGATGTGTATATAAATTTATAGAACCAATGAGCTTCAATCTACCAAGAATGCTTACCTCCATGTAGGAAATAAGAGTTGAGGGGCTAATAAAGGAAGACTTCCTTTCCACATAATTTCTATTGTTCAGTATGTGTATTCGTTTTTGATTGTTACATCTGTATATTACTTGTTTGTAAAAACCAAACAAAATATTTAAGTATTATCATGTGATGTCCATGCAGATGCACTAATGTTTATTGGAGACTTCTTTACTGTAGCATGTAGAGAGTTTAAATTTAACAAAGTTGAAGGCTAAGCGCAGTGGAAGTCTTTCTGCCAAGTGTCATTTTTCAAGAAATCTCAGCACACTGTAAACATTTTGCTGGAGAAATGTGTGAATCTGTTATCTTCCAGATAGTCTGAATCTTTTCCCGGCCTTGTCACTGTCCAGGTCAGCATTGCTTACTCAGGATTCCAGACTGAGCCATGGTGGACGAGGTGGTGACGGTGTTGCAGCCTGGGGACTTCCAGTCATTATTTTCTTAACAGCAACACCCCCCTGCCCCCTGCCCCGCCCCGAACCTGGTTAAGCCACTGGAGACAACTTGCTCTATGAAAATCCTCCCTTTGGCTCCTCCCTATTCAGAAAGGAGGAGGATTTTCAAAGGAGATTCTGAAATCTCCATGCCAACCTGGGTATATTATTAAAGCTATTTTATATAATACTTCACTTTCAAAGGAGTTTAAATTTTATACGTTGCTTCAGTCTTTTAGGAAGTCAACTTACATACCCCTGTTAACTCCTCCGCAGCGGGCATTTGCAAATTCCCTTATTGCGTGTTGCATCTTCTTTATGAGACCAGCTGCTGAGGAAATCACCCCCCACCCCATGCCCCATCCTGAGACATTTTATACTTTTATTTTTTTCACGAATTCTTTCAAGTATCTTCTCAGCTTCACTGAGGATTTCTTTGGCTTATTTCAAGAAGGACCCAGTGAATTCAGGTATTATTTCTCAATTTCCCCCCTTGTTATGATGTATAGTTCTTCACATCTCATGGTGAGAAGAGATAAGCATGGTCTATCACACTGGGGATACCTGGATTTTCAATACAAATTATACAAGACTGATGTCCAAATATCTGATGCTAAGACTCCATTTTTGGTTTCTGATGAAATGTCGTATTAACCACATACTATTTTCTACCAAGCTCCCTTTCACTTCCAACACTTCAAAAGTCAACACTCTCCTTTACCTCTCACTCTAGACCTAAAGATGTGGCAGCAGTTGAGGGAGGGGTTGAGATAGCACAAGTCGTTCACGGATTTTGATAAAGGATGCTGTAAATAATGTACCAAAACCAGCCGGTGGGGAAAATGAACAAAGTGTAATAACTGCTGTATTTTAGGTCCCTCACCTCTCAGAACACCAATGAATGCTGACAACTTGGTCTACAGGTGTACAGGCAGTGACAGATCATGAACATTCCTATATGCTTGTTTATTTTCCCGTAGGAAGTTGGGATGAGAGGGGAATATGATCACACTGAAGTTTTGGAAAGATCATGTAACAGCAGCATAAAAGAGTAACTGGAGGTATGAAGGGAGACTAAAGGCAGAAAAATAAAGTGGCCACAATCCAGCAAACTTTGTTCTTTCAGACGCTTGTCACAAACATCGTGAATTTACAGACTTGATCACTTTTTTCTTGCTTGCCAAGGATTGGAAGAGTAATTATGTCATACTCAGTCTGACCAATAGTCAAAGGGCTGTTTTGAATAACTGCCTTCCAGTTATTAAGAAAAAACAGACCCAATTAAGGAAAGCTGCATTGGTGTTGCCATGGTCAGGGGTGATACATCCATACTTAGCCTTTCATCAGAGCATCAGTGACCTCTGAGTTCCCTTTTTGGGTCACACTTTTGGGCATAAAGCTTGACCATTAGATATTGTGCAAAGGCGTCAAGAAAAGACAAGGTGCCAAGAGCCTGCTCGATCCACCAGAGACTGGACATGCTCTGTTCTTTTAACTACAAAGCAATAGAGTTTCTCGTGTCATGTGACAGGTAGTTCGGATTGCTACTTTTGTTTACGCACAACCTATTTTTAAAAAAAGTATCGTTCAGAGGGATGAGGGTACATCAAATATTAATATGAGCCTAATAAAACCCTCTTAAATCTATCAACAAGTACAAGGCTAGACTGATTGTATAACTGGGAACAGACAGAGGAACATGGATTAAGAGATGTTTAGAAAAAAACAATGGGTAGGTCTTGGTAACTGGATGTGGGTCATATGCTATCAGGAGGAATCGAAGACGACTCCCATTTCTGGCTTCAGGTACTGGACAGGTATTAATGTCATTAATTAAGCTAAGGGATAGCAAAGGGGAATATGTCATAGAGAGAAAATAGCAAGTCTACTTTCAAGGTGCTTCTGGTACATTCAGGAAATGAGAGAATGGACAAAACTTGGAATACCCAAGCCATTCAATACATACTTGTTGAACGAAAGTTCAGGAGAGAAGCTTGAGCTGAACTAACCTTCGGGAGTCAGCAGCAGACAGACAGGAGTCGAAACAACTGAGGTCGGGGAGCCCCTTCAGGGCACGCGGTGGAGACAACCTTAGCCAGATCCTTGTGGTACCCATGATGGGACAGCAAAGGAAGGCAGGCTTGGATACTTGATGGAGACTTTGTGTGAGAGAGAAAAGGGAATCTGGAAAACACTGGTTTCACAGTGCAAGGGAGGAGGGAATTTTAATGTGGGAATGTCACCAGATCAAAATGTCATAGAAAGAGGCAGTAAGTACCAGAAAGCATCTATTGGATTCAGGAGTCTGGGCAATCACTGGTGCCCTCGGCAGAAGCAGCTTCAGTGGTGAGTCCTACTAAAGTGAAGGGAAGTTAGGCTGGGAATGAAGATATGGAGGCGGAAGATTACACTGCTCTTTCATGATGTTTGACTGTAACGCAGTTGATAAGTCAGTAATCAGAGTAGGTAACAGAGTTGAGGAATGGAGTAAACATTCTCACAACCTAAGGCCAAGAAATCCATTGTGAAGATGTTGATGACAAAAGAGATGAAAAGATGCCAAATATTCTCCAAGATGGAGGACAGAGCAAAGTAGATCGTGGGTACACATTCATTTGTACTTGAGGGGCTAAAAGTGGAGAGTTGCAGCTGATAGCACTGGTTATCTCTGTGAATCAAATTTTTTACCTAAGAGGGGGTAGGAGTGGGGTTAGGGGACTTTAAGAAATGAGTCAAGAATTCAAATAGCTTATGTTGGGATAAGGAGGATTGGATCAGGGATGTGGAAAGGGATTGTTGACTTGGCATTCCAGACTCATCTGAAGACAAACATAAAATTGTAGCAGCACAAATCTATGTATCGTGAACTCCCCCCCTGCCCTGGAAGCCCCTGCTACTCAGCTGCCAAGATGCGACTGAAGAAGGCAGATGCTTGTAATGATTCAAGATTTGTGGATTACAGAGAGGCCACAAGTGGGAGCCACAGAAGGTGAGGACAAGCGGAAGTGAGAGAGCTGGGAAGACAGCGGTTGAAGAGATGACCAGGGGATGGGATCTGATGAGGATACTCAGAGCCATGGCAAATTAACTGAGGGTTAGAAGACTGAGAGTGCCATGGGCAGGTGTGGTGGGTGCAACACAGCTGGAGAGTTGGGAGGTTCATTCATATCTCTGAGGCGTAACGGGGGATGAAAAGCCACAGAAATCGAGGTTGGAGTGTTTGCTGGGTTCTCTCTATAGATGCTGAGGTTCCCGAGTGGTGGTAAAAATGGGGGCAGACAGGAAATCTGTCATGTGGATGCTGAGTGTTTGGTAAACGCTGGAGAAGACTCAGGAAAACCCAGGCTGGTAGATGTGACAGAGCAAAAGGGGGCACAATTCTTTGACACGCCTCTCACCGACAGATAGGGTCTGGCTTCCCTCCATCTGAGTCTGACTTGGCCTGGGACTTCTTGGACCACAAGAGCGTGGTGGATGTGCCCCTATTCTAGTTCGGGCCTAGAGTGAGGATGGAGCAAGGGTGGAGGAAACAGTCCTGAGCAACTCTTACCCCGGTTAGGACCCTGATCTCTTAACTGGTCTGCCCCTTTCTGTTGCTGTGTTTCTACCATTATTCTCAACAGCAGGTTCAGAATTATTCCTTTTGTTTATTTATTTATTTGGGGGGGGGTGGGAAGAGAGAGAGGGAGAGGAGAGATTCCCAAGCATTCCAATTCGCACTGTCCATCCATGTGGAGCCCAATGTGGGGCTCAATACTCATGAACCTTGAGATCATGACTTGAGCCCAAATCAAGAGTCGGATACTTAACTGACTGAGCCACCCAGGTGCCCCCAGAATTACTCTTAAAATCTAAGTCAGAACGTGCCTCCCTAGCTCCTGACTCTTTAGGCCACTCCATCTCACTCCGCATTAAGAGCTGAAGCCTTTTCGTTGACCTCCTAGATCCTGTGAGATCTGCTTCCCCATTATCTCTGCCTCATTGTTAGCGTCTTCCCTCTGTTCATCCACAGCTGCCTCGCTCTGCTTCAAACTTGCCAGGCAGCCTCTCACTTTAGGGGCCTTTGTACTTGGGGTTCCTTTAGTGTGAAAAGCTGTCCCCTCAGATAACTGCACGGCTCACTCCCTCCGCTTTTACTCACAAGTCACCTCCGTGAGGCCTTCTCTGAGCACCCCAGCCTTTCAAGCCCTGCTCCTTTGCTTCATTTTGATTGCCTGCGTCACTAACATATAGCATAGATGGCATTTATCTTGTTTATCTCCCTTATCAGAGTGTAAGTTTCTCTTAGGGACAGGAATTTTTGATCCGTGTCATTTGCTGCTGTACCCCAAGAGCCTGAAACAGTATCTGGCACCCAGTAGGTAGGCCGTATCCATGAAATAAGTGAATCTGCTAGACCTATTCTAGGGCTCAAGATTGCCTCCAGCCCAGTCCTAGGATGTGGCATCAGTCTAGCTGACACTTGCCCTTGAAGTATTCTAAGAAGAGTTACAGGATTTGGGTTTGCAGAGTTCTTGGCCCCTCTGTGAAGGGTGAGGAGAGGAAGCAGTTGTGAATCCAGGGAGCCCTAACAATCTATAGTTTGGCCTGGAGTCATCCGCTTCTGGCGGCTGAGCTGACCCGCCTCCTGGCAGCCTGGCATTTTAACAGAGCCCACAGGCAGGGAACCCTGATCCAAGTCTTCTGTACTCACACTGTGCCTAGCTCTCAATTCCTTTGTCTGGCTCCCCGAGCTTTCCTTTTAAAGAATTAGACTGTCAAGAAAATGCTCAACAGAAGGCATGGGGCCCGAAACATTACGTAAAGAGTCATCTTCAAGCAGAAAATAGTGTGAAATACTTTGTACTCACCACATCAACTGCTACTCTGTTCAGGTTAGAAGTCGATGCCGTAACAAAAGAGCCTTCTTATGGGATAGGTAGTGAAGAATTCACATTCGGAGCAGCCAGAGGGATTGGAAATGTGGCAGCTGTCAACGCGCTCCCCAGGCGTTTCACTGTGTTAGATTCAAGAGCTAAAGTAGCTCTAAGTTTATTATTTTTAATTTTTTTAATGTTTTATTTATTTTTGAGAGAGCACAAGCAGGAGCAGGGGAGGGATGGAGACAAAGGGGGACAGAAGATCCGAAGCAGGCTCTGTGCTGTCAGCACAGAGCCCGACGAGGGGCTCCAACCCACAAACTGTGAGATCATGACCTGAGCCTAAGTCAGACGCTCAACTGACAGGGCCACCCAGGCGCTCCAGGTAGCTCTAAGCTTAGACCCCCTAGACAAAGCTTCAGTCAGAGACCAGCCCAAGACTGGGGGACTGCTATCCAAACTCTGGGGACAGGAAAGTGAGGAGATATCTAGCTACCTTTCCTACTTGCTGTGACAAGGACTTACAGACGGCGGCCCTCTGCCTGGCAGCCATGGTTCCCAGATTGCATGCCTCAGTGGGAGACGAGGGCACTGTTGACACAGGAGCCTTCCCATTGCCTGTGGCTCCCTCTGTGGCACTTCCACGGAGTTCGTCCCCCCTCCATTCCAGAATCAGACTTGAAGTAATGCTGGATGGAACGACACCCTGGCTGGATCTGTGGTTTCCCTGGCACACCCACTTCCCTAGCATCCAGGCTCCAAAAGGTTTCTTCCTTTCCCCTGGCAGTAGCTTTTTCTTTTGAGCTTTCATATGTAAAAGCACCACTGGTGGCCAAGACCCAGAGCTCTGTAGCTAAAAGCTCACAGGGATGCCAGTTCGAGTCTATTAGGATATACATGAGAGCCACCATCTGGATGGTGTAACGATTATTAGCCTGGGAAGCTAATCATCACAGAGCTAGATCGAAACGGACCATACAGAGATAGTAAATTACAATAAATTGAAATCAAGAGAATCCACGGAGATACTAAAAAGACATAACACACCCATTAAAAAGAAGACAGGAACTTTAATCTTTTCTCAGAAAATGCTCTTTGAAATGTACTGACTGACCGCCTTCTGGAGGCTAAGAGGATGAGGTGACAGGCCCATTTGTCTCACAGACTAAGCTGGAAATAATCAACTCACAGGCTCAGGACTCCTCTGCGTGCAGCCTACGGAAGCAAACAGACTTAAGAATGGCCTTTACATAGTAAGTATAGTTCCGCTGTGACGAGCACTATGATGTGTTTGAACAGAGGGGGGCAAGATGACAACACAGCCTCAGAGACATGCTTTCAGGGTAATACACTGCTGAGTCACAGTCCCTTTCTCAGTAACAATGGAACGTTCTGACTCCTCCCGTTTACCTGGGGCTATGCATTTAAACACATGCCTGTTCCCCTCCCAGATCCATCACTGATATTGGCAAGGTAGAGGTGGTTAAGAGAATAGGATTTTACAGTTAAACACATGATGGAATAATGCGGAACAACCTTAAAGTCAAATCAAATTGGGGAGCCTGGGTGGCTCGGTCCGTTAAGCTTCGGATTTCAGCTCAGGTCATGACCTCATGGTCCATGAGTGTGAGCCCCCGCGTTGGGCTCTGTGCTGACAGCTCAGAGCCTGGAGCTTGCTTAGGATTCCGCGTCTCCCGCTCTCTCTGTCCCTCCCCCACTCGCACTCTCTCTCTCTTTCAAAAATAAAATAAAAATATTAAAAAAAAAAGTCAAATCAAATCAATGACTAGCTACCCAACTAGATACATATCAAATGGTATTACAGTGTACTAATGAGAGATTTTCACCTTTTTATCACTTCCGCAGCATAAGTTAAATAATTAGGTAACTGATACACATTCACTTCTTTATTTTAAATACACCCATTCACATGCACACCACAACACACGGTCTTTTTTATCTGAAAATATTTGCCTCTAAGTGTTGGTTTACTTAGTCAAAATGGTTGCCTAAATATAATTCCCCCTGCAAAGTTGTCAAAAGAATAACGTTATTGCCTTAGGCAGGAACTCAAGCACTGAAATAAAAGCCGGATCTGAATATCTGATGTATTTTATTTGTTCACATTTGTCCTACTTGAGGTTAACACTACTTCATTTGACAGTTTAAAAATCATTCTGTAAACAAAATAAGAAACAGCAGCAACAGCTCAAAAAAAAAACCACAATGCATAATAAAGGAATGTGTCAAAAGGGACATTCTGAATCAGCAAAGAAAATGTGACCGCGATGATGAAGTCAACAATAAGGAGAAAAAACCTTCAACATCTGTAAAAGGCAAAACTATAAGAGTAATAAAAAAAAAAAAAAAAAAAAAAAAAAAGGAAGAATCCAAAGTGCAGGTGTGCTAGTTTTCATTTCCACATCCATTCAGGAAATAGATAGAGCATACTATTCTTTTAATAAAGTGACAAGTTCTGCTTTAAAACATTCAGGTACGTTATCTTGCAGATTTTGTTTTTTAGTTTACATGATCTCTACTTGACATCGATTTAACGGGAAAGATGGTCATAGAAGATACATAGTTTAATTTCTTGAATCTATGCACAGTATAGCAATGGTAAAGTTTATCGGTTTTAGTTTTTGCTTTATTTGCAATGAGTAACAAGAAGCTGAAGATCCAGTATCAGAAGCATCAGTACTTTTACTCTTTAAAAAAAAAAAAAAAAAAAATCCTGAGCCCTCGGTTATCTTTGTTGTCATTTTCAGATTCTCTGTAACAAAAGACTGTTCATTTTCCCTGAATTCTGGCCAGCTGACTTAAATAATCACAACAGTTTTTTTAATGCAAAGTTGATCTAGTATTGGTCCAAATTGATCAACTAGAAGTGTTATTCTGGCATCATGTGAAAATTCATAATTGTTTAGAGCCTCAAATATTTTCCCCTTGAAAGGAAACATCTGTTGAATATGATTTCTGAATAGAGGACTTTTATGAAATATATTTCAAATCTTAAAAAATATTTCTAATGCACCCTCCACCTAAAATGGTATAGGATTTACCCCCGCCAACAATGCCTTTTCCTTTAGGAACATTTTTGTGTTTGTGGCATTTCATTTTCCTGACGGCTCTAGTTTTATCTAAAAAGCCCAAATACACAAAAGGTTGCTGCCTTATTTAGCGTTAAACAGCACTATTTTTTAACCATGTACACAGCTCAACAGCAAGATTAAGAAGTTAAAATACACACATATCACGGACAGATTAATCTTTTTTGGAATTCACTGAATTAACTGTATTCTGTTCAATCCCCTCCCCCAAGACAGTGTACTGTACCTACGTCGAGGTGTTTAAATATTTCTCCAACAGTTTTCATTGTAGTTTTCATTGTATTATATTATGAAAACACTAGGCTTCAAGCCGGGTACTAATAAATATTTAATTTAAAAGGAAGAAAGAAAGCCCAACACGGAACATTAAAAAAAAAAACCCTCCCTCCCCTCCCGGTCCCCAGAGAAGGCGCAGGGGTCAGCCTGACATGGCGGAGATCTCATAGTCACTGGCCGAAGTGAGGGGCTTGCCCATCATCCGGATGTTTTTTGCACTGGTGATCCTGGCCATCATGCACACGGGCTTGTCAAAGTACTTCACCAGGGCCGGCTCAGTCAGGAGGGAGGCCAGGAACTGCTCGAAGGTGATGGCCCAGTCCCGGTCCAGGCTGGTGCTCCGGGGCAGGGCCGCCGTGCCCTGGCCGCTGCGCACCAGGACGGTGTCCTCCCCGATGTCCTCACAGTGCAACTTGTCCTCCTCGTGGGAGCCGGCGCTCAGCACCGAGTACGAGGACATGGAGCTGTCGTCCTTGGTGTCGTCATCGGAAATCAGCATGGAGGAGCAGGCCCCGTGGTCCCGGGGAGAGGAGTCCTCCAGTTTGATGTCCTCCAACTGCCCTCCCAGGGAGTGTTCCTCACCCTCCACCGCCAAGCCGGCCGGGAGGGGCTCAACGGCCTCCACCACGTAAGACTGGCCGGGCCCTTTCTTGGGGAAGAGCGCGCCCGGGATGGCCGCGTTGCAGGCGGGCCCGCTGCCCCCGCTCCCGCCCTCCTTGGCAGGCTGGGTGACAAAGAGCTTGCCGACTTCCCCGATCTCCAGGAGGAGGCTGGTCACCGCAGCCGTGGCGTGGTACAGCTCCTGCTCGTTGGGGTCTTCGCTGAACATGTTATACATGGTCTTGCACAGCTCAATAAACTGCCCCTGAAAAGTGATCGGGAAAAACACAGAGGATGGGACCATCTCGTTGGCAGCACAGAGGCAGGACTGAAGTGGACTGTGAAGCCATTTAATAACAGGGCTCCTGAAAGACTCTGAAAAGTCCTCTATGTAGAACCAACTGGCTACTGTTTAAAGTCTCTTCACTTGGGGTGCCTGGGTGGCTTAGTCGGTTACGTGCCAACTCTTGATTTCGGCTCAGGTCATCAACTCACTGTTCCTGAGTTCGAGCCCCGCATCGGGCTCTGCACTGACTGTGTGGAGCCTGCTTGGGATTCTCTCTTCTCTCTCTGCCCATCCCCCCCATCTCAAACCAAATAAATGAACCTGAAAAAATAAAGTCTCTTCACTCACGTTTGCATTCTTTTTAATTTGAAGAATTTCCAACACCCGTGAAAGTAGAAAGGATGAAATAATGAACCGTCACGTAGCTGGCACCCAGAGTCTAGAATGATTGTCCTACGGTTAGCTGCTTCACCAACTCTTTTATCCTCTGTTCAAGTATTGTAAGTAAATCCCAGACCTCATCCCATGTCATGTCTACACTCTTCAGCGTGCAGCCCCAGGTTAGCTCAAATCCCCTCTCTCACATTTGCTGGTGTCGTGGGCAGGCGTGATGCCTTCTACTCCCCACCCACGTGATTCATCTGCTCTCCTGTTAGGAGACGACATTTTCATCCTGGGTTGTATTATTTATATTGTTTCCTCTGCCTCACTACAACTCAGCTTTTTAAGGAAAAAATGTGTCAGACATCTTTATAGCCGAGCACGGTCATTTGAAAACAGCATGAGCTTGTCTTCTGAGTATCTGAGAGTATTTTTAATAACTGAAATGAGAATGTGTGTACTCAAAGAACTGAGTATTTTGTGATTTGCATTTTCTCTGAGGGGGTGGGTCACCTCCTCACGACTGAACATATTTTTGATGCATGAAAACATGCACAGACTAGATCCAAACAGATCTTAATTGAATACCCCAAGTTACCATTATCTTTTAATTAATTAATTAATTTTATTTTTTAGTTTGAGAGAGAGAGAGAGAGAGAGAGGACATGCACAAGTGGGGGAGAGGGGCAGAGGGAAAGAGAGAGAGAGAGAGAGAAACAGAATCCCAAGTAGGCTCCACACTCAGTATGGAGCCTGACATGGGGCTCGATCCCATGACCTCGGGATCATGACCTGAGCCGTGAGGCTCAACTGACTGAGCCACCCAGGCAAGGCATCCCCTTTTATTAATTCATTTTTTATTTTTTTATTGAGTTACCATTGTCTTTCAGGGGTACGTAGTCTACATTTTTCTATGACTTGGAAAACATCTTCAAGGTTCAAAATGAAGAAACTGAAATGTTAGACACTTACCTGATTCAATTTGGGTAAATCCTTTGCATTCTTTGATTTGGATTTATTTTCCGGAGTCCAGAGTCTTAGATAATTGCGATTTTCTTGAGAATTTGCCCTCTTCCCTAAAACCCAAATGTCAGGAAGTAAGTGTTCAAAGGGCCAGAAACAAGTGTTCACCCAGCATGAGTCAAACATGTGGAAGAGGAGATGTATACCTCTGTCTGGCTGCAGACTCACTGTCACAAAGCCATCCTCCGCACCGTGTTTCCTCCTGCTATCCAGCCCCACCACTGCCAAGAAATGTGCGGAAGAAAGAAAAGTACAAGGTTATATAATACACCCACAGACTCAGCATTTGCAGTAGAAAACAGGAAAACCTTTAGGTATGGCTGCCCGATTTAGCAAAACAAAGAAAACCAAAGCCAAAACCCAGTAAACTGAGTTAAATCTGAATTTGAGATAGGTAAATAATATTCTGGTGTAAGTGAGTCCTAAATATCACATGGTACATACTTGTGCTAAACAAATGATGTTTCGCTAGTCTCGAATTCAGATTTTACTGCTGCTCCTTATCTTATCTGACAACCCTATTTCTCAGTAGTGGACTCCCCCAGAATTATTTTTCACAAACAGGGTTCAGTGTAGAACTAGGAATTTAAGAAACGATGTCGTGTAGTCTTCCCTTCTTAAAAAATGGTGGTGTTGGTCCAATGAATGATTTCCCTGCCCTCTCTGTTATATCATCATCTTAACTTTGCATTCATGAGACTCGTTTTCTGCCGGGCTCTGCAAAAGATAAAGAACTCACTTTTTAAAAAAGAAAACCAAAAAATGTGATATGCTACAAAATTCCTTCACATTCGTAATATGGCATTTCAAAACTATGACTTGTTGCGGCTCCTGGGTGGCTCAGTCAGTTAAGCTTCTGACTCTTGATTTCGGCTCAGATCATGATCTCATGGTTCGTGGGGGTCGAGCCCTGCAATGTATTCTGCACTGACAGAGCAGAGCCTGTTTCGGATTCTCTCTCTCTCCCTCTCTCTTGCCTCTCCCCCACTCATTCTCTGTCTCTCTCTTCTTCAAAGTCAATAAATTAAAAAAAAATATATGACTTTCCAGGAAACCACTTTTAACTGTTTTCCTTTTTCTTCTAAAAACAGGACATTATAGGGCACATAAAGACTTCAAAAGGAGAGGTATAAAACTCCCCCTCCCACTTCCCATTCAGTTTGTCAGCTGTCCAAATGCATTCCAGCACATCTTCAATCATCCAAAAGGTGGCTGGCTTGCCAGATATGCGACCTTCACTGAATTCAGCGTCAGGTTAATCTCGGCAGCTTTTAAGACAGAGTGAGAACAATGTACTATATGTCATTGAGAAATTCTTCTCCTCTTAATGTTGAAAATGACTTAGGAAACAAGTAGATATTCAAAAATATTTTAAAGTATGAAGTTCATGCAACAGGTATTGTACAGCCATTTAAAAACCAGGCTTTCAGGGGGGCGCCTGGTTTCAGGGGGGCCCCTTCTACTGCAAGCAGAGCCTGGCGCCTGCTTCGGATTCTGTGTCTCCCTCTCTCTGCCCCCCCACCCCCCTCAAAAATAAACATTAAAAAAAATTAAAAACAAATAAATAAAAACCAGGTTTTCACAGGATGTTTAATGACATCGTAGCATGCTCACGGGATTTTAAACAAAAAAAGTAGGATACAAAATTGTATAGGCAATTTGATCCCCGTTTTATATATATGCATATATTATCATAATTACATATGTTATACGAATAAACATTACAAAAGTATCCCAGGATACTGTTATCTTTGTATTACAAAATTTTAAGCTTTATCTTTAGCTTATTTTATATATATATATATATATATATATATATATATATATATTTAAAATTTCAACACAAAGCAATAGTGATTTGGGAGTTAGAAAAACACTTTTTTTTAAAGCAACTTTTAATGATTATTAAATCTTATTAGCATATGACCATTCCTGAAGCATTCTGAAATAAGTGAATCCTTTTCTGAAATGAGTGTTTACTAACAAAGATATGGCTAACATTTTGCAGCCAAAAAACTATTGCAAACAAAGTTAGGAATATTGTAAGATATGCTAAGGCACTATGCTAAAAAAGCCTGACTATGTCAGCTCATTAAATCCATACTATACCCAATATGCCAGCTATCATCTCCATTTTCCACAAAAGGAAACTGAGGCTCAGAGATGCCAGAACCTACCTGAGCTCACCTAGGTAACAATATATAGAGTGGCATTCTGTCCAAAGATCCTACCCTCAAATTGTATTGCCAATAGTAATAAGACTGGGTCTGGCTCACCCCTTTCTACTCAATCATACTAACGTTATTTGGTGACATATGGTGACCACACATATCGTGATGAGCACTGAGTAATGTATAGAATTGTTGAGTCATGTCACACAGCTGAAACTAATACAACACTGTAAGTTAAAAATTCCAGTTAAAAAAAAAAGCTGGTCTAAACTGTGCTTATTTTGGAATGATAAGATTTAAGAGGCAAAAGGACCCAGAAGCAGCCCATGTTTACTTTTGAACTTGGGTGAAGTCATGAAGCTGCAGTAATGATGAATGAGAAGGTAGAGAAGTCACTGCAATAGCTACTGAGAGATGTTGCCTAGATTCACACAAGACAGACACCGTCTGTGTATCTCATTGTATACAGTGAGTTGAACCATGTCTATGTAGACCTAATACCCATACCTACATGAAGCAGAAGTCAGCACGTTTTTTTTTTCATAAAAGACTGGACAGTAAATATTTCACAGGTTTTGCAGCCCACACTGACTCTGTCTCAACTACTCAGTTCTACCACCCTACCACCCATAGCATGAAAGTAGCCAGAGGCAATACATAAATGAATAGCTTGGCAGTGTTCCAATAAAACTTTATCTATAGGCACTCAAGTTTAAATTTCATATAATTTTCCTATATCATGAAATATCATTCTACTTTTGATTTCTTAAAATCCATTTAAACATGTAAAACCCTTTCTTTTTTTTTTTTTTTAACTTTTTTTTATTTAGTTTTGAGACAGAGAGAGACAGAGCATGAACAGGGGAGGGGCAGAGAGAGAGGGAGACACAGAATTGGAAGCAGGCTCCAGGCTCTGAGCCATCAGCCCAGAGCCTGACGCGGGGCTCGAACTCACGGACCGCGAGATCGTGACCTGAGTTGAAGTGGAACGCTTAACCGACTGAGCCACCCGGGCGCCCCTGTAAAACCCTTTCTTAGTTCGCAGGCTGTACAAACAGACCCCGGGCCACATTTGGCCCCTGGGCTGAAGTTTACTGACACCTATTACAGAGCCTGTGTATCTCTTACATACAGATATAAGAACTCTTTCTGACATAAATGTCCTGATTCTGGATAGCAGAATAATAACAGGATAATGTTCTTAATGAGCCTGACTACAGTAGGGAAAGGGGAGCAAAATATATTGCTCTAGGGGTCATGTTTTCTCTAAGCCAGTGGGACACAGTGTGCATGCTCCCTTCAGTGGGCAAAGTACCCACTCCCTAGTTGTTGGCTGCTTGACTTCACAAATCTGAAAAGAAAGTAATGTATTAGGCAACTGAATTCATATACTTCTTTGACTGACTAGCTTTGAGGCAACTTTTTCTAGTAACAAGAGGGCTCTGTAGAAAAGAAATACTATACCTATGGGGAGGAAAGTCACTTACCATGTGTGCATTCTGGGGTGATGTCTTCAAAGAAGTATTGAGTTGCTTCAAAAGCAGAATCTGGCTCATCTTGATCAGAGGATGGCTCTAGAGAGGGGAGGAGAGGTCATTCTCATATTGGCGGGGCGGTGACTCAAGGAAAGTGTGCTTTAATTGTTAAAGAAGTGACATGGGGGAGGACGAGGAGCTGGAGGTACCAAGGTGGAGAGGGGGCACATTACTGGGGGCCCTGAATGCCGACGGCCTCTATAGCCTCATGGGGGGTGTGGGGGGCTCACTCCATTTTTTCACTCCACCTTCCTTTTTAACAACCTCACACTGAAGTGTCCCTTTGCCTCTTCCTTTTTATGAGACTGTTCTAAATTCTGTGAAATGCTGCCTTACAAACCAAATTTTAGGAAACTGTATGCAATTAAAGATAATTCTCAAATCTACAATTTTACCCTATCTCTATCCTTAATGTCAATCCTTTTTTTTTTTTTTTTTTTTTTTTTTTTTAGTGTTTGCTAGATATATCCATGCTATAGGCCAACCTTTTAAAACCTGAACTCAAAACCTCTCCATCTTGCCCACTTGTTTCTGTCAGTGTTAAAATGACTCCTTCTAAACTCAAAATCTCAGGTCCTACGTTCTCCTCTTTTGCGACCTTTGTATTTCGTGAGTTACCAAATGCTATTTGTTCTTTCTCTTGCAGATGTCTGCTCTTTTCTATTACAACTCATACCTCAGACAGGTAAATGACCATGGAATCAAGCACATACTGATGCAGGAACCTATGCAGGTAATTACTATTCAGTTCATGCTTAGTGACCAGTGAGTGATTTTGTATATCAAAAAAAGAACTTTCAAACCAGGTCATGGTCACAAATACATGGGCTTCTCTGTGTGGCTCACTTACCAGGCAAGACATGCATTTTGTACAGGAGTTTGAGTTTCTCTGTGAGGTCCCCATGGCATGCAGCACCTAGAATCATATAAATACAATGTGAAATGTATCATGTGTGGTAGTGA